>NC_079498.1:39400271-40600271 GCF_030052815.1 Hevea brasiliensis
ATGTTTTCCGATCTCTCACACTTAGGTTAATAATCTCTTTCAGTTACTTCGATGTACTCAGACAATCAAGTATTAAGTAATTTAGAGATTTTCCGATCAAAATCATTCATTGAACAAAAGAGGCACTTCATTTCATTTCAAAAAATTTGTACAAGTCATTCGGCTGGGGGATCACCCCCAGCCTGATCTACATTTTGCTCATTTTCTCTCTCACCCTCGGCTTCCTCTTCGCTTTCCTCCTCGCCTTCGGGAGCCAGGTCGGCCATCCAAGAGAAGTCCTCCTCTGGGTAACGCTTTTGGAGCTCGGCCAAGAGATCCTTGTGAGCGTTCACATAGGCACCGGCTATTCCTGTCACCATCTCTTCATCTTTTGCCTTAAGCTCCTCAGCAAGATGAGCGACCTGAGCAGCTTCGTTGGCCCGGAGTGCCTGGACTTCTCTAAGGGCCTGATCCCTCACCGGCAGAACATGAGTCCTGTTCGGCGCCTTATCCTCATAGTACTTCACCCTCCCCTCAATTTGAGATATGTAATCTTGAGCGGATGAGAGTTGGGATCGGAGGGATGCCACTTCTTGACTCTTCCTTTCGACTTCTTGACTCTTTTTCTCGACCTCCTTACCCAGGCGGTAAGCCTTTTCCCGAACTATGTGCTGGTTCACCAGGCACTCTACATTCAGACTCATGGAGCGGGTTAGGATGTCGTCAAGATTGTCCTGAGACAGTCTGTCCCGATCCTCCCGAAGGCAGATGGAAGACCCCAAGACTTTGGCAAAATCGGGGTTCTCCCGAACAGTCCGGTTGTTCTCCAAAGAAGTGATCAGCACTTGGGCGCCACGAGAAGGGGGCCTCGTAGGAGGTCGAGAACGACCCCCTTCTGTGCTTGGAGCAACTGGAGGAGGTGGAGTCGGCTCTTCCCTTTGAGGAGGAGATCGGACAGCTTCTGTGATCGGCGGTCCCGAAGGTCGGGGCGGATCCCCTTGTATCTCCCCAGGTTCATGGCCCGGTGTTTGAAGTAGTGCCGAACGCTTCATCTCCTTTATTTTCCGGGAAATCTCTCTCCTTCTTCCGCTTCCTGGAACCTTCACCACCCGCCATACCTACACAAAAAAGAGGTCAGTGAGATCGCTAAGGTCCAAAGATCTGAGAAATAGAAAATACCGATGCCAAGATCGTAGAGTCAAGCCCGCGCGCTCGTGATCAACTCCATCGCCCAATGATGCATTTCTAGCCATCGCATCTAAACAGGAGTACTTCTGAGTGGCAGCTTGATTCTTCAGCTTCATCACTATTAGGTTTTCCTCCTTGTTCAGGGTAATACGCTTTGGAATCAAGGGCCCCTGGTGCCACCAGCTACGGGGGAAGTCCTCGAAGCAGGTCGGATTTTTGCTCCTCAGAATGAAGAAGCGGTTCTTCCAATTCTTAAGGGAGGAGGGCAGATCGGTGAAGAGCCCGCAATGAGGCTTCGCCTGAAAGAACCAATGCTCGTCGTCCTTTCGGCGAGTTAGCCTGTGCAGTTCGGCGAACACCTTAGCCGTAGGTCTGATTCCCTTAGCTCGGCACAGGCCTCGGAAGGCTACCAAGATCCGCCACGAGTTAGGGTGAATTTGGGCGATGCACACTCGGTGGAATTTTAGGACCTCCTTGAAGAAGTCATCCAGAGGGAACCGAAGACTGGCCTTTAACTGTTCCTCGTATACCATCACCATGTCATTCTCTTCAAAGGAGTGATCGGCTCGGTGATCGCCGTGACACCAGATAAGTTCATATGAATCGGGCTCTATGTTGTACTCCTGGCTAAACGACTGCAGATCGGATTCTTGCAAGATCGACGGCATGTCGCCCATAGGAAGATTCTCCCTCCCCGAAGAAGTTGCATGCCTTGATGGTGCGATCCGCCCCCGAGCTGGAACGGAGACCCTAGGAGGTTCTGGTTGTGTGCTCGGCCCGACCACCTCTTCTTCATCAGACGACCACGAAAACTGAATGGAAGGAGGGCTCGTCGCTCTCTGACCTTCGGCGCCGCTCATTTTCAAAGGAAAACAAAGAACTTAAAGCTAAAAGAAGGATTAAAACCCTTACCGGAGCTTGAACGGAGTCGGAAGAGCTTGAAAAATCGGGAGAGTTTTGGAATTGCTCGCGAGAGACAGAAAATGGCATAAGTAAGAAACTGGCTAACCCCTACCCCTATTTATACTCGTTCGAGCATTTAATGCTCACGATGTCCCAGGCAATGCATCGGTTAACGGGATTCGCCACTGCTCGACACGTCTCTCAAATTCCATAAAGAGAACGGCTAATTAGAGATCGGCATATTAAGATAAATGTTTCGAATTGCGGATCAGTTAAGGGTTGTTCAGTTAGGAACCAGATCGGATAAGCACATCAGAGATTGGAAAATAATCAGTGCAATAATAATAAGATAATAATTGACTTTTATTTCCAAAAGATCGGATTACATCGTTTGGGCGATCTCTAGGATCTAATAATAGAGATCGGAAGATGCGAGGTCAGCATGAGAGATCGGAATAGGAGCGTGGGAGGGCCTAAGGCAAAAGAATAAGACAAATCCCAAATAACCATCGTCAGAATCAGAGCCGAGGTAGTTAAAGCGTGGCAGACGAGATCTCCACCGCACGCCTAAGAATCGCCCGCAATGCTGACAGGTGCCAGGGTATGTCATGACAGTCCTGTGCATCCCAATCTCCACCGTTGATCTCACTTGTAAGGACAAGCTCGGAGCCCTTGGATCAAAGAAGAAGGCGACAAGACCAGCGCCTTTCCTCGGCCCTCGGATCACCTCGGACAAGAAGATTTGGGACCGTCAGATTGAAAAAAGAAAAGACAAATATTCTGAAGAGTGATCTCGGCCATTCATTTTGATTCTCTTTAATTCCTAAACATCCGATCATGTCCTTCGAAATCTTGACCCTCCATCTCCCCCAAAATAAATCCTGACCCTTCATGGGGAGCACCTGATTCCTATAAATACCTGCATGAAAAACTATTCAAGGAACGGGCAAAAAAAGAGAGGTGGTTATTATAGTGGAAGAACTCTGAAACTTCATTCAGTTTGTTACTCTGCTACTTAGAAGTGTTGATTAGAAAGACTTTTAAAACTAGTTTTCTGAAGTGTTTTCTTGAAAAGGATTACAATCGAACTCTACATTTTCAGTTTGTTCATTATCTGGTCACACTCTCACTTTCAGCCCTTTATCATCTCTGTTTTCATTCTCATTGTCCAAGCTCAACTTCATTGTACGCGGTTTTTATCTTAATCTGATTGCATTTTAGCTAAGCACCCTTCAGCCATGATTTAACATCACCCTCAAAGCTAATCAGTCCGCTGTCTTATCACTATTTGTCACCCCGTAGTTATTTCAATAGATTTGGCTCCTTACAGGTAAGAGCTCATATTGCTGTTTTATTAAGTGTTTACGTTTACTTTTCGCACTTTCTTTGTTCTTCTTACGTATGTGATTTTCTCCAAGTTCACTTTGTGCAAAAAAACCCCGATGAATGTTACTCTCGAGTTATCTTTTTAGTGATCAGCCCATCATTTTATTAATCTTTGTCATTTCTGAATGCTAGTTTTCTAGCTCCTAGTAGCGTGTAAGTGGTTGGGTAAAACGTAGGTAACTGTAACTTAAGGGTCTCTTTTAAGAGAGAGAGCTTGAATAACACGTCAGGAAAATAGCCAAATTATTGGGCTGACGTAAACGGCAATTCGGCAAAATGTCATAGAGTGGAATAAAAACAAAGTAAACGAAACAGAATAGATCGGACATTAATAGGTATTGGTAAGATGACTACATGGAAGGTCGGTAAATCAAGTCTAGTATTCCCCATTTAGTCACGAGGTATCAAGAAGCTTTATCCCCGGCATCTTTGAACGCCAGAATCCTTAGCTTTAGGCTCTTATGACATGTAGTTGAAATTAAAATTCGTGAGATCGGAAAAGTCCCTTTCAGGCTCCTGATAATCTAAAAGAGATCGGAAGAGAGTTCTTATCCGGTCTCAACTCAAAATTTTAATAAATATTAAATAGAGATCGGAAGAGAGTTCTTATCCGGACTCAACTCAAAATTTTAATAAACGTTAAATAGAGATCGGAAGAGAGTTCTTATCCGGTCTCAACTCAAAATTTTAATAAATATTAAATAGAGATTGGAGGAAAGTTCTTATCCGGTCTCAAACTCAAAATTTTAATAAATATTAAATAGAGATCGGAGGAGAGTTCTTATCCGGTCTCAACTCAAAATTTTAATGATTTAAAAGAGATCGGAGGAGAGTTCTTATCCGGTCTTAACTCAGAATTTTAACAGATATTGAAGAGTTCGGAGAAGAGTTCTTATCCGATTCTTAAATTAAATTTTAATAAAATATTCCTTTCAAATGAAATTAACATACAACAGTAACTCACTAAGGTTGTCCCATTTACTTATGTATCTGGGTGATCCAAATTTAGTGAAAAATCAAATGTTCCTTTAGTCAAAAGGATTAACATGTCCATTCGAGCCCTTCTAACTAATGCAAAGTTAAATCTACTTACCCTTATTAAGAGACGAGGTGGGGTGCCTAACACCTTCCCCACCCGTTTACGGACCCGAACCTAGAATCTCTGTCTTGAAGTGGTTTCATTTCAATTTATTTTCACAAATGGTTTTCTTTAGTTTCCCTCAAAACTAAAGTGGCGACTCCTCACTCTTTCCCACTTCGGTGAGGGTTCGTTCAGGCGACCGCAAAATCCCTTGCGACACCTTTAAATCGCTCTTAAACCGCTCCAAAATCACTTCCAAACCGTTATTCAAACCGTTTTGAACTGTCATTTTTTGAACCGTCTCTTAAACCGTTTTAAACCGGGGCTCGAACCGGAACCGGCGGTTCAGGAACCATCTTTCAAACCGTCCCATGACGGTTTGGTTCAGGTTCATGATTTTATTGAACCTGAACCGGCGGTTCCTGAACCGTGGCCACCCTTAACCACAAGTATACCAATCTCAAACCTTGTTGACACATTCTGAAATTTGTTGAGGCTCAAGAGTGTGATTTTAAAGAATAATATTAATTATGTCAACTTTAAAATTAATGATTAATTGCATAAAACTAATAGGCATTAGGGGTTAGTAGATTTCGGTTTAAATCAAAACAACCTGAGTCAATTTTGTTCAATCGGTTTAATTTTAAAATTCAATCGATTCGTTTCGGTTTATAAATTTTCATAATTTCAGTTAATCGATTCGGTTCGATTATTTTCATAAAAAATAGAAAAAAATCGAATCGAACCGAACCAAAATAATATATATATCAAGGAAACCCCATGAATTTTGAGTTTTGATTTCTAAATTTTTTTTTATGTTTTTGTTATTGAGATTTAATGTTGAAAATATGAAATCTTACAAAATTTGGTTTGATCAGTTTAAAATCGAACCGAACTGATATTTATCAGTTTTTTTTAGTTTGATTCCCTCTTAATGATCGGTTTGATTTGATTTTCAAAATTTTTATTTTTAATTTTCAGTTTTATCGGTTCGGTTCGGTTCGGTTCAAAACCAAACCGATTGTTTGCAAACCCCTAATAGGCTTACCCTAAATCAACTCCAAGTAAAAATAAATAAATAAATAAAATAAAACTTTTGTAACGCCCCTATGTTCGGTAGTGCGTTTTACTGTTCCAGTGACCAGTGTTGTCCGGACAGTTAGGATGCCTAGAACTACACTTCGATATAAGTGAGGAGACATAAAATAATGAAATACAAGAAAAGAAATACAAGAAAAACAAAGAAAAAATAATAGCAAAGAAATGTAACCAAGTTAAGCGAGTCGAGAACCCTAGCGATGGGTGACCGCACCGGGAAGTCGCGGCGTGGACCGTTGACTAGCCCTGGACCGCGGGGAACCCTGGAAAATATTTTTAGGACTTAAATAGACACCTATTGAAATACAAATACCATTAGAAATATTAAATTAAAATTAAATAGTTAGTACAAAGAAATGTGAGAAATAGAAAAACAGACAAAACCCGGTGTTACCAAAAAATCGGGAATGTAACCCGAACAGGGGCATTGTGGTCATTCGACACCCCTAGTTGTCTTTTGACCTAAATGTCCATCAAAAATAAATAATATTACGCTTGGAAAATATAATGAAAAATTAAATTAGCGGTACCTAATGTAAATAGCCAAAAGTGTAGTGAAATTTGAGTAATTAGCACTTAAATAATATTAAATCAATTTTTTATGTGAGTGGAACACTAAGGGATTATAATATGCATTAAGTGGGCAGATTACTCCACTAAAAATTCATCTTCAACCTTTGAAGACCACCATTGCCGTAAAGAAAGCTTTAGAAACCACCATTGTTGTCCCATTTGTGAGCTTCATGCATCCATGATCCAAGCTTCAAGTGGTTAGGGTTTCTTCACTAAAAGTAACCACCACACCTTGGGCAGCATTTAGGGAGTGAGAAAGGTAAGTTTCTATAAGTTTTTAAGAAGCTTCAAAATAGGTAAGTTTGTGTTTTTGAATATTGCTTTGTTAAAGTTTGTAAGGATATTATGAGTGTTTGATTTATGGAGAAATTTTTGAGTTTTGATGTTGAATGGGAATGTGCACTTTTGGCATCCATGGAAGCACCTTGAAGGCAGTTTAATTGTGCTTGTAAATGGTGAATTAAATGATTGATTAAATGTATATTGTGTAGGAAATTGTTTGGGTGATGTATACTTAGTATATGTAAATGTAAAATGAAATTTAAAGCTTGGAAAGTAATGGAATGTAAGTGTACCATTGTGGCAGTTTGCTAACCCCCTTGAGGAATGCTGGAATTCATGCTTGGTTTATGGGATAATGATGTTAAAATGTGTTGGTTGTTATGGCAGTTTGAGTGCATCTATGATGATGTAAAGTTGGACATGAAAATGAGCATGAATTGGTGATTGAATTGTTGTAAATTGAATTGGACAAATTCTGCACTTGTTGGTGCACATGGAATTTAATTGTAAGCTACCAAAATGACCTATAATATGTTGTAAATTATGTTTAGGTTGTGGTACAACCAGAATTGGTTTGAATGTTAAGTTTGGTGAGTGTTAAAAGTGATGCTTGATGTGTATGCAAGAATTTCAATAAGGCCGTTTGTGTTTAGGCCTATAACTTTAAGTGTGTGGCTCCAATTGGTATGAGACCAATTGGAGGTGAAACTAGGCACAAAATGTGCCAACTTTTATGAAGGAATCTTTCCAAAATTCTACTTGCAAGGTAGCTTGAAAAATGACCAAATCCGGATTAAGTGTAAATAAGGCCTGAAAATTGACCATTTGGGCAGCAGTTAGTGGTTAGGCCATAACTCACTCAAAACAGGTCCAATTGACCTGAAATTTTGACCATGAATAGTTAAGACCCATATCTACAAGTCTTATGAAGACACCAAAGCCCAGAAATGACCATAAGCAAGTCAAACAGCTTGCACAAGTTCGAGTCCAAAAACTAGCCGAACCTAAAATGACCTAAAATGACCTAAAGTGACCAATTTTGGTGCAATTTGACCAGCAATAGTAAAATGACTATAACTTGGACTACATAACTCAGAATGACCTAAAATTTTGCCCCGCATTCCATAAGACATAGATCTACAAGTTTGTAGTTTAGACCAAAACCCGAAAACCGAGGGAACTGGGTCATCCGGCTAGGTCAAACTAGTATCCCGGAATCCAGCAAATTGCAAGAAAATGCAAGATACATGAAAATGAATTTGGTAACATGTACCAACCCTAAAAGACTATTGAATGTGACATATTAGTGACATTAAAACCGAATTTACCTAGAACGTATCGAGGGTAAACATATTAGGTTGACTAAGGAAATAATAGAATTCGATAAATTAATTATTGAACCTTATTCTTAGAGACAGTTTAAATGAGTACTGAAAAACTTCAAATTGTGTTTCTCAGTTAGCAAAGACTCAGGGAAGGGGAAGGAAACACTGAGTCAGAGCCAAGAGACAGTTATCAGAGGTTTGTGCACAACTAGTTTTTAACTGATTTTGTTTGAATATTTCATATGATTAAATGACATACTTTTCTTATGTATTATGTTTAACAAGCATTGGATTTCATTCGATGATTATTGAAAATTGTTATAGTATGTATGAATTTAGCTTTGTGAAATGGTATTTCCACAAGTATTAAGCATTGTTATGGATTGAATAAATTATGTTTTGGAAAATTGTGATAGAACATGTTTTGAATTGTGATGGTAATTTTCATGGAAAATGCAAATTTATTATTTGAATTGTGATGAGCATAAAAATTATTGAATATTGGAATTGAATTTGAATCGAATTATATTGTGATTTATGCTCATTAAAAGGATTGTGATATTGTTTTATATCTCACTATAGATGCTTGACTAGGTTATTACCTGTCTCTCTCATTTGTTGAGAAGACAATGGAGTTAGTTGTGTTTTGATTACCATGGTACGTGCACAGGCTTAGATTTTTCTCTGATATGAGGTTAGATCTAAGTTTATTTTATCGTTATGGCCCTTGCGGAAGATTCATTATTGTGATGGTACTGTGCACGATGATTCGACCTCCCCGACCATAGGGAGTTAGAATCTGATTCGACCTCCTCGACCATAGGGAGTTAGAATCACATCGAATATGACCCTTTCGGATTAGTCTTGCATAGTTAGTGAGATACAACATGGTTTTTGAGATACAACATGATTTTTGAGACACAGAATGTTTTTGAACAGTAAAGAATTATGATTCCAGTTATGATTTATGTATAATTGATTTTGTTGGAACTACCTTAAATGGTTAGTCATGATTTGATAAATTGAATTTCGTGATCAAAGTCATTTTATATAAATGATTTACATTATTGGCAATGAATATTTTGAGTTTTAGAATTTGATGAGTATTCAGATTTCCAAATTATTTACTGTAAATTTTGTCAATGTATATTGTACTATATTTTAAATTATAGTTGTGCACCACTGAGTTCACCACTCAGCGATAGCTTTGTATGCTGTCACAGGGAAGAAGAGCATAGAGCAGTGAGTAAGTTTCTTTGAAGACACTTTCAGATCAGCTCCAGGTATATTATAGGTATACCCATGTACATAGGTTTTGATGTATGCATGTAATAATATGTATGTAAATTATTTGAGCAGTTGTATAAAAACTCTTGTAAAATATTTTGGTATGTAATTAAATGTAAATTATTGTAAATGTAAATTTGAGATTTCATTTACTTGAATAGTTTTGTATTATAAATTTTGAGTCTTGTAATCAATGAAATATTTCTTTATGATGAGATTATTTTGAAAATTAATTGATTGTTTATTGAGAATTGAATTGTGAATTGAAATAAAGTTTATTGGAGTTGTATTTGAGAAAACATGTTGGGAGCATTTTCTTTTGCAGGATTGAAGAACTGTTTTCTCAAAATACAGCCGGCACTTTGCCGAAATTTTGAAAAAAAAAAAATTTTTATAACACCAGATTTTAATCTATGACTTAAATTTCCTGAAAATTGTTTTAAAATCCCTTGTAGTATATTTAATGGATTATCGGTAGGAGAAGTAAGGTAATTCATTAGGTATACTACGGGATCATGTTACATCTTATAGGGGAGTAGGGTGTGACAACTTTAGTTGTAATAATAAGTTGCTTCATATTGACAACCACATCACCAACAGAGCTTATGGTTTAAAGGAGTAAATTACAATTTACTCCCTTTAGTGAAACCTACATATTAGCCTCTTTATTTTTAAAAGCCACCTATTAAGTCATTATTATTCTAATAAACCCATAAATTAGTCCATGCTGTTAGAATCATCGCTAATTTTAATAAAAATAATCAAAATACCCTTTATTATATTTTTAATCCAGAACAACTAAGTCTCTAAAGTTTTGTTTTAATAACAAAATAGTCCCTTGATTTGGCAAATGTGGATCCCATTAAATTAAAAATTTTAAATTTATATTATAATTAATAAAAATTATGGATTCATTCAGGCAACATTACCTCTTATTAACCTTGTATCGAGCACCCTATTAGAGTTAATTAATGTGATGCCCTTTTCCCATCTACAGTGTAGCCAAGCAAAGCGTGCCACATTCGGTGCCAGAGCACCTTATCTTGTTTTGTCATGTACATTATTAGTTTAGCATCTATTTCCTAGTATTATTCCATGTGTGAAATTTTTTTTTATCACAATTTATTTTATTGGAGACCCGGACAGAGTTTCCTCTGTTTTATTTGCCTTATGGCGGGTTCCATTATTCACCTGCTAAAATCATTTATATCTATTTCATATTTTCATATGTCAATTCATATCACCTTTACTCATACAATCCCAAGAAAATCATGAATATTTCATTTATATAAAAATTTATATACACAATAATTACAATTTATTTACAATGTCCAAAATGAATTACACTCTATCTACTTATGTACAATGAACAAAATGCAAAGCCTAAATATATGGGCCTTACCAAAATAAATACTGTTGAGGTGACTCTCGTGCGAGCAAATTTGATCAACTCTCTATGTGAACAATACTGCTGCTGCTGCTGCTGCGGCTGCTAGGATTGGTCTTCAGTACCTACGCGATGGAAAACCAACGAGTTAAGCGAGTTGCTTAGTGGTGCGTAAATTCAAATAAAATAGCAGAATAATTAAAATAACTATTCTAAGGGTAAATTTTCATAAATTTTTGAGTTATTGACGTATTAATTGAACTTTGGAACAATTTAAAGTTATCGAGATCTTTTCTATTTACTTATTTCCTATTTAATCTTGTTTAATTTATATCACTGCCCAAGTATCCTATAACAGACTATAAAGGCTGGATACACGGGAGTATACTAGTTAGACATCCATATGTCTAGCCTGTATACATTTGTCATGTTAGGCACAAGGCCAGCAGACAAGCATTTAAGCTAGAAATTAAAACAAATACAATGGCTAACGGGCAGGCATAATGCCTGTAGAACAACCATATCAAACAGATATTGTCTATCAATGATTATTCATATGGGCAATACTGGTATCTGTAGTCCCTAATTGGTTTACCAATTAATCCAAGCTGTATACATAAGCCTAGGTATACATTGGGCAATTTAGTGTAGTTATGTGGTCACCCAATTATTTTGGTTAATTTCATATCATGTAACAAGTCAATTTAAGAACCTTTCTCAAAGTTCAGATTTAGTGTCTTATCTTCTCCTAGCAAAGATATGGCCACTGTTTGGCTACACTTCCTTCATGGAAGGTGTCCATCTATGTATTGTCTTTGTTTTCTTTTTTGAATCATGTCATTTGAAGTTTTAGAACTCAATTTATGGTCAAATAACCAAAACTGGTTCATTGCCACATTCTGGTTCCAGAACCATACAGATTCTGGAGTCCAATATTGTTTAATTATTTAGGCATGTTACAACCACTTTTAGGCCTAATGTTCTTCATAGAATTGTTAATCTATATCTTAGGATCACTCAGGTTTAAGACTTACAATTTTTCAAGTTTTGTAGAATTAATTATAATAATTTAACTGGCCTGGACTCAGGTACCCTGTGTCTATAAGATTACAAATTCAGGTCAGTGGCTTTGACTCCCATTTTAGGATTCTTATACTCAAAATTTGAGGAACGTCTCTAAATCAAAATTGGAGCCCTATTTCTCAGGTTTCCATAACAATTTGGCTCATCCCAATTGGAGTTTCCTAGTGGGAGATATGACTTAAAGACTATTCTAGGATCAAGTGGTGGTTCAGGCAAATTCTAAGATTTGGTGTACTGACTTGTTCTAACAATTTGACTTAGTTCCCTTGGGTTCTGGGTTCTGGTCAAAACACCAATATTGTAGATCTATTTCTTATAAAAATCTTAGTACTAGTTTCATTGCAATTGAAATTTTTTAGACCAAGTTATGGCCTTTTTGCCAAAACTGGTCGGGTAGGTTTCATTTCAAGAAAATTTTGGGCAGTTTGGTTCTGGTCCATTTTGTAACCTAACTTGTACTAGCAAATTGGTTTCATTAGAGGTAATTCTGGGTTCTATGTTCTTCATGAAAGTTGTGCTCCTATGTCTAACCTTTCCAATGGTATAAAAATCAGGTCATTCTGACCTTTCTAGAGGGAGTTATCGCCAAATGAATAGGTAGTCATTTTTCTGGGTTAGGGTATGGTCAGCCGAATTCAAGCAGTTTTTAGGTTAATTTGGAGACAGTTTTTAGGCATGATTTCTTCATGAAAAATGGGGCATTTTGACCCTAGTTTCATCTCCAATTAGCCTCATACCAATTGGAGTAACACAAGTCTAGATATGGCTCAAAAATAGCACTTGACTCAAAAGTCTCACAACCTGCATAAAAATGTACACTCCCAATTTCATTTCCTACAATCTCCCAAACTTCATTTGACATACATGGCACTTTTAAAGGTCAACAAATCATCTCAACAATTCCAATTTCAAGCATACACAAGGTTCTAAAAATTAGGTCAAAACCCTAAGTCTAAATTTCAATCTCAAACATATCACTTGCAAATCAATGTATAACTCATCTCTACTTGTTAATCAACATCACAAATCACATTTATATTCAAGAATTCATCAAACCCCTATGGTTCCTAAAGCTGCCGAAATTTCCCTCCCTCATATACTTGTTAATTTCTTTTAGTTTCATGAAATTTCAATTCATTTTAAGTCCAATTCAAGAATTAAAGGAGGAAGGAGAGAAGATTAAGCATTAACCTCATGTTGACCCAATCTTGGACTTCCTAAACCTCCTTAATTCTTCTTTTCTTGGCTGCCAATTGCTTTGCCTAGGTGTAGGATTAATTTTTAATGAAGGGGACTATGGGTTTTGGTGAGTGGATGAAGAGGGATTCAAGCTTAAAGCTTGAAAACAATGGTGGAAGAAACTAGTTATGGTGGCTGGCCAAGGGAGAGGAAGAAGAAGAAGAGATAATTCTTTAGTCAATTTTGTCTTCTTATCAAATATTTATCCTATAGAAATTGCCATAAAATTTTTAACGAGATAATGCTTACATCATGCTTAGGTTAGCATGATGTAATGCTTACATCATAATTTATTTCTTTTTCATTTCTTTTCTTTTCTCATTTCCATTTCATTTTTCATAATTTTAATTTATTTTATGTTTTTTAATCTTTCTCATTTTAAGTAACTTTTTAGTTAAAAATTCCACTCTGAGGGTGAAATGATCAAAATAGCCTTCGTTATGCTTGTCAGGTTATAACTTTCTTTATCGATTGGCTAATTTTCTTAAATTTTCTTTGACATTTTTAATGTCATTTAATCCTCATAATGTAATGGCCCGGCCCACTAGTGATATTGTCCGCTCTGGGCTGAAGCCCTCACGGTTTTAAAACGCGTCACTAGAGGTTACGAACTGCCAACTTATATTATGGAAATATGTGAGATGACTATGAATATGTTAACACGTGATAGTGGAACCCACCAGATACTAATAAAATAGAGGAGGATCTGTTCGGGTCTTCACAGAAATAAGATATAAAAAAAAAATTCTACATATAAATTACTTGATTTAAATGACATTAAAATTTACAATAGACATGACAAGACAAGATAGGGTGCTCCAGCATCGATTGTGGCACTCATCGCTCAGCTACACTGTAGACGGGTGAGGGGTGTCACACATAAAACCTTTGATTTAACCCCAAATATTTATTTCATAGGGTTCCTCGCGGGTCTCGAATCGGCAATTGGTGTTGCTGTGAAATAGCTTCCGCAAGTGCACGGATCACAGTAATATACTTTTAAAAAATATCGTTCTCACAGGGAATTGTGTTTAAATTGAAAATAAAGGAATAAACTAATTAGAATGCTAAAATTTAAAGATATTGTAACACCCTCACTGTAGCAATTACGTACATTCTATTGTTCCGGTGACCGGTGTCGGTCCGGACAGCTAGAACATCCGGAAAAATATTTAAACTAAAGTGAGGAACCATAATTAACTCAAATATTAATAAGAAAAATTTAGGAAAAATTTTAGAAATAAAATACAACCAAGTTAAATGAGTCGGTGCCCTAGCGATGGGTAACCCAGTGGGAAGTTGCGGTTTTAGCAACTAGGAACCCTAGACCTGGGGGAAAATTCATAAAATAATTGTTGGGACTCCAGAGAAGAGTCATTGAGGTTTCTATGGCATTAGAATGCTAAGAAAAGGTTTAGAAAAATTTTTCAATCGGTACAGACAATTTTGGCCCGTTAAGCCAAACGGAGGGCATTTTGGTCATTTCGTCTTCAGAGATGATTTTTGGCCGACTTGTCCAGTTAAGCAAATAATTATTATGATCTAAAATATGAATAAATATTGATAAAAATTAAATTGAAAATGAGTAGAGAAGAGAAGAAAAGAAAATGAAAGAAAATGCTAATTATGACATCATATGATGTCATTTAAATTTCCTCCACCAATCACAATTTGTTAAACTCATTAAAAGAGATAAAAGAGACCAAAAAATTGAAAAACCAATCTGCATCTTCAACCTTTGGGCAGCCAAAAACGTTGAGAGAGAGAGAGAGAGAAGAGGTTCCACCATTAAAGCTCCCTTAAGCTTCATTTCCCACTTCAATTCACCTTAAAACTTTATCCTCCCTTCACTAAAAATTATACCCACACCAAGGAGAAGTATTTGGCAGCCAAGAAAGAGTAAGAAAGTAAAGAAAAATTCAAGTCTTGGTTGGCTTGGATTTGAGCTACAAGAAGTTAGTGCCCTAAACAATTTCTTTTCTTTCTTTAATCTTGTAAGCATGCTAAATCAAGTAGAAATTGTGTGAAATTAAAAGAAAAACTTGAGTAAATGAAATCTCTAAATTTGGAAACCATGAAAAAGTTTAAGGATTGTTGGTTTTTGATGAAATTAAGTGGCTTAATTATGTTATTGATGAGTATAGATGATGGATAAAGTGATTTGCTATGAGTTTGGTGTGTGTATGCCATGAATTGGAAATTTTGAGTTAGGGTTTGAGCATGAAATTGAGACTTTGATCATGTAATGATGAAATTGAGTTTTAATGGTCAATTAGTGACCATTTGGTTATTGGTAAACAAGAAATGAAGTGTGTTTAGTGATGGGATTTAGGTTTAGTGTGGCTGCCCTAGGTGAACTGCAGAATTGGACATGAGTCCAGCAGGTTTGGGCAGCCATAACTTGAATTGTAGAGGTTAAATTGGTATTTGGCCAATTGGAAATGAAATTAGACATATAATGGCACAACTTTGGTGAAGAAACCATACCCATAAGACCAAACCAAGTGGACCAAAAGCTTGCCCCAATCCCGGTGACCTGCAGTCTGTTTCTGCAGAATGACCAAATGAACAGTATTTGGTCATTTGGCCATAACTCAGTGTAGAATGGTCCAATTGACCTGAAAGTTTACCCACAATAAGCTGAGATATATACCAACAACTTTTATGAAGAAACCTAACCCAAATTATGACCAGAACCTATCCAACAAGTGAGTTGAAGTTACTGTTCACTGCACTATAGATATAGTCAGTCCAGAAAAATTTCAATCCGGCTAGTTATGGTAAAATGACCATAACTTGAGCTACAAAACTCCAAATGGAGTGATTAAAAAAAAGAAATTCAACTAGACAAAATAAGGAACAACTTTCATGTTGATCATTTTTCCAAATTCCTACTGCAAAATTGACCAATGGAATAGTAAACACAAGGCATGAAAACTAAAAATTCTGTCCAATTAACATTAAGCTTGGAAATGGTATTGGCAACCAATACCAACAAATTTTGAATGTAAAATGTGGTATCTTTGAGAACTTAGTTTCAATAAATTTATTATGTATTAAAAAGTCAACAATTTGAGTGAATAGTAATGTGAATAGTAATACAAAGACACAAAGTATAATAATTAAATTGGTAGAGAAAATTAAGGTATGAAATTTAGAATCCATGAAACATTCATGGATTACTTGGAATAGAAATAGTAATTTACCTAAATGAATTAATGAACATTTAATTTATGCGAATATATAATTAAGATTTGTATTCCCATTACTAGTAGGTTTAATAAAACATGAATGATACCACTTGAATATGAAATGAAATTAACCTAGATGGATTGTTGAGACTTATACTCCCAACACCAATGGAGTTCATAATATATTAGCAATACAACTTGAAGTATGAAATGTACTTACATGAATAGATTGTTGAATGAATAAATGTGATAAAAGTGTCATTTGTGATTTAGGTTCCCATCAAGAGAGAAAGGAAAGATGTTTTGAATGTGAATGGTACATGAGATTAAATGAATGTGAATTGTAATTAGTATGAATATTACGATGAATGCATAAATTACCTAGAAATATGAATTTGGAAATTATGTTTCCATTATAAACAAAATTAGAATGCTATAAAATATATAAACGAAAAATATAATGAAATGATGAAACATATAAACTCTTAATGGTACTATGTGCCCATGTATTGCCTAGACACATGTGTCAGATTGGATAGATTGGCATGCCAATAAGGTATTGTTTTAGCAGTATTGCGAAAGGCTTTATGCCTGTATTCATGGCTTTATGCCCGTATTCATGGATTTTATGCCCGTATTCATGGCTTTTTAGCCATACTGACTGCATACATGGTTGACGTTCTGTGTCCCATGGTATGACGGCCCAAGGCACCGCGGTGTCCAGTGCTAACGACCCATTATCCAGTTTAGTCAGCCTGTCATAGGTTACTTGGGCACTGAAATTTATTGAAATAAGTTAAGAATATTAGTAATTAA
Source organism: Hevea brasiliensis (assembly GCF_030052815.1). Taxonomy (NCBI): domain Eukaryota; kingdom Viridiplantae; phylum Streptophyta; class Magnoliopsida; order Malpighiales; family Euphorbiaceae; genus Hevea; species Hevea brasiliensis. The sequence goes on from NC_079498.1 coordinate 39,417,090, forward strand.
AAATATTAGAAATTAAATAAAATAAATGAGTAAGATGACCTAAAATAAATTAGAATAGTTATTTATTAGAAAGAATCGAAATGAACTAGACAGATATTAAAATTTACTTATTATGAGATAATCTGAGACAACCTAGCAAGTATAGAGAAAATGCTAAAAGATTAGCAAAGAAAATTATAACATAAATAAATATTGCAAATGTGACTTATATAATAATATAAGCATAAATTTATTATTTTCAGATCATTTTTCTTTGTACATTATTACTGTACATTGGCGAAATAAACACTTTCAAAGAAGACTAAATTAGGATAAAACATATTAAATTTTAGAAACCGCATGTAAAGTATAAATAAATCTTAATTATTTGAATTATGTTTTATTTCTATCTTTATTTGTATATTATTTCCTTGTTATATTATTGCACCACTAAGCAGCAATGCTTAGCGCGATGGAATTGTTTCCTTTGCGCAGGTACTGAAGCTAGAACCCAATGGACGTTTGACTGGGAATTTTAGGAGTTTTGATCTGCAGAAGTATCTGAAGTATTCAAGGTTGTCACCTCCTCAGCAATGCATGTAGATAGGGCCCATATAGAACATATTTTATATTTTGTATAAATTGCTTAGATATTGTATTGTAATGTATATTATGAACAGGTAATTAATAGGAATGTGATGTAAATTAATTAATTAGCTTTTTCATATGTAATTAATTTATATATCATGTAAATTATGAAATTTTGTAATTATTTTGTAAATTATGTAAATTAAGAAAATTTGAAAATTTTGCTTATGTAATTTGAGAATGTTTACATATGAATTGAGTATGAATGGAAATGCATGGATGAGATTTGAAATATGAGAAATTATGAGAATGATTGATGAGATAATTATGATTAGCATGGGTAAGATTTTATTTTGAAAATATTATTGTTGAATTTCAAACAGGTGAATATTGAAATACATCAAGCAATAATAAAATAGGAGAAACTCCGCTGGTTTCTCCGTCGAAAAATAATTGATGTTAAATTAAACGAATTCAAAATTATTAAAAAAATAAAGTAAGATAAGTTAGGGTGCTCTGGCACCGATTGTAGCACGCCTTGCTCGGCTACACTGTAGTCGGGTGAGGGGTGTTACATTTATTGGTATCAGAGCACGGTTTAGGCGTTCCTAGGCATAGATAGATAGAATGAGATAGTGTGCATAACATGCATTGCATTCATATGAGTTGAGGTGACACTAATGCAGATCTATTTTCTTGGTTATTGTAGGTTAAGGTATGGACTCAGAATCGCAGAGGGCAGTAGAAGAAGAAGTAGTAAGCCGTATTCCGACTGGGAGTGATATTGGAAATCGGGGAGATCCTGCTCCACTAGTGCAAGAGGTGCCTGTACAACCCCAACAAGCCTTATTTCAGCAGATGACTGGATTCTTTCGATAGATGACTGGGGTTATTCCACCACTGTCTCAGCAGAAATCACCTCTAGGAAAAATTAAGAAGTATGGAGCTGTAGATTTCAATGGTAGAAAGGAAGACGATTCTTCCGCGGCTGAGTATTGGTTAGAAAGGACTGAAAGAGTCCTGCAGCAGCTCCATTGCACACCAGAACAAAGTTTGGAGTGTGCAGTTTCATTGTTACAAGAAGTTGCATATCGGTGGTGGGATGTTGTAACCAAGGTAGTGCCACCAGCCGACGTAACTTGGGAATTCTTTCTGATAGAGTTCAGAAAGAAATATATTAGTTGTGTTCATGAAGAGGAACAGAAGAGGAGTGGTGATCAGCAAAAGAGGAAATTTGGACAGTCTAGTAATAAGAGGCCGAGAGAACAGTTAAGTCAGACATCTGATCAAAGAAGGAGATCCAGACCTAGGCCTATACCCAGAAGAGATCAACCAAAAACACTAGTAGTGAGTGCGCCAAGACTAGCAAGAAAATGTGGCCACTGTAACAAGTGGCATAAAGGTGAATGTAGGGGATTGACAGGAGCCCATTATAGATGTGGGGCCATAGACCATCGTCTGACAGATTGTCCTAAGAGGAATTTACCACGGACCCAGACAGAGGTCGTGGAAGGACCAAGTACAACAGTAACACCACTTCCAAAAGTCACCTAAGCCGGAGAGGAGCAAGAAGCCCCAGATGTGAATTTGAGGTAAAATATTTCCTTTATGATATGCCTAAGTGTATAATGATAGATTCGAAAAGACTAAATAGTACCATATATATAAAAGAAGTAGACAGAGGGAGCAATAGAAAGGTAAAGGAATTATCTCAAATACCTACACTTGGTAAATTTCGAGGACAAAATTTTTATTAGAGGGGAAGAATTGTAACACCCTCACTGTAGCAATTACGTACATTCTACTGTTCCGGTGATCAGTGTCGGTACGGATAGCTAGAACGTCCGGAAAAATATTTAAACTAAAGTGAGGAACCATAATTAACTCAAATATTAATAAGAAAAATTTAGGAAAAATTTTAGAAATAAAATACAACTAAGTTAAATGAGCCGGTGCCCTAGCGATGGGTAACCCAGTGAGAAGTTGCGGTTCTAGCAACTAGGAACCCTATACCTAGGGGAAAATTCATAAAATAATTTTTGGGACTCCAGAGAAGAGTCATTGAGGTTTCTATGGCATTAGAATGCTAAGAAAAGGTTTAGAAAAATTTTTCAATTGGTACAGACAATTTTGGCCTGTTAAGCCAAACGGAGGGCATTTTGATCATTTTGTCTTCAGAGATGATTTTTGGCCGACTTGTCCAGTTAAGCAAATAATTATTATGATCTAAAATATGAATAAATATTGACAAAAATTAAATTGAAAATGAGTAGTGAAGAGAAGAAAAGAAAATCAAAGAAAATGCTGCTCTGATCAAAATACACCAAAATTCTCCAAATTTAACTTACAAAACAAATAACTTCCAAAAATTAAACTAAGAAGTGTAAAAAGGAAAAATTAACTAAATATATGCTAATGTCTACAGTAATAGTTATAAACAAAGGTAAATTATATGCAAAAATTATACCTAAATGATGATATAAAATGCATGCATCAAGTTCCCCCGTACTCAAACTCTTGCTTGTGCCCAAGCAAAATTTCATTAAAACTCATTTGGAAGGGAATAGAATCAGTCTTTGAAAACACAAAAAATTACTAATCCAAACCACCAACTTACCTCTAGCCACCAACATTCCAAATTCAAACCAGCAAAGCACAAAGAATGAAGCAATCACTCTCAACAATTACAAAATAGCTAAGAATTAACCAATCAACCCAAGTAACAGATACCAACCAGCTACAAGAGTCAATTGTGCCTAAATAAACCTAAAAGAAATAGATAGCCAATGTGTCTCAAATAAATGGTGAGTAATGTATAGAGAATTGTATTGCCAAACCCATATGCAAGCATAAAAGATCTAACTCCACTAATGTAACAAGCATTTTTCAAAGAATCATTAGGTCTTTTAAGGGTTGTAATGTGGTTAAATAAGGTAAAATTGTGGTTAAAAAAGAAAGGGAACGAGGAAAACAAAATATGAGAATAATACTTATCATGAAACTCAAAGTGCAACCAATATTCTCTTTTTTTTATTTCCATTTTTAAATTCTTTTTTAATAATAATAATTTTTTTTTTAACTCAAGAGGAAAGAAATTCATAATGAATCTCAAGTGCTATCACAATGATTATATAAAAGGACTATTTTTATACTCTTTTGATTTTGTACTTGTCCCTATTTCATGTCGCACCCAAAATTACCTTTGAGATATTTTGGTGACCCCCCTTTTTTTATCAACTTTTCACAATTACTCTAGCACTTTTCAAGATGTTTCAATCCTCCAAGTTTTTTTTATCATATTTTATTTTTTTTTTAATTTTCAATTTTTTTATGCACTTAATTGCTAAAATATTATTCTCATAAATGGGTGGTAGTGTTTAGGTTCATGGCTAGGTAAATGATTTGGGTTCCAAAGATATTAGGAAATTAAGATTCAAGGGGGTTTGTAAGGGTTGAAATGAAATTAAGGTAGGTTAAGGCTAAATATGAGGTTTAAAATATGAAGGAATACCTAAATCATATTTTTATCAAATGCAAGTTAAAAATTTCACTTTGAAAGATCTAATATGCTTGTTCTAGGAATGGTGAGACAACATTGACCATTTTCTTTCTTAAAGGATTATTCACACACTCAAGAACTCAAAATAAATAATCAGAATGCATACCTAGATGAATATATTAATTTTTAGTTATTAAATAAAAGAAAGAATAATGCTTAAGGCTTTGTACCTAGCTGGAAACTTTCATTCCACTAACCATCTAGAGGCAAGTTAGATTGCTTGAATAAGAAACTTCTGGAATTCAAAGACTGGATTAAATCCATTTTTTTTAAATGAAAAAATGAAATGTATGAATGTATGAATGTATAATGAACCTATATGCAACTAAGTGTGTATAGTTAAGTGTATAAAGTTATATGCAGTGAATATGTATGAATATGTTCCAGTATGAATTAATGAATGAGTATGTCACTATATGCAAATGAAAAAGAAAAATAACTTTTGCAAAAAATTTATCCTCTCCCCCATACTCAGAATGGACATTGTCCTCAATGTCAAAAGAATACAAGGAATAGGATAATTGGGCCATAAAATAAATTCAATGGGCTCACTCAAATACTGTGCAGTAAATATATGGCTAATATGTGCATAAAGAATGGATAAGTAAGCCTAATGAACTTAAAAGAAAGTGGATAGATGTTACCCTATTGCATAAGTAGTGGCAAATAGTTATCTCATTGAAGATGCAGCCAATTTAATTAAAGAAAATTTTTTGAGCTGCTGCTATACTTTGCAAAAAGAAAAATAGGGTCCATGATATCAATTAAGCACAAAATAAAATATGGAAGTAAGAATGTAATCAAGATATAGCCATTCAACAAGAAAAATTCTAAATGAGCATATTAAAAACAAGTAAAGCATTAAAGAGTCAAAATAAAAAGAAAAATGTACTGGCAAATAACTAAAAATACTAAATAAGCAACTATCTCAAATAAAAACACAAACAAAATATAAACTAAACAAGCTAACAAGCTATGAGAGGATAAAGCTAACTAAACAAGTAACTAAAAAAACTAACTAAATAAACTCCTAAATAAAAACATGAAATATAAATGCTGCAAGTAAAACTGTTTAGCTAAGAAAAACAACTCCTTTGCGCTTGCCATCAGGTGGGGGTGGTGGTGGTTGTGGTTTTGGCTTAAGGAAAATCTTATGCATACAAAGTGTTGGGCTAATTCCTTTTATATCATCAATTGTAAATCCCAAAACTCTCATATATTCTCTCAAAATTCTCAGCAATTTGTCAATCTCAATATCAGTCAAAGATGTATTAATTATAATTGGATATGTTTCATTGGGTCCAAGAAAAGCATACCTAAGGTTGGAAGGGAGAGGTTTAAGATCTACCTTTGGGGCATCCTCTACCTTTAATGATGGTGATTTAATCTCCAATGTCTACACTTCTTCAAGCCGAAAAATTGTAACTTCAGGATGTGGTGGAGAGCTCTCCAAGTGTTGTGCAAAAGCAGCTATATGAGGATTGTCATCATTAATGCTCCCACCATGGACTAGGCAATTTTTAAGAGGGTCTTGTGGATAGCTTTTTCTGAAATGCTCTTGAACAATCTCATCAATAATGTCTATCCGCAAACAAGACTCATCTTTTTCATTTTTTTCTCTTCATGGCTAGATTGATGTTGAATATCATTTGATCATCTCCCACTCTAAGTGTCAATTTCTTACCCTTTACATCAATTAAAGCACCAGCTATTGCCGAAAATGGTCTTCCTAACAAGATAGAAATTTTTGTGTCTTCTTCCATATATAAAATGACAAAGTCCCCTGGAATGTAGAATTTCCCAACCTTGATAGGCACATTTTCTAGAATGTCTTCTGGATACTTAATTGAACGGTCAGCTAATAAAAGATACATGTTTGTGGGTTTCAACTCTCCCATATTCAGCTTCTCATTTATTGAAAGAGGTATTAGGCTGACGCTAGCTCTAAGATCACATAAGGCATTTGCAACATAGTTATCACCGATATGACAAGAAATGGAAAATATACCCGGATCTTTGAGTTTGGAAGGTAACTTGTTCTGAATTATAGCACTACATTGCTCTCCCAAGTTGATGGTATTATAATCCTTTAGCCTTCTCTTGTTGGTAAGAATCTCATTCAAAAACTTGGCATAACTTGGCATTTGGGATAATGCCTCAGTGAATGGCACATTGATATACAACTTCTTTAGCACTTTATGGAATTTGCCAAATTATTTGTCTAGCTTCTACTTGATGAATCTTTGAGGGTAGGGTAGGGTGGGCTTATAAGGTTCAGGTGGGATGTATGGCTTCTCTCCCTCATCTTGCTCACTTTTGCTTTCTTCTTCTTTTTCATTTTTCTTGCTCTCAACTGATTTTTATTCTTTTGTGCTCTCTTTTTCTTCTTTCTTGTTTTCACTCTCTTGACCAACTTTCTTACCACTTCTCAAGGTCAAAACCTTACATTGTTCATGGAGGTTTTGTGGTTGGCTAGGTAGTTTGCCATAGGATTTACTTCTTGATGAGCTTGCTTGTTGAGCCAATTAAGTCTCCAACATACGGTTGTGGGCTTGTAATTGATCCATGGTTTATCTCATATGTTGCATTTCTTCCTCCAATTTGCTATTCATTTTGCTTTATTCAGCAAAAAATTTCTCCATCATGGTTTCCAAGGTTGGCTTTGGTTCATGAGGTGGAAGGGGTTGTTATGCTCTTAGTTGATATCCAGGTTGTGGCTGCCTTGTGGGCTAAAATTGAGGCTGAAACTGAGGCCTATTCTGTTGCATATACTGTTGGTTATGAGCATAATTTGAGCTTTGACCTTGTTGAGCAAAAGTTGCTTGTGGTCTCCATGTTGAGTTGTTCACATTAGAGTAAGAATTTCCCATAGGTTTCTGTTGATAACCTCGTACATAAGCAGTTTTTTATTCCAAATAATCATCACCATAAGAAGAGTAATCAACTCCATAACTTTGGGTTCCATCTGTGTAGGCAATTTGTTGCATAGTTATAGGAGTTGAGGTTGTTGCCTTTGTGCAAAATCACTAAGAAGCTGAGTCAACTAATCAAATCTTGCATTCATGTAGCTAACTAAGTCAAGTTCATAGATCCCAGCCTTCTTTGGCTCAATTGCTCTAGGATTTCCCCACAAATGGGTGTTATGAGCAATTTTCTCTAATGGATCATAGCATTCTTCACTTGTCATTCTCATGAAATCTCCACCTGCTTGTGAATCAATTGTATTTCTTAAGGCTGGAGTAACTCTGGTGTAGAAATTCTGAACAATCATCCATTTGGGTATTTCAGGATGAGGAAATTGCCTTTCAAGCTCTTTAAATCTCATCCAAGATTCATACAAAGTTTCATCATCCCTTGCTTTAAAAGCTACCATCAAATTCCTCAAATGAGTGGTCCTCCCAAGTGGGAAAAACTGAGATAGAAAAGCTTGAGATAGCTGCTCCCAAGTAGCTATAGTAGCTTGTGGAAGTGAGTCATACCACTCTAATGCTGAATCTTGAAGAAAGAATGGGAATAAGGTCAGCCGAATCACTTCGTCTGAAACTCTAGGCTGTCTTTGTGTGCCACATATCATGAAAAATTTCTCCAAATGAGAATGAGGATTTTCAAGTGAGCTACCTCCAAATTGTGAATTTTGAACCATTTGAATGAGACCAGTCTTTAACTCAAATTGATTAGCTCCAATGATAGGTCTGTTATCTCTCACATCTGCACATCTAGGTAAAGCATAATCTAACATGGATCTTCTCTAAGGATCATTTTGGTTAACAATTTCATTCTGCCTGTTTTGATCATTTCCTCCATTGTTTCCATCAATAGCTCTATTTTGATTCTCCATATTTTCAAATTTCTCCTCTTGCTCAAGCCTTAGTTGTTCTTCTTTTTCTGCTTCCTTTCTCCTCTCAGATTCCTTTTTGTTGGCTTGACTGAATTTTTCAATTTCAGGGTTGAAATTGAGTATCACTTGTGCTTTTCGATCGTCTCATAAACAAGAAAAGTACCTGAAAAACACAATGAACAGCAGTGAAAATAAAAAATAAAAATAAAAATTCTAATCAGCTTAAAATAATTAAAATCCAACTTAAAAACAAATAATTCTCTGGCAACAGTGCCAAAAACTTGTTGTTGCTGTGAAATAGCTTCCGCAAGTGCATGGGTCACAGTAGTATACTTTTAAAGAATATCATTCTCACAGGAAATTGTGCCTAAATTGGAAATAAAGGAAAAAGCTAATTAGAGTGCTAAAATTTAAAGATATTGATAATGAAATTTAAAATTAAAATTGGTATTTGAGGAATTTAAACTGAACCAAACAATTAGTTAAACTAATTAAACTAGATGGCTAAAATTTAAATTGAAATTGCTAATTATGAAATTGGGAGGAATTAATTCTAAATTTAATAAAAATTAAAGTAATTCTAGAGATAGGGTTTTCAATATTGTTTGCATGTGTTATTCCCAATTTAGCCAAACACATAAGAATTGTAATTTTGAGGGAAATCAATTCTTAGTTCTTTGAAACCTTTCTCAAGCATTTCAAAGTTGGTATTTATCAAATCAAACCCTGTTTTTACGGTATTTCAAACCTGACAAAAACCCAATTAAAGCTTTAATTGACTTTAAAAGTCCCCTCAATCCTCTTAGCTTATCTCTAACACCAAGAAAACTAAGTTTATTGCGAGGTTATCTATCCCAAATAGTCACTTTTCAATCCATATGCTAAGGATTAAAACTTAACTTAATGAGGGCCCTTTCATCAAGCAAGGCAACAAGCTCACAAGCAATAAATCAAAATGCAGCAAATCTCATTTAAATGACTAAATCAGTTCAAAAACCATAATACAAAGCAATATTTATAGACCTATCTCTAGAATCTCAAAGATCTACTCACAATTCATGATTTCAAGACAAACCCAAGTATAGAAATGAAGAATAAATGAAAATCTAAGCTAAGGGACAAAAACACCCAATAAAATGATGAAGAATCTGCTGCTGGAGTGTTGCAGAAGTCGTCCTCTGCTGCTGAAAAACTTGATCTCACGTGCTCCTCTTCCTTCTTCTCTCTCTTGCAAAATCTCCCCTTCTTTTTTCTCTTTTTAAAAGAAAGAGAAAAAGGTGTTTATATATGGTTTAGAGTTCTACCCTAGAATGGGTTAAAAGATAGAAGATTCTGAAAAAAATGATGTATTAAATCAGAGGAGCAAAAGTGCCACGTCAGCAATTTTCATTAAAACGTCACAAGCTGTATCAGTTGTGTTGCGCCTTGTGTTGCAAGTTGTGTAACTTTTTGCCTGAGAAAAACTTCATATATGACAACGACACAACCTATGACACAAGCTGTGTCAGAGGTTGTGCAACTTTCTGTTTCTTTAACTCCACTTCAAAATTTTGCAATTCAACTTTATTTTCCTCCAAATGGCTACTCTGATCAAAATACACCAAAATTCTCCAAATTTAACCTACAAAACAAATAAATTTCAAAAATTAAACTAAGAAGTGTAAAAAGAAAAAATTAACCAAATATATGCTAATATCTACAGTAATAGCTATAAACAAGGGTAAATTATGTGTAAAAATTATATCTAAATAATGGTATAAAATGCATGCATCAAAAACTGTCTTCACAGTCACTTCTCGGTATGGTCACCCAATGCCACAACCTCGACTCATTTAACCTAGTTACATTTCATTACTCTTATTTTTCTTAGCTTTTACTTGGTCTTTATTTTATCATTTTATACCTCCTCACTCTAGTTTACGTGTAGTTTCAGACATCTTGGCTGTCCGAACAGACGTTAGTCATCGAAATAGTAGAATGTACGGACTACCTAAAGTGAGGGCGTTACAATTCTTCCTCTCTAATTAAAAATTTCGTCTTCGAAATTTATGATGTGAAGAGCTGGGGGAAACTGCTACCTAATCGTCTCCTCGCTCTCCCATGTCACCTCTTCTGTGTTGTGGTATCTCCACAGGACTTCCACTAATAGGATTCTCTTGTTTCTGAGCTCTTTTACTTCTCGTGCCAAGATTTTGATTGGCTCTTCTTCATATGTCAAGTCAGGTTGCACAATTATCTCTTCTGCTGAGATGAAATGTGAGGGATTGGATCTGTATCTCCTGAGCATCGACACTTGGAATACATTATGGATCTTGTCCAGCTCAGGTGGTCAAGCTAGCCTGTAGGCTACTGGACCCACACGTTCAATGACCTTGTGTGGACCAATAAACCTAGGGTTTAACTTATCCTTCTTGCCAAATCTTAGCACTTTCTTCCAAGGCGACACTCTGAGGAACACCTTATCGCCAACCTTATACTCTATGTCTTTTCTCCTCAAATTAGCATATGACTTTTATCTATCTAGGGCAGCTTTTAGGTTATCTCTGATGAGCTTCATCTTTTCCTCTGACTGTCTCACCAAGTCTAGGCCCATTATCTTATCCTCACCTAACTCTATCCAACATAAGGGAGTCCTACATCTCCTCCCATATAATGCTTCATACGGAGCCATTTTTATGCTGGCTTAGTAATTATTATTATAGGCAAATTCTACTAGAGGAAGATACTTGTAACACCCCTCACCCTACTACAGTGTAGCTGAGCAAGGCATGATACAATCGGTGTCGGAGCACCCTAACTTATCTTACTTTATTTTTTTAATAATTTTGAATTCATTTAATTTAATATCAATTATTTTTTTGACGGAGAAACCAGTGAAGTTTCCCCTATTTTATTATCATTTGGCGTATTTCAATATTCACCTGTTTGAAATTCAACAATATTTTAAAATAAAAATCTCATCCATGCTAATCATAATTATCTCATCAATCATTCTCATAATTTTCTCATATTTTAAATCTCATCCATACATTTCAATTTCATAATCATTTCTATACATTTCCATTCATACTCAATTCATATGTAAACATTCTCAAATTACATAAGCAAAATTTTCAAATTTCCTTAATTTACATAATTTACAAAATAATTACAAAATTTCATAATTTACATAATATATAAATTAATTACATATGAAAAAGCTAATTAATTAATTTACATCGCAATATAAGAAATAAATAACATACACAAAATACATGATATGCTTAATGTGAGCCCTATCTACATGCATTGCTGAGGAGGTGACAACCTTGAACACTCTGCAGATCAGAACTCCAAAATCTCTGTTTGGTATTCGCTGGGCTTTAACTTCAGTACCTGTGTGAGGAAACAATTCCATCGCGCTAAGCATTGCTGCTTAGTGGTGCAATAATATAACAAGGAAATAATATACAAATAAAGATAGAAATAAAACATAATTTAAATAATTAAGATTTGTTTATACTTCACATGCGATTCTAAAATTTAATATGTTTTATCGTAATTTAGTCTTCTTTGGAAGTGTTTATTTCGCCAATGTACAGTAATAATGTACAAAGAAAAATGATCTAAAAATAATAAATATATGCTTATATTATCATGTAAGTCACATTTGCAATATTTATGTGTGTTATAATTTTCTTTGCTAATCTTTTAGCATTTCCTCAATACTTGCTAGGTTGTCTCAGATTATTTCATAATAAGTAAATTTTGATATCGGTCCAGTTCATTTCGATTCTTTCTAATAAATAACTATTCTAATTTATTTTAGGTCATCTTACTCATTTATTTAATTTCTAATATTTTTAATTACTAATATTCTTAACTTATTTCAATAAATTTCACTGCCCAAGTAACCTATGACAGGCTGACTAAACTGGATAACGGGTCGTTGGCACTGGACACCGCGGTGCCTCGGGCCGTCATACCATGGGACGCAGAACGTCAACCACATATGCAGTCAGTATGGCTAAAAAGCCATGATAACACATAATCGGGCATAAAAGCCATGAATACAGGCATAAAGCCATGAATGTAGGCATAAAGCCATGAATACAGGCATAAAGCCTTTCGCAGTACTGCTAAAACAATACCCTATTGGCATGCCAAACTATCCAATCTGACACACATGTCTAGGCAATACAAGGGCACATAATATCATTAAATATTAATATATTGTGTTTTATGACTTCATTATTTCATGATAAATTTCAATTATAATTCATACATTCATTTGATCATTTATATGATCACAATTCACGTCAATTATCCTTTTATACCATTGTACTCAAAATACTTCTCCTCTCTACAATAATGAGAACTAATGTCTCATTCATACATTAATATGGTTCATTTATTCATTCATTATGTTATTCGTATTGATCACAATTCTAAACAATGGTTCACATGTACCATTGTATTCAAAACATTCTTCCTTTCTCATTTATACATTCAAGAATCTACTTATGTAATTACAAATTTTTTATTTCAAGTTGAGTTACTAATATTTTATGAATTCCATTTGTGATGGGCATATAAGCCCTAACTATCTATTCACATCAATTAGGTGACTTATTTTTCATGTTTCAAGTAATCCATGAATATTTCATGGATTTCAAATTTATGGCCTTAATTTCTTTTTAACAATTTTGACTAGGATACATAGTCCACATTCGTCATACAATTATAAGCATTTAAGCTTAGAATTGGTTCTAGGTCTTCATCTTAATTTACTAATCATTTTGATTACTATTCACCTTACTAGTCAACCAAAATGTTGACTTTTTTATACTTAATGGATATATTAATTCTAATTACACCAAGATCCCACATTTTGAGTTTTACATTTGCTAGTATTAATTGCCAATTGCAATTTAAAGTCCCCTAGATGCATTTCTAAATTATCAGTTTTTACTACCTAAGTTTACTGTTCCATTGGACAATTTTAGAGTGCAAACTGGGCTAACCTTTCTTCATCAAAGTTGTTCCTTATTGTGTCTTCTTTAATTCCCTTTTTGAATCACTCCATTTGGAGTTTTGTAGCTCAAGTTATGGTCATTTTACCATAACTGGTCGGAGTGACCTGTACCCAGATTTTCTGGGCAATTTGGTTCTGCCAGATTTGGTGACCTAAGTTTGGTTGGCAATTTGACTAGGTTATGGTCATAATTTGGGTCAGGTTTCTTCATAAAAGTTGTTGGTCTATATCTCAACTTGTTGCTGGTAAAATTTCAGGTCAATTGGACCTTTCTACATTGAGTTATGGCCAAATGACCAAACACTGTTTATTTGGTCATTTTGCCCAGGCAGATTGCAGGTCACCCAAATTAGGGAAAAATTTTGGTCAAGTTGGTTTGGTTTTCTGGGCATGGTTTCTTCACCAAAGTTGTGCCATTATGTGTCTAGTTTCACCTCCAATTAGCCTCATACCAATTGGAGTCACACAACCTCAGTTATAGGTCAAACAATACCCTGGACTCATAGGTCCAAATTTCCTGCATAAGAGAAGCACTCCCAATTTTCAATTTCACCCAACTTCCAAACTTCAATTCACATTTATAACACTTTTAATAGTCAATAATCAACCTCAACATCATCAAATTCAAGTCACAACACAAAATTCCATATTTGAGCAAACCCTAAATCAACTTGCAATAATTTTAAATTCCAAGAGAATTTCTAGCACTAACCTTATTCCTTAGCTTCACTCAACTTCAATTCAACCTTCTAATCAATCAAAAACTTGAAGCTCCTTCTTGGTCCACCTTGGCTGAAATTCCTCTTGCCCCAAACTCAATTTTTTTTTGGTTTTCTTGAGTGCTTTCTACTAATTAGGCTTTAGTTTAGGGTGGGCTATAATTTTTCCAAGAAAAAATTTGGTTGTGACTTAGGGTTTTAAGCTTTGGATTTTGGGTTTTTAATGGAGAATTTTAGAGAAGAAGAGAAGAAGGCAAGTGATGGGAAGAAGAAGGGAAAAAATGCAGATTTTTGTTCAATAATTAACCTATATAATAATTAAATATTTAATGGCAATATGGTAAATAAGTAGAATGGCAAATTTGAAATTATTTTGAAGTTTATAATCATTATAATTTGACTTTTCAATAATTATTTTTAATTTTCATAATTTCAATTAATTAAATTAATTTAGCTTCATTAAATTAATAATCATCATTTTTTGTCAATATTGGACCCTTAAATTTAATTGACCAAATTTTGCTCTTACCGAGTTGTCGGTTTATCTTTCTTTCTTCTTTCTTTTACTCATTTTTAATTTAATTTTCATCAATATTTATTCCTATTTTATGTCATAATAATTATTTACTTAATTGGACAAGTTGGTCAAAAATCATCTCCAAAGACGAAATGACCAAAATGCCCTCCGTTTGGCTTAACAGACTAAAATTATCTGTACCGATTGAAAAATTTTTCTAAGTATTTTCTTGGCATTCTAATGCCATAGGAACCTCAATGACCCTTCTTTGGAGTCCCAAAAATTATTTTATGAATTTTCTCTCGGGTCTAGGGCTCCTAGTTGCGAGAATCGCAACTTCCCACTGGGTTACCCATCGCTAGAGCACCGGCTCATTTAACTTGGTTGTATTTTATTTCTAAAATTTTTCCTAAATTTTTCTTATTAATATTTGAGTTATTTATGACTCCTCACTCTGGTCTAATTATTTTTCCAGACGTTCTAGCTGTCCGGACCAACACCGGTCACCAAAAAAGTAGAATGTACATAATTGCTACAGTGAGGGTGTTACAATACTTCTCCCAACTTCCTTCAAAATCAATGATGCAACTCCGAAGTATGTACTCCAATAGCTATCATATCATTTATATCATGTCATTATTATCAGTTTTTTAACTATAATAACAATTTACTAAGTTCTAAGGGTTACCTGAATTACTCTTTTTGACTGTCCATTCGTCTGAGGATGAACAGCTATACTAAAGTACAATTGAGTGCCTAACAACTCCTGTAGCTTCTTCCAAAACCTTGAAGTAAATCTTGGGTCTCGATCAGATATGATCGATGTTGGCACTTCATGTAGCCGGACTATCTTAGCTATGTAGATTTTTGCTAATCTCTCAAGTGAATAATCGGCTCTAATTGGTAGGAAGTGAGCTGACTTTGTCAATCTATCCACAATCACCCAGATAGTATCATGCTTCTTCTGTGTCAATGGTAGCCCAGTAACAAAATCCATGATAATGCAATCCCATTTCCACTCTAGTCTGAATATAGGTTGTAACAACCCTAATGGAACCTGATGGTCAGCCTTAACCTACTGGCATGTTAGACATCTGGTCACAAAGTCATCAATATCTTTCTTCATTCCAGGCCACCAATAATATACCTTTAGGTCATGATACATCTTGGTACTTCCTAGGTGCATAGCATGGAAGCTACTGTGCGCCTCTTTCAGAATATTCTTCTTCAGTTGTTCATCTCTTGTTACACATATTCTGCCTTTGTAGTACAAACACCCATCTTCCTTCATTTCATAGTTAGTCTCCTTCCCCTCTTTAACTTTGCCCATAATAGTTATCAACTTTTCATCCCTTATCTGGACTTATTGTATTTGCTGTAGTAAACTTGGCTTTACATGCAACTCAGCCAAAATAATCCCATCTGGTGCTAAGGATAACTGACCATTCAGTGCCCTCAAAGCCATTATGGACTTCCTGCTCAGTGCATCGACTACTACATTTGCCTTCCCAGGGTGATAATCAATCACACAATCGTAATCCTTAAGGAATTCAATCCATCTCCTCTGTCTCTGATTGAGTTCCTTCTGGGTTGGCAAGTACTTCAGCATGTTTAGTATTAAAGGTCCCTTAGGCAAATCCCACATCGGCAAAGCACGGAGATGGTCTTGGGTTCAAAAAGTAATGATATATAAAATGGGGGAACTAATCACTAGAGGTGTATTTTGGTGGAATAGCCTGGAGAGTTAAAAGAACTCCAGGGTTAAGCGTGCTCGCTTGAGAGAAATCCTAGGATGGGTGACCTCCTGGGAAGTTCTCCATTCCACCTATGGGACAAAACCATGATGCTTATGGCCAAAGTGAAAAATTCCTCTAGTGGTTGGAGCCCGACCATTACAATAAAAGCCAAGAAAGTGAAGGAAAAATTGAAGTTAGTTAAGGGAAAATTCTGCACACAAAGGTTAGTGCACTAAACCTTCTTCCTTTCTTTTCTTAACTAGTTGAAGCATGCTAAATTAAGTATAAATTTTATGAAATTAAAAGAAAATTTGGAGTATGTGGGGACTGAAATTTTCAGCAGCCTTGGTTACTATAAGGTCTTGATTATTTTGATTGACTTTACTTTGTTTAGTGATGATGATTAAGGATACTAAGTGTATTAAAAGTTGAATGAAGTGTGTTGCATAAATTGAAATTGTTGGAGTTAGGGTTTGGGGATAAAATTTCATATTTTTGTTTATGTATTAATGAAAAGAGGTTGTAATGGTCAATTAGTGACCATTTGATGAAGTTTGACCCTAAATTGGAAGTAATTGTGGCCATGAAATTGAAAGTGGCATGCTGCCCCCATTGTGCCAGAATACTGGACTTGAGTCCAGTGTATTCCTAGGGTTATAACTTGAGATCTATTACTCCAATTGGTTCAAGGCCAATTGGAAATGAAACTAGACATAAAATGGCATAACTTTGATGAAGAAACCTAGCCCAGAAAACTAACCTAAGTTGCCCTAAAAATTGACCTAATCTGGGTGACCAATATGCAGTCCCTGGAAAATGACTAAATGAACAGTGTTCATTCATTTGGTTATAACTCAGTGTATAAAGGTCCAATTGACCTGAATTTTTACCAGTAGAAAGCTGAGACATAGACCTACAACTTTTATGAAGAAAACAAATCCAAATTTTGACCATAACATATCCAAAAACTGACCTATATTCAGTGTACAAAAACTGTAGAATTGATTCTGCCCTGAAATTCTGGAAAAATTGCAATTTGGCCAGTTATGGTGTTTAGGCCATAACTTGAGTTACAAAACTCCAAATAGAGTGATTCAAAAAATGAAATGTAACTAGACACAATAAGGAACAACTTTGATGAAGAATATTTGGCCAAATTCTCATTGTACAAATGACCAATGGAACAGTAAACTTAGTGCTTGAAATATGAAAATTGTAAATAACTAACACTAATCTTTGCAATGGTACTGGCAACCAATGCCAACAATTTTAGAATGCAAAATGTGGTATGTTGGCGATATTAGAACCAATATACTTTTTGTCTATGAAAAAGTCAACATTTTAGTTGACTAATAAAATGAATAGTAATACTAGAACTTTAATTGCAAAGAACTGCATAATTAAAAGTGTAATATGCCTTAGTAGACCTATTGTGATTGGTTTGGATAGGTTGGCATGCCAATAGGTTTCTGATAGCAGTACTGTGTATGGCTTCATGCCATTCTGTGATATGATAGCTTATGGCTATACTGATTATGATGTTATACTTGGCTTTATGCCTTATTGCTTTTATGGCTTATTAGCCATTCTGTCTGCACACTGGGAGACACATTATGACCAATGGTATGACGACCCGAGGTACCTGTTACCCAGTGCTAGTTTACCCGTTTATCCAGTCCAGTCAATTTGTATAGGTTACTTGGGCATGAAAAAGTATAAATGTAATTGAATTGATTATTAAAGGAAGTAAGGAAATTAAATATCAAGATAAAGAACAAGAATGATTACAACAATAAAAAGAGGCTCAAAATCATCAAGAAAACGATTAATAAAATGCTAAAAAGAGTTAATATCATAAAATGTAATTAGCCTTCGACTAAATAGTAAGTTAGTAATTATTTATTTCTTACAGGCACAATAACTAGGAAATTTTAACTTTTATTTGTATATTATATTTTCTTTTATTATTGGCACCACTAAGCTTTATGCTTAGCGCGTCACTTTTTGCTATGCGTAGGTTCTGGAGAGACTGATAGAGATCCCAGCAGACCACAGACTGGGTGAGGTCACAGATCTGTATAGAGTCAGAGTCACCTCTCATCTGCAGTGAATCAGTGGTAGGACCTTTAGGTTCCTTTTGAAATTTTGTTTTTGCATTTTGTAACACGTAGTAGTTTGTGATTTGTAAATTATGAACTCATGTAAATAGTAAATTGATGTAATCATATGTTGATGCCTATATTTTGTAAAAATTTCATTAATTAATATAATTTGAGAATATTTTCATGAAATTAAATTTGATTTTGGATCTGAATGAAATTGTGGGTTCATAATGAAAACTTGAGATGGTTGTGAATGTTGAAAATTGTTGAGACTATGTTGATGGTTATTGGAGTTTGAGAATATGGATGAATGTTTTGGAAGTGTTTTCACAGGTTCCGAAAAACTATTTTCTCCATTTTTAGCCGGTACTCTGTCAGATTTTCGATAAAATTTTTGAAACCTCAATGAATTTATAATTTCTATAAATGACTTAAATGAGTCAAATCTCCCAAATTGCATTTTATCATCATAAAAAAATAAATTAAGGAAAGATAAAAATAATTGAGATAAAACATGGTGTTTCAGTACACAGTGTGGCATACCTTGCTTGGCTATATTATAGACGGGTAAGGGGCGTCACAGTAGACCTCCGATTTGGGCAAATGAGGATTTATTGAAAAGCTGAGAAGTAGGGCTACAACTATCATGAAGAGGTCAGAGACAGAATCAGAGGGGAAGTGGCTTAAAATTGGCCGTAAAAGCAGAATAGAGAATTTGTCTTTTTGATTTTTAAAAATTTTCAAAGTTCGGTTCTTATCTTTGGATTATGTTTTTAAGTATAAACATCATCTTTGGAAGCAGCTGGGTACACACCTTCATTCTTCATTCACGTTCATAGTTTTAGATTTCTTCATTATTTTACTTTATTTTTCTGTAAGCCATGAACATGAGTGGCTAAGTTTCTAAATTCAGTTCAAGGGATTCTAATTCTTATGCATGATTTGTGAGACCAGGTTCTTAATTTAAATTATGCCTTTTTGGATATCTATTGTTTCTCAATTTCATTATTTTTAATCTATTGAATGATTTACTAAAAAGGCCTGTTAGTTAATTATTTGATGTGATTAATTGCTAGCTAATCTTTATAACCCGTAATTGTTGTGTAAGATTGAATGTTAGTAGCCATTAGGTATTATTGATTATGATCCAAGTTTTCGATAATAACCTAAAGAAATAATAGGATGAATTAAATGATTTATGCTTTATAAATTATTGTTCATGCTCAACTACTTCTTGTTCTTAAAGCAGTTATTAAATTGATAAGGATTGCTTAATATCAATTCAGTTAATAATTAGAGTCAATAAGAGTGCTGGGCTTGAATTGACGAGTATAGAGAAGTTAGGGGTTTTACTTCACTGTTTGGTAAATCTATGTTAAGTATTCAATAAGAGATAATTATATTTCTTTTGTCTATGATCGAGTCATGCATTGGAATGTGAATTGCCTTGAACTGAAGTTTGTTTAAATTGAGAGTTTTATACCTAAATTTAGTTCTTTAATTTCTGAACTTAATTTCTTCTGATTTAGTGTTACAACCCCCTTTTCCTATTACACACGTGCACGAAATTTAGTAACTCAGTCTCTAGGGTTCGACTTGGATTACCACTTATTGCATTCAGAAAACAAAAAATCATTTCATTATTGGTAATTTCAGTTAATTTTTTGTGGAATCGGCGACCATCACCGGGTCCTGAAAGCAGTTTTAGGCACATCTGCCTCCTTTACCCTCAGCTAGTGATAGCCTGATCTAAGATTTATCTTGGAAAATACACCGGCTCCCTTTAGTTGATCAAACAGATCATTTATCTATGGTAAAGGATATTTGTTTTTCACAGTCACCTTATTTAGTTATCGGTAATCAATACAAAGCTGAAGGGTACCGTCCTTCTTTTTTATAAACAGCACTGGCACTTCCCAAGGTGACACACTAGGGCATATGAAACCCTTATCTAATAGCTCCTGTAACTAAACTTTCAGCTCTCTTGGTTGAGTAGGTGCCATCCTATATGGAGCAATGGAAATTGGTGCAGTATCCGGCATAACTTCTATAGTAAACTCCACCTCTCTCTTTGGTGGTAAACCCAGCAACTCTTCTAGAAATACATTCGAAAAATCACATACAGTAGGGATGTCCTGTAAACTCAGGCTAGTCTTCCTGGTATTACCCACATGTGCTAAGACAGCTTTATAGCCCTTCCTTATCAATCTCCTAGCTGCTGTGGCTGATATGATAGTGGAAAGACAACCCGTTCCTTCACCCACAACTGTAATTTCATCCCCATCTGCTATCTGTAATGAAATCCTCTTCAGCCAATAATCTACCATTGCCTGATAACGTGATAACCAATCCATTCCCAGTATCACATTAAACTCATGGAATGGTAGCTCAATCATGTCAGTCAGAAACTCATAAACCTGTATCCTCAGAGGACAACCCTTATAGACCTTTTTTACCATGACACTATGGCTTAAAGGGTTAGTAACTAATATGTCCTCCTCTAACTTTTCTATCTATACCCCTTTGTCGAACGGTGGTGTAATGCATGCATAAGAGTGTGTGGAACCAGGATCAATTAAAGCACGCACAGATAAATCATGAAATAAGAAGGTACCCCTTATGACATCAGTTGGCTTTGGCTCCTCCCGAGCTCTCATAGCATAAGCACAGGGTGCTACTCTGGTCTCCTGCCTCTTAACTATCTTTGCAATAGGCCTCTGTGAGGTACCAGCTATATATCAAGCCTTACAGGTCTTCTACCCCTCTGTGCTACTGGGGTAGACCTCTCTATCTGGGGTAGAGCAGTGGGAGCACTCCTTTATGGACAATCTTTAAAAAAGTGGTCCATATATCCACATCTGAAACATCCCCCAGTCAATAATCTACACTTTCCTCGGTGATTCCTCCCACAATGAGTACAGGCTGGTATTAGGGCTGATCCCCGTGTAGCTACACCCAGAGAACTACCCATTGATACACCAGACTGTCCTCCTCTCCATGGGGCAACCTGAGATTTCTGCTTCTTACCTTGACCCTGGGTCTAACCCTGAGACCCCTTAGACTTATTGCTATTAATGGCTGCTGAACTAGATTGGCCGAATCCAGAACTCCTCTTATGCTGTTGGTCTTTCCTAAGCTGCTCCTCATCTCTGACTCTCTCCACATCAAGAGCTAATGCTACTAACAAGGAGAAGTCTATGAAGTGGTGAGATGTAACTATCAGTCTGATGTTGTCATTTAGTCCGTCCTCAAAGCTCCTACATCTATCAGCCTCTGTAGGCATTATCTCCCATGCATATCTACTCAGTCTTAATAATTCCCACTCATACTTGGAGACTGTAAGCTGTCTCTGTCTCAGTGCTAGGAACTCTCCTCTTTTGGCCTCTAGATATACATGGCTGATATATTTCTTTCTGAATTCAGCTAAAAAGAAATCCCAAGTGATCTGTGCAGGTTGTACCACTCTCAACACTGTCACTCACCACTGATATTCCTCCTCTTGAAGTAGTGCCAGAGCACACTCCAACTGCTGCTCTGGGGTGCAATGTAGCTGCTGCAATACCCTCTCTGTCCTCTCCAGCCAGTATATTATGGCAGCTGGGTCATCCTCCTTCTTGCCCTTAAAATCAACGGCCCTAAATTTCTGTAATTTCTCTAGTGGGGACCTCTGCACTGGCTATGGCTGTGGAGGTGGTTGTGGTGGTGGCTGTACAGGTGGTGGTGGTAGTGGTTGTGGCTGTGGAGGTGGAGGTGGCTGTGCCTGAGATATGGCTTCGACAATCTGACAGTGCATCTAAGTCATCTTCTCTAGGAAGGCCTGCTGTGCTCTCCCTATGGCACCACATGATGACTCTGCTTAACTACTTTGCTCCCGACTAGGAGTAGGTGAGGGTGCATGAGACTCTACCTCCTCCTCTACCGGTCTAGGAGAGCTGCGCTCTAAAGGATTAGATGCCATTGATCCTATAAAACAGACAAAGAACATATCTGCATTAGTGTCACCTCGACTCTAATTAAAGGCCCATGTATGTTGTGCACACTATCTCTTTCTATCTATCTAGGTTTAGGACAACCTAAACCATTGCTCTGATACCACTAAATGTAACGCCTTTTTCCCTTCTATAGTGTAGCCAAGCAAAGTGTTTCACATTTGGTGCCGGAGCATGCTATCTTGTCTTGTCGTGTACATTATTAGTTTAATATCCATTTCTTAGTATTATTCCAAGTGTGAAATTTTTTTTATCACAATTTATTTTATTGGAGACTCAGACAGAGTTTCCTCTGTTTTATTTACCTTATGGCGGGTTCTATTATTCACCTACTAAAATCATTTATATCTATTTCACATTTTCATATGTCAATTCATATCACCTTTACTCATACAATCTCAAGAAAATCACGAATATTTCATTCATATAAAAATTCATATACACAATAATTACAATTTATTTACAATGTCCAAAATGATTACACTCTATCTACTTATGTACAATGGACAAAATGCAAAATCTAAATACATGGGCCATATTAAAATAAATACAGCTGAGGTGACTATCATGTGAGTAGATCTGATCAACTCTCTATGTGAGCACTACTGCTGCTACTGCTGGGACTGCTCTCCAGTACCTACGAGATGGAAAACTAACGCGGTAAGTAAATTGCTTAGTGGTGCATAAATTCAAATAAAATAGCAGAATAATTAAACTAACTATTCTAAGTGTAAATTTTCATAAATTTTTGAGTTATTGACGTATTAATTGAATTTTGGAACAATTTAAAGTTATTGGGATCTTTTTTGTTTACTTATTCCCTATTCAGTCTTGTTTAATTCATATCAGTGCCCAAGTAACCTATAACAGACTATAAATGTAACACCCTCCCGGTAGTAACTCCGTACATTCTACTGTTCCGATGACTAGTGTCGGTCCGGACAGCTAGAACATCAGAAAAAATATTTAAAATAAAGTGAGGAACCAAAATTAACTCAAATATTAATAAGAAAAATTTTAGAAATAAAATACAACCAAGTTAAATGAGCCGGTGCCGTAACGATGGGTAACCTAGTGAGAAGTTGCGGTTCTCGCAACTAGGAGCCCTAGACCCAGGGGAAAAATTATAAAATAATTTTTGGGACTCCAGAGAAGGATCATTGAGGCTCTTATTGCATTAGAATGCCAAGGAAATGCTCAGAAAAATTTTTCAAACGGTACAGACAATTTTGGCCTGGTAAGCCAAATGGAGGGCATTTTGGTCATTTCGTCTTCAAAGATGATTTTTGACCAACTTGTCCATTTATGCAAGTGAATTATATGACATAAAATATGAACAAATATTGATGAAAATTTATTTAAAAATAAATAAGTAATGAAAGAAAAGAAAATGAAAATAATGGGATTTATTACCTCATGCTTATGTAAGCATGAGGTAATTAAAAATGCTATGGCCAATCAAAATTAAGCAAGATAATTAAAATTCAATAAAAAGGGATAATTGAGGCAGAATTCTAGAAACCCAAACAACCCTCTCCCTTCTTCTTCAAGCCGCCCCACACCCCTTTCCTCATTCCACCATTAACAACCTTCCAACCTCCATTTTTCTTAGCTTTCTCCCACTAAAAAACCCTAATTACCAACACAAAAATTCATTCTATCATCTTGGTGATTCTTGTGGAAGCAAAAAGAAAAGGAAACCAAGACTTTGAGCAAGTGGGAAATTCACTCCATTAGAGGTTAGTGACCTAAACCTTGAATTTCACTTAAATTTCATGTTTAAGAACTATAAATGGGTGCAAATGACAAAGAAATTTGATGAAACACCATTGGTATGCTAACCCTAAATTTTGGCAGCCATGGTTAGGGTAATATAGTGATGATTTTTGGAGAGCTAACATACTAGTATGGCTGCCCTTAATGTGTATCTTATAAATGAATTGATAAATGCAATGATAATGCATGGTTTTGAAATGTTGAGTTAGGGTTTGGGTTAAAGAATGAGACTTTGATATTGTGATGATGGAAGTAGGTTTTAATGGTCAATTAGTGACCACTTGGTTGGGTTTGAATAAAAAATGAAGTGAATTGGGTTGTGGGATTTGAGGTTGGAGTGGCTGCCTTGTGTGACCTGCAGATTTGGATGTGAGTCCAGCCTGTTTGGACAGCCATAACTTGAATTGTAGAGGATCATTTGGTGTTTGTCCAATTGGATATGAAACTAGACACAAAATGGCACAACTTTGGTGAAGAAACCATGCCCAGAAAACCAAACAAACTTGACCAAAAGTTTACCCTAATCCAGGTGACCTGCAATCTGCATGGTCAAAATGACCAAATGAATAGTGTTTGGTCATTTGGCCATAACTCAATGTAGAAAGGTCCAATTGACCTGAAATTTTACCAGCAACAAGGTGACATATAGTCCAAAAACTTTCATGAAGAAACATAACCCAAATTATGACCATAACCTAGTCAAATTGCCAACCAAACTTGAGTTACCAAATCTGGCAGAAACAGATTTGCCCAGAATTTTGGAATTTGTCCAATCCGGCCAGTTATGGTTTTTAGGCCATAACTTGAGTTACAAAACTCCAAATGGAGTGATTCAAAAAATAAAATTCAACTAGACAAAATGAGGAACAACTTTCATGTTGAGCATTTTTCCAAATTCCCACTGCAAAAATGACTAATGGAACAGTAAACCCAAAGCTTGAAAACTGAAAATTTTGTCCAATTCACATTAAACTTAGAGATGGCATTAGCAACCAATACCAACAAGTTTAAAATACAAAATGTGGTATGTTGATGATATTTAAACTAATTTACCTATTGTCAATGCAAAAGTCAACATTTTGGTTGACCAATGAAATGAATAGTAAACATAAAAATTCAATTTCAAAGAATTACATAAATGAAAGTGTTAAATGCCTTAGTAGGCCTAATGTGATTGGTTTGGATAGGTTGGCATGCCAATAGGGTTCTGTTAGCAGTACTGCATATGGCTTCATGCCATTCTGTATTTCATAGCTTCCCATGCCATTCTGTGACATAATAGCCTTTGGCTATGATATTGAGTTGTTATACTCGGGTTTAATCCCCGATAATTATCACAGCTTATTAGTTGTTCTGTTGCACACCGGGAGACACAATGTGACCGATGGTGTGATGGTCCGAGGTACGTAGTACCCGATCAGATTACCCGTTTATCCGATCCACCAACTAGTATAGGTTACTCGGGCAGTATTAATAAATCTTACCAAACTTCAATTGAATAATATTGCAATAAACATTTGAGACTTAGTTCACCCAAAAATGTAAACATACATTATGTACACATGTTTTTATTTTATTTTATTTTATTTTATATTGTCACCACTAAGCAGAATTGCTTAGCGCATCACTTTTGCCACGCGCAGGTATTGGAGACATAGCTGGGGAGTCCAGCAGGCCTCATATAGGGTGAGCCTTCATATCTGTACTCAGAGTTCAGAGTCACCTCACATTGCAGTGCATTTGGTAGGACATTAGGCCATTTTGATATTTTGATATTTTGTATTTTGTAACCTTCTGTAATGTATATTATAAATTCATGTAATTATGCTTTTGTTGTAAGTATCTATGGAATATGTTCAGTAATAAATTGAGCATTTTTCATTGAGTTGATTGTGTTTTGAATTGAATTGAATTTTTGAGATACTGAAGTGAATTGAGAAATTGGTGAGAATATATTGGAGGTTGATTGAGAATAATGTGATGATATTATTGGAAGTGTTTTTAACAGGTTCAGAAGAACTGTTTTTCCAATTTATAGCCGGCACTCTGCCGGATTTTCTATAAAATTTGCGAAAAAATTTAGATTTATCAAAAATTATAAATAAATGAATTAAAAAAGATTAATTGAAATTGAAACATGAATTGGTGTTTCGACACACTGAGTGGCATAACTTGCTCGGCTACACTGTAGACAGGTAAGGGGTGTCACATTTAGTGGTATCAGAGCATCGGTTTAGGCGTTTCTGGGTCTAGATAGAGTACATACCATTGCATTGCATTTGTAAGTGTTGAGGTGACACTGATGCAGATCTGTTTGTTTTCTTATTTTGAATAGGATATGGATCCTGCTTCGCAAAGAGCAGTTGATGAAGAGGTGGAGAGTCATGCTCCACCAAGGGCTGAGTCTAGGGGCAGGGGAGAATCTGCTCCACCAGTAGCTGAGGCACCTGCTCAACCTCAGTTTGCTCTATTCGAGCAAATGACCGAATTCTATCAGCAAATGATGGGGGCAATTCCACCACCACAACCACAGCCACAACCTCCACCAGCACCACAAAAATCTCATCTGGAGAAATTACGAAAAGATGGGGCTATAGACTTCTTTGGAAAGAGGGAGGATGATCCCATGGCTGCAGAAAATTGGTTGGACAGAACCATTAGAGTACTGTAAAGCCTAAACCGCACTCGAGCGTAACTCGGTGGTGCTGTGTCCCTACTTCAGGATGACGCATATCAGTGGTGGGACACAGTAACCAGTGAGGTGCAACCGGAACGGATCACCTGGGAATTTTTCCTTACAGAGTTCAGGAAGAAATATATTAGTAAAGTGTATTTAGAAGAGCGAAGAAGGGAATTCATCAGTTTGAGACAGAGAGCTTGTCGATGGTGAGTATGAGCATGAGTTTGTCAGACTGAACTGGTATGGGAGGGAGATAGTCCCTACCGAGGCAGAGAGGTGTAGACGGTTTGAGGAAGGGCTCAATGACAACATCAAAGTCATGATCACAGCACTAGAGATCACGAATTTTTCTAAACTGGTGGATGCTGCATCAAAAGTGGAAAGGGTCAGAATCAATGAACAAAATAGAAGTGAAAGACAGCAGAAGAGGGGTCCGGTCACCCAAAGGCATTTTCTCGCTCCCAAGAAGAAGAGTAAGGGTCCTCTTGCTCGTAGTTCGAGACCACCACAGTGGTCGTGGTCACCCCGAGGGCCTGCACCACGCTTTACACCTAGGAGAGGCCAGTCCACACCATCAATGGGCAGCTTTCCAGGGACGGAATTTAGGGACCAGCCTGCATCTTCTCGCCTCACAAGATCAGCTGAAGTGGCATAAAGGGGAGTGTTGGCGAGTGACCATTGCATGCTTACGGTGTGGATCGGTAACACTGGATCAAGAATTGTCCGAAAGGACTACTGTTGCTCCAACACAAACTGATAGACCTACTCCTGCACCAGAAAGAGGTAGGAAGCCTGGTAAACCTGAGGCAGCTGGTCCATCAATGAGGCCTACATCCGAGTCAGCTGAGAGGCCAGACACTAGAATACCAGCCAGGGCTTATGCCATCAGAGCTCAAGAGGAGCAAGATGCCCCAGATGTTATCAGGGGTACATTTTCCCTCTACAATATTTCTGTACATGCATTGGTGGATCCAGGATCCACTCATTCCTACATTTGCATCAAACTACCCATAGAGAGGGGAGTTCCAGTAGAGGAGAGTGATCAAGACATTCTGGTCACAAATCCACTAGGCCACAGTATGATAGTGAATAAGGTGTATAAAGGTTGCCCGTTGAGGATTCAGGGGTATGAATTCTCGGCAAACCTAATTGAATTGCTCTTCCATGGGTTTGACGTGATTTTGGGAATGGACTGGTTATCACGTCATCAGGCAATAGTTGATTGTAAATTGAAGAGAATTTCTCTGAAAACTTCTGAGGGTAATGAGATCACTGTTGTGGGTGAAAGGACAGATTTCCTGTCCAATGTTATCTCAGCCACAGTTGCAAGAAAATTGATGAGAAGAGGCTGTGAAGCTTACCTAGCACATGTGGTTGATACTAGGCAAGCTAAGCTAAACCTATGTGATATACCCACAGTGAGATACTTCCCAGATGTGTTTCCTAAGGAGTTGCCTGGTTTACCACCAAAAAGGGAAGTTGAGTTTGCTATTGAGGTAATGCCGGGTACAGCACCCATTTCTATTGCTCCTTATAGGATGGCACCCACTGAATTGAGGGAGTTGAAAATTCAATTGCAAGAGTTGCTTGATAAGGGGTTCATACGCCCTAGTGTGTCACCATGGGGAGCTCCGGTATTATTTGTGAAGAAAAAGGATGGAACCTTGAGATTGTGTATTGATTACCGGCAATTGAACAAAGTAACTGTGAAGAATAAATATCCATTGCCCAGAATCGATGATCTGTTTGATCAGTTGAAAGGAGCTGGTGTATTTTCAAAAATTGATCTCAGATCAGGGTATCATCAGCTGAGGGTAAAGGATGCAGATGTGTCAAAAACTGCATTCAGAACTCAGTATGGGCACTATGAATTTCTAGTGATGCCGTTTGGGTTAACGAATGCACCAGTAGCATTTATGGACCTTATGAACCGTATCTTCCATCCATACTTAGATCGGTTTGTAGTGGTCTTTATTGATGATATTCTGGTGTATTCCAAGGCCAGGGAAGAACATGATGAACATTTGAGGATTGTTCTGCAAACCCTACGAGAAAAGAAGCTGCATGCTAAGCTGTTCAAGTGTGACTTCTGGATGAGTGAAATCTCTTTCCTTGGACACATAGTATCAGCAGAGGGGATTAGAGTAGATCGCAAAAAGATAGAAGCAGTGATAGAATGGAAGCCTCCTAGAAATACAACTGAGGTCAGAAGTTTCTTGGGGCTAGCTGGATACTACAGAAGATTTGTGAAGGGGTTTTCTCTTATAGCTGCTCCAATGACCAAGTTTTTGCATAAGAATGTGAAATTTGGCTGGAACGACAAATGCCAAGCCAGTTTTGAGAGGTTGAAAGCTATGTTGACAGAAGCACCAGTGTTAACACAGTCAGTGTCGGGAAAAGACTTTGTGGTCTATAGTGATGCCTCGCATAATAGGCTAGGGTGTGTATTGATGCAAGAGGGGAAAGTGGTCGCCTATGCTTCCAGGCAGTTAAGGCCACATGAATAGAACTACCCTACTCATGACTTGGAATTAGCAGCAATCATCTTCGCACTGAAGATATGGAGGCATTATTTATATGGTGAAAAATGCTACATCTATACCGACCACAAGAGTCTAAAATATTTGCCAACCCAGAAGGAGCTCAATCTTAGACAGAGGTGATGGATTGAGTTCCTAAAGGACTATGATTGTGTGATAGATTATCATCTTGGGAAAGCAAATGTAGTTGCTGATGCTTTAAGCAGAAAGTCCATCACAGCTTTAAGATCACTCAATGCCTATCTGTCATTAGCTCAAGATGGAGCTATCTTGGTTGAGTTGCAAGTGACTACAGCAGATACAAGATGGGCAGAGGGCAGATGAAAAACTAATGGCCATTGTGGGTAAAATTTCTGAGGGGAAGGAAATTGAATATGAGGTAAAAGAAGATGGGTGTCTATACTACAGAGGAAGAGTGTGTGTACCAGATGATGGGGAACTGAAGACTAGTATTCTGAAAGAAGCACACACGAGTGTTTATGCTATGCACCCGGGGAGCACAAAAATGTATAATGATTTGAAGCCTCATTATTGGTGGCCTGGTATGAAGAGGGATATAGCTGACTATGTGACTAAATGCTTGACATGTCAGCAAGTTAAGGCAGAACATGAAGTTCCATCGGGTTTGTTACAGCCTGAATGGAAAGGGGACCAGGTCACTATGGATTTTATTAGTGGTCTACCTCTCACCCAAAGGAAGCATGATGCAGTGTGGGTGATAGTGGACAGATTGACGAAGTCAGCACATTTTCTGCCAGTTAGGACTGACTACTCATTGGAGAAGCTAGCAGAATTGTATATCAGTGAGATAGTTAGGCTACATGGAATCCTACTTTCCATCATATCTGACCGAGACCTAAGGTTTACATCGAGATTTTGGAAAAAGTTGCAAGAAGCCTTGGGCACACAACTCCGCTTTAGCACAGCTTTCCATCCTCATACAGATGGGCAATCAGAAAGAGTAATCCAGGTAAACAACTGAAACCAATTGAACTAATGCAAATATTGAACTGAAATGATAATAAGAACATGAAATATATGTCAGGTCCTTGAGGATATGCTGAGGAGTTGTGTCATTGAGTTTGAGGGAAGCTGGGATAGATACCTCCCACTGGCAGAATTCGCATACAACAATAGCTACTAAGCTAGCATTCAAATGGCTCCGTATGAAGCACTGTATGGGAGGAAATGTAGAACTCCAGTGTGCTGGACTGAATTGGGCGAAGACAAACTGGTAGGGCCAGACCTGGTGAAACAGATTGAGGAAAAAGTGAAAATAATCAAAGCTAACCTGAAGATTGCCTCCGATAGACAGAAGTCTTATGCCGACCTTAAGAGAAAAGAAATAGAATATGCGGTTAGCGACAAAGTGTTCCTCAAGGTATCACCATGGAAGAAGGTACTAAGGTTTGGAAGAAAAGGTAAATTGAGCCCTAGGTTTATTGGCCCATATGAAGTCATTGAACGTGTGGGACCAGTAGCCTACAGGCTAGCTTTACCACCAAAGCTGGACAAGATCCACAATGTGTTCCACGTGTCCATGCTCAGAAGATACCGCTCAGATCCTTCACATGTCATCTCTATGGAAGAAATTGAAGTACAATCGGATTTGACATATGAAGAGGAACCTATACAGATCCTAGCTCGAGAAGTGAAGGAACTGAGAAATAAACAAATTCCACTGGTGAAAGTGCTTTGGAGGCACCACAACATTGAAGAGGCAACTTGGGAAAGTGAAGAGACGATAAGGCAACAATTCCCTCAACTGTTTGCATCAGGTAAATTTCGAGGACGAAATTTAAATTAGAGAGGAAGAGTTGTAACACCCTCCCGGTAGCAACTCCGTACATTCTACTATTCCGGTGACCAGTGTCGGTCCGGACAGCTAGAACATCCGGAAAAATATTTAAACTAAAGTGAGAAACCAAATTAACTCAAATATTAATAAGAAAAATTTAGGAAAAATTTTAGAAATAAAATACAACCAAGTTAAATGAGTCAGTGCCCTAACGATGGGTAACCTAGTGAGAAGTTGCGATTATCGCAACTAGGAGCCCTAGACCCAGGGAAAAAATTATAAAATAATTTTTGGGACTCCAGAAAAGGATCATTGAGGTTCTTATGGCATTAGAATGCCAAGGAAATGCTCAGAAAAATTTTTCAATTGGTACAGACAATTTTGGCCCGGTAAGCCAAATGGAGGGCATTTTGGTCATTTCGTCTTCAAAGATGATTTTTGACCAACTTGTCCATTTATGCAAGTGAATTATATGACATAAAATATGAACAAATATTGATGAAAATTTATTTAAAAATGAATAAGTAATGAAAGAAAAGAAAATGGAAATAACGGGATTTATTACCTCATGCTTATGTAAGCATGAGGTAATTAAAAATGCTATGGCCAATCAAAATTAAGCAAGATAATTAAAATTCAATAAAAAGGGATAATTGAGGCAGAATTCTAGAAACCCAAACAGCCCTCTCCCTTCTTCTTCAAGCCGCCCCACACCCCTTTCCTCATTCCACCATTAACAACCTTCCAACCTCCATTTTTCTTAGCTTTCTCCCACTAAAAAACCCTAATTACCAACACAAAAATTCATTCTATCATCTTGGTGATTCTTGTGGAAGCAAAAAGAAAAGGAAACCAAGACTTTGAGCAAGTGGGAAATTCACTCCATTAGAGGTTAGTGACCTAAACCTTGAATTTCACTTAAATTTCATGTTTAAGAACTATAAATGGGTGTAAATGACAAAGAAATTTGATGAAACACCATTGGTATGCTAACCCTAAATTTTCGCAGCCATGGTTAGGGTAATATGGTGATGATTTTTGGAGAGCTAACATGCTAGTATGGCTGCCCTTAATGTGTATCTTATAAGTGTATTGATAAATGCAATGATAATGCATGGTTTTGCAATGTTGAGTTAGGGTTTGGGTTGAAGAATGAGACTTTGATCTTGTGATGATGGGAGTAGGTTTTAATGGTCAATTAGTGACCATTTGGTTGGGTTTGAATAAAAAATTAAGTGAATTGGGTTTTGGGATTTGAGGTTGCAGTGGCTGCCTTGTGTGACCTGCAGATTTGGATGTGAGTGCAGCCTGTTTGGATAGCCATAAATTGAATTGTAGAGGTTCATTTGGTGTTTGTCCAATTGGATATGAAACTAGACACAAAATGGCACAACTTTGGTGAAGAAACCATGCCCATAAAACCAAACCAACTTGACCAAAAGTTTACCCTAATCCGGGTGACCTGCAATCTGCATGGGCAAAATGACCAAATGAACAGTGTTTGGTCATTTGGCCATAACTCAATGTAGAAAGGTCCAATTGACCTGAAATTTTACCAGAAACAAGGTGACATATAGACTAAAAACTTTCATGAAGAAACCTGACCCAAATTATGAACATAACCTAGTCAAATTGCCAACCAAACTTGAGTTACCAAATCTGGCAGAAACAGATTTGCCCAGAATTTTGGAATCTGTCCAATCCGGCCAGTTATGGTTTTTAGGCCATAACTTGAGCTAAAAAACTCCAAATGGAGTGATTCAAAAAAGGAAATTCAACTAGACAAAATGAGGAACAACTTTCATGTTGAGCATTTTTTCAAATTCCCACTGCAAAAATGACTAATGGAACAGTAAACCCAAAGCTTGAAAACTGAAAATTTTGTCCAATTCACATTAAACTTAGAGATGGTATTGGCAACCAATACCAACAAGTTTAAAATGCAAAATGTGGTATGTTGATGATATTTAAACTAATTTACCTATTGTCAATGCAAAAGTCAACATTTTGGTTGACCAATGAAATGAATAGTAAACATAAAAATTCAATTTCAAAGAATTACATAAATGAAAGTGTTAAATGCCCTAGTAGGCCTAATGTGATTAGTTTGGATAGGTTGGCATGCCAATAGGGTTCTGTTAGCAGTACTGCATATGGCTTCATGCCATTCTGTATTTCATGGCTTCCCATGCCATTCTGTGACATAATAGCCTTTGGCTATGATATTGAGTTGTTATACTCGGATTTAATCCCCGATAAGTATCACAGCTTATTAGCTATTCTGTTGCACACCGGGAGACCCAATGTGACCGATGGTGTGATGGTCCGAGGTATGTAGTACCCAGTACCAGTTTACCCATTTATCTAGTCCAGTGAACTAGTATAGGTTACTTGGGCAGTATTAATAAATCTTACCAAACTTCAATTGAATAATATTGCAATAAACATTTGAGACTTAGTTCACCCAAAAATGTAAACATACATTCTGTACACATGTTTTTATTTTATTTTATTTTATTTTATATTATCACCACTAAGCAGAATTGCTTAGCCCGTCGCTTTTGCCATGCGCAGGTACTGGAGACATAGCTGGGGAGTCCAGCAGGCCTCATACAGGGTGAGCCTTCATATCTACACTCAGAGTTCAGAGTCATCTCACATTGCAGTGCATTTGGTAGGACATTAGGCCATTTTGATATTTTGATATTTTGATATTTTGTATTTTGTAACCTTCTATAACGTATATTATAAATTCATATAATTATGCTTTTGATGTGAGTATCTATGGAATATGTTTAGTAATAAATTGAGCATTTTTCATTGAGTTGATTGTGTTTTGAATTGAATTGAATTTTTGAGATATTGAAGTGAATTGAGAAATTGTTGAGAATATATTGGAGGTTGATTGAGAATAATGTGATGATATTATTGGAAGTGTTTTTAACAGGTTCAGAAGAACTGTTTTTTCAATTTATAGCCGACACTCTGCCGGATTTTCTATAAAATTTGCGAAAAAATTTAGATTTATCAAAAATTATAAATAAATGAATTAAAAAGGATTAATTGAAATTGAAACATGAATTGGTTTTCCAACACACTGAGTGGCATAACTTGCTCGGCTACACTGTAGACGGGTAAGGGGTGTCACAATAAAGGCTGGACACACGAGAGTATACTAGTTAGACATCCATATGTCTAGCCTGTATACATTTTTCATGTCAGGCACAAGGCCAGCGGGCAGGCATTTAAGCCAGAAATTAAAACAGGCACAATGGCCAACGGGCAAGCAAAAAGCCTATAGAAAAATCATATCAGACAGATATTATCTATCAATGATTATTCATATGGGCAGTACTGCTATATGTAGTCCCTAATTGGTATACCAATTGATCCAAGCTATATACATAAGTCTAGGTATACATTGGGCAATTTAGTGTAGTTATGTGGTCAACCAATTATTTAGGTTAATTTCATATCATGTAACAAGTCAATTTAAGAACCTTTCTGAAAGTTCAGATTTGGTGTCTTATTTTCTCCTAGCAAATTGGCTCAGATATGGCCACTATTTGGCTACACTTCCTTCATGGAAGTTGTCGCTCTATGTCTTCTCTTTGTTTTCCTTTTTAAATCATGTCATTTACAGTTTTAGAACTCAAGTTATGGTCAAATAACCAAAACTAGCTCATTGCCACATTCTGGTTCCAGAACTAGGCAGATTCTGGAGTCCAAATTTGTTTAATTATTTGGGTATGTTACAGCCACTTTTAGGCCTAATGTTCTCCATAGAAGTTGTTACTCTATGTCTTAGGATCACTTAGGTTTAAGACTTACAATTTTTCAAGTTTTTTAGAATTAATTATAGCAATTTAACTGGCCTGGACTCAGGTACCCTATGTCTACAGGATTACAAATTCAGGTCTGTGGCTTTGACTCCCATTTTAGGGTTCTTACACTCAAAATTTGAGGAAAGTCTCTAAATCAAAATTGGAGCCCTGTTTCTCAGGTTTCCATAACAATTTGGCTCATCCTAATTGGAGTTTCCTAGTGGGAGATATGACTTAAAGACTGTTCTGGGATCAAGTGGATGTTGAGGCAAATTTCAGGATTTGGTGTACTGACTTGTTCTAACAATTTGACTTAGTTCCCTTGGATTCTGGGTTCTGGTCAAAACACCAATATTGTAGATCTATGTCTTATAAAAACTTTGGCATTAGTTTCATTGCAATTGAATTTTTGTAGACTAAGTTATGGCCTTTTTTCCAAAACTAGTCAGGCAAATTTCATGTCCAGAAAATTCTAGGCAG
Source organism: Hevea brasiliensis (assembly GCF_030052815.1). Classification (NCBI taxonomy): domain Eukaryota; kingdom Viridiplantae; phylum Streptophyta; class Magnoliopsida; order Malpighiales; family Euphorbiaceae; genus Hevea; species Hevea brasiliensis. Next base: position 39,452,229 of record NC_079498.1, read on the forward strand.
TTTGGTTTTGGAAATTTTTGTGACCTAACTTGTGCTAGCAAATTGGTTTGGTTAGAGGCAATTCTAGGTTCTATGTTCTTCATGAAAGTTGTGCTCCTATGTCTAACCTTTCCAATGGTGTAAAAATCAGGTCATTCTGATCTTTCTAGGGGGAGTTATGGCCTATGTTCATTTGGTCATTTTTCTGGGTTAGGGTATAGTCAGCTAAATTCAAGCAATTTTAGGTCAATTTGGAGATAGTTTTTAGGCATGGTTTCTTCATGAAAAATGGGGCATCTTGACCCTAGTTTCATCTCCAATTGGCCTCATACAAATTGGAGCAACACAAATCTAGATATGGCTCAAAAACAACACTGGACTCAAGAGTCTCACAACCTACATGAAAATGTACACTCCCAATTTCATTTCCTCCAATCTCCCAAACTTCATTTGACATATATGGTACTTCTAAAGGTCAAAAAATCATCTCAACAATGCCAATTTCAAGCATACACAAGGTTCTCAAAGTTAGGTCAAAACCCTAACTCTAAATTTCAATCTCAAACATATCACTTGCAAATCAATATATAACTCATCTCTACTTATTAATCAGCATCACAAATCACATTTATATTCAAGAATTCATCAAACTCCTATGGTTACCAAGGCTGCCGAAATTTCCCTTCCTCATATACTTGTTAATTTCTTTTAGTTTCATAAAATTTCAACTCATTAAGATTAAGCACTAACCTTATGTTGACCCAATCTTGGACTTGCTAAACCTCCTTAATTCTTTTTTTCTTGGCTGCTAATTGCTTTGCCTAGGTGTCGGATTAATTTTTAATGGAGGAGACTATGGGCTTTGGTGAGTGAATGAAGAGGGATTCAAGCTTAAAGCTTGAAAACAATGGTGGAAGAAACTAGCTATGGTGGCCGGCCAAGGGAGAGGAAGAGGAAGAAGAGATAATTCTTTAGTCAATTTTGTCTTTTTCTCAAATATTTATCCTATAGAAATTGCCATAAAATTTTTAATGAGGTAATGTTTGCATCATGCTTAGGTTAGCATGAGATGAGCATGATGTAATGCTTACATCATAATTTATTTCTTTTGCATTTCTTTTCTTTTCTCATTTCCATTGCATTTTTCATAATTTTAATTTATTTTATGTTTTTTAATCTCTCTCATTTTAATTGACATTTAGGTCAAAATTTCACTCTGAAGGTGAAATGACCAAAATGCCCTTTGTTATGCTTGTCGGGTTATAACTTCCTTTACCAATTGGCCAATTTTCTTAAATTTTTTTTGACATTTTTAATGTCATTTAATCCTCATAAAACCTTCGATTTAACCCCAAATATTTATTTCACAAGGTTCCTTGCGGGTCTGGGATCGACAATTATCTTCATAGTCGCTTCCCAGTACAGTCACCCATCGCCGAAACCTCGGGTCATTTAACCTAGTTATATTTCATTACGCTTATTTTTCTTAGCTTTTACTTGGTCTTTATTTCATCATTTTATGCCTCCTCACTCTAGTTTAAGTGTAGTTCCAGACATCCTAGCTGTCCGAATAGACGTTAGTCATCGAAACAGTAGAATGTATGGACTACCTAAAGTGAGGGCGTTACGATTAATTTAAATCATTCTATGTTTTGATTATTACCTCTACACCTCATGTAAAAAGTGACCATTTATTACAACTACATTTAGTTAATATATTCTTTGAAAATAAAAATGGAACTTGAAAAATAAGGATTTGATAATGAAGTAGCCAAGCATCAAATGGCTTCATCAATTTATGGTAAATTGCTAATATGATATAATGAAAATGTGTGTTCTCTTTAATATCTTCATCTCCATCTCCATCTTCATCTTCAATGTGATCATCATTATCACCCATAATAATAGTATGGTTGCATAGTTTCTTTGTAAACAATAATTACAAAGCAAAAAGGATAATTTGTACTAAACTAATGATCACTCCCTGAATATATAGAGCTCAAATTTATAATGATGTAGATAATTTTCATTTATACTAACAAAATGTATAAAACTAATAGCTATAAACTCATGGTCTAAAGAAAATTGTGTGAGAAAACCTTGTAGTAAAAAGTTGCATCCTGAATGTAACATTTCAATAATTATGATTTAATTGTATTTTAATTTTGAGAAAATGTAATTTAAATATGTTGAAAATTAATTTTTATTTTAAGTTTTTTAACTAATTTAATTATTTTTAAATTTGATCGGTACTATATTTATATTTAATATTTTAAATATTTTATATGAGAAAATAAAACTATTTTAATGAATATTTAAATCCTTTCCAATGGAAGAATAGGAAAGAAATGAGAGATAAAATGAGAAAAATGAACTAGTTGAAAGAATTTTAAATTTTCCTATTGGAAATATGGACCGGATCACCCATAATGGGTCAACCCAAATCCATTAATTTGCTGATTTGATTATGTAATAAATAAAAGAAAAAATAATAAATATAAAATTTGTAAAAACATTAACTGCATGGCACTTAACAAAGACCATGCAATAACTTCTCTTAAGACCAACAATTATTTCTATTGGTGTAGACACAAATAAAAATGAACTTGGCTTCTGCATGTGTATACAGAAGCAAGGAAACCATAACACAAGAGAAGAAAAAGCATGTTTTGGTCTTTATTCTTAAACTATCAATTTCAACCATTTTGTTGGAGCATTAACTTCTGCAATCAAAGGAACACTTAGATTGTGATCTATGGGTTTAATTCATGTTAAATGCATGTGAATATCTCGAGACTAGTGAATCAAATTGTAATAACCTCACTTTAGGTAGTCCATACAATCTACTGTTCGGACAGCCAGAACGTCTGTTTAAATAGCCAGGATGTCTGGAACTACACTTAAACAAGAGTGAGGAGACATAAATTGATTAAATAAAGACCCAGTAAAATTAAGGAAAAATAAAAGAAATGAAGTGTCAATAGGTTAAAGGAGCCAAGGTCCCAGCGATGGGTGACCTTAGTAGGAAGCAGCTGTGGGTCCAGTTGCCAACCCCAGACTCGTAGGAAACCCTGTGAGATAAATATTTGGCATTAAATTGAAGGATTTATGAGGATTAATGACAATGAAAATGTCAAGAAGATACAAGAAAATTTATGCTAATCGGTAAAAGTAATTATAACTCAATGAGCACAACGAAGGGCATTTTAGTCAATTTACCCTCAGTGTTGAATCTTGACCTAAATTTCAATCAAAATGAGAGAGAATAAAACATTTAAATGAATTAAAATTATGAATTTGTATAATGGAAAAAGGAAAAGAGAAGAAAAGAAAGAAATAAAAATATGAATGAATAATGATATAAGCATGATGTCATAATGACATCATTAAAATTTATAACCAATTAAATTTAGACAACCATATATATATAAGAGACCAATTAACTTAATTAACCAAAAAGCTTATCTCCTTCTTCTTGGGACCTCTTGGCCGAACCACTTCCATGGTGTGCTCCCACCATATTCAAGCTTTCCAAGCTTGATTTCCCTCCATTCTCACTCAAAACCTATACTTGCCTTCACTAAAATTTGCTCCTACACCTTGAGGAAGTGTTTGGCAGCTAAGAAATTGAAGGAAAAGTGAATTTCAAAGCTTGAAAAAATCTCCTAGTAAGGTTAGTGCACTACCTAAGCTTCCTTCCTTCTCTAAGTGTTATTAGCATGTCAAACTAGGTTGAAATTTCATGAAATTAAAAGAATACCATGATTAAATGGAAACCCTAATTTTGGAAGCCATGGGGATAGTGAGAATTTGATGGTTTTAATTGTTCTAAACTAGTTAGTGATGGCATGTGATGAGTATAAATGAGTTAGATTATGAATTACATGTGTTATGCATGAGTTGAAAATTTGAAGTTAGGATTTTGACCCAAAAATTAGGATTTTATGAATTGATACCGAATTGACTTGGTTGAGACCATTTGTTGACTATTTGAAGTGTCATGAATGTGACTGAAGTTTGGAAATTGGGTGGAATTAATATTGGGAGTGTTGAATTTCTATGCAGGATTCTGGACCTATGAGTCTAGTATGGTTATGTGGCCATAAGTAGAGCCACATTGGTCCTATTGGTGTGAGGCCAATTGAAGATGAAATTTATGACATAAAGCCACATTTTTCATGAAGAGACCCTGCCCAAAAATTGAACCTAACATGACCTAAAATTGGCTTGAATCCTAGTAACCACTTGCTGGACCTGGAAAAATAACCACATGAACAGTAAATGTTCAAATGGCCATAACTCACTCTAGGAAGGTCAGAATGACCTGATTCTTGAACCATCGGAAATGTCACACCTTATCCCTGGTAAGGCATGACATGTTCCCATAGCATACCTAAGGAATTACCGAACTCCACCTACCGATAACCCATTAGTTATGCTACAAAGGATTTTAAAACAAATCATATCGTTTTATCTTATCAATTCTTTTGCGGAAAACTGCATGAGAATAGTTAAAATTACATGCAAACATTCATTGGAAATAATGAAAGACTAAATATTGCAAAAGTTACATGTTCATAAGTCTCAAAGTAAAATACAAATAGTTACAAATGCAAAATACTTTAGTAATGCAGTACTTTTTAATACAAACTACTCAATGTCCGTACATCCATACATATAGGTACAAAATACATCCAAAGGAATCACAAGGGTATACCTAACGTAAATACCCACAATCAATACCAACACGCTGCTTCCAAGTTTCTCACTCGGTAGCCTTCTCCTTTCCCTTACCTGTGACAGCATAAAGAAGGTATCACTAAGTGTCGCAAGGGTTTTGCGATCGCCTGGACGAACCCTCACTGAAGTGGGAAGGTATGAGGAGTCGCCACTTTAATTTTGAGGGAAATTAAAGAAAACCATTTGTGAAATGCAACTTAAAATGAAACCACTTCAAATACAGAGATTCTAGGTTCGGGGTCCGTAAACGGGTGGGGAAGGTGTTAGGCACCCCACCTCGTCCCTCAATGAGAGTGAGCAGATTTAACCTTACGTTCTTTATAAATTAAAATCGATAGTTAGGGGGGGTTCGAATGGAAATGTTAATCCTTTTGATAAAAGGGAATATTTGATTTTTCACTAATTCGGATTACCCAAATACGCAAGTAAATGAGACGACCTTAGTGAATTGATGGCGTGTAGCGGTTTTTCATTTATGGGATTATTTTGCGTATTTGTTAAAATTCGATTTGAGAATAGGATAAGAACTCTCCTCCGATCTCTTTTTATATTAAAATTTCGATTGGAGATCGGATAAGAACTCTCCTCCGATCTCTTTCAGATATTCATTCAAAATTTTGATTAAGAATCGGATAAGAACTCTCCTCCGATCTCTTTTAGATAATTATTAGAATTTTTGATTGAGAATTGGATAAGAACTCTCCTCCGATCTCTTTTAGATATTTACTAAGATTTTTTATTAAGAATCGGATAAGAACTCTCCTCGGATCTCTTTTAGATATTTACTAAGATTTTTAATTGAGAATCGGATAAGAACTCTCTTCTGATCTCTTTTACTTATTTATTAGAATTTTTGATTGAGAATCGGATAAGAACTCTCCTTCGATCTCTTTTACTTGAATGAGAGTCGGATAAGGACTTTTTCGACCTCTTAAAATTTGATTACAGCTACACATCATAAGAGCCTAAGACTAAGGGTTCTAGCATTCGAAGATGCCAGGGACCCGAATAAGTCTTCTTTTAACTCATTGGTACCTCGTGACTAGATAGGGATACCAGACTGAATTTTACCGACCTCCTATGTGATCGCCTTACCAATACCTTTCGGTAGGCAACATTTGCTCTATTTCATTTGCTAGTCTGAAATTCAATTTTACTCCGACCCTCCACCTTTCTCAGTCATCTTCTCGAGCTAGTCTGGTGGTTCGACTTCATAACTCTCTGATTTATTATCCAAACATTTATTAAAAAAACTCTTATGTTAAGATACTGCTACCCATCATTTTATCAAACTACCTATACGTTACCCGTAACCAGAACACCTACATTAGGAGATAATAAAAGACCAAGAACAAATAAATAACATGAACTGATATCAAAGATAAACTCAAGAGTAACCACCCACGTGGGACCTTCTAACATAAGACAAACTTTAACGAAAATTACGAGCGTAAAGAGAAAATAAAGACGAACACTAGATAAGGCAACGGTTCAGACACTCACCTGCAGGAAGTTGAACCTATTGAACTAACTATGGAGTCACGAATGTTGCAGAGTTTCGGGCTAATAGTCTGGGGACTAATGCTTGCCTTGAAATGACGAATGCCTAGTTAGCATGTAATCGAACCAGAATGATAATGAATGAGATTGAGCTCAGAAAATAAAAGTGGATATAAAGGTGGTGAAAACAGAACTGAAACTTAAGAAAGGGTATCGCAGAGCAATGAATAAACTGAAAATCAAGAGTTCCAGTGTCCAACACTTCTTCAAAGAAAATACTTTAGAAACTAATTTCTAAAGTCTTTCTAGCTTAAAAATAGCAGAGTAGCAAAACTGAATCAGTTTTCAGAGCCTTTCCACTATAATCACCGCCCGTTTTCTTCGTCCTCCCCTATCAACAGTTTTCATGCAGGTATTTATAGGGAACATGTACTCGCAATGAAGGGTCAGGATTCCCCTTGAAGGAGATGGAAGGTTTGGATCTTAAAGGACATGATCTGATGTTTGAGAATCAAAGAGAATCAAAATGAACGGCTGAGATCCTTTTCAGAATATTTGTCCTTTCTCTCTTTTAATCTGACGGCCCAAAATTTTCTTGTCAAGGGCTATCTGAGGGCTGGGAATAAAAGGCGCCGGTCTTGTCGTCTTCTTCTTTGATCCAAGGGCTCCAGACTTGTCCTTATAAGTAAGATCAACAGTAGAGATTGAGATGTACAGGACTGTCATGACATACTCTGGCACCTGTCAGTAATGTGGGCGATTCTGCAAATGAGGCGTGCGGAGGAGATTTGATCTCGTCTGCAATGCTTTAACTACCTCGGCTCTGATTATGACTACAGTCATGGGAAGTTGTCTTATTCTCTTTGCATTCCGATCTCCCCTCCCTTTCGATCTTTCCAATATGCTCTTTTTCTGAACTCTCATGTCGGGCCCCTCTCCCGATCTCTCTCATTCCAAAGTCTTCTCCTTTGTCCGGGTCGGTTCAGTCAAGGCATTTATTCTTTCAATTTTTGAGGTGTCCGCTTCGTTTTCTGCTAGCCATAAATGCTCAGACCTTCTCTATATATATACCCTCGTCAGGAAATCCTCTCGCATTTCATTTTCTCCTCTTTCTCACTTTTCCTGTTCTAACTGCTCCGGTAACAATCCCGGCCATGATAGCTGCTTTTGATCTTTTCCTGGCTGTTCACCTTGTTCACCGACTGACAATTTTCGACCCCAGTGATCAGAAAATCATTATGGCCATATTTGATGATAGTGAGAGAACCGGACTAATTCACTGATCCAGATCGAGAATATCGATTGCGTTGACCCCAAATCGATCGACCGATGTAATCGGCGAACCGATTTCGGGCAAGAAGACTGCTAATTTCCCTCCGATCTTTGGTGACTGCCCTTCGAAGTTCATTTGGCTTCTCACCACATTAGGTGTCCCGAAAGCGGCTCGGTTCCGAGCAATAATATTGATGGTGATCTCTCTTATCCTCATGAAAGTCATAGTCACCCCATCTGAGCTGTACATCTATCCGATGTCGATGGCCGGTCTCCTGATCAAACACATCTTTTGATTCAGCCACGAGACTAGGCTTTGACATTGGCCTTCGCTAGATAGGATGTATTGCTGATCTCTAGAGATCGCCCAAATGATGTAATTTCCCCTTTAATGTAATCCGATCTCTAGAGATCGCCCAAATGATGCATTCTCCCTTTTAGAAATGAAATACAATTATTATTGCATTGGTTATTTTTCGATCTCTAATGTGTTCATCCGATCCGATTCTTAACTGAATAGTCCTTAGCCGATCTGTCATTTTAAACAACCACCTTAATCTGCCGGTCCTTTAACCAACCGATCTCTCCTTATTCAATTATGGAATTTCTGGAATATTCGTGAGACATGTCAGAAAAAGCTGGCGAATCCCGCTAACCGATGCGCCGCTTGGGACACCGTGAGCATTAAATGCTCAGACGGGTATAAATAGGGGATGGGTCCCCCAGTTGCTCCCTTATGTCATTTTCAGCCTCTCGCGAGCGATTCCAAAATCCTCTCGTTTTTTCAAGTTCTTCTGACATCGATCACACTCCGGTAAGGGTTTTGATCTTTCTTTCAGTTTAAATTTTCTCTTTTCTTTGAAAATGAGCGGCGCCGAGGGTCAGAGAGCGGCAAGCCCCCCTTCTATTCAGATCTCGTGGTCGTCAGATGAAGTAGAAGTGGTCGAACCGAGCGGGCGACTTGAACCTCCTAGGACCTCCGTTCCAGCCCGTGGTCAAGCAGCACCCTCGAGGCAAACACATTCTTCAAGGAGAGAAAACTTCCCCATGGACAAGCTGCCATCAATCCTTCAAGAAACCGACCTGTAGTTGTTCAGCCAAGAGTATAACATTCAGCCCGATTCATACGAACTCATTAAGTGTCACGGCGATCTTCGAGCCGATCACTTCTTCGAAGAGAATGATATGATCATGGTATACGAAGAGCAATTAAAAGCCGGGCTGCGGTTCCCCCTTGACGACTTCTTCAAGGAAGTTCTAAAATTTCACCAAGTGTGTATAGCCCAAGTTCACCTGAACTCATGGCGGATCCTAGTAGCCTTCAGAGGCCTTTGCCGAGCCAAAGGACTCAGTCCTACAGCTAAGGTGTTCACTGAACTGCATAGGCTAACTCGTCGAAAGGACAACGAGTATTGGTTCTTTTAGGTGAAGCCACATTGTGGGCTTTTTACCGATCTGCCCTCCTCCCTAAAGAATTGAAAAAATCGCTTCTTTATTCTGAGGAGCAAAATTCTGAACGGCTTTGAGGGTTTCCCACGTAGCTGGCTGCACTAGGGTCCCTTACTTCCGAAGCACATCACCCTAAATAGGGAAGAAGGCCTAATGGTGATGGAACTTAAAGATTAGGCGACCCAACAGAAGTTCTCTTGTTTAGATGCAGTGACGGCCGAACTGCATCATTGGACAATGGAGTTGATTACTGGCGAAGAACGCAGGCTTCAGCTCTCTGACCTCGGCCTCGGTACTTTCTATATCTCTGATCTTTGGGCCTTAGCGATCTCACTGACCTTTTCTTTGTGCAGGTATGGCGAGCGGCGAGGCTTCCAAGGAAAGTCGAAAGCACAATAGAGAGGTCTCTAGAAAAATGCGGGAGATGAAGTACGCCGAGGCCTCTCAGATGCCGAGGCATGATCCGAGTGAGATACAGGGAGGTTCGTCCCGACCTTCAGTACCGCCGGTTCCTGAAATAGAAGTGGTTCGGTCTCCTCCTCAGCATAAAGAGCTGCCACCACCTCCTCTAGTTGCTTCAAGTGCGGAAGGGGGTCCTTCCTAACCACCTGTGAGGACCCTTTCCCGCGGCGCTCAAATCCTCATCGACTCACTGGAGAAGAACCAGACAGTTCGAGAGAATCCGGGCTTTGCTAAGGTCTTGGGGTCCTCCATCTGCCTTCGAGAGGATCGGGATAGGCTAACCCCGAACGATCTTGATGATATCTTGACCCAGACTATGAGCCTGAGTGTGGAGAGTTTGTTGAACCAACATATTCTCCGGGAGAAGGCTCACCGTATGAGGCAAGAGATCGAGAAGGTGGGTCATGAAGCAGCTTCCCTCCGATCCCAACTTTCATCCGCCCAAAACTATATAGCTAAAATTGAGGGGCGGATGAATTTCTACGAGGATAAGTTGACCGAGCAAGCCCATGTTCTTAAAGAGGTTCAGGCGCTCCGAGCAGCCGTTGTTGCTCGCCTCACTGATAAACTCAATGCAAAAGAAGAAGAGGCGGTGACAAGGGAGGCCGGTGCTTATGTGAACACCCATGGGGATCTCTTGGCTGAGCTCAAGAAGTGTTATCCCGAAGAGGACTTTTCCTGGATGATTGACCTGGCTCCGCAAGACGAAGAGGATAGCGAGGAGGAGGCCGAAGGTGATAGAGGGGGTGAACAAAATGTAGAACAGGCTGGGGGTGATCCTCCAGCCAAATGACTTGTATAAATTTTTAATTTGAAATGAAATGAAGTTCCCCCTTTTTTTTTTTAATGACTGAATGAGATTGGAAAGTATCTTAGTTGCATGAGCGCCTGATTGTCTGAACATATTAGAACAACTTGAAAGCAATTATTAACCTATGTATGAGAGATTGGTAAAACTTTATAGACATGAGATCGGCCTAAATCGAGAACAAACACTGAACGGAACTTAAGATTATTAAAACTGGAAACCTGATCTGAACACTTAAGATCAGAAGCACCGTTAAGCCGGATTAAAACCTTAACTTTATTGAACAGCTATCCACAATATTTATGAATGGGAAATCGGATGGCATGAAGAGTTAATGTTGGTTCAATTTCGTTTGACAAGAGAGATCGGAAATGTGATTGACCGGCCAAAAAACTTGGTAATTGATTCGAGAGATCGGATAGGATTTAAATGATATGGAGACTTAGTACTAATTTGATTCCTTTTGAAGAGAGATCGGAAATGTGATTGACCAGCAAAGAGAGGCTTGGTGCTGGGGATCGGTTTCAAAGTTTATTGATTCCGGGGATTGGCCAAAATATGGTGTCGACAGCTGCCACTCTTTACATAATTCCTACTGAAGGGAAAAATTTTCCCGTGTAGGGATTATGTAAATATTCAGACCCATATTTTGGGCGATTGGGTATTGAAATGTTGAGGTTAGTAACAGGAATTTAAATGCTAAAAAATTAAAGTCAACCTAGATCAAGGAACCAGAGGTTGATTAACAGAAAATTTAAATGTTGAAAATTAAAAGCAACTTAGATCAAGGAATCGGAGGTTGATTAACAAGAAATTTAAATGCTGTAAATTAAAATCAACTTGGATCAAGGAACCAGAGGTTGATTAACAAGAAATTTAAACACTGGAAATTAAAATCAACTTAGATCAAGGAACCAGAGATTGATTAATAGGAAATTTAAATGCTGAAAATTAAAATCAACTTAGATCAAGGAACCAGAGGTTGATTAACAGGAAATTTAAACGCTGAAAATTAAAATCAACTTAGATCAAGGAACCAGAGGTTGATTAACAGGAAATTTAAATGCTGAAAATTAAAATCAACTTAAGATCAAGGAACCAGAGGTTGATTAATAGGAAATTTAAATGCTGAAAATTAAAATCAACTTAGATCAAGGAACCAGAGGTTGATTAACAAGAAATTTAAATGCTGAAAATTGAAATCAACTTAGATCAAGGAACCAGAGGTTGATTAATAGGAAATTTAAATGCTGGAAATTAAAATCAACTTACAAAGCAAGTCTAACTCGACACGAGAAGTTCCTCCGCGACGAAGTGTACTTAACAGGATTGTGAAGATAGACGATTAATGGAGGACGAGTTGCAAGACTTAACCCATCATCCTTGGTTACTTACTTACTTCCCACAGTTCCCCTTCTGCCCTTGACTTCCTTATTTTACGAAAAGTGCCCTTGCGGGTTTTCACTTTCCCTTTTGCCCATCTGACTAGAAGCACCCTTCCAGGTTTTCACTTCTAGTTTTTTTTTTTTTTTTTTTGGGCCATTCCCTGCAAATTTCATAGCAAAGTACATGAGGTTATCAGTATTCAAATCCTAATCTTATGACAAAACTTTAATAGATTAATAGCGCATTAGAGAAAGAGGTTGAAAAAGGATAATATTAAAGTGTGAGTATGCGGGAAAGATAAAAGCAAAAAGACATATGCGGAGGAAATATGACTTTATTATGGTTTGGAAAATAAAGGTACAGTTTCAAAGAAAAGGGGTACAGGGATGGATCTCACAGATTCCTTGTAGTTGACTTTGAAATTTCTTAACTGCCATTACTTTAAATGCTCTGGTAATGAAGATTCATGCAGTGGCAGTTTATTTCCATCCTTGGTTCCATGCCCCCTTCCTTATTTCTCCTTTTTCTGGTTCTAGTGATGCCCTTTCGGGTTTTCACCTCTAGAATTTTTTTTTTTTTTAGGGGCGTCCTTTCAGATTTTCACTCACTTTCTTATGCATAATATCTTTTGACAGTGTCAACATTCACTGGTCTTGGAAATTCTTCACCATCCATATGAGTCAGGATCAGGGCCCCACTAGAAAATGCTTTTTTAACAACATAGGGTCCCTCATAGGTTGGTGACCATTTACCTCGGGGATCATTTTGATTCGGGAGTATCTTTTTTAGGACGAGATCCCCTGGTTGAAAATCACATGGGCGGACGCCTTTGTCAAATGCCCTGGCCAGTCTTCTCTGATATAACTGCCCATGACATGCTGCCGCCAGCCTTTTCTTGTCTAGCAAATTTAATTAGTCCAGCCTTGACTGTATCCACTCCGACTCATCAATCCCTGATTCTTTCAGAATCCTTAAGGAAGGAATTTCAACTTCAATAGGCAGTACAGCTTCCATCCCGTAAACCAGTGAGTATAGGGTTGCCCCAGTTGATGTCCTTACAGAAGTCCGGTATGCGTGAAGGGCGTAGGGAAGCATATCATGCCAATCCCTATAAGTGACTGTCATTTTCCGGATTATTCTCTTAAGATTTTTATTTGCAGCTTCCACTGCTCCATTCGGACGGTACGGGGAGGAATTGAGATGTCGAATCCTGTATTGATCACATAACCTTTGGACCTTCGGACCATTCAAATTCTTGGCATTGTCAGTGATGATTTCACTTGGGAGGCCATGCCGGCAGATGATATTATTTCTGAGGAATTTTAGGAACGTGTTCTGCATAATGTGAGCATATGATGTCGCTTCGACCCATTTAGAAAAATAATCGATAGCCACCAGGATAAATCTATGCCCATTGGATGCCTTAGGGTTGATGGGACCAATCACATCGATGCCCCACATTGCGAAAGGCCATGGTGAGACGAGGTTGAACAATTGGTGAGGCGGAACATTTATCGGATCCGCGTAGATTTGACACTTATGGCACTTTCAGAAGTACTCGACGCAATCCTTTTCCATAGTAGTCCAAAAATATCCCCGTCTTATGATTTGCTTAGCCATCATATGCCCATTGGCATGGGTTGCACAATTTCCCTCATGAGTCTCGAAAAGGATCTTCTTTGCTTCTTTTGCATCCAAACATCTCAACAATTCGCCGTTGGAGCTCCTTTTGTGTAGAATTTCTCCACTGGGGAAGTATCCCAATGCTAATCTCCGAATCATCCTCCTTTCATTTTTGCTCGCCCCTGAGGAGAATTCTCTGGTTCTGATATAAAGCAGGATGTCATGATACCAAGGTTTACCATCAGGTTCTTCCTCGATCATGAAGCAATATGTCGGCTCACTCCTTGCTTTAATCTTTAATACCTGAGTCGTCTGCCCTTCTTCCATTTGAGCCATAACAGCCAGGGTGGCTAAGGCATCTGCAAATTGATTCTTCTCTCGACTAAGGTGAGTGAAAGAGATTTCTTTGAATTTCTTAATCAACTCCAGTAAGTACTTCTGATATGGGATTAACTTCGGATCCTTAGTTTGCCATTCTCCCTTGGCTTGATAAATGATCAAGGCTGAGTCTCCATATACCTCCAACTTCCTGACTTTCATTTCGATGGCAGCCTGTAGACCCATCACACAAGCTTCGTATTCTGCGACGTTGTTGGTGCAGTCAAATCTCAACTTGATAGTTATCGGGAAGTGTTTCCCATCCGGGGATACCAATACAGCTCTGATTCCATTATGGGACAAATTGATAGCTCCTTCAAAATACATTTCCCATACATTAGCAGATTTTTTTTCCTCATTTTCCACTTCGTTAACATGCTCATCAGGGAATTCAAAATCCAAGGCTTCATAATCTTGGATGGGGCTTTCTGCTAGGAGATCAGCGATTATGCTACCTTTTACCGCCTTCCGGGTCATATAGACAATGTCATATTAAGAGAGTATGACCTGCCATTTGGTTATCCTTCCCGGCATAAATGGGCTTTCAAACACGTACTTAATAGGATCCATCCTAGAGATGAGCCATGTCTTATGATTCAGCATGTAGTGTTTAAGCCGATTTGCCGTCCAGGCCAACGAGCAACAAGTTTTCTCCAGGAAAGAGTACCTCGACTCACAATCATTGAACTTCTTACTCAAGTAGTAGATGGCTCTTTCCTTTCGACCAGTATCATCATGCTGCCCCAAAACACATCCCATTGAGCTCTGTTGGACTGCCATATACAGAATCAGAGGCCTTCCCGCCACCGGTGGAACCAATACTGGTGGGTTTGACAGGTAGTGCCTAATTTTCTCGAAAGCCTCTTGACAAACGGAATCCCATTGAGTGGTGTTGTTCTTTCGGAGTAGTCTAAAAATAGGCTCAGCTTTGGCAGTGAGATTGGAAATAAATCTCGAGATGTAGTTCAATTTCCCTATGAAACTGCGCACCTCCCTTTCTATTTTTGGGGATGGTATCTCTTGAATAGCTCAAACTTTATCTGGATCTACTTCTATTCCCTTCTCACTCACTATGAATCCCAACAACTTCCCAGATCTAGCTCCGAATATGCATTTGGCGGGGTTCAGTTTCAGTTGATATTTCCTGAGTCTCTCGAATACTTTCCTCAGCACCTGCACATGGCTTTCTCCTCCCCTGGACTTGATGATCATATCATCCACGTATACCTCCACTTCTTTATGCATCATATCGTGGAACAATGTGACCATAGCACACTGGTAGGTGGCACCAGCATTCTTTAATCCAAAAGGCATGACCCAGTAACAAAATACCCCCTATTGAGTGATAAAAGCAGTTTTTTCCTTGTCTTCCTCATCCATTGGGATTTGGTTGTATCCAGATGCCCCATCGATACACGAACATCTGCCCAATCCCGCAGCATTGTCTACTAACACATCTATGTGTGGGAGAGGGAAATCATCTTTCAAGCTTGCTTTATTAAGGTCCCTGTAATCAACACACACCCTGACTCTCCCGTCCTTTTACATCACCGGGACAACGTTAGCTATCCATTGGGGATATTTAACCACTTCCAGAAACCCAGCATCATATTGCTTCTTGACTTCATCCCTAATCTTAATTTTTGTTTTACAAGGATTGTCCCTGGAATTAGGGGAATTTTGTGCGTTACTATATGAGGGTCCAAACCAGTCATATCGTCATAGCTCTATGAAAACACGTCTAGGAATTCTTTGAGCAAACTGACCATATCTTCTAATTCTTGACTCTCCACAACCTTAAGTTCCCTTTTTACTTCTTCCATGCCTAAGTTTACGGTGTGCATTTCATCTCCACAAGGCACTAGGGAAGGTTCATCCTTTTCATCCCTTTCTTCTGTGAGCTCCACTTCAGAATCACTTGAAGTAATGGCAGTTATGGGGATTTCAAAATTAACCAGAGGAATTTCTGAGTCTACTAAATTATTAGGTGTTAATTGATAAATGGTCCCGAAGAAACAAAAATGGAATATATTATAAGAATGGATTTCAAAAAGGAAAGAAGAAGAGAATTGGATATAACATGCGCTATTAATTCATTAATATTTATGACATAAGAAAAAGGGTCCATTTACAGTATTACACTTGTTATCATGGACAAAATGATCAAGTGTTGATAACCAAAAGTACTTTACTCGAAATTGAGTACAGGGATGTCCTCTGCCGTCCAGTTGTCCAGTTCATGTCCTTCAGCTATTGGCGAGACTAGAGCCTCATACAAAGAATCAAGATGGATGACATCAACGGATGGTTCATCGGGTGATTCTTCAATTTCCGCCGGATTTTCAATGACTGGCTTTGTGAAGACCTCTGTGATTCTCAGGACTACCTTCATTTTCCTGATTTTCTGATCAAATCTTTGATCCCGAAGCATACTTCTCATCCAGAATTGTCCATCCATAAGGGCGTCTTCCTCATAACCCAAACCGCAACGACCAACCTTTTGGATAACCGGTATAGGCTCGACAATTCCCTGCAATGTGGCACCTAACCCCTTACCCTTTTTATAACTGCCCTTGAGCATCACCTTGGCGACCATAGCTGTAGCCCCTTCATTTCATGAAATGGTTTCTTGTAATTCAAGAGCCTGGAAAGAACTTTCCAACGACTCCTCAGCTGCTTCTACATAAGGAAGTGATTGTGGCTTGGTGACCAGCATGGCTTTCTCCCCTCTCACAGTGATGATTTTGCCGTCCATAATGTATTTAATCTTTTGGTGCAAAGTTAAAGGAACGGCATTTGCTGAGTGGATCTAAGGCCTCCCCAGCAACATAGTGTATGCGGGTTCAATGTTTATCACTTGGAACGTGACGTTGAAAGTGCATGCGCTGATTCGGAGTGGCAAATCTATGTCTCCCAGCACCTCCCTCCTTGTACCATCAAAAGCTCTTACCACCATAGCACTTTGGCGTATGTTTGACTGGTCAACCTATAGCCTAGCCAAGGTGGCATTAGGCAGTACGTTGAGCGCGGATCCATTATCAATAAGGACCTTGGCCACTATGCAACCTTTACATTTTACCGTCACATGCAGAGCCTTAGTGTGCGTTAAGCCTGCAGGGTCTATCTCTTCTTCTGAGAAAGTGACAAAACTAGACGCCTGAATTTGTCCTACTATCTTCTCGAACTGCCCCAGTGTGATGTCGGGGTTCACAAAGGCCTGATTCAGAATTTTCTACAGGGCTTGACGGTGCACCTCGGAGCTCAGAATTAGGGACAATAGTGAAATTCGAGCAGGTGTCTTTCTTAACTGTTCCACCACGTCGTACTCGCTTTGCTTCATTATTTGAAGCAACAGTTCCTCCTCTTCTTTTGGTCCGGCAGGTTCTTCTTTCTCTGCTTTCTCAGCCTCCTCTTCCTTATTTTCTTGTGGCTCTCCCATATTTACTTTCCCTCTCTTCTTTTTCTTTTCCTCATTCCTGCAACACCTCCCACTTCGGGTTATAAACTCAACTTCTTGCTCATGCGGGGAGAACTTTGTGGTAGTGACTGGCTGAGGGTTAGATTGGGGAGTAGCACCGCTAGAAGGCCCAGCGTAAATCATCTTGAAGTGCTCTTGAGGAGCGAAGCACGGTTTAGGAGGTACTGAAGGTGAGGCAAGGTTAGGAGCCGGTGTACTGCTTGATGCTCCTTGGGTGAAGACTTGGAAATTATAGTTCCAAGGTACGGCATGGGTGTTTGTGACGGGGAGCTGAGGCGGGGTTCGGATAATTGTTACTGGTGGTGACGATGCTGGGGCTGAGAAGGTGATTCTGTGTTTAGAGGTGGAGGCACTTTGGCCGAATCAGGCTGTGTTTACTCCCTCCTCCATCTTCGACCTCGTTTGACATCTCAAGACTTTGAGTAAGTTCTGAACCTCTTGCTTAAACTGTTCACAATTTTTCAGTTCGTGGTTAGCTGCCCTCCCATGATAGGGGCATCCCGCGTTATCTTCAGTTTCTGGTGCTTGAAGATAGAGGTAACCTTCCTTCACTACCATTCTAAAAATTTCCTGAAAGTGAGGAATCAGTTCATCTACCTCTGGTGTCGACCCTTCTCCTTCCGACTCTATCATGTTCACGCCATTGCCCGTATTATGATTGGGCAATGGGTTTGAGGTAACATTGGGGAGGGAACCATTCCCTTCAATCTTCAACCACCCATTCCTGATTAGGGCATGTACTCTTCCTCTGAGTGCCCCATAATTATTGGTCGAGTGCCCCTGTGCCCCTCCATGATACTCACACCGGGCACTGGCATCATACCACCTGGGGTATGGCGGCTGAATTGGGTCAAGGGGAATCGGCACTGTTTGGTTTATACCGACAAGGTATCGGTATATTTCGCTAAGTGGCAGGGGAAGAGGTGGATCAGGATTTCTTGGTGGTCTCGGATTATTTTGAGGTGGTCTGGGTTGAGTAGGTGGAGGAGGTGGTTTGGGCTGGTAGTTTATCGGTGGTGGATACTGTGGGCGTGGGTGAGGATAATTTGGGAAAGGGGGTGGAATGTTTGCAACGGTTTGGCCATGAGAAGGTGGATATGGCCGGTAATTGTTCTGAGGAAGTGGGGAGTGATTGTTCTACCGGGTGATGGAATGCACATCACCCTCCTTTTTCTTGCCAAAACTGGCAATCTTTTTTACAGGATTCTCAGTCAACTCCTGCAGTCGTCCCATCCTTAAGTTGGCTTCTATCCTCTCACCAGCTTGGATGATGTCCGAGAAACTAATGGAAGTGTTTCCAATCATCAGATTGAAGTAGGGAGCCTTCAATGTCTCAATGAACAAGGAGCATAGTTCATTGTCAGTCACTGGAGGATACACTTCTACGGCCTTCTCTCTCCATCTCTGGGCATATTCTTTAAAACTTTGCCTATCTCTCTGCACCAAGTTTTGGAGGTCTCTCCTTATGGGGGCCACGTCACAGTTGAACTTGTATTGTTTTAGGAAAGCGTCAGCCAAATCCTTCCAAGAGCGCAATTTGCTCTTGTCCAACTGAATGCACCATCTCATGGCTGCCCCAGAGAGACTCTTGTGGAAGAAGTGGACTAGGAGTCGATCATCCTCTGTTAGGGCAGACATTTTGGCAATGTAGGTGGCCAGGTGAATACGGGGGTCTGAGTTCCCGGTGTATTTGTTAAAGTCCGGGATTTTGAACTTGGGCAGCACCACCACATCTGGCACTAATCTCAGTGACGCCACATCTACTGAACCATACATGTTCAGCCCCTCTATTGCACTTAATCTCTATTCTAGAGCGGACAGCTTCTCCTTTTTCTCTCGTCTTATTCTCTCCTCCTACTGCATGAAATACTCCCCCAGTTAGGAGATGAGGGGTGGAATGAACTGGAGGGATTAGGACTGAAGGGTATGGTTTGGCATTCGAGATAGCCGGATAATAGGAGAAAGGTGGGTCATTATTCAGTGGGGCCGGATTAACGGTGATTGTCGGATCCGGGATCAATGGCTGGAAGGTAAAAGAGGTTGAAGCACGTTGGGAATCAACCGTTGTAGGAGGTGGGGGAGGTAGTGGTAAGTTAATTTCTGAAGTAGGCTTATTTTGGGACATCTCCCTCATTAGTCTTATGAGCTCTGAGACCTGGTCTTTCAGCTCAGACACTTGCCCTTGTAGGTTCTGGACTTGTTCCTGGTCTTCCATTAGCCTTCTTGTTCGTGATCTTGTTAAGTACACTCCACAGGTTGAATCTGCGTGTGCAGTCAGGCTTGCTTTGTTTGAAGCAATATTGATTTTCTGCAGGAAAATAAAAAATTTAATGAATTTCGAATTTTGAAAAAGAGTAATTAAAGGTCCTGGTTTGGACAAAGGATATGGTGGCGTCTGAAATCTAAGAGTGAAATCTACAGAAGAATAATTGCATCAGTTTTATCATGGCATCGTTCGATACTCTGACGGTGAATGACTGGATTGAACACGCCTCTATGGAACTTGTCCATATGACGCTTCCAACTTTTCGCATAACCCTAACAAGGGGGTACCTATGGGAGTCATACTACTCATTCACAATTTTGCTAAACAGTGGCCCAAAGTTATTCCATTAATTGAATAGTTCATACATGGCATTCTTTACATTGGCCTAGGCTCAGGAAGGTTCTTTATAATGTAATGACACTTCCTGAGATATTCATAGAGCCTTTCTTCTTGTCAGCGGTCGAACATTTTGAGGCATATTCGATTCGTAAGAGTTCTTGTTTCCCTTGTGCTATCATTCTCTCCAGCTGGTTAACATTCTCTTTTAGCTCTTGATAGAGAGCGGCTTGTCTTTCTTTTTCCTTTCTTTCTTTAGCACATTCTTTCAGAACATCGTTGATAAGCTGTGCCTACTCCTTCAGTTCAAGCTTCTTCTTTTTGCTCTCTTGTTTATACTCTTCCATGAGTATCTCCTGATATTTCATTTTCTCCTGAAGCTTGCTATTCTGTACTTCTGCTTCTTTCATTGTAGCCTGGAGAGAGCTCTTTTCCCTTTCCCATCATATTTCTTGCTCTTCAAACCCTATCTTTTCGATCTTCGACTCTTCCCTGAGCCTTCTCACTTTTTTTTTGAGGATCTGCTGTTGGTCCTCTAACTGTTTTATTTGCTCTTGTAATTGCGAGTTTTTGGTGTTTGCCTTTTGTAGGGAGTCGGCCAAACGAGTGCTAGCTTCTTTTGAAAAGATGTCTTGACGGAGGTCGCTGCCTTCGAATTTGGTTGGATCCACAGTTAGGTTTCCTTGATCCCTGCCAGCCCTCCATTTAAGATAATCGCTCGTGACACTTGGACCTTTAGGCGACCTTTCCACCATAGTGATACTTTCCCAGGATCTGCGAGCTATTTTTAATTCTTCCTCATTATCGAGTTCATGGTAGAAATGACCTTGGTGGTATTCTCCTATGTTGACTTCGGACTGGGTTGAGCTGAACTGCCTCATTACTAATGCTGGAGTGTAACTTGTGTACCCGGTCACTCCAATTAGGGATACTGATTGATTGCCCCCCTGTGCTGACCAAAATGGGTTGACCCGACGTCCACAATTTCCTCCAACAGTAGTCAGGACTGTTGAAGCTCAAGATCCATTCTTGCCACTGCAACTCATCCTTTGGGTTGATTACTAGTCTGGTCATCTTCTCAATGAGAGGCTGGTCAAGGTACCAAGTCAATCCCTTTGTCTCTACAGGACATATGTGACTGATGATCCAGAGGTACAATAATTGAGAACAGCACTTAACGGATCCCTTGCCTTGTCGTCTGCAATAGGTAAGAGTCAACAAAGTCCCTGCAAGAATTGCCGGTACTGGGTTGACTTTCTATTTTTCTACTGCCCAGAATATCTCCACAACGCTGCAGGTTATGATTCCCGAAGGTCCAGGGAATAAGATCAGGCCGTATATCCCCAAAGTAAGTGCCAAGGAAGCCTGCTCCCATTGTTCCTCCTGGATGTATTGATCCAACCACTTCTTGAGGTAAGTCCAATACCAACCATGAGTGTTTCCTTTGACAGTTTCCCTCGTCTTTGCTTCTTCCGGGGGGATCCCCAACATATGTGCGAATCATTTCCAGGTCTGTCTATGCTCCAGGTGTAGGTAAATCCGATTCTGCATCACATAAGGAATTTCTAGCAATGCCTGATATTCTTCCATAGTGGGAGCAGTATCGATATCGTTGAAAGAGAACACCCCATACTTAGGATTCCAAACTGACAGCATGGCCTTTAATGCCGGGACTTGGACTTTGACTCGTATCAAGGTTGCAATCCTCCCATATTTCTTCTCAAATCGTGCCTTGACCTGATCGGGAAATGACTTCCAACCATTAGCCAGACCCTCGAGACTGTTCATTCTGACCTCAACTTTGCTCAGGTCCAATGGAGGTAATAAGCCAGTATATCCTCTGGTGACATTGCTTCGTGGGGGCACTGAACTATGAGGTGGTTTGGGCCACAGTTTAGCATTCTGTTCTAGTCTAAGAACTTCTTCTGCCGACTGACTCAAGGATGCCATGTTAAAAAATGATGCTTATCCTTTTATAGACCTTAATTTGGTGATGCATGCAGGAAAAACTTATTAGCAGGGTAAATTTAGGTAATTTTGAATTATAATGTTGGCAGAGCAACACCTACACATTTATCAAAGTAGGAAAGTGTGTAGGTTTTCTTAACAGTATGATTCAAGATTATCCTCAAAAATGAAAATAAAACATAAGCAGAATAGGGTAAGAGAAAGTATGCCCCTTTTGTCCTAAAATAGGGAGAGTCCTGGTATCGGATGGGTGCTGCCTAATTGGATAGTTCTATCTTATAAGGTAGCTTGCTACAGCTTCCAGCTATCGTGATAGTTTAGCTCAAGGTCTAATTTTCTAAAAGCCACAGGTTCCCAAATTGCCCCTACCGTAAACAGTAGAGCCCCATTTTATCCCCATGATACTGTCGGAAAAGTTCCACGGGTATCACAGTAAATAGAACGAGTTTCAATTTGAGCAGAAGCCTTCACGGATACTAACGGGGTAAAACCCACGGGTACCGCTACATGACTCCCTCCTATTTTCCTAAAAAGGGATAAGAGAGCCTGGGTATAGAGCTGAAGTGTGTGAGGACATCATGTGAATGTTCAGTGTGTGAAGGGACACCTTTACCTCTTCCCAATATGAGGGAGTTTTTTTCTTCTTTTTTTTTTTAGACGAAGAGTGTTGTAGTAAGACAATCAAGACAAGCAAAACAGTTAGCAAAAATAACAATAATTAACATGAGGAATTTTGTAAACTAAGCCAACCTAACTATGGTTGGATCGCAAAATTAAATCTGCTTTTGGACCTCTGGGCCAGGGTTGAAGGAAAAATGATGTCCCCATTGGAGTCGCCAAGCTGTCGCAAGGGTTTTACGATCGCCTGGACGAACCATTACCGAAGTGGGAAGGAATGAGGAGTCGCCACTTTAATTTTGAGGGAAATTAAAGAAAACCATTTGTGAAATGCAACTTAAAATGAAACCACTTCAAATACAGAGATTCTAAGTTCGGGGTCCGTAAACGGGTGGGGAAGGTGTTAGGCACCCTACCTCGTCCCTCAATGAGGGTGAGCAGATTTAACCTTACGTTCTTTATAAATTAAAATCGATAGTTAGGGGGGGTTCGAATGGAAATGTTAATCCTTTTGATAAAAGGAAATATTTGATTTTTCACTAATTCGGATTACCCAGATACGCAAGTAAATGAGACGACCTTAGTGAATTGATGGCGCGTAGCAGTTTTTCATTTATGGGATTATTTTGCGTATTTGTTAAAATTCGATTTGAGAATCGGATAAGAACTCTCCTCCGATCTCTTTTTAGATTAAAATTTCGATTGGAGATCGGATAAGAACTCTCCTCTGATCTCTTTCAGATATTCATTAAAAAATTTGATTAAGAATCGGATAAGAACTCTCCTCCGATCTCTTTTAGATATTTATTAGAATTTTTGATTGAGAATCGGACAAGAACTCTCCTCCGATCTCTTTCAGATATTTACTAAGATTTTTTATTGAGAATCGAATAAGAACTCTCCCCGATCTCTTTTAGATATTTATTAGAATTTTTTATTGAGAATCGGATAAGAACTCTCCTCCGATCTCTTTTAGACATTTACTAAGATTTTTAATTGAGAATCGGATAAGAACTCTCTTCCGATCTCTTTTACTTATTTATTAGAATTTTTTATTGAGAATCGGATAAGAACTCTCCTCTGATCTCTTTTACTTGAATGAGAGTCGGATAAGAACTTTTCCGACCTCTTAAAATTTGATTACAGCTACACATCATAAGAGCCTAAGACTAAGGGTTCTGGCATTTGAAGATGCCAGGGACCCGCATAAGGCTTCTTTTAACTCATTGGTACCTCGTGACTAGATAGGGGATACCAGACTGAATTTTACCGACCTCCTATGTGATCGCCTTACCAATACCTTTCGGTAGGCAACATTTGCTCTATCTCATTTGCTAGTCTGAAATTCAATTATACTCCGACCCTCCACCTTACCCAGTCATCTTCTTGAGCTAGTCTGGTGGTTCGACTTCATAACTCTGTGATTTATTATCCGAACATTTATTAAAAAAACTCTTATGTTAAGATACTGCTACCCATCATTTTATCAAACTACCTATACGTTACCCGTAACCAGAACACCTACATTAGAAGATAATAAAAGACTAAGAACAAATAAATAACATGAACTGATATCAAAGACAAACTCAAGAGTAACCACCCAGGTGGGAACTTCTAACATAAGACAAACTTTAACGAAAATTACGAGCGTAAAGAGAAAATAAAGACGAACACGGGATAAGGCAACGGTTCAGACACTCAACTGCAGGAAGTTGAACCTATTGAACTAACTACGGAGTCACGAATGTTGCAGAGTTTCGGGCTAATAGTCTAGGGACTAATGCTTGCCTTGAAATGACGAATGCCTAGTTAGCATGTAATCGAACCGGAATGATAATGAATGAGATTGAGCTCAGAAAATAAAAGTGGATATAAAGGTGGTGAAAACAGAACTAAAACTCAAGAAAGGGTATCACAGAGCAATAAACAAACTGAAAATCAAGAGTTCCAGTGTCCAACACTTCTTCAAAGAAAATACTTTAGAAAACTGGTTTCTAAAGTCTTTCTAGCTTAAAAATAGCAGAGTAGCAAAACTGAATCAGTTTACAGAGCCTTTCCACTATAATCACCACCCTTTTTCTTCGTCCTCCCCTATCAACAGTTTTCATGCAGGTATTTATAGGGAACGTGTGCTCCCAATGAAGGGTCAGGATTGCCCTTGAAGGAGATGGAAGGTTTGGATCTTAAAAGACATGATCTGATGTTTGAGAATCAAAGAGAATCAAAATGAACGGCTGAGATCCTTTTCAGAATATTTGTCCTTTCTCTCTTCTAATCTGACGGCCCAAAATTTTCTTGTCAAGGGCGATCCGAGGGCTAGGAATAAAAGGCGCCGGTCTTGTCGTCTTCTTCTTTGATCCAAGGGCTCCGGACTTGTCCTTACAAGTAAGATCAATGGTAGAGATTGAGATGTACAGGACTGTCATGACATACTCTGGCACCTGTCAGCAATGTGGGCGATTCTGTAAATGAGGCGTGCGGAGGAGATTTGATCTCGTCTGCAATGCTTTAACTACCTCGGCTCTGATTATGACAACAGTCATGGGAAGTTGTCTTATTCTCTTTGCATTCTGATCTCCCCTCCCTTCCGATCTTTCCAATACGCTCTTTTTCCGAACTCTCATGCCGGGTCCCTCTCCCGATCTCTCTCATTCCAAAGTCTTCTCCTTTGTCCGGGTCGGTTCAGTCAAGGCATTTATTCTTTCAATTTCTGAGGCGTCCGCTTCATTTTCTACTAGCCATAAATGCTCAGACCTTCTCTATATATATACCCTCGTCAGGAAATCCTCCCGCATTTCATTTTCTCCTCTTTCTCACTTTTCCTGTTCTAACTGCTCCAGTAACAATCCCAGCCATGATAGCTGCTTTTGATCTTTTCCCAGCTGTTCACCTTGTTCACCGACTGACAATTTTCGACCCCGGTGATCAGAAAATCATTATGGCCATATTTGATGACAGTGAGAGAACCGGACTAATTTACCAATCCAGATCGAGAATATCGATTGCGTTGACCCCGAATCGATCGACTGATGTAATCGGCGAACCGATTTCGGGTGAAAAGACTGCTAATTTCCCTCCGATCTTTGGTGACTGCCCTTCGAAGTTCATTTGGCTTCTCACCACATTAGGTTTCCCGACAGCGGCTCAATTCCGAGCGATAATATTGATGGTGATCTCTCTTATCCTCATGAAAGTCATAGTCACCCCATTTGGGCTATACATCTATCCGATGTCGATGGCCAGTCTCCCAATCAA
Organism: Hevea brasiliensis; assembly: GCF_030052815.1. Classification (NCBI taxonomy): domain Eukaryota; kingdom Viridiplantae; phylum Streptophyta; class Magnoliopsida; order Malpighiales; family Euphorbiaceae; genus Hevea; species Hevea brasiliensis. The sequence continues at coordinate 39,477,747 of NC_079498.1, forward strand.
ACACATCTTTTGATTCAGCCATGAGACTAGGCTTTGACATTGGCCTTCGCTAGATAGGATGTACTGCCGATCTCTAGAGATCACCCAAATGATGTAATTTCCCCTTTAATGTAATCCGATCTCTAGAGATCACCCAAATGATGTATTCTCCCTTTTAGAAATGAAATACAATTATCATTTTATTATTATTGCATTGGTTATTTTCTGATCTTTGATGTGTTCATCCGATCCGATTCTTAACTGAATAGCCCTTAGCCGATCTGTCATTTCAAACAACCACCTTAATCTGCCGGTCCTTTAACCAGCCGATCTCTCCTTATTCAATTATGGAATTTCCGAAATATTCGTGAGACGTTCAGAAAAAGCTGGCGAATCTCGCTAACCGATGCGCCACTTGGGACACCATGAGCATTAAATGCTCAGACGAGTATAAATAGGAGATGGGTCCGCCAGTTGCTCCCTTATGTCATTTTCAGCCTCTTGTGAGCGATTCCAAAATCCTCTCGTTTTTTCAAGTTCTTCCGACACCGATCACACTTCGGTAAGGGTTTTGATCTTTCTTTCAGTTTAAATTTTCTCTTTTCTTTGAAAATGAGCGACGCCGAGGGTCAGAGAGTGGCAAGCCGCCCTTCTATTCAGATCTCGTGGTCGTCAGATGAAGTAGAAGTGGTCGGACTGAGCGGGCGATCTGAACCTCCTAAGACCTCCGTTCCAGCCCGTGGTCAAGCAGCACCCTTGAGGCAAACACATTCTTCAGGGAGAGAAAACCTCCCCATGGACGAGCTGCTATCAATCCTTCAAGAAACCAACCTGCATTCATTCAGCCAAGAGTATAACATTCAGCCCGATTCATACGAACTCATTAAGTGTCACGGCGATCTTCGAACCGTTCACTTCTATGAAGAGAATGATATGATCATGGTATACGAAGAGCAATTAAAAGCCGGGCTGCGGTTCCCTCTTGACGACTTCTTCAAGGAAGTTCTAAAATTTCACCAAGTGTGCATAGCCCAAGTTCACCCGAACTCATGGCGGATCCTAGTAGCCTTCAAAGGCCTTTGCCAAGCCAAAGGACTCAGTCCTACAGCTAAGGTGTTCGCCGAACTACATAGGCTAACTCGTCGAAAGGACGATGAGTATTGGTTCTTTCAGGCGAAGCCACATTGTGGGCTTTTTACTAATCTGCCCTCCTCCCTGAAGAATTGGAAGAATCGCTTCTTTATTCTGAGGAGAAAAATTTCGAACAGCTTTGAGGGTTTCCCACATAGCTGGCTGCACCAGGGTCCCTTACTTCCGAAGCGCATCACCCTGAATAGGGAAGAAGGCCTAATGGTGATGGAATTGAAAGATCAGGTGGCCGACAGAAGTTCTCTTGTTTAGATGCAGTGACGGCCGAACTACATCATTGGACAATGGAGTTGATTACTGACGAAGAACGCGGGCTTCAGCTCTCTGACCTCGGCCTCGGTACTTTCTATATCTCTGATCTTTGGGCCTTAGCGATCTCACTGACCTTTTCTTTGTGCAGGTATGGTGAGCGGCGAGGCTTCCAAGGAAAGCCGAAAGCGCAAGAGAGAGGTCTCCAGAAAAGTGCAGGAGATGAAGTACGCCGAGGCCTCTCAGACACCGAGGCACGATCCGAGTGAGATACAGGGAGGTTCGTCCCGACCTTCAATACCGCCAGTTCCTAAAATAGAAGTGGTTCGGTCTCCTCCTGGGCATGAAGAGCCGCCACCACCTCCTCCGGTTGTTTCAAGTGCAGAAGGGGGTCCTTCCCAACCACCTGTGAGGACCCTTTCCCGCGGCGCTCAAAACCTGATCCACTCGCTGGAGAAGAACCAGACGGTTTGAGAGAATCTGGGCTTTGCTAAGGTCTTGGGGTCCTCCATCTGCCTTCGGGAGGATCGGGATAGGCTAACCCCGAACGATCTCGATGATATACTGACCCAGACTATGAGCCTGAGTGTGGAGAGTTTGGTGAACCAACATATTTTCCAGGAGAGGGCTCACCGTATGAGGCAAGAGATCGAGAAGGTGGGTCATGAAGCAGCTTCCCTCCGATCCCAACTTTCATCCGCCCAAAACTATATAGCTGAAATTGAGGGGCGGATGAAGTTCTACGAGGATAAGTTGACCGAGTAAGCCCATATTCTTGAAGAGGTTCGAGCGCTTCGAGCCACTGATGTTGCTCACCTCACTGACAAACTCAAGGTAAAAGAAGAAGAGGCGGTGACAAGGGAGGCTGGTGCTTATGTGAATGACCATGGGGATCTCTTGGCCAAGCTTAAGAAGCATTATCCCGAAGAGGACTTTTCCTGGATGATTGACCTGGCTCCGCAAGACGAAGAGGATAGTGAGGGGGAGGCCGAAAGGTGATAGAGGGGGTGAACAAAATGTAGAACAGGCTGGGGGTGATCCTCCAGCCGACTGACTTGTATAAATTTTTAATTTTAAATGAAATGAAGTTCCCCCTTTTTTTTTAATGACTGAATGAGATCGGAAAGTATCTAAGTTGCATGAGCGCCTGATTGTCTGAACATATTAGAACAACTTGAAAGCAATGCTCTCCTTTCTCTTTACTCACTATTCCTTGTCCGTTCCAACTTCTTATTCTACTGAAAATACAAAAATAGAATACCTCAATACCAATCTCAATTGCTGCGAAAAACTCATTACATGCATGTCTAATGCATCCCAAGTTAACTTTGCAAATTTTAGAAAATTTTGGTTTTGGACAGCTTGGTGCCCCAATCTTTGAACCCAATTTTTACCTAGTTTCGATCATAATTTGATGAGGTGTTCTTCATGAAAATTGTTCATCTAGGTCTTAACTTTATTTTCCTTTTTGAATCGTCTAATTCGGAGCTGTGTAGCTTAAGTTATGCCCAAAACAAGATTACTATTTATGTCACTATTCATGCTGCAGATTCAGTTCTGGCAGATTTATTGATCCAATTTTGTTCAGTAATTTGGTCAAGTTAAGTCCATAATTTGGTCTAATATTCTTCATATGAAATGTTCTACTATGTATTAAGTTTCTATCGGTTCAAGAATAGCCTAAATCAGAGTTTTCTAGAGAGAGTTATGGCCATACAAAATTTACTGTTCATATGGTAAATCTGCAATTCTGCAGATTCAGTGATTCAATTTTGCTTAGCAATTTGATTGGGTTAAGTCCATAATTTAGCCTCAAGTTCCCCTTATGAAATGTTCTACTATGTCTTAGGTTTCCATCAGTTCAAGAATTGCCTAAATCGGAGTTTTCTAGAGAGAGTTATTGCCATGCAAAGTTTACTGTTCGTATGGTCAAATTCTACAGGTTTCAGAATTGTGTCTCTAAGTTCAAGCCAAGGTTTAGGCAATTTCTGGGCAGTTTCTGGGGTGGGTCTCTTCCTGAAAATTCTAGCCCTATGTCTTAAGTTTCATTTCCAATTGGTTTTACACTAATTGGAGTTGTGTAGCTCAATTTATGGGCTGTCAAACACACTGAACTCAGTGTGCAAATTCTGCCCTAGGTTTAAAATTTTCATTTCTTCAATTATTCCCTCTAACCAACCTCAATTCACATTTAATTCACTCAAAATGACTATAATTTAGCATTGACACATCAATGGCACTTCCTAGCATAAACCCCACAATTTTTAAACACTAAAGTTTACAATTTTCCCTAATCCTACCATTTCATTACTTCCATTCATCAACCCAATGTCAATTCAAACTAAATAAACCTCAAATGATCATAATTTAACACTATACACGCCAATTTCACTCTCTAGCACCAAAACCAAATTTTCCCATGAACCCTAATATCTCATAATTAAATTTATACACATTTCATGTAATTTCTTTGCTCTAATAATGCATACTACTTTAACTAAGCTTGATTTCATCATCATTTTCATTGAAATATATCAAACCCTAATTTTTCTCTAATTTGGCCAAAACCCTAGTTTAGGTTCCATGCATGTTTCCTTTCATTTTCTTATAAAATTTCATTATAATCTAACTTAATTTAAGGTTTGTATAACAAAATGAGCATTAAAGAACATACCTCTTGATGACTTCCTTCCAACTCCCCAAATCTTCAATTTTCTTCTAATCTCTTATTTCCTCTTGCTTTTAATCTTTAAATCAAATATTAATTTGATGCTCTCTATCAATTAGATGCAAAACCCATAGAGAAAAAGCAAGGAATTGAGTTTTGAGAATGGGTGTCAATGGAGAAAGAAGGAAGAAGAAGAAAGAAAGAAAGAGAGAAGGAAAGAGAGTGGGTGGCAACTAAATGGGAGAGAAATGGAGGGTTTTGTCTTCTTTTATACTTATTTATTCCTTTTTAATTCATTTAATGAGTTGTCCAAAGCCCATTGGTTCATTAAATTTTAATTAGGTTAAAAAATGGAATTTAAATTCTAGAATTTTGCCTCTTTTATTTTCTTTTCACTTTTACTCTAATTTTTTCTTCAATATTTCTTCATAATTCAATATTTTATTTTTATTTAATTTAATTTACATTTTGGTCAAAAGTCAACTCTTGAAGTGAATTGACCAAAATGCCCCTCATCGGGTCATAATCCTTCTTTTTTTTTTTTGATACCCGTTAAATCCTTAGGTCTTTAGTTCACTTGAATTTTTATTGTGTCCATCTCAATTAATTTTTTATTTATTTTTGGTCCTCAAGGTGTCTTTGAATAGTAGTAGTCACGGATCAAAAATGGTACTATTCATAACTTGGAGGTTCAGGGTGTTACAATTCTCCCCTCCTTAAAAATAAATTTCATCCTCGAAATTTACCAGGTCTCAGTCTCTGAATAGTTGTGGGTGTTGTCTCCTCATGTTCTCCTCACGCTCCCATGTAGCCTCCTGGCCTGAATGATGGTTCCACAACACTTTGACTAGAGGTATCTGTTTGTTCCTCAGCTGTTTGACCTCATATGCTAAGATCTTTATGGGCTCTTCATCATATGTCAGGTCTGGATTCACCTCAATCTCCTCTATTGGCAAAATGTGAGAGGGGTCTGATCTGTACCTCCTCAACATGGAGACATGGAAGACATTGTGAATCTTTTCCAACTCTAGAGGCAGTGCAAGTCTATATGCCAATGGACTCACTCTTTCCAGAACCTCATACGGCCCAATGAAGCGAGGACTTAGTTTTCCCTTTCTACCAAACCTCATGATCCTCTTCCATGGGGAAACTTTCAAGAACACCTTACCGAATATCTCTTCTCTTTAGGTTAATGTACGACTTCTGTCTATCCATTGCAACTTTGAGTCTGTCTCTAATGAGCTTAACCTTTTTTTCCCTCTGCTGCACTAATTCTGGGCCAATCAACTTCCTCTCGCCCACTTCATCCCAACACAAGGGAGTTCTACACTTTTTGCCATAAAGTGCTTCGTATGGAGGCATCCCGATGCTTGACTAATAACTGTTGTTGTAGGCCAATTCAATTAAAGGCAAGTGTGTGTCCCAACTCCTTTCAAACTCAATCACACAGGCCTGAAGCATATCCTCCAAATTTTGAATGATCCTTTCAGATTGGCCGTCTATATGTGGATGGAATGCTGTACCAAAGTTCAATCTAGTTCCTAGGGCTTTTTGGAGACTACCCCAGAATCTAGAAGTGAACCTTGGGTCTCTGTCCGACACAATAGACACTGGCACTCCATGTAACCTCACCACATCATCAATGTACATTTTGGCCAATCTTTCCAGGCTGTAATCCATCCTCACTGGCAAAAAGTGTGCAGACTTGGTCAATCTATCAACAATAACCCAAACAGTATCATGATTCTTTTGTGTACGTGGAAGTCCTGTCACAAAATCCATAGTGATTCTTTCCCATTTCCATTCGGGAATTGGCAATGGCTGTAGCAACCCTGCAGGCACTTGGTGTTCTACCTTTACTTGTTGACAAGTTAGGCATTTGGCAACATATTCTGCAATATCTTTCTTCATTCCTCTCCACCAATAGTGCTTTTTCACACTTCTATACATTTTGGTTCCACCGGGGTGCATTGCAAAAGGTAAATCAAGTGCTTCTTTTAAAATGGTCTGCGTTAGTTCAACATTCTCAGGAATGCACATTCTGCCCTTATATAACAACAAGCTCTCATCATTTACTGATAATTCTAGTTTTTTGCCATCACGACCCTCTTCCATCAACTTCACATACTTATCATACTTCTGTGCAACTGCTTTAATTTGTTCTGCCAGCATTGGCTTCACTTGCCAAGTAGCTACCATCTACCCATCTTCATTAATCTCCAAATTAGCATGCAATGCCCTTAATTCATGCACCATGGACAAAGGAGAAACCCTCAAACCAGCCATAGTCTTGCGACTTAAAGCATCAGCTACAACATTTGCCTTTCCAGGCTGATAGTCTATCAAGCAATCATAATCTTTTATCAACTCTAACCATCTCCTTTGCCTCAAATTTAACTCCTTCTGTGTGCCCAAGTATTTCAAACTTTTATGATCTGTGTATATATAACATCTCTCTCCATACAAGTAATGTCTCCAGATCTTCAAGGCAAAGACAATGGCTGCTAGCTCCAAGTCATGTGTAGGATAATTTCTCTGATGCGGTTTAAGCTGGTGTGAAGCATAGGCAATGACGTTTCTATCTTGCATCAACACACAGCCTAATCCGTAATGAGAAGCATCATTATATATGGTATACTCCTTACCCAAAGTGGGCAAAGTTAAGACTGGAGCTTCAGTTAAACGCCTCTTTAACTCATCAAAACTTTCCTGGCACCAATCAGTCCACTGGAATTTTACATCATTCCTAAGTAGCTTGGTCAGTGGAGATGCTAGCATGGAGAATCACTTCATAAACTTTTGGTAATACCTGGCCAAACCAAGGAAACTCTGAACTTCCGTGACATTTTTGGGTGGCTTCCAATTAAGAATGGCTTCAACTTTGCTAGGATCCACCTAGATACCTTATGCAGATACAATATTGTGACACCCCTTACCCGACTACAGTGTAGCCGAGCAAGTTATGCCACTCAGTGTGCCGGAGCACTCTATTTTATCTGATTTCATTACAGTCCTTGATTTATTTATTCAAAAACTTTATTGAAGATTTAGGCTATTTTTACTTTTATCAAAATCTAACTAAATTGGAAATTTCAAAAATTTTAACGATAATCCGACAAAGTGTCAATTTGTAATTTGGACTATGATTCTTACGAACCTACCAAAGACAATTTCAATATATACTCAATTTCTCAAACTTAATAGTCTCAAAAATTTTCAAACATAATGTATCTCAATACAGTATCCAGATTTCTCAGAAATCTCATGAGATTTTCAATATCTCAATATTCACAAGTATAATCTCATTATAACTCAAATTCAATTCACATACTAAAATACTTACTTTGAATAGCTTCCATAATTCATAGGTTAATTACATGAGTTTATTTTGTACAAGATATACAAATAATTTACAATGTGCTAGGAATGAACAATATACATAACATGTATAAAATGAGCCCTATCTACATGCATTGCTGAGGAGGTGAAAATCTTGAACTCTTCTGACACTTACGCAGATCTGGACTCCAAAAATCTCGATCAATAGTCTCTTGGTTTTACCTTGACTGCTGCGAGGAAGCAATTCCATCGCGCTAAGCATTCTGCTTAGTGGTGCAATAATATAACCGAAATAATATATACAAGTAAAGAAAGAAATAAATGATAATTCGGATACTCAAGAATCAATTTAATTTGGTATGGTATTTCTAGTATCAACGATCTTATATACTAGTTTGTTCCTCTTTGGAAGTGCTTAGTTTATAACTTTTGATAATACTAGCGGTATATAATTTATTCTATCGTATTGTATTTCAAGTCCATGCCGTTCTGCAATTTATATTTTTGTTATGTTTCTTTTGCTAATCTCTTTTGCTTATTCATTCAATACTTAATTTAATTGTCTTTGGATTTTCATTATACTTAACTTAACTTAGTATGCAATTGAATAATACTTTAATTGATTGCCCAAGTAACCTATACTAGGCATCGGATGGATAACGGGTCGTTGGCTGGACACCGCGGTGCCTCGGGCGTCATACCATGGGGCCTTGAGCGTCAACCACGTATGCAGTCAGTATGGCTAAAAAGCCATGATATCACATAATTGGCATAAAAGCTATGAATACGGGCATAAAAGCCATGAATACGGGCATAAAGCCATGAATACAGGCATAAAGCCTTTCGCAGTACTGCTAACACAATACCCTATTGGCATGCCAAACTATCCAAACCAATCTTGTTAGGTATACTAGGGCATTTGATACTTTAAAATATTAATATATTGTGCTTTATGACTTCATTATTTCATGATAAATTTCAATCATAATTCATACATTCATTTGATCATTTATATGATCACAATTCACATCAATTATCCTTTTATACCATTGTACTCAAAATACTTCTCCTCTTTACAATAATGAGAGCTAATGTCTCATTCATACATTAATATGGTTTATTTATCCATTCATTATATTATTCATATTGATCCCAATTCTAAACAATGGTTCACATGTACCATTGTATTCAAAACATTTTTCCTTTCTCATTTATACATTCAAGAGTCTACTTATGTAATTACAAATTTTATATTTCAAGTTGAGTTACTAATATTTTATGAATTCCATTTGTGATGGGCATATATGCCCTAATTATCTATTCACATCAATTAGGTGACTTATTTTTCATGTTTCAAGTAATCCATGAATATTTCATGGATTTCAAATTTATGGCCTAAATTTCTTTTTAACAATTTTGACTAGGATGCATAGTCCATATTTGTCATACAATTCTAAGCATTTAAGCTTAGAATTGGTTCTAGGTCTTCATCTTAATTCACTAATCATTTTGATTACTATTCACCATACTAGTCAACCAAAATGTTGACCTTTTTATACTTAATGGATATATTAATTCTAATTACACCAAGATCCCACATTTTGAGTTTTACATTTACTAGTATTAATTGCCAATTGCAATTTAAAGTCCCCTAGATGCATTTCTAATTTCAAATTTTGAATTTCAAGTTTTGGTGTCACTATTCACCTCATTGGTCAACAAAAATGTTGACTTTTGCATAGACAATAGGTACATTGGTTTTAACACTCCCGATGTACCACATTTTGCATTTAAAACTTGTTGGAATCAATTATCAAATCCATTTCCAAGCTTATTTCAAGTTTTCATGTCACTATTCACTTCATTAGTCAACTAAAATGTTGACTTTTGCATAGAAAATATGTACATTGACTTTGGCTCTTCAAACATACTACATTGTTCATTTAAAACTTGTTGGTTTTGGTCACTTTCTCAAAGCTTAGGTCATTTTGGCAAAATTGCCAATTTTCGGTTTTGGTGCTCCGAAGTTGCACTGTTTCATTGGTCGATTTACTGTTGGAATTTGATAAAACTTCCTTCATAGAAAATGTTCCTTATTCTGTCTAGTTGAATTTCCTTTTTTGAATCACTCCATTTGGAGTTTTTTAGCTCAAGTTATGGCCAAAATAAGTTTACTGTTCACGTGCACTGTTCATGCTGAGATTTTGGGTTTTGGCAGATTTTGGTCTAACTTTGGTCAGTAATTTGATCAAGTTAAGTTCATAATTTGGCCTAACTTTCTTCATATGAAATGTTCTACTATGCCTTGGGTTTTCATCGGTTCAAGAATCGCCTAAATCCAAGTTTTCTAGAGAGAGTTATAGCCATCCAAACATTACTGCTCAAATGAAAATCTACAGAGTTGCAGGTTTGAACAGTAACTGTGACTGCCATTTGGGTTAGGTTTTGGTCATAATTTGCGGTAGGTTTCTTCATGAAAGTTGTTTTTCTATGTCTTAACTTATTGCTGTAAAAATTTCAGGTCAATTGACCATATCTACAGTGAGTTATGGCCAAATGAACAGTTACTGTTCATTTGGTCATTTCTACAGGGGCTGTTGCAGGGGATCCGGATTGGGGCCAAGTTTTGGTCCTCTTGCTTTGGTCTTTTGGGCATGGTTTCTTCAGCAAAAATGTGTCATTATAAGCCTAGTTTTATGTCCAATTGGCCAAACACTAATTGGACCAACACAGCCCAAGTTATGGCTGTGTAATTGGACTGAATTTTCAGTCCCTCTGCTGTTGTCCTAGGGCAGCCTACATCTTCACTTTGCAATCCTATTTTTCAGTCCAATTCATGGTCAACATACCTAAAATGGTCATTAATTGACCACTAAAATGTCCATTACTCAATTCAAATGCCAAGTCCAATTTTCACCCTTAAAACCCTAATTTCTCATTGCAATTCACCCATACACCTTAGTGACACACTTCCATTCATTATATATGTGTTTATACACTTTAAACATAAACTCTAATTCATTCTAATTCCATCATCAACTCTCAATCCTATTCCTTCCTTAGGGCAGCTGAAATCCATGGTATGTATACACATGAATTTAGTCCATTTAACTTACAATTTCATACTAAATTCAAGTCCTTAACATGGAAATAAAGGAATATTAGCATAAGTAAGCACTAACCTTGAATAGGGCAGAATTTCCCAACTCAAAACTTCACTTTCTTTCCTCTTCTTGGCTGCCAAACACTCTCCCAATATGAGTGGACAAATTTTAATGAAAAGAAGAAGAGATTTTATGGTGGGAAGTGAAGGGAATCAAGCTTGAAACAAGAGCTTCAATGGAGGGAGAGGGGAAGATGGGTTTCACGTCTTGAGGAACAAGAAGAAGAAAAAAGATGACCAGAATTTTTGGTCTTCTTTGACTCTTTTAACTATTTTAATAAAGCTTATTAACTTGTGATTGGTTGGGAGTGAGTGAGTGACATCATGTGATGTCATTATTTGCATTATTTTGATTTTTCTTTGCTTTTCTTTTCTACCACATTTCAATTTAATTTTTAGCAATATTTATTCATATTTTAGTTCATAATAATTATTTACTCGACTGGACAAGTCGGCCAAAAATCAACTCTGAAGGCGAAATGACCAAAATGCCCTCCGTTTGGCTTAACGGGTCAAAATTGTCTGTACCGATAGAAAAATTTTTCTAGGTATTTTCTTGGCATTCTAATGCCATAGGAACCTCAATGACCCTTCTCTGGAGTCCCAAAAATTATTTTATGAATTTTTCCCGGGTCTAGGGCTCCTCGTTGCGAGAACCGCAACTTACCTCTGATTACCCATCGCTTGGGCACCGGCTCATTTGACTTAGTTGCATTTTATTTCTAAAATTTTTTCTAAATTTTTCTTATTAATATTTGAGTTAATTATGGTTCCTTGCTTTAGTTTAAATATTTTTCCGGACATTCTAACTGTCCGGACCGACACCGGTCACCGGAACAGTAGAATGTACAGAGTTGCTACCGGGAGGGTGTTACAAATATGCTCCAAAAATGAAATCTCCTTTAGCCAAAACTCACATTTCGACAATTTGGCATACAACTGCTTCTCCCTTAAAGTCTGCAATACTATCCTCAAGTGCTTATCGTGTTCCTCTGCATTCTTTGAGTACACCAAAATATCATTAATGAACAACACAACAAACTGGTCCAAATATGGCCTGAAGATAGTGTTCATTAAGCCCATAAAAGCAGTTGGAGCATTAGTCAACCCGAATGGCATTACCAAGAACTCATAGTGGCCATACCAAGTCCTAAAGGCAGTTTTAGGAATACTTTGCTCCTGCACCCTCAACTGGTAGTAGCCCAATCTCAAGTCAATTTTGGAGAATACAGTTGCATCCTTCAACTAATCAAATAAATCATCAATCTGTGGCAGAGGATATCTATTCTTTATGGTTACCTTATTCAACTGTCTGTAGTCTATGCATAGGCGGAGAGTACTATCCTTTTTCTTCACAAATAATACTGGTGCTCTCCAAGGTGACACGCTAGGGCGGATGAAACCCTTATCTAACAATTCCTGCAATTGCACCTTCAACTCTTTCAACTCAGCAGGTGCCATCCTATAAGAAGTGATGGAGATTGGCTCCACACCAGGCATAATCTCAATTTCAAACTGCACCTCTCTTTTTGGAGGCAATCCCGGTAATTCTTCCGGAAAGACATCCAAAAAATCCCATACCGTAGGAATATCTTTAAGATCTGGGCTCCCCACTTGGGTGTCTATCACATGAGCTAGATAAGCTTCACATCCCTTTCTAATAATCTTTCCAGCTAGTGCAGCTGAAATGATGTTGGATGGCAATAACTGCCTCTCCCCGTGTATCACTATGTCTGCATACTCGGGAAGACCAAAAGTGACTGTCTTCAGTCTACAGTTGATCATGGCATGATGCCTGGCTAACCAATCCATGCCCAAGATGATATCATAATCTTGGAAGGGCATGTCAATTAAGTCTGACAGGAATGTATGTCCTTGGATCACCAAAGGACAATCCTTATACAATTTGTTCACCCTAACCTCTTGTCCTAAAGGACTAGTCACTAGCACATCATAATCCAATTTAACACAAGGAATAGCAACAGAGTATGCAATACTGTCACTAGCATAAGAATGTGTAGAACCAGGGTCAAACAGCACATATACATCTCTATCAAAAATGGAGAAAGTACCAGCCACAACATCTGATGTCTCAGCTTCATCCCTCTGGCGCATGGTGTACACCCTGACTAGTGCACCACTCTGCTCTGGTTGGCTCACTATGCCCTGGCTACCAGAAGTGTTACCTCTATCCCTGCCTCTGCCTCTACTAGTTGTCTGTTGTCCTTTGAAAGTAGAACCTTGAACAGATCCCTCAGTGGTAGTAGGTGGCCCAGATCTGTGGGCACTAGTGCAATCTCTAGCAAAATGCCCACTTCCACCACAGTTGTAACAGGCTCCTATGGCCTTATAACATACTCCTCCATGAGTCATGCCATAAGTCTCATAAGCACGGGTAGGAAAGGAACCCCTAGATGTCTGCTGTCCGGATCTAGGTGGCCTCTGCCCTGAGAATCTTCCCCTACTAGATCCTCTATTACTTGGTCTTCCAAAGCTCTTCCTCTTATCCGAATTGTTACTTGGACTCTGACCTGTAGGCTTACTGCTCTTCTCTTTTTCAGTGATTACCTTCTCAGATGCCCTTCCAGTTCTATCCTTTCCAATTCAAGGGCCTGTGATATCAACCCAGAGAAGTTGTCATGTCGAAACCCAACCACTTGCAATCTCAAACTAAGCCTCAAACTGGCCTCAAACCTTTTGCATCTGTCTCTACTGGTAGTGAGTAGGCTTCCAACATAGTGGTTGAGGCGAGAAAAGTCTCTCTCATACTCGGCTACAGTCTTATTCCCTTGCTTCAAACTGAGAAACTCCTGTAGCTTCATATCCCCGTAGGTATTAGGAACATACTTCTGTCTAAACTCCCTTAGAAAGTCATCCCATGTCAGCACTGGCTGTGACACCCCTTACCCGACTACAGTGTAGCCGAGCAAGTTATGCCACTCAGTGTGCCAAGCACTCTATTTTATCTTAATTCGTTTTTATTCTTCCTTTTTAATATAACTTGTGAAATATAATTTATTTAAGCCTTTTGTCGAAATTATAATTTATTTTAGGTTTCGAAAATTTTATAGAAAATCCGGCAGAGTACCGGCTAAAAATGGAGAAAACCGTTCTTCGGAACCTGTGAAAAACACTTCCTATATTCTTATTCATTCATCTCAACTCCATTTATCAAAATCTCAATATTTTCCAGTTCACATTCATTTCTCAATCATTCACCTCATTTGATAATCATGTACCAGTTACAGATCAATATTCACTTTTCCATTTACAAACACAAATTTGCATTATTTACATGACAATCAAAATACATTACATAAGTTTCATTACATATGAGAAAATCAAAATTTATTACAGAATGCCAAAATGACACCTAGTGTCCTACCAATGCACTGCAGAAGTTGAGGTGACACGGACACAATGCAGAACTGTGAACTGCCTTACCGAATCTGTGGTCTACTGGGCCCTCTGTCCAAATCTTCAGTACCTACGCGTTGCAAAAGCGACGCGCTAAGCATAAAGCTTAGTGGTGCCAATAATACAAGAAAATATAATATGCAAATAAAAATAATAATTTCCTTGCTATTGTGTTCATAAGAAATGAATAATTACTAACTTATTGTTTAGTCGAGAGCTAATCATGTTTTATGATATTAACTTCTTCATGCATTTCGTTAATTATTTTCTTCATGATCTTGAGTTTCTTTGTATTCTATCGTAATCATTTCTGATATTTAATTTTCGTATTTTCTTTAACAATCAGTTCAATTACAGTTATACTTTTCCATGCCCAAGTAACCTATACAAATTGACCAGACTGGATAAACGGGTAAACTAGCACTGGGTACCAGGTACCTCGGGCCGTCACACCATCGGTCACAATGTGTCTCCCGGTATGCAAACAGAATGGCTAATAAGCCATATAAGCAATAAGGCATAAAGCCAAGTAAAACATCATAATCAGTATAGCCATAGGCTATCACATCACAGAATGGCAATGAAGCCATACATCATACGCAGTACTGCTATCAGAACCCTATTGGCATGCCAACCTATCCAAACCAATCACATTAGGCCTACTAGGGCATTTGATACTTTTGAATTCTTCAATTTTTGAATTTCAAGTTTTTATGTCACTATTCACTTCAATAGTCAACAAAAAGTTGACTTTTGCATAGATCATAGGTGCATTGGTTTTAACACTCCCAATGTACCACATTTTGCATTTAAAACTTGTTGGTTTTGGTCACTTTCTCAAAGCTTAGGTCATTTTGGCAAAATTGCCAATTTTCGGTTTTGGTGCCCCGAAGTTGCACTGTTCTATTGGTCGATCTACTGTTGGAATTTGACAAAACTTCCTCCATAGAAAATGTTCCTTATTTTGTCTAGTTGAATTTCTTTTTTTGAATCACTCCATTTTGAGTTTTGTAGCTCAAGTTATGGCCAAAATAAGTTTATCGCTCACGCAATCGCTCATGCTGCACTTTTGGGTTTTGGCAGATTTTGGTCCAACTTTGGTCAGTAATTTGACCAAGTTAAGTTCATAATTTGGTCTAACTTTCTTCATATGAAATGTTCTACTATGCCTTAGGTTTCCATCGGTTAAAGAATCGCCTAAATCCGAGTTTTCTAGAGAGAGTTATAGCCATCCAAACATTACTGCTCAAATCAAAATCTGTAGAGTTGCAGGTTTGAACAGTGATTGTGACTGCCATTTGAGTTAGGTTATGGTCATAATTTGGGGTAGGTTTCTTCATTAAAGTTGTTTTTCTATGTCTTAACTTGTTACTGTAAAGATTTCAGGTCAATTGACCATATCTACAGTGAGTTATGGCCAAATGAACAGTTACTGTTCATTTGGTCATTCTCGCAGTGTGCAGGGTATCCGGATTGGGGCCAACTTTTGGTCCACTTGCTTTGGTCTTTTGGGCATGGTTTCTTCAGAAAAAATGTGCCATTATAAGCCTAGTTTCATGTCCAATTTTCCAAACACCAATTGGACCTACACAGCCAAAGATATGGCAGTCCAAGTGGGCTGGAATCACAGCCTCCCTACTGGTCACCCTAGGCAGCCTACCAATTAAGTTTGCATCACTCTAAATCTCTTCAAATTATGGTGAACTTACCTCAAATGGTCACTAATTGACCCTTAAAATGTTCTTTCATCATTACCTAAGCAAGGTCCAAGTTTCTCTCTAAAATTTCCAGCTCATGCAATATACATGTTACTAGAACGAATAGTGCACTCAGTGCACAATTAGCATGCAGAAACAGGGTGCAAAAATAATCACTATAATTTATAAAAACAAGATTTGAAGACCATATTTTCCATAACTCAACCTTCATATGTCTAACTCAATCTCCAATTGGAATCACATCAAAATCAGATCAGAAATTGTAGAACTAATTAAAAAGGTGCAACCTGTCCAGAATCCAGTACATGCAGGATAGTAGTAAGGAAATGTAAAAATATCACCGCAGCTACCACAATTAGCTCTTGGCCATAACTACAAGGTTTTAGAGCATTCAATAAGCATTTCAAGGACTCAAGAATCACATCATTTCGAGTTTTATAGCTCCAGTTATGATTTATTGAAGGTGGCTGTCATGTTGCAGAAATCAGTGAGCAGAGTCCACATCTGAGCAATAAAATGTTTTGTCCTCAAACCCTAACCTAACATTAGAATCAAGTCTGACATAAAACTACAAAGTTTTAGAACATTCCTTAAGGTTTCTTTTGACATAAAAATCACCCTGATCTGAGATTCCTAACTCCAGTTATGAATTTTTAAAATTTACTGTTCACGCATACACTGTACAGATTCCAGATTTTCACTCATCTACAAGTTTCTATGACATCTAGTTGTAGGATTTACTAATTTCTTCTATAAAACACAGAAATAAACATAAGTTAAAGCACTAACCTTGGTTGAAAATCCAGCTAGTCACTCCCTTTTTCTTCCAATCTCTCAAGCTAGGTCAAAAATCAAGTTTTTGTGTTTGGAGGTTGGGAAAATATGGAAGATTTTAATGGGAAATTAGAGCTTCAAAAAGCATCCATGGAGGAAGGCTCAAGAAGTGGTTCACGTCCAAAAGAAGAAGAAGAACCAGAAATTTTGTGTCTTCATTTGTCATTTTTCTCTTTTTAATTTGGCATATTAGGTTGTGATTGGTGGAAGCCCTCCAAATGACATCATGTGATGTCATATTTAGGTTTTTCTTTCATTTTCTTTTCTTCTTTTCTTTACTCATTTTCACATTAATTTTTAGTAATATTTATTCATATTTTATGTCATATTAATTATTTACTCAACTGGACAAGTCAGCCAAAAATCACCTCTGAAGGCGAAATGACCAAAATGCCCTCCGTTTGGCTTAACGGGTCAAAATTGTCTGTACCGATTGAAAAATTTTTCTAGGTATTTTCTTGGCATTCTAATGCCATGGGAACCTCAATAACCCTTCTCTGGAGTCCCAAAAATTATTTTATAATTTTTCCCCCGAGTCTAGGGCTTCTCGTTGCGAGAACCGCAACTTCCCTCTGGTTACCCATCGCTAGGGCACCGGCTCGTTTAACTTGGTTGTATTTTATTTTAAAAATTTTTACTAAATTTTTCTTATTAATATTTGAGTTAATTATGATTCCCGACTTTAGTTTAAATATTTTTCCGGATGTTCTAGCTGTCCGGACCGACACCGGTCACCGGAACAGTAGAATGTACGAAGTTGCTACGGGGAGGGTGTTACACTGGCGTCTCAGCCAAACTGTGGGGAATGATCTTCCACCACTCATATGCATGTCCATGCAGCAGGGAAATTGAATATTCAAACTTCAACTCATCTGTGCAGTGCAATTTCATGAAGAACCTCTTCATACGTTCTAACCATTGCTCAGCTTCCAATGGGTCTACTGTACCCTTGAACTCTGTTGCCCCATACTTCATTAACTTGTCATATTGTCTGGCTAGGGATGGTGGTTGCACTGGAGGTGCTTGCACAGGAGCTTGGACTGGTATATTGCCAGCCATTTGTTGAAATAATGCAGCCATCTGCTGAGCGAACTGAGCAGGAAACCGCATGGGTGGGATGGCTGCAACCGATCCACTGGCATTCTGAGGAGTTAGGGATTCCCCCTGTACCTCAGCTACTACTGATTGCTCTACTGTCTGATCCCCCTCTTCCATATTGAATCACAAAGAATTCTACTCCCTGGACAACCAAGATAAGGAGATTTCCCTCCATTAGTCCATATTTATGATGTAATGCACTATATGTATCAATTAATGACAGTTGAGCAGTTGTACTTATCAAAATTTTTCAAACATGCAATTTCAAAACTTGTGTAAAAACCAAAGCTCTGATACCACTAAAACATGTCACACCTTATCCCTGGTAAGGCATCACATGTTCCCGTAGCATACTTAAGGAATTACCGAACTCCACCTACCGATAACCCATTAGTTATGCTGCAAAGGATTTTAAAACAAATCATAGCTTTTTATCTTATCAATTTTTTTGCGGAAAACTGCATGAGAATAGTTAAAATTACATGTAAACATTCATTAGAAATAATGATAGACAAAATATTGCAAAAGTTACATGTTCACAAGTCTCAAAGTAAAATACAAATAGTTACAAACACAAAATACTTTAGTAATGCAGTACTTTTTAATACAAACTGCTCAATGTCCATACATCCATACATATAGGTACAAAATACATCCAAAGGAATCACAAAGGGTATACCTAACATAAATACCCACAATCATTACCAAAATGCTGCTTCCAAGTCTCTCACTCGGCAGCCTTTTCCTTTCCCTTACCTGCGACAGCATAAAGAAGCTATCGCTGAGTATATCACTCAGTGGTGCACAACTAATAACTTTAAAACTTAAGGTAAAACACAATTTGTCAAAGTATAATAATCACATTTTTCTTAATCATGAAAACTTCACAATAGTTCTAAGTCCATAAGAGCCATTTATTAGAATAACATTTTAAAAGAGAAATCACACTTCATAAATCACAATTCTCAAAGCATTAGTATTGCCAACATCAATACACAGTTCAGGCCATGATACAAAATTTCACGATTAGTGCCATGTTGTACACCACGACAAAGCAATCTCAACCTCACTAACCATTATTAATGAGGGAAGGGCTAGCTAGCTAATGAGTACTCATGTAGTCTTACCCCACTAACCGTTATTAATGGGAGACATAATCAATATCAATTATCAATCCCAAGTAGCCATTACTACTGGGGAGTTCCTAAAGGGAGTATCATGCTAACTGTAGTTTCAAAACAGTTTCCAAAAATTTTCCACTCAACAATCACGTTTATAAACCAATAAACACATTCAAATTCATCATAATATCCATATAAAGGTGGCAACACCCAAATTTCTCAAATGCAAGAGAAAAACCATATTTCAGTCACAGTAAACTTATTCAAAGCAAACTCATTCAAATAAACACATTCCAAACAATTTACAAGTTTAAAAATGAAGAAAAGGTTAGTTGTGCACAAACCTTCAATGCTCTCCTTTCTCTTTACTCATTATTTCTTGTCCGTTCCAACTTCTTTTTCTACTGAAAATACACAAATATAATACCTCAATACCAATCTCAATTGCTGCCAAAAACTCATTACATGCATGACTAATGCATCCCAAGTTAGCTTTGCAAATTTTAGAAAATTTTGGTTTTGGACAGCTTGGTGCCCCAATTTTTGAACCAAATTTTTACCTAGTTTCGATCATAATTTGATGAGGTGTTCTTCATGAAAATTGTTCATCTAGGTCTTAACTTTATTTTCCTTTTTGAATCGCCTAATTCAGAGCTGTGTAGCTCAAGTTATGCCCAAAACAACATTACTGTTCACGTCACTGTTTATGCTGCAGATTCAGTTCTGGCAGATTTATCGATCCAATTTCGTTCAACAATGTGGTCAAGTTAAGTCCATAATTTTGTAACACCCCTAAGTTCGGTAGTGCGTTCTACTGTTCCGGTGACCAGTGCTGTCCGGACAGCTAGGATGCCTAGAACTACAATTCGTTATGAGTGAGGAGACATAAAATAATGAAATACAAGAAAAGAAAATACAAGAAAAACAAAGGAAAAATAATAGCAAAGAAAGGTAACCAAGTTAAGCGAGCCGAGAACCCTAGCGATGGGTGATCATGCCAGGAAGTCACGGCGTGGACCGTTGACTATACTGGACCGCGGAACCACGGAAAATATTTTTAGGACTTAAAGAGACATCAATTGAAGTAGGAATATCATTAGAAATATCAAAGAAAAATTAAATTATTAGTACAAGGAAAAGTGAGAAATCGAAAAACAGACAAAACCCGGTGTTATCGAAAAATCGGGCATGCAACCCGAACAGGGGCATTATGGTCAATCGATATCCCGAATTGTCTTTTGACCTAAATGTCCATCAAAAATAAATAATATTACACTTAGAAAATAAAATAAAAAATTAATTTGGTGGTACCTAAAGTGAATAGCAAGAATTATGGGTTTAATGTGGAATAAGTGGGAATTTAACTTATTAAATGATTAAATTGTGTGAGTGGGCCACTAATGAATAAACTAAAAGCAAAATGGGGCAGCTGTAATTCCATTACACCATCAGAAACTTCATCTTCTCCAAATCACCAAACCTTGCCGAAATGAAGAATTAAAAGACCTCCATTGCCGTTTTCTCTCAAGCTCACCTAACCTCCTCATTTCACTTCCAATCATTTAGGGCTCTTCATTAAAGATTGTCTACACATCATAAGGAAGAGCTTGATACCAAAATCAAGAAGTTTAATCAAGGTTTAGCAAGTTCCAACCATAGGTAAGTTTACATTTTTGAATATTGCTTTGTTAAACTTTGAGTACATGTTATGGGTGTTGGATTTGTGAAGAAAATTTTCAAGTTTGAAGAGTTCTTGATATATCCATTTTTGGACAGCCATGGAGTTGTATGTGTAATGAAATATTCATGCATATATTTGATGAGAAATTATGTTGATTAGGGTGATTTAATGTCCTAGTAAATTATTCCACATGTATATGGTGATTGTGCACTTAAATTAGAGATTGACGAATTGTGGGACACTTTGGCATTGTAGAACATTTCGGCAGCCTTGGGACACTTTGATAAATGTATGAGTTCATGAAGGTATTGGCAGAATATTGACATTGAGGATTGATGGATATGTATATAGATTGGTTGTGTGAAGTGTATGTAAGAATGAGTAATGTTTTGGTGTATATGTAATTGTACTTAGACTTTGTAAATTTGAGTTTATTTAGTGTATTGAGGATGTGTGTAATCTGCCCAAAGTGACTTTAAAGTGAAGTGGTATATGGTTTTGGTAATGTACCAAAACAGAATTGGTAAGGGAAGTGGACATATAGTAAGGTGAATGTGTCATTGATGTATGTTTAAGCAAGGTAATTAAGGGCAGTATGCATTTTAGCCTATAACTTTAAATGTGTAACCTCAATTGGTATGAGACCAATTGGAGGTGAAACTAGGCACAAAATGTGCCAACTTTCATTGAGAAAGCATACCAAAATTCTGCTTGCAAGGTGATATGAAAAATGACCAATTCAGATTAAGTGCAAGTGAGACCTGAAAATTGACCATTTGGGCAGTAGTTAGTGTTTAGGCCATAACTCACTCAAAACAGGTCCAATTGACCTGAAATTTTAACCATGAATATTTAAGACCCATACCTACAAGTCTTATGAAGACACCAAAGCCCAGAAATGACCGTAAGCAAGTCTAACAGCTTGCACAAGTTCGGGTCCAAAAACTGGCCGAACCAAAGTTGACCAAATTGACCTAAAATGACCTAATTTGATGCCATTTGACCAGGAATAGTAAAATGACCATAAATTGGTCTACATAACTCAGAATGACCTAAAATTTTGCCCCGCGTTCCATAAGACATAGATCTACAAGTTTGTAGTTTTGACCGAAACCCGAAAACTGAGGGAACTAGGTCGTCCGGCTAGGTCAAACTAGTATATCGGAATCCAGCAAGTTGCAATAAAATGCACTAAACAAGGAAATGAAATTGGTAACGTGTACTAACCCTAAAACACTATCGAATGTGACATATTAGTGACACTAAAACCTAATTTACCTAGAACGCATCGAGGGTCTGTATATTAGGTGATTAAGCAAATAATAGCTTTCGGTGAATTACTTATCGAACATTATCGTTAGAGACAATTTAATTTAGTACTGAAACACTTTAAATTGTGTTTCTCAGTTACCAAAGACTCAGAAAAAGGGAAGGAAACACTGAGTCCAGACCAGGAGACAGTCATCAGAGGTTTGTGCACAACAACTATTTCATTTGAATTTTTCAATTGAAATGAATTATGACTATTTGTACATTATTGTTTTAAATTGTGGAAATGTGTTTGAATGGATATTTATTGCTTGAAAAGCATTGTAAATGATTTGAAAACTGTGAGAAATTATTTGAATGATATTGATGGATACTTATTGATTGAAAAGCATTGGAAATGGTTTGAAACCACAGCTATCATGTATATTGATTGTATTCCTCGCTAGCTTGTCTAGTGGGATGAATTGAATTCCCTCTCTGGCTGAAGTGTTGAGGTGTGTGCCTGCTGAGGACGAATTGGATGAGTACTCATATTTTTGCTAGCTAGCTATGTTATTCCTCATTAGTCATTGACTTTTGGGACGAATTGAATACCTCATTAGCCATCGGCTTTTGGGACGAATTGAACTTTGGAATATGATTAAGCTGTGTGTGATTTATTGATATGTATTGTGAGATTATGAAATGAATTTAAACTCTTATTGACATATACTGTCTTTTGAATTCAACCATGATCTGACTTATTGAAATTTATTGTGATATTGAGAAATGGAGTTTAAATTCTTGTTGACAATTACTGTCTTGAAATTAACTATGGTTTTAAATATCCACTATTTATATGATTTATGAATTGTGATTTAAATTGTATTTGGTTAATGTTGTGCACTACTGAGACATTGTCTCAGTGATAGCTTTTTATTGCTGTCGCAGGTAGACTGACAGACAGAGCAGCAGACTAGGCTGTTATTACTTCCAGCGAGAGATTTTCGAGTAGAATGAGTATACCACATTTTGCATTTTGTACTGTAATGTATGACCACTGTATGTACATATTTTTTTGGGTTTTGAGCAGTTGTAAATTAAAATTGTACATTGAAGTTATAAAATAAATTATGAGATATTTTGACTTGTAAAAATTATATTATATTTTCTTTATCTCAGTCCTTGAAAAATTACTGTGAATTTGACTTGAGAAATATGTTGGGTTGAGAAAAATGTTGAAGTTGAGACTTGGAATATATTGAAGTGCTTTTTTACAGGTTTTCTGAAGAACTGTTTTTATCCAAAATACAGATGGCACTCTGCCAAAATTTTTACAGAAATTCCAAATAATCCAAACGAGTTGGCAGTTTCACTTCAGTTCACAAAAGTTTTTAACACCTGTAAATAGTACTCACCACTGTAAAAGAAGTAAGAAAAGTTTTTAAAATCCCTTGTAGTGTATTTAATGGGTTATCAGTAGACGGAGTTGGTAATTCATTAGGTATACTACGGGATCGTGTTATGCCTTACAGAGGGATAGGGTGTGACAAATTTGGTCTAATATTCTTCATATGAAATGTTCTACTATGTCTTAGGTTTCATCGGTTCAAGAATCGCCTAAATCAGAGTTTTCTAGAGAGAGTTATGGCTGCAAAATTTACTGTTCATATGGTAAATCTACAATTCTGCAGATTCGGTGATTCAACTTTTCTCAGCAATTTGATTGGGTTAAGTCCATAATTTGGCCTCAAGTTCTTCATATGAAATGTTCTTCTATGTCTTAGGTTTCCAGCGGTTTAAGAATCGCCTAAATTGGAGTTTTCTAGAGAGAGTTATGGCCATGCAAAATTTACTATTCATATGGTCAAATTCTGCAGGTTCCAGAATTGTGTCTCTAAGTTCAAGCCAAGGTTTAGGCAATTTCTGGGCAGTTTCTGGGGTGGGTCTCTTCATGAAAATTCTAGCCCTATGTCTTAAGTTTTATTTCCAATTTGTTTCACACCAATTAGAGTTGTGTAGCTCAATTTATGGGCTATCAAACATACTGAACTCAGTGTGCAAATTCTACCCTAGGTTTAAAATTTTCATTTCTTCAATTATTCCCTCTAACCAACCTCAATTCACATTTAATTCACCCAAAATGACTATAATTTAGCATTGACACATCAATGGCACTTCCTAGCACAAACCTCACAATTTTCAAACACCAGAGTTTATAATTTTCCCTAATCCTACCATTTCATTACTTCCATTCATCAACCCAATGTCAATTCAAACTAAATAAACCTCAAATGATCATAATTTAACACTACACACACTAATTTCACTCTCTAGCACCAAAACCCAATTTTCCCATGAACCCTAATCTCCCATAGTTAAATTTATACACGTTTCATGCAATTTCTTTGCTCTAATCATGCATACTACTTCAACTAATCTTGATTTCATTATCATTTTCATTGCAATATATCAAACCCTAATTTTTCTCCAATTTAGCCAAAACCCTAGTTTAGGTTCCATGCATGTTTCCTTTTATTTTCTTATGAAATTTCATCATAATCTAACTTAATTTAAGGTTTTATAACAAAATGAGCATTAAGGAACTTACCTCTTGATGACTTCCTTCCAACTCCCCAAATCTTCAATTTTCTTCTAATCTCTTGTTTCCCCTTGCTTTTAATCTTTAAATCAAATATTAATTTGATGCTCTCTATCAATTAGATGCAAAACCCATAGAGAAAAAGCAAGGAATTAAGTTTTGAGAATGGGTATCAATGGAAAAAGAAGGAAAAAGAAGAAAGAAAGAAAGAGAGAAGGAAAGAGAGTGGGTGGTAATTAAATGGGAAAGAAAGGGAGGGTTTTGTCTTCTTTTATACTTATTTATTCCTTTTTAATTCATTTAATGAGTGTCCAAAGCCCATTGGTCCCTTAAATTTTAATTAGGTCAAAAAATGGAATTTAAATTCTAGATTTTTGCCTCTTTTATTTTCTTTTCACTTTTACTCTAATTTTTTCCTCAATATTTCTTCATAATTCAATATTTTATTTTTATTTTATTTTATTTACATTTTGGTCAAAAGTCAACTCTTGAAGTGAATTGACCAAAATGCCCCTCATCAGGTCATAATCCTTCTTTTTTTTTGATACCTATTAAATTCTCAGGTCTTTGGTTCACTTGAATTTTTATTGTGTCTATCTCAATTAATTTTTTATTTATTTTTGGTCCTCAAGGTGTCTTTGAACAGTACTAGTCACTGACCAAAAATGGTACTATTCATAACTCGGAGGTTCGGGGTGTTACAGGAAAGGTTAGACATATGAGCACATTTTTTATGGAGAACAAAGAGCCCAGTTCTAACTCTAACCCAACCAATTTTCTAGAAAAAATTAGGTAAATAATTCTAACCAGAACCAAGACTGACCTGAAATTCTGGACTTTGACCTATCCTACCAGTTTTGACAAAAATGCCATAACTTAGTCCACAAAATTGCAAATGTAGTGAAACCAAAACCAAAATTTTTATAAGATCTAGAACTACAATTTTGGTGTTTTTACCAAAACCCAGAACCCACTGGAACTTGGACAAATTGTTAGGATAATTCAGTACTCCAAATCCTGAAATTGAACTAAATAACCACTTGATTCCATAATAGTATTTATACCATAGCTCCCACTAGGAAACTCCAATTGGGATGAGCCAAACTATTTTGGAAACCTAAGAAACAGAACTCCAACTTTGATTTTGGAACTTTTCTCAAATTTTGAGTGTAACGGCCCTAAAATGGGAATCAAAGACACCGACCTGAACCTGAAATCCTGAAGGTGCAGGGTTCATGAGTCCAGGTCAATTAACTAGCCATAACTCACCCTATATAACCTGAAAAATTATGATTCTTGAACCTGAGTGACCCTAAGACATAGGAGAACAACTCTTATGAAGGTCATTAGGCATAAAAATTACTGTAATATGCCCAAATGACTAGATAAAATTTGACTCCAGAATCTGCCTGGTTCTAGAACCATAAAGGGTCAATGAACTAGTTTTGATAATTTGATCATAACTTGAGTTATAAAATTCCAAATGACATGATTCAAAAAGGAAAACAAAGATAAGACATAGAGGAAAAACTTCCATGAAGGAAGTGTGGCCAAACAGTGGCTACATCCTAACCAATTTTCTAGGTGAAGTTAAGACACCAAATCTGAACCTTGAGAAAGGTTCATAAATTGACTTGTAATATGATATGGAATTAACCAAAATAATTTGCTAAACATAAAAGTGACATGAATATGTATGTGGGACTTATGTTTCCCATCACAAGTAACATGAAAATGCTATGAAATACAAATAGTACATGACATGAAATAATAAAACTATAAGTACTTAATAATACTACTTTACCCAAAGTCTACCTAGACTTATGTATATAGTATGGATTGATTGGTATACTAATTAGGGACTATAGATTGTAGTACTGCTTACATGAATAACCATTGATAGACAATATATGTCTGATATGGTTGTTCTACAGGCTTTATGGCTATCCGTTGGCTATTGTGCATGATTTGATTTCTGGCTTTATGCCTGCCCGCTGGTCTTGTACCTAATATGATAGATGTATACATGATAGACATATGGATGTCTAACTAGTATACTTCCATGTATTCAGTCTTTATAGTCTGTCATAGGTTACTTGGGCACAGAAATGAGTAATAAGCTTTAAAATTAAATAATTATATAAAGAGATCACTGATATGAATTTAATAAGACTGAATATGAGATAAATGACCAGAAAATATCCTGATAAATTTATTGCTCCCAAAGTTCAATAAACTTGTAAATGACTCAAAATTCATGAAATTATACATGGAATAATTATTTTAATTATTTAGTTATTTTTACTTCAATTTATGCACTGCTAAGCGCTATGCTTAGCACGTTAGTTTTTTCATCGTGAAGGTACTAGAGACCAGCAGCAGCAGTAGTACCAGTAGTGTATTTTATCATATCTGCATAGTGTGGGAGTCACCTCAGTAGTGTATTTTTGGTAGGGCCCATGTATATCTAGATTTTCTTCTTTTTTCTCATTGTACATAAATGGGATGTAATTAAATTTTGAGATTGTATAATAGTTTGTAAATATTATACATGATTTTACATGAATGAAATGAAATGTATTTACTTGAAATGAATATGAGAAATTGTATGAGAATTATGATGATATGATATGACATATGGAAAAAAATGAGATGGACATAAATTGTTTTAATAGGTGAATTGTAAAACCCGCCAAACGCTAATAAAATAGAAGAGGCTCTGTCCGGGTCTCCATAAAAATAATTATGATAAAAAAAAATTTTTCAACACACGGGATAATATGAATAAATGAAAGTTAAATTAATAATGTACATGACAAGACAAGATAGGGTGCTCCTGCACCGAATGTGGCACCCCTTGCTCGGCTACATTGTAGATGGGTAAGGGGCATCACATAAATATTGGACGAAGATCTTATGGTCATATGTAAATATGGTTAGGACCATGTAATTTTAATTTTTCTTCATGTCCTTAAGGTAATATTTGGGCGAAGGAATCAAACTGTAATTTTGTGTTAAGTAAATGTGAAATTAAAAAAAGTCCCTTCCAGCTTTTCTTCCTACCCCAAGGCCCTCTCCCTAGTAACTCCTTTACCTGCTTTAGTTTCCCCCTTCTTCCTCTTTCCTCATCGGCGTTCACCAACCTAGATCATTGTCAACCACTTCCCTCACCCTTGATGACTCAACTTCGGCCCCCAAGAACTAGAAAAATGCTAATGAACTTCTTAACTTCGGCCACCAATGATGTTTCCTTTAGTCATCAAATTTGCATGAATCAAGGAAGACAAAGTTTTGGCCTTTAATTCGAAATCACCATTGTCACACCCAGGTTTTCAAGCAAAATGGAGGCTACAATAGGAACTTACCATTAAAAAAAACGAAAAAGAAGAAGAAGAAGAGGCTAGAAGTAGGGTTATTGGGTTTCTTTATTGAAACAAAATAGGGGGGAAAATAGAGAACAACACACAAAATTCCTCCTTTTTTTTAGCAAAGGACTTTTTTTTTAAGCAAAATGAAGGGTACTTTACAAACTTATCAATTAAAAAAAGGGGAAAAAAAAGACTAGAAGTAGGGGTATTGGGTTTCTTCATTAAAACTAAACAAGGGAAAAAAACAGATAGCAACACACAAAATTCCTCCCTTTTTTTGAGCAAAGCACTCATTCACTAGCTTCTTAGCCTCTTCATAACGAGCTCAACCCACCATTTTTTTTCCTTCTCTAAAACTAGCAACTTCATTGTAATTAAAGGAAGAGAGAGAACAACCATTGTTCTCTCCAATTTTGGTAGCTTTAGTCATTCTTCCTAGTTATTTTCCACCTTAAAAAGCAATTCCTCACTAAATCAGAAGGCTAACTGCTCTTTTCTCCTCTTAGCAACTATAGAAATGAAGGAAGAAGGAGGAACAATGGTTGTCACTCATCTCCAACAACTATTCCAGCTTTAATCAAAGCTTTCATGCCTTCCCTCAACTCCTCCAATTATTGTTCAGTACTTCTAAAGTCTCCATCACACATCAGTAATAAATTTAACATGCTCATGAGTAATAGGTGTCCCAATTGCTTTGAGATTTTTTATGCTTTGATTATCAAGTTTTATTTTTTATTTGTTACTTCATATTATGAGTTTTTTATATAATTGCTTGAATAAAGGTCTCTCTTGTTATTTTGGAATAAATGATGATGTAATTGAGTAGTTTGTGGTATTTACTTGTTTCCTTGAAGAATAAAAGAATTGAGAGATTATAAATGTCAAGATACATGCAGGTTATAGCAAAATTATGATTTGAATTATACAAAAGAGGAATCGGTGAGAAAGTAAAATTTGTAGCTATGAATTATGGAAGGAAAAGGAAGAAAAGGGAAATCTTAAAATGAAATAAATGGAGAATTAGTGAATATTATTATATTGTATTTTGTGTAGGCCTTAGATAGGCAATGTTATTGATTGTTGTGTTGTTGCTTTGTAAAAATGTGGGCAGTGTCCAACTTGTGCCAAAATTTCTTAAGTATTTTGTGGACGTAATTCATGCATGTTGAGCATTCTAAAATTTTAGTTATTATCTAAACTCCTATTTCTTGTCACATTTACTTATAGGCAATCTTACTCCAAATGTAGACCATAGGGATAGCTCTATCAGTTAATTTGTTTCCTCTTCAGTATAATTTTTATTCTGTACCAAGTCAGTGAATAAGTTTATAACATTGGCTATTTTTCTAAAATATATCTATTATGTATGCTATATTTTATATTAACATTGGAATAAATAATGGTATGTTGTTGATTTATTTATTAAAATGAGACTTCGATTAGCACTGCTAAATAATAATAATGATGCTAGGTGAACATTGAAATCAACTTAAGACTGGTGAATACAATCGAGATCACTAATCTGATTGGTGACCACAAGCCAAATGGCAATTACTCTTAAAGTCAAATAAATTCTTATCAATTTAGTTGATCTGTCACACCCTACCCCTCTGTAAGGCATAACATGATCCCGTAGTATACCTAATGAATTACCAACTCCGTCTACTGATAACCCATTA
The DNA here is from genome assembly GCF_030052815.1 of Hevea brasiliensis. Lineage (NCBI taxonomy): Eukaryota > Viridiplantae > Streptophyta > Magnoliopsida > Malpighiales > Euphorbiaceae > Hevea > Hevea brasiliensis. The sequence continues at coordinate 39,507,060 of NC_079498.1, forward strand.
AATACACTACAAGGGATTTTAAAAACTTTTCTTACTTCTTTTACAGTGGTGAGCACTATTTACAGGTGTTAAAGACTTTGGTGAACTGAGTGAAATAACTAACTCAATTGGTTTATTTGGAATTTCTGTAAAAATTTTGGCAGAGTGCCATCTGTATTTTGGATAAAACAGTTCTTCAGAAAACCTGTAAAAAGTACTTCAATAATTTTCCAAATCTCAACTCCAATACATTTCTCAACACAACAATTTATCAACTCAATTCCATAGAAATTTTTCATAGTCTGAGATAAGGAAATATAATACAGCTTTTACAAGTCAAAACAGCTCGTAATTATTTTACAACTTCAAGGTACAATTTGAATTTACAACTGCTCAAAACCAAAAACAATATGTACATACAGTGTCATACATTACAAGACAAAATGCAAAATATTGGTATACTCATTATACCCAAAAATCTCTCATTGGAGGTATATGCACCTAGTCATTGCTGTCTGTCTCTCTACTGCGATAAAGAATTAAAAAGCTATCGCTGAGACAATGTCTCACTGGTGCACAACATTAACCAAATACAATTTAAATCACAATTCATAAGTCATGTAAATAGTGGATACTTAAAATCATAGTTAAATTCAAGACAATAAATGTCAACAAGAATTTAAACTCCATTTGTCAATATCACAATAATTTTCCATAAGTCAAATCATGTTTGAATTCAAAAGACAGTATATGTCAATGAGAGTTTAAATCAATTTCACAATCTCACAATACATAATAATGCAATTTAGTCGAATAATTTAAGAATACAGTGTTGCCAATTCATTCACAACTTAAGCCATGACACAAATTTCCGATCAACGCCGTGTTGTACACCACGACAAAGCAATCACAACCTCACTAATCGAAATCAATGAGGAAGGGGAGCTAGCTATATAATGAGTACTCATCCGATCACCTCAACTGGTAAACCAGAGAGGGAGAAAAATAAACGATCACGACTCCATAAATGGAGAAGGAAAATAAACGATCACAACCCCATAAATGGAGAAGGAATGATACGATACTGTCATGCTAAGTGTGAACACAAAATCAATTCCAAACATTTTATTCAAATGATTCGTGGGAATCCAATAAATTTCCCAAGTCATAATTTCATTCACAAAATGGCAACACAATTCATAATTAACTTCAATTTTCACAAATCACACTAAACCAATTTTTCCACAATTTCAAACCATTTAAATATCCATCAATATCATTCAAACAATTTCTCACAGTTTCAAATCATTTACAATGCTTTTCAAGCAATAAATATCCATTCAAACACATTTCCACAATTTAAAACAATAATATACAAATATTCAATATTTATTTCAATTGAAAAATTCAAAAGCAATAGCCGTTGTGCACAAACACAATTTAAAACAATAATATACAAATATTCAATATTTATTTCAATTGAAAAATTCAAAAGCAATAGCCGTTGTGCACAAACCTCTGATGACTGTCTCCCTGGTCTGGACTCAGTGTTTCTTTCCCTTTTGCTGAGTCCTTGTTAGCTGAGAAACACAATTTGAAGTGTTTCAGTACTAAATTAAACTGTCTCTATCGATGGTGTTTGGTAAACAATGCACTGAACTCAATTATTCACTTAATCACCTAATATACTGACCCTCGTTGCGTTTTAGGTACATTAGGTTTTAGTATCGTTAATATGTCACATTCGATAGGGTTTTAGGTTAGGTATGTTTTACCAAAGTCATTTCCTTGCTTAGTGCATTTTAATGCAAATTGCTGGATTCCGGGACACTAGTTTGACCTAACCGAACGATCTAGTTCCCTCAGTTTTCGGGTCTCGGTCGAAACTACAAACTTGTAGATCTAGGTCTTATTGCACACGGGGCAAAATTTCAGGTCAATCCGAGTTAAGTAGACCGAGTTATGGTCATTATACTATTGCTGGTCAAATGGTACCATTTTAGGTCAATTTTAGGTCAAATTGGTCAATTCTGGTTCGGCCAGTTTTTGGACCCGAACTTGTGCAAGCTTTTTGACTTGCTTATGGTCATTTCTGGGCTTTGGTGTCTTCATAAGACTTGTAGGTATGGGTCTTAACTATTCTTGGTCAAAATTTCAGGTCAATTGGACCTGGTTTGAGTGAGTTATGGCCTAATTACTCACTGCTGCCCAATTAGTCATTTTTCAGGTCCTAATTGCACCTAATCCGAATTGGTCATTTTCTTAGGTCACCTTGCAAGCAGAATTTTGGTATGGTTTCTCAATGAAAGTTGGCACATTTTGTGCCTAGTTTCACCTCAAATTGGTCTCATACCAATTGAGGTTACACATTTAAGGTTATAGGCTAAAATGTACACTGCCCTCACTATGCCTTTCACACCCCACTTCAAACACACATTTAACTTGCAAAGTTTACTTCCATACCCTACCAATCTGTTTTGGTACATTACCAAAAGCATTATCTAATTTACATTAACATTATTTTGGGCAGATTACCATTACCCTCAACACACCAAATATCATTCACAATTACAATTTCTAATTACCATTACAAACACACCTAACCATTACAAATTTTACATACACTTTACAATATCAATCTACATACATCTCATCAACCTTCTAGGTCAATATTCTGCCCACACTTCCTTCAATATATACCATTACTCAAGTGTCCCCAAGCTGCCGCAAACCATTCTTCAACATCAAAGTGCCATCCAATTTACCAATTCCCATCCAAGTGCATAAATCACCATATAAACATGAAATAATTCACTAAGTTACTAATTCATCATTATCAACACCATTTCTCATCAATTATATGCACAAATATCTCATCAAAAACGTGACTCATGGCTGTCCAAAATGAAAACAACAATAACCCTTCAAACTCAAAATTTTCCTTCACCAAACCAACACCCATAACATGAACATAAACTTTAACAAAGAAATTCTCAAAAATGCAAACTTACCTTTAATTGTAACTTGCTAAACCTTCACCAAACTTCTCAAAATTGGTATCAATATCTTCCTTGTGATGTGTAGACCATTTTTCATAAAGCTACTTAAGTATTTAGAGATGAAATGAAGGGAGAGGATGAAGCTCATGCAAAACATCAATGGTGGGTTCCTTCACTCTTCAGTTCGGCAAGTTGAATGCAAATGAGGAAGATGACTTATTCAGCTGCATTTTAAGTGTACACATGTCCCACTATGTATTTAATTAATCCCTTTAGTGGTCCACTTAGTCATTTAATCATATAATAAGCTAAATTCCCATTTATTCCACATTTAACCTTTAATTTCTACTATTTACTTTAGGTACCACCAATTTAATTTTTCATTTTATTTTCTAAGTGTAATATTATTTATTTTTAATGGACATTTAGGTCAAAAGATACTTCGGGATGTCAAATGACCATAATGCCCCTGTTCGGGTTACGTTCCCGATTTTTCGGTAACACCGTATTTTGTCTGTTTTTCGATTTCTCACTTTTCTTTGTACTAATTATTTAATTTTTCTTTAATCTTTCTAATGAGATTTATACTTCAATAAGGGTCTATTTATGTCCTAAAAATGTTTTCCGTGGTTCCCGCAGTCTGAGCTAGTCAACGGTCCACGCCGTGACTTCCTCATGATCACCCATCGCTAGGTTTCCGGCTCGCTTAACTTGGTGACATTTCTTTGCTATTATTTTTCCTTTGTTTTTGTTGTATTTTCTTTTCTTGTATTTCATTATTTATGTCTCCTCTCTCATATCAAGGTGTGGTTCTAGGCATCCTAGCTGTCCGGACAACACTGGTCACTGGAGCAGTAGAACGCACTACCAAACTTAGGGGTGTTACATGATCCTTTTAAGTCCCTAACAATTACTCTTAAAGTTAAATAAGCCCTTGTCAATTGAGTTTATCCTTTTAAGCTCTTGACAATTACTTATTTGACTCTAAAAGTAATTGTTAAGGGCTTAAAAGGGCTTTTTGCCTTATTATATTATATACTTTGTCATGTTCATAGATACATTTTATATGTGTGTATATTAGTTACAAATTTTAGAACATATAATCTTTATTACCTTATTTATTGCCTATGTTATGTGTGTGTGTGGATCGGATAGGTCATGCTTAATTTGGGCTCTTTGGTTAGGTATATGGTTATAGATTGGGTAGGATAAGTTAATTAAGAACACTCGCTAGCCCTGTATTGGAATTAAGAGAAAGTTTGCACTTAAACTTAACCCATTAGCAAGTTTGGAATAAGGGACTTGGTATTAAGGATCAACTCCCACATGTATGTATTAAATTTGAGGTGCATGTGTTGTTCCAAATAGTTCCTTTATGCAATTATTTTTTACCTACTTGTTATGCCATATTTGATGTGCATTCCATAGCAGGACTATATAACTAGACTAGTTGTAAAGGTTATGTACGTATTTTGCATCAAACTCTCCAAGTTAAACAGTCGCTCATGTTTAATTTTTTTTTCCCAAATGATAGGAGGAGCTAGATTATTTCACATCACACTTGCACCCTTCCATCACATGATATTTGTTATTATTTGATTTTTAATACGTTCACCGTTATTCTTATATACTTCACATAGACAATCGCATTTATTATCCTATTGCACTATGTGTGACTAATGTAATATACTATGTGGATGATGTATGGATATTAGGATTGGATTGGGCTCCCCTATTGGATGTGTATACGAGGGTTTGATTATGATATGCATTGAGTTATGATTAACGAGTTGAGAGTGAAATGACTTCCCTATTTTGAGTATTGGTTGTGTTGTGCAAGTCAAGTGAGTTAATACTCCCTATTGGATTGTCCTAATTATAGTCAAACTATATATGTTTGATTTCTAGATTGGTAAATTAGATTTGCTATAGGCTTTGAGGGCCTAAAGATTGAATCATGACACCAAATAAAGTTCATGGTTTAAAGTTGTATTAAATGCAACAACTTTATAAATAATGATAGAATACAAAACATTTACAATTTTATAGATAATGATAGATTACATAAAATTAATGGTCATATCTAATACTGCTCATGAAAAATAAAACCTTAATTGACGTTGCAAACAGGTGAAATTAGATTGGTCAAGCTTGAATCACTCGAATTTGAGCCATTACAAATTATTAGATTGGTCAAGTTTAAGTCATATTATTTTGAATTGCGAGTTGAATCAAGTTACCTATCAAGTCACTATAAAGAATTTTAAGTCATAATCAAATCAATTTTATTAGTGAAAAATCATCAATAAACACACGTATATTAGGAAAATAGAACAAGAAATACAAACACAATTTTTTACGTGGTTCAGCAAATATGCCGTGACCACAAATAGTATCTCGCTTTTTCCACTCTAAAGGAGAATATTACAGCCTTATTTATAGAGACCTAATACAAATAGGATTTACATAACTTCCCCGTAAGTAAAAAACACCCAAGACCACTATATATATATATATATATATATATATATATATATATATATATATATATACCTTAAAAATAGTTGTGCAAGAATGCGCCGCCTACCTTAACAAAAATACTTAAAAAATCACCTTGTGGCATAATCCCTATTTTATCTTTATTTTTGTTTTTTTTATATAAAAAAAATAACTTATCATATTAAACATCAATTTTTTATCCAAATATTTTCAGATTTCAACTACAAAATTTTCTATAATTATTTTTACTACATTTTTTTAAAAAATTTGAAATTATTTAGTTTACAATTTTAGACATTATAAAAATTTTGCTCATCATATTATATATCTCTAAAGGTCAATCATTTTTAATGATAGATTAGAAAAATGTTGAGTTAATTTTTTAAAATTATATTAATATATAATTAAACAATTATTTACTAAAAAATTATTTATAAAATTTAAACATTTATATTTTAAAATAGTTCTAATATTAAAAAAATGAGAATTTTAATGATGATAATTCAGGACTCATTACGTGGCATATGTTTTGTTTTTAATTTATTTTTTACATTAGTTATCCATTTATTAGTCTATGTCAAATAATTTAAAAAATGATAGAAAATAATTTATTAATCCACTTATTTCAAAATTTAAAAATTAAATGTTGTATATTTTTATATTTTTTATTAAATGTAAAATTATATCAGTTACTATTAAAAATTTAATTATTAATACTTAAAATAAAATTATAATTAATAAAAATTTTATTATTAATAAAATTTTATAATATGATTTTTAAAATTATAAAATATAAAAAAAATATTAAATTATATTATTAAAATAAAATAATAAATATTTCCCCTAATACGCAGGCAAAATTACTGTATTATAGATGTTGCCTTAGCATTCTTAACTGCCTACTGCCAAGCTAAATAGAAATGATCGATCATTTACCTATAAAATTTCAACATTTGTCACAGTACTCTAGTAAATAATAAATTTTTCTAAAAAAAATTATATATATATGAGTAAAAAACAATAAATATGCAATAGAAGTTGCGGGTCATATTAGGTGATGAAAATGTTAATTTTTAAAATATATATATATATATTCATAATTTTTGAATCCAAATCTAGGTTGAGTGGGTAAACCAAAATGGATATTTTTTATTTAGGTCATACAACTTGTTTGGTGATTTTCAATTTTACTATTCATTCGAGATTCACTTATTTTAATTTTTATAAAAATTGAAATGTTTTATAATTTAAATTAAATTGATTCGAACTGAATTGATGAGTAGCTCAAAATTTGCCTCTATTTATAGATTTAATGGTATCTCCAAAAATTGAAGTCATATATTGATCCTACAAATTCAAATTATGGATCGAGACACCTCCAGTTGTGTGTGTGTGTACATATATATATATATATATATATATATATATATATATATATATATATATATATATATATATATATATATATATATATAAAGCTTTTCTTAATTTATTTAATTAGAGAGATAATATGAGTTACGAATATTGGTAACAGGCGAGATGGGATGAAACTTCTAGCATACCTTGCCCACATAGAGTTTCACCTTAGACTATAGAACCTGCTGTGACTCTTTGCATGTAGAAGCTATTTGATAACTATTTTCTGTTTTAAGCAAGTATATATTGTATTTTTAGATGCAAGACATAATAAACATACTATATTATATGTTGCACATGGATGCAAAGAAACAAATGTAATAATAATTTTATTTGCTTCCTACTCATATATATCGCTAGTTACAAACTATCTATTCATTGAATTTGAAAAGAATCTCATAACTGGGAGAAAATTGCCATTGATGGGAAAAATTAACAAAATTTTTAGTTGATTGAGTGAGCCAAAGATTTATGATTACCATATGCATTTGCAGATGCATTTGAAGTTGGAAAGTAGAGTTTTAATTATCAAGTGTATTCTATCTAATTTGTTAAATGGTTAATTAACTAGGTTGTATCATTCTTCCAAAATTTACAATTGCAACTTCCAATTTTCGACAAAAACTTGTCTGATTTAAACGATAATTTATTCTTAAATGGACTTTGTTGTGGGGCTGCCATCTTGATAAGGGTGTGCTAGAATTCTTGTCATTGTGGACAGGTTTTCCAAGTATGGAGTCAAGTTTATAAAATATTTTAAGCTGTTGATACTTTTTAATGTTTGTCCTCTATCAATAATTTTTATAGCTCGTCCCTAAATTTCACCTCATGTTTTATTTATGCCCTTTAACTGCAATTCGTTACTAAAAAATTTATAAACTTTAATTTTATTTCACAAAAAATCTCTTTAACTTGCAATAGCAAATTTTTCAGATTAAAAAATTTCTCTAAACTATAGTGTGACGTCTACAAATGCAATTTTAGTATTCTCTTATAAAGGGTAAATTCTCCTCCTTTCGAGGAATTAGGTCATTCTAATGATATTGGTATTTCTATAATAAGTCCAGGTGGTGGTTAAAGCACTAGATATTTTTTATTATTGTGAGAAGAAATGAGGTAAAAAGATAATTTCATTATTTTTTTTTTTTTTTGACCTAGAAGCATCTTATAGATAGTTAGAGGGATTTTTGTAAAACAAAATTAAATTCATAGAATTTTTAGGAACAAATTGAAGTTAAGGAATGGAAGTGAAACATGAGACATTAACAAAAACTAAGAACTAATGAATCTAAGTAAAATGCATGCAATTAACTACCTAAATGTTATGAAATGCAATGCAAAAGTGTCTTAAAATACCTATATGATACAAGTGTATCAAATACCCCCAAACTTGAACTTTTGCTTATTTTCAAGCAAAAGAAAACTTTGAAAACTCATTAGGGTACTTGATTTTTCTTAGAAACACAATAAAAAACTTAACTTGCAAAAAATTGAACTCTCTACACCCTCATAACAATTTCCCTATCTTCAAGGCATAAAGACATCAATGTTTGCCTGTTAGAAATCCATTTCCCTTATGAAGTTTCAACCAATCACTCTACTTACAAGGCCATTAATAAGTTATGAATAACCTGTTTTACCAGGATAAATTTAGGGTAAATTTTAACAACTGTCCTTGAACTTATATAGTTATAACACTACAGTTCTTCAATTTAAAAATGTAATATAAAACTCTCTCAACTTTTAAATTTTACACAATAAAATCTCTCTAACCTCCAATCACTGATTTTTCAGTTAGACATTGATGACCTGAACAGTTCCAACATAACACTTAGTCATCATTTCTTTTTTCTCTCTCAAGCCATATGTAAATTGAATCCTTCTACTCCCTATAAAGAAAATAATTTTTCATATGTAGAGAAAATAATTTTACACTTTGCATAAGAAAGGAAAGGAAAATCCTGACTAAGGGCCACATTAGATCTGTTCACATCAGCATCTAACTGAAAAATCAGTAATTGGAAGTCAGAGGGATTTTACTATGCAAAATTTGAAAGTTGATGGGGTTTTATGTTATATTTTAAAGTTGAAGGATTATAATATTACAGCCATATAAGTTCAGGGATAGTTGTTAAAATTTATCTGATAAATTTGAGAAACACTTACTTACCTCAAATTGTCTCTATTATGGATGATTGTGATAAAATGAGGTGATATATCTCCAACCCCATAGGCATACTCAATTTCTTATCTCCTCTAATGTAGCATATACTTTTCAAAAGATCAAAAGGTCTTTAATAGGGTTGTAATAGGGCTAGAGGGTAGTGACTTAGCTGCCAATGAAAAAAGTTTTAGGGAATGCAAGTATGAGGATTGCTATCATGCAAAAGTTCCAAATACACTAGGCTTTTTTTTTTTTTTTTACATGGAAAGGGACACATTTTCTTGATAACTTGGTTTTAGTGCCAAGTATGCCTTCTTAATTCTTAATTTAGGACTTCTTTGATTATTTTCTTAATTTGGTAAATATTTCTCTTCAATATTTACCCCCAAACTCATTACTTTTTATGGGTTGGAAGGGTATTTCTTTCATTTTTTAATTACATACTTGCAATTTTTTTGACTTTTGCCTCCTCTTTCCATCTTCTTTTCTCTTTTCTTTTCTTTTCTTTTTTATACACCTAGCGTACCTTTCACCTATGCACTTTAGCTTCCTCATAGGGTAGGATAAGTGTTTAGGCTAAGGGCTAGGGCAATGTCATGGGTTATTAAAGAAATCATATAAGAGAATAGATGTAGGCTCAAATTGGCTGCAAGGGGTGAAAATTTGATTTAAGGTGGCTAAGGCTGTAATGAGTTTATAAACAAAGAATGCCTAAATCATCTCTTTATTAAGCATATGCTAAGATTTCACCTCAATAAGTCTAAGAGATATGTTCTAGGATTGGTGAGGCATATCTAGGCTTGTTCATATTTAAAAAATTTTCTCCTAATTTTACAAGTTCAATGTGACAAACTAATGGTTATGAAGGGGTTTAATTAGTTTGACTTCGCTTAGGCAATTGAATTTTCACAAATAATACATTGAAGCCTTTTTGCCTATATAGTTACATCCATTCCACTTTCCAAGAGAGATTAATTTTTAGCTCATTAAGGTTTTTAGTTATAGTTTTAAGACAAAAATTTTTGAAAAATGTTCAAAAATTGAAAATTTTTTGGATTTTGATACATAAGTATGATAAAGGTATAATAAGGCAATGCAATTATTAAATGTAAAATGTGTAAGATGAAATGCAATGCATGAATGCACCCATAACTCAAACTTGGCATTGTCCTCAATGGCAGCATACTATGCAAGCTAAGTGGAGATAAAATAATAAACACATGATATTACCAAAGCATATATGTATTAAGGCATGACATATGAACACAGTAGCAGAGTTTGTATAAAATAAACCAACTAGACTAGGTAATGACTAAAACTAAGGTGCAAGCCTGTACAATATCTCAAAATCTATCCTAGGTCTAGAAAGTCTGTGATGGTGAGGAAGGTGCCCTCTCATCCTACCTCTCAAGGATCATGTCCAATTTATCGTTGGCCTTCTAGAGACAATCCTCTATGGCAATAATCTTGTTTGATATAGTAGTCTCCAGGGTCCTCATCCAATTGTTAATAGTCATCTCCATCTTCTGTAAGTATGTAAGAACTGTGTCTGTAGGTGGTGGTGTGTATGGACGGACTCAATCTGGTGATACTAGATCTGCTCTTGTGCCTGCTCCTATGCCTGAGAATACTCCCCTTGCTTTGTTATTAGCCTCCAAGGAATGAACTCCCCTATGCATCAATCAAAAGACAAGTGTCTCCTACTTTTTTGCATAGCCCTATGGATATGTAGATAGTTTGGTCGATATGGGTGGTGCCTGTAATGGGGTGCAGACTAACATGTGCTAGCATAAACCCGTAATGTAAGGCAAGTGCTGTGATCAGTCCTCCCACCACTATGTGACACATGGCTTAGTGAAAAATCTGCTTAAAGTGCTAGCAGAGTAAGTATACAGTGTTGTATCTCCTTCCATTCACCATGCACCATAGAAAGAACAACTTGTTGGCATTTACCACACCTAGGCTGTCACCATGGCCCATAATAGTGTGGGCTACTAGCCTGTGAAGATATCTTAGCACGAGGTTTGCCAATCCTTAGGATTTCAAGCAACTAGAGTTGTACACTTCGGTGTTAAAAGCAATGGTCCTCTAAAAGGTGACACTATCATACTCCAATTTATTTTAAGGGATCTCCTAGAGGCCTTTGCTATCAAACCAGAACATGGCATTAAACTCATCCATATTCATCACCCTCTCCACCCCCAATAGTCTAAACTCGATCCTGCCCCTATCCCCCCTGTCTATGGCCCATAGGATGGCTTGAAAACTACCCAAAAACTCCAAAGTTGTGTCCCTATATGTTAGGTATCACAGTTAGGTGAATCTTGTCCACCCAATGTTGTCCAAGAACCTATTCCCTTCTTCCTTAAACTCGAGTTTTTCTAGCAATTCCATGTCTATATAATTTATGGATATGATCTTTTTATTGTTTAGCTTGGCATAAGCATCATAGTGTGCAGCGTTCCTGAAATGCCAGGCCAAAGCAAACTCTGGTTGGGGTTAGGGTTATTGTTGTGGCTGTTATTATGGTTGGGGTTAGGGTGCTTCTTGTCTTGCCTGCTTTGTTTTTGGCCTTTGGGGTGGTGATGGTGAGTCACTTCTTCCCTTTGGAGGAAGAGGAAATCCTTCTTACTGCTCTTTTTATGGGAGCCATAGAGAGAGAAAATAAAAAATGGGTGATGGTTTGGCTGGGAAAGATCAAGAGAGATGGAGAGATTTTAAGAGATTCTTGAAGAAGAGGTTTTGTGTTATGGAATGGGGTATTGAAACCTTTAAATAGGAGTTGGAAGGGTCTTCATGTTGTTTCATGAAAATTTTTCATGCCTCTTCAGATTATGTCTACGAAGATTTACACGAGGCTGTGTGTCATTATATGGGTTACCCCCTATAATCTTCTGTCTTATTTTTTTCAAAGCCAAGTAGGTTACACGGGTCATGTACCATTACATGGGGGTGACCCGTATAACTTTTTGTTCCTGTTTCTCCTTCTCTGTTTTAGTTCTACAACTTACACAAGTCAAGTACCACTGTATAGGGCACCTCGTGCAAGTTTCTATTTCTTTAAAATTCCCATTCTTTTCTCCTCTCCTTGTCACATGAGCCATGTGTCTTTGTATGGGGTGCCCTGTGTAACTTTCTAGAGTGCTTAGTGTGTGTGTGTCTTATGCTCAGTAGGTTACATGGGGTGTGCTTCAAAGCACGAGGTACCCCGTATAACTTCCTGGATCTAAAATCAAGGCATTTCGAATGCATACTTTTTCCTATCCCTTCAAATCTTCATGCTAATTTGTTTCTAAATGTATGAATAGGCATAACAGAGATTAGCAATAGATGTACTTCCCCAGTTTTGAAATTTTCCCATCTTGTGTGGTTTTAACTCTGTCTCTATCCATTCCATGCTCTCCGCTCCTTGCTTTTGCCTACAATGTTCAGGGTTAGAGTTTAGGATGCCTATATAACTAAATTGTAAAAGAAAGCAAAAACAAAATAGAGTTAAAGAAAAATTCTAAATTCTTAGGTTGCCTCCCAAGGAGCACTAATTTAAGGTCATTAGCTTGACCCCTTTCAGAAGTGCTAGTTAAAAAGTAGCTTTCACCCATAGTAGTTGTCATACAGCAACACATATAGTTCTTGATTTATGGTACCTTCAAGATTGGTAAGATTTGAAATAAGATTGCATATAGCATGAACAACACATAGCTTAGAATGATATAATTGGAAAGAGGACTACTTTAGCTAATGGAGGACATATGATGATGCAGGAGGTGTCCATAATAGAAATGGGTCTTCTGGTGGTTTATGTGTAAGCATCATTAATGAACTTAAATTGATAATCTTATCAATTTCTTCATTCATCTCCTTCATTTCTAATTCTTCTTCATGTAAACACTCTTCCATTGACCCCTCAACTATAAAGGAGTTATTTCCTTCAGTTTTAGGTACCACTTCTTTTTCAATTAACTCATTTTCTAGTGGGAACTCTACTACTAAATCATCTTCAAAGGAATGTTGTTCTGGGGATTGATGCTTGATATCAAATGATTAGTGATTTGATTAATCTAGACAATTTTTATCTTTTTTATAGTTTATTTTTTTGTTTTTACTTTTTTATATGTCTAATTTTGGTTTTATGTGCTTTTCTTGTAAGGATCATTGAGATGTTTCATCAGCAAGTCTTCATAAGTTTTATTCAACAACACAATGAATATTTTTATGGTGCTTGGAGAAGATTTAATGAATTAAAAGAGCAATTTGCCAACCATAATCTTTCAAATCATGAACTCACTCTCAATTTCTATAATGGTTTGGATGAAGCGATAAGGAATTGGGCAGATTATGGAGCTTAGGATACTGATGATCACATTGTTCAAAAAAAAACCATAAGGATGCCATTTGCTTATTGAATAACATGGCAGATTTTGATTACCACTGGTATTGGGATCCTTTACTGCAGGGTTAGGGTCACCAATATCCCCCACACATCTATCAATCTAACATTTCACACCAACCACTTGAGCTGTAGAAAAGGGAGTGGGACTTAAAGAATCAATAGCTACATTGGAAGATTTTGACAACCTAATGATGAACAATGAGCTACTACTTTATGAGGAGGAATTAAACAGGCAAGGAAGGGACAGTGAGTTGAATAGTGAAGAAGCTTCATTAGAATTTGAACCTATAAAAGAAGTTGAGCCTCAATTGGAAGAACAACATTCCTTTGAAGATGATTTAGTAGTAGAGTTCCCACTAGAAAATGAGTTAATTGAAAAAGAAGTGGTACCTAAAACTGAAGGAAATAACTCCTTTATAGTTGAGGGGTCAATGGAAGAGTGTTTACATGAAGAAGAATTAGAAATGAGTAGAGTATTGTTCCCACAAGGATCTTGTTGGGTACCAAACTATAGTGATTTTAATTATCTACATGATCGAGTTATGGAGAGATAGTAATTAAAAGAAATAAAATTTAAAATAATTAATTAAACTGAAATACAAATGGATGAGAACATTCTAGAGTTAGGGGTTCACACTTCAACCTTATTATGGACTTAACCTTACCTATTTAACAAAATGAGAATTATTACTTTGATAAAAATTAATCCTGAGATATCTTAAGTCCTCTCTCAAGACACTTAAGGTGTATTTTAATTAACCTGAACCCTACCTTCGTGGCGATCATTCTTAATTAAAACATTTTAAATTCTTTGATTAATTATGGAACTCCACAAAGAATTTCAGCCTATCTCTAGGTCAGATTCCCTAGGTTCAAAATCTTGATTTCCAATATTAATCTTTGCCCTTCAGTTCTTTAATTAGTATCTTATATCATGACTAAGTAGATACTAACACATAGCATGCATTAAGAATACAGAATATTGAATCAAAGAACAAAACTCAAATTTATTAAATAACTTTAGTATAAATCCATAATAATTGAAAGTGTTACTCTCCTAACCCTTGAATTAAACAAATTATTCACTCATGGTGAGTTTAACAAACATAATGAAATTAAAACAAAAAAACATAAGACAATCTAAAAAATAAAACAAAAGAACCCATAACAAAAATCTGCAGCCTTGAACTTTTGGAACTTCAGCTAAAAGTCCTTCTCTTTGAGCTTTAATGTAGATTCTCTCCAAATTACTTAGAAAACTAGGGTTTGAAAGTAAAGTGAACTCTCTCTTTCCTACTGCTTGTTTCGGTCTTCTAATATTTATATCAAATGCTTAAAAGTCATGTTTTAGAGTCCCAAAAGCCTTAGAAATCTATTTAGAATGAGTACAAGAGAATTCAAGTCGAAACAGAAGTCTGTCTAGTGCAAGTACATGGCCTATATGGCACCACATGGCCCTAGCCCGTGTAATTCTTTGGACTACTTCATGCTTCCCACTTGAGGGAGCACAACAAGTTACATGGGATGAACAAGTTACACGAGGCAATTAACACGGCTAGTGTACTGAGGTCCTTCCTTGGTTCTTCAGGTTTTGATGGCCAGAAGGTTACATTGTAACACCCCTAAGTTCGGTAGTGTGTTCTACTGTTCCGGTGACCAGTGTTGTCCGGACAGCTAGGATGCCTAGAACTACACTTCGATATGAGTGAGAAGACATAAAATAATGAAATACAAGAAAAGAAAATACAAGAAAAACAAAGGAAAAATAATAGCAAAGAAATGTGATCAAGTTAAGCGAGCCGGGAATCCTAGCGATAGGTGACCGCACTAGGAAGTCACGGCGTGGACCATTGACTAGCCCTGGACTACGGGGAACCCTAGAAAATATTTTTAGGACCTAAATAGACCCTTATTGAAGAACAAATATCATTAGGAAGATCAAAGAAAAATTAAATAATTAGTACAAAGAAAAGTGAGAAATCGAAAAACAGACAAAACCCGGTATTACCGAAAAATCGGGAATGCAACCCGAACAGGGGCATTATGGTCATTTGACATCCCGAATTGTCTTTTGACCTAAATGTCCATTAAAAATAAATAATATTACACTTAGAAAATAAAATGAAAAATTAAATTGGGGGTACCTAATACAAATAACCAAAAATGGAGTGAAAAATGTGTAAATAACACATTTAGGCTTATTATATGATTAAATGGAGTGAGTGGGCCACTAAAGGAATAAATTAAACACAAAATGAGGCTGATGTAAGTCCACTATATCCAGCAGCAACTTCATCTTCTTCATTTATCATCCAAGCCGAATTGAAGGAGGAGAGAAAACCTCCATTTCCATTTTCATGCAAGCTCCATCAACCCCTCCATTTCAACTCCAATCTCTTAGGTTCCTTCATGAAAAATTGTCTACACATCACAAGGAAGGGTTTGATACTAAAATCAAGAAGTTTGGTGAAGGTTTAACAAGTTCCAACCATAAGGTAAGTTAGCATTTTTGAAGATTTCTTTGTTAAATTTTGTGTACATGTTATGGGTGTTGGTTTTGTGAAGGAAATTTTTAAGTTTGAAGAGTTATTGAGATATCCATTTTTGGGCAGCCATGTATTCATGTATTGATGAAGTATTTTTACATATAATTGATGAGAATTATGTTGGTTATGGTGATTTAATATCCTAGTAAAATATTTCATATGTATAAGGTGATTTTTGCACTTGGATGAAAATTGATGATTGTAGGACACTTTGGTATTGAGGAAGAATTTCGGAAGCTTGGGGATTCTTGAATAAATGTGTGTGTTCATGAAGGTGGTGGCAGAATATTGACCTTGAGAATTGATGGATATGTGTATAGATTGATTGTGTAAGTGTATGTAAAAACTAGTAATGTTTATGTGTATGTGTAATTGTATTTGGACTTTGGAAATTAGAATTATATTTGGTGTGTTGAGGATAATTGTAATCTGCCCAAAGTGATGTTAATGTAAAGTGGAGTATGTTTTTGGTAATGTACCAAAACAGATTTGGTAGGGAAGTAAACATATTGCAAGGTAAGTGTGTGATTGATGTGTGTTTAAGCAAGGTAACTAAGGGCAGTGTACATTTTAGCCAATAAGTTTAAATGTGTAACCTCAATTGGTATGAGACCAATTGGAGGTGGAACTAGGCACAAAATGTGCCAACTTTCATTGAGAAAGCATACCAAAATTCTGCTTGCAAGGTGACCTAAGAAAATGACCAATTCGGATTAGGTGCAATTAGGACCTGAAAAATGACTAATTGGGCAGCAGTGAGTGTTTAGGCCATAACTCACTCAAAACAGGTCCAATTGACCTGAAATTTTAACCATGAATAGTTAAGACCCATACCTACAAGTCTTATGAAGACATCAAAGCCCAGAAATGACCAGAAGTAAGTCAAAAAGCTTGCACAAGTTCGGGTCTAAAAACTGGCCGAACCAAAGTTGACCAAATTGACCTAAAATTGACCTAATTTGATGCCATTTGACCAGCAATAGTATAATGACCATAACTTGGTCTACTTAACTCGGATTGACCTAAAATTTTGCCCCGCGTGCAATAAGACATAGATCTACAAGTTTGTAGTTTTGATCGAAACCTGAAAACTGAGAGAACTAGGTCGTCCGGTTAGGTCAAACTAGTATTCCGGAATTCAGCAATTTGCAATAAAATGCAACGAAACGCAGTATACATAGAATTGAGCTTGGTAACACGTACCAAACCTAAAACATTATCGAATGTGACATATTAAGGACACCAAAACCTAATTTACCTAAAACGCATCGAGGGTCGGTATATTAGGTGATTAAGCAAATAAAGGTATTCAGTGAATAATTGAGTTCAGTGAATTACTTATCGAACATTATCGTTAGAGGCAAATTAATGTAGTACTGAAACACTTCAAATTGTGTTTCTCAGTTAACAAGGACTCAGCAAAAGGGAAAGAAATACTGAGTCAAGACCAGGAGACAAATATCAGAGGTTTGTGCACAACAACTATTTCTTTTGAATTATTTTCAATTGAAATAAATATTGGCTATTTGTATATTATTGTTTTAAATTGTGGAAATGGGTTTGAATGGATATTTATTGCTTGAAAAGCATTGTAAATGATTTGATGGATACTATTGATTGAAAAGCACTGTAAATGGTTTTTGTGGAAATTAAAGATAATTATGAATTGTGTTGCCATTTTGTGAATGAAATTATAAATTTGGAAATTTATTGGATTCTCACAAATCATTTGAATAAAATGTTTGGAATTGATTTTGTGTTCACACTTAGCATGACAGTATCATATCATTCCTTCTCCATTTATGGAGTCGTGATCGTTTATTTTTCTCCCTCTCTGGTTTACCAGTTGAGGTGATCGGATGAGTACTCATTATATAGCTAGCTCCCTTCCTCATTGATTTCGATTAGTGGGGTTGTGATTGCTTTGTCGTGGTGTACAACACGGCATTGATCGGAAATTTGTGTCATGGCTTAAGTTGTGAATGAATTGGCAACACTGTATTCTTAACTTATTTGACTAAATTGTGTTGTTATGCGATTTGATAATTTGTGAAATGAAGTTTAAATTCTTATTGACATTTACTGTCTTTCGAATTTAACTATGTTTTGATTATTGAGATTTATTGTGATATTGTGTTAAATTCCTTATGACAGTATTGTCTTGAATTTAACTATGGTTTTTAAGTATCCACTATTTATATGATTTACGAATTGTGATTTAAATTGTATTTGGTTAATGTTGTGCACCACTGAGACATTGTCTCAGCGATAGCTTTTTATTGCTGTCGCAGGTAGACAGACAGACAGTGCAGCAGATTAGGCTGCTAGTACCTCCAGCGAGAGACTACCGGGTATAATGAGTATACCAGTATTTTGTATTTTGTAATGTAATGTATGTTCACTGTATGTACATATTGTTTTTGGTTTTGAGCAGTTGTAAATAAAAATTGTACATTGAAGTTGTAAAATAATTATGAGTTATTTTGACTTGTAAAATTGTATTATATTTTCTCTATCTCAGTCCTTGAAAAATTACTGTGAATTTGACTTGAGAAATGTGTTGGGTTGAGAAAAATGTTGAAGTTGAGATTTGGAAATTTATTGAAGTGCTTTTTACAGGTTTTCTGAAGAACTGTTTTATCCAAAATACAGATGGCACTCTGCTAAAATTTTTACAGAAATTCCAAATAATTCAAATGTATTGGTTCTATCACTTCAGTTCACAAAAGTTTTTAATACCTGTAAATAGTGCTCACCACTGTAAAAGAAGTAAGAAAAGTTTTTAAAATCCCTTGTAGTGTATTTAATGGATTATCAATAGACGGAGTTGGTAATTCATTAGGTATACTACGGGATCATGTTATTCCTTACAGAGGGGTAGGGTGTGACATGTTTTAGTGGTATCAGAGCAAAGTTTTTAAATTCTGTTTTCACCTGTTACTTGAATATTCTTTCTCCATAGTACAACTGCTCAATATCATTGTTTGATACATACAGTACATTACATTATAAAAATGCACTAACGGGAGGAAATCTCCTTGTGTTATTAGTTCAGGAGATCTAAAATCCTCGCATTGAATATGGAAGAGGGTGATCGTTCAGTCGATCAATCTATTGAGGCTGAGGTGCAAGAGGATGCCCCAGGCCTACAAAATGTTAGTGGTTCAGCAACACCAGCCCCTGCAGTACCGCAGTTTCCTGCTCAGTTCGCTCAGCAGATGGCTGCAATGTTCCAACAAATGGCTGGTAATGTACCTACTCAAGTCCCAATACAGACACCAGTGGTACAACCACAATCTCCTACTAGGCAGTATGACAAATTGATGAAGTATGGGGCTACAGAGTTTAAGGGGACAGTAGATCCTCTAAAAGCTGAACAGTGGTTAGAGAGGATGGATAGGGTGTTCAAGAAGCTACATTGTGCAGAAGAGCTCAGATTTGAATACTCAGTGTCCTTACTACAGGGGGATGCTTATGACTGGTGGAAAACCATTCCCCACAGTCTGGTAAAACCTGCAGTGCTAACATGGAATGACTTTCCCAGGGAATTTAGACAGAAATATGTCCCTGATGCTTATGTAGACCAGAAGCTGCAAGAGTTCCTAAGTCTGAAACAGGGGAACAGATCAGTGGCTGAGTATGAAAGAGAATTTTCCCGCCTTAGCCATTATGCAGTGAGTCTACTCTCTACCAGCAGGGAGAGATGCAAGAGGTTTGAAACCGGCTTGAAGCCCAGTATCAGATTACAAGTAGTAGGCTTCAAACACACTAACTTCGCTGAACTTATTTCTCAAGCCCTAGAGTTGGAAAGAATTGAGTTTGAAGCCGCTCCTGAGAAAAAGAGATCAGAGAAGACAGAGAAAGAGGGAAAATCTGTAGAACAGAGTTCCAGTGGTCCCACTAGAAAGAGGAAGAACTATGAGGGACACAACAGAGGTGGCAAGAAGTCTGATAGGGGAAGACATTCAGGACAGAAACCTCCTCTATCTGGTCAGCAAAGTACCGGAGGTTCCTACCATTCCCGCCAATGTGAAAATTGTGGAAGATATCATGGTGGGATATACTATAAGGCTATTGGAGCCTGTTATAACTGTGGAGGCACAGGACACTTTGCCAAGGACTGCACCAGTAGTCGCAGAGTTGGACCACCTCCTACTACTGCAGAAGGGTCAATTCAGAGCCCTGTCACTAGAAGTTCACAACCACCTAGCATAGGTAGAGGTAGGGGTAGAGGTAGCCCAGCAGACAGCCAAGGCACGGTAAAACATTCAGAGCAAGACAGTGCTCCGGTCAGAGTCTATGCAATGAGACAGAGGGAAGAGGCCGAGACATCTGACGTTGTGGCTGGTACCTTCTCAACTTTTAACCAAGATGTGTTTGTGTTATTTGATCCGGGTTCTACCCATTCTTATGTGAGTGCTAGCATCATTGATTGCATTGCTATTCCATGTACAAAAATGGACTTTGAGGTGCTAGTAACAAGTCCGCTAGGACAGGAGGTCAGGGAAATAAATTTTGATACATTAGTGATTAGTCCTTTAGGATAGGGATTGTGATAATAAGTGAAATTAGTTTTGGAAGAGTTTATCGGTGAAAAGTATTTCCTGACACACCATAAATTATAAAGTTAATTGGCAAGCCTATTTAATGTAAAGCAAGAGGACGTAAAAGTAAGTTACAGCAATAGAATTGCTCTAGATGAAGGCAGAGATGTTACTGTTAGTAACTGTTAATGGATATTGTGATCAGAATAAGTTCGGATATCAGTGAATTCGAAAAGGACAAAGGATAGGAAAGTTTGATCTATTGGGATGTATTATAGTAACTACGCAATGTTCTTGATTGTTTATACTGTAAACTGCGGATTACAGTACTAACTTGAGATTATTGTGTAAAGCTACGTACTATCTGATAGTACACCTAGATGAGGATAGTTGCCAACGGCATCTGTTTTTGTATAGTTATGCCAGGACATAATTTAATTGTTAGAAATAAGTTTGAAAATCCTATTTAGGGATCTAAAACTCAAAAGTTAGAATATCGAAAGGTTATAGTTTGGTACAAAAGAAAGTAAGTTATAAAATATTGACAGATAAAAAGAGTTATGGAAGTAGAGATTTGAACAGTTGATTCATATATAACAAAGAAATATTACTAATGTGAGGAAGACTATGGACCAGAATGGTTAGAGGACCAATTACTGATGAATGATTCTAACATGACCTCAAGGGTCACTCAAGAAGCAACGTGAACCGAAATATTAGATAGCATAATAGTAAGAGGAGATTGGTGTTATCCAAACAAATTAAACATTGTATTAGATTATTAAAAGTCTTATACAAATTTGAGAAAAAAAATATATTATACGATCATATAGAAAGGAGAAAATAAACGTATGACTATTGTAAGATGGCTATTGGGTAAAATTTCGTGGACGAAATTTATTTAAGGGGGGGAGAATTGTAACACCCCTAAGTTCGATAGTGTGTTCTACTGTTCCGGTGACCAGTGTTGTCCGGACAGCTAGGATGCCTAGAACTACACTTCGATATGAGTGAGAAGACATAAAATAATGAAATACAAGAAAAGAAAATACAAGAAAAACAAAGGAAAAATAATAGCAAAGAAATGTGATCAAGTTAAGCGAGCCGGGAATCCTAGCGATGGGTGACCGCACCGGAAAGTCACGGCGTGGACCGTTGACTAGCCCTGGACTACGGGGAACCCTAGAAAATATTTTTAGGACCTAAATAGACCCTTATTGAAGAATAAATATCATTAGGAAGATCAAAGAAAAATTAAATAATTAGTACAAAGAAAAGTGAGAAATCGAAAAACAGGCAAAACCCGGTATTATCGAAAAATCGGGAATGCAACCCGAACAGGGGCATTATGGTCATTTGACATCCCGAATTATCTTTTGACCTAAATGTCCATTAAAAATAAATAATATTACACTTAGAAAATAAAATGAAAAATTAAATTGGGGGTACCTAATACAAATAACCAAAAATGGAGTGAAAAATGTGTAAATAACACATTTAGGCTTATTATATGATTAAATGGAGTGAGTGGGCCACTAAAGGAATAAATTAAACACAAAATGAGGCTGATGTAAGTCCACTATATCCAGCAGCAACTTCATCTTCTTCATTTATCATCCAAGCCGAATTGAAGGAGGAGAGAAAACCTCCATTTCCATTTTCATGCAAGCTCCATCAACCCCTCCATTTCAACTCCAATCTCTTAGGTTCCTTCATGAAAAATTGTCTACACATCACAAGGAAGGGTTTGATACTAAAATCAAGAAGTTTGGTGAAGGTTTAACAAGTCCCAACCATAAGGTAAGTTAGCATTTTTGAAGATTTCTTTGTTAAACTTTGTGTACATGTTATGGGTGTTGGTTTTGTGAAGGAAATTTTTAAGTTTGAAGAGTTATTGAGATATCCATTTTTGGGCAGCCATGTATTCATGTATTGATGAAGTATTTGTACATATAATTGATGAGAATTATGTTGGTTATGGTGATTTAATATCCTAGTAAAATATTTCATATGTATAAGGTGATTTTTGCACTTGGATGAAAATTGATGATTGTAGGACACTTTGGTATTGAGGAAGGATTTCGGCAGCTTGGGGATTCTTGAATAAATGTGTGTGTTCATGAAGGTGGTGGCAGAATATTGACCTTGAGAATTGATGGATATGTGTATAGATTGATTGTGTAAGTGTATGTAAAAACTAGTAATGTTTATGTGTATGTGTAATTGTATTTGGACTTTGGAAATTAGAATTATATTTGGTGTGTTGAGGATAATTGTAATCTGCCCAAAGTGATGTTAATGTAAAGTGGAGTATATTTTTGGTAATGTACCAAAACAGATTTGGTAGGGAAGTAAACATATTGCAAGGTAAGTGTGTGATTGATGTGTGTTTAAGCAAGGTAACTAAGGGCAGTGTACATTTTAGCCAATAAGTTTAAATGTGTAACCTCAATTGGTATGAGACCAATTGGAGGTGGAACTAGGAACAAAATGTGCCAACTTTCATTGAGAAAGCATACCAAAATTCTGCTTGCAAGGTGACCTAAGAAAATGACCAATTCGGATTAGGTGCAATTAGGACCTGAAAAATGACCAATTGGGCAGCAGTGAGTGTTTAGGCCATAACTCACTCAAAACAGGTCCAATTGACCTGACATTTTAACCATGAATAGTTAAGACCCATACCTACAAGTCTTATGAAGACACCAAAGCCCAGAAATGACCAGAAGTAAGTCAAAAAACTTGCACAAGTTCGGGTCCAAAAACTGGCCGAGCCAAAGTTGACCAAATTGACCTAAAATTGACCTAATTTGATGCCATTTGACCAGCAATAGTATAATGACCATAACTTGGTCTACTTAACTCGGATTGACCTAAAATTTTGCCCCGGGTGCAATAAGACATAGATCTACAAGTTTGTAGTTTTGACCGAAACCCGAAAACCGAGAGAACTAGGTCGTCTGGTTAGGTCAAACTAGTATCCCGGAATCCAGCAATTTGCAATAAAATGCAAGGAAACGCAGTATACATAGAATTGAGTTTGGTAACACGTACCAAACCTAAAACATTATCGAATGTGACATATTAAGGACACCAAAACCTAATTTACCTAAAATGCATCGAGGGTCGGTATATTAGGTGATTAAGCAAATAAAGGTATTCAGTGAATAATTGAGTTCAGTGAATTACTTATCGAACATTATCGTTAGAGGCAAATTAATGTAGTACTGAAACACTTCAAATTGTGTTTCTCAGTTAACAAGGACTCAGCAAAAGGGAAAGAAATACTGAGTCAAGACCAGGAGACAAATATCAGAGGTTTGTGCACAACAACTATTTCTTTTGAATTATTTTCAATTGAAATAAATATTGACTATTTGTATATTATTGTTTTAAATTGTGGAAATGGGTTTGAATGGATATTTATTGCTTGAAAAGCATTGTAAATGATTTGATGGATACTATTGATTGAAAAGCAATCAGAAATGGTTTTTGTGGAAATTAAAGATAATTATGAATTGTGTTGCCATTTTGTGAATGAAATTATAAATTTGGAAATTTATTGGATTCTCACGAATCATTTGAATAAAATGTTTGGAATTGATTTTGTGTTCACACTTAGCATGACAGTATCATATCATTCCTTCTCCATTTATGGAGTCGTGATCATTTATTTTTCTCCCTCTCTGGTTTACCAGTTGAGGTGATCGGATGAGTACTCATTATATAGCTAGCTCCCTTCCTCATTGATTTCGATTAGTGGGGTTGTGATTGCTTTGTCGTGGTGTACAACGCGGCATTGATCGGAAATTTGTGTCATGGCTTAAGTTGTGAATGAATTGGCAACACTGTATTCTTAACTTATTCGACTAAATTGTGTTGTTATGAGATTTGATAATTTATGAAATGAAGTTTAAATTCTTATTGACATTTACTGTCTTTCGAATTTAACTATGTTTTGATTATTGAGATTTATTGTGATATTGTGTTAAATTCCTTATGAAGATTGTCTTGAATTTAACTATGGTTTTAAGTATCCACTATTTATATGATTTACTTAATTGTGATTTAAATTGTATTTGGTTAATGTTGTGCACCATCGAGACATTGTCTCAATGATAGCTTTTTATTATCGCGCAGTAGACAGCATGACAAGGCAGATTAGGCTGCTAGTACCTCCAGCGAGAGACTACCGGGTATAATGAGTATACCAGTATTTTGTAATGTAATGTATGTTCACTGTATGTACATATTGTTTTTGGTTTTGAGCAGTTGTAAATAAAAATTGTACATTGAAGTTGTAAAATAATTATGAGTTATTTTGACTTGTAAAATTGTATTATATTTTCTCTATCTCAGTCCTTGAAAAATTACTGTGAATTTGACTTGAGAAATGTGTTGGGTTGAGAAAAATGTTGAAGTTGAGATTTGGAAATTTATTGAAGTGCTTTTTACAGGTTTTCTGAAGAACTGTTTTATCCAAAATACAGATGGCACTCTGCTAAAATTTTTACAGAAATTCCAAATAATTCAAATGTATTGGTTCTATCACTTCAGTTCACAAAAGTTTTTAATACCTGTAAATAGTGCTCACCACTGTAAAAGAAGTAAAAAAGTTTTTAAAATCCCTTGTAGTGTATTTAATGGATTATCAGTAGACGGAGTTGGTAATTCATTAGGTATACTACGGGATCATGTTATGCCTTACAGAGGGGTAGGGTGTGACATACATGGGTCTTGGTCCATTATTACAGGACCCGTGTAATGTTGTGTAATAGGCTCCCTTTCTTTTCTTGACTTCTAGACCTGCCTAATAGATTTCTATGCCTTGGATCTTCATTTAAACACCTGAAAAGATATAGAAAATATGAAATTAAGTAGATATTAACAAAACTAACAAAAACTAATGAATTTAAGTGAAATGCATGCAATTAACTACCTAAATGCTATAAAATGCAATGCAAAAGTGCCTTAAAATACCTATATAATTGTAAATTAGGGGATGTCATTGTAAGGCATGAGGCAAAATATCATCCACTAGAATTATATAAAATGCACCAGGTAATGCTCAGGAAAGATGGTGAAATTACAATGGTCTCACTTAAGTTCCACTTCCTTAGACAGCATTTCTTAGACATGCACGTCATACAATTCTAATAGAATCAAACCACTGGTAAGTACCATCTTCCCATAACACTACCATGATACTAAGGATATATGCCACGAAGGCATAGATAGACAGGAGTCGCAACCCGGTAATAATCGGAACATATTCAGTGTTTCTTCCAAGGGTCATGGATGGCAACTTACTCCTTGCAGAGTTTCCACAACCATCATTACCATAGCCCAATGTCTAGGTTCAGGATAGTGGGTACGTAAGGGGAAGGTGTTAAGCACCCCTTATGCTTGGTCTAACCTCGTTAATTCGAGTACTAGTCCTCTACTAATGTTTCTAGAATTCTTGTTTATTATTCCTCAATTAAACCTTATCCTAAAAATGTAATTCTAGTCCTACACATGCAAGTAATTCGCAAAAGGATTGTTGTTTACAAACAGTTTTCATACAAGTAATTCCTATTTATAAGGTTATTAATTATTTAAATGATATTTACCGGATGACTAAAATTAATTTATTATTGAGAATTTAATTTACAAATAAATTCAATTTCAAACAACCCTAAGTTTCTATTTAACCTAATTAATTAACTTTTCACCAAGTTACCCTAAAGATAATTAAACTAAATTAATTATGTACATGTGTAATTTATTCTAATATCACATAAGACCCAAACAATCATAACCTAATAAAGATTTCTAGCATGCTAATTTATTTTACAATTACCAAGTATTAAATTAAATTTATTTTACATGCCAAGGTTAGTTTAATTTACAAATAATACTAATTTTAATTTACCAAGTATTTATTTAAATTAATTACATGCAAAACTCAGTTAAATTAAAAAAAAAAGTTAATTTTAATTTAGCAAATAAAAATCCTATTATTACTACAACTTCATGCCAACAATTATTCTATGAATTTAGAGCTACTTACTTGTTGATAATTGCAGTTGCCATTGGGACAAGCTACCCTTAAAAAAGAGTGTTCTCTTCTAGTATGGCAATGATATCCCTAGCTTACTCTCGTTTAGCTTCACGTAAATGCCCTTTTTGGTACTTACCTTAGGGCTACTTATCAATTTTTTTTGTAATAATAAAAATAAAGAAAACTTAAAGAAAATAAAGGAAGTAAAGAAAATAAGAAAATATTAATAACAATTCACATTGGATTCTAACTCTAGTCTACTAAAGGGTTAAGATTCCTAATTAGTTACAACTACCTAAGGATCTAGGTCTTCTAACATATTCCAAACACTTCATAACACTTTTTGAATTAAAAAAATACATAAAAATAGATCAAATATCAATTGGAACCCAAAAAAATTACAAGAACATGCATAAATGTACAATTTCCAAATTTTGATAGATTGAAAGTAACAAGAAATCTAATTTTTGAAAAATAGTTAAACATGCCTAAAAATCATGGAAAAATTACAAAAGATAGCCAAAACATCAAACAACATCATAAAATTTATAGACCAAACAAAACCTTAGCCAAATGATCTACACAAATCGTCACTTTTTCTAGTGATAGAATCAGACTACTTTTTTGTAAAATTCATAACTCATTAACCACAATAGATATGAATGTAAAACCAGTTGGAAAAAAATTCATAAGATTCTACAATTAATTTTAGATACATTATTTGCACAAAAACGTTAA
Source organism: Hevea brasiliensis (assembly GCF_030052815.1). Taxonomy (NCBI): domain Eukaryota; kingdom Viridiplantae; phylum Streptophyta; class Magnoliopsida; order Malpighiales; family Euphorbiaceae; genus Hevea; species Hevea brasiliensis. The sequence goes on from NC_079498.1 coordinate 39,534,378, forward strand.
GAAACAAGGGAGATAGGGGCTTCATAATTTGGGTATGCTGCAAAACAGATTTTGCAAGAACCCTAACTTCAAACAACCATAACTTATAAAATACAAAAGCTTTTTCCATGATTCTTGAGCCTAAAATTAATAAAATTTCGTATACAATATGAATATAATTTTTTAAAAATTTTTACAGATTCATAAGATAATAGAAAGTAATAAAAACATGAAAGACAGAAAACTGAATATATGCAGAGTTGTGTATCCCCTCAAATTAAACATGATTCACATGAACATAGAAGAAAAATTAAAAGACAAAGAACATAGAATTAAATATTACGTGGCATAGATCTTAAAAAGAAAATAATGAAAACTAACCTTCAAGAAATCTTATAAGAAAATCTTCTTGAAGAAAAGAAAAATAATAAAAAAGAACTAAAAGAGTTTGTAAATATATCTAAATTTTCTATAGCTCTAAGATATCTCTAAATAGCCCTGAATATTTTTTAATCTTTCCCCACCTTTTTTTTTCCTCCTTTTTCTTTTTCTTTTCTCTCTTTTTTCTTTTTTTTCTCTTTTTCTTTTTTCTTCTCTCCCTTTTTTACTTCTTTTTTTTTCCTCTTTTTTCTTTTTTTTCTTTCCCTTTAGGGTATTTATAGGGTTTTGGGAGAGAGGTGTGATAGGGTTTGGAGTCCTAGGGTGATAAGGTTCAGATAACTTAAACAACTAGGATTGCAGAATTTGGGTGAGATTAGGATATGGGCAAGGTGTTTAAACCAATAGGCAGAGAGGGAAAGGGGGGCGGCACCAATAGGGAGTGAGGAAGAGGGTGGGTTCGAGTGGGAAAGAGAGTTTGTATGGAAGAGGGAAAGAGGTGTGGTAGGGTTTGGAGTCCTAGGGTGATAAAGTTCAGATAATTTAAATGACTTGGATTGGGAAATTTGGGTGAGACTAGGATATGGGTGAGGTGTTTCAACAATAGAAAGAGAGGGAAAAGGGGCGATAGGGAGTGAGGAAGAGAGTAGGGCCGAGTAGGAAAAAGAGTTTGTATGGAAGAGGGAGAGAGAAAAAAATATTTTTTTTATTTTAATTTTTAGAAAGTAAATTAAATAGGTTCTATTTAAAATTCTTAATTAGGCTTTCTTCAGCCCATGGGGCCTAATTAAACTTAATTAGGTCCATTTAAAAACTACCTATATTAAATTTAAACAAAATAAAATTTTATTTAAATTTAATTAAATTAATTTCCTAAAAATATATATATTTTTTTAAGATCATGCCACGAAATTAATAATTCAGCTCCATGCCTCTAATTACATCTTATAATCATTCAATTTTTCATCATCAGATTTCCCATAGCCTTAATGCACATACTCATAATAAATCACAAAATAAGGGTTTACAGTTTGCCCCCACTTTGGTGAAAGTTGAAATCAATGCGAAAGCATTGCTCAGGTTTCATCAAAGTGAAACTCAACCTTCTAATAACTTTGAAACATTAGCTATAAGGATCGAGTATATCTTGCTCGGTCAACATACTCTATGTTATGAGGCTAGCTACAGTCTCATAACAGTGATAACTGTATCATGTGAAAATTGAGTGCATCCTGCTCTGTCGATACACTCTATGTCATGAGAGTAGCTATGGTCTCATGACAATGGCAACTGTGTGATTTGAGATGTTATGGATTCGTATTTAGGACTGTGGTCCTAAACTACCTGCGTATCTCCCTTATTATCCTGAGGAAGAATCAGACCCACTCATAGTTTGACACTTGAAACTGTGGTGATGCATGTCCTTCTACGCCTTACACAACTACAGGTGGCATGTTAATGCATGTTCTTCTATGCCTTACACAACTATGTTGTGCGCCCAAAACAATATCTAAGGACTTACCACAAAATATCTAATTCATGATTTGAAAAAATTGGGATGACTGGGTCTCAAAACTCTCTTTGTGATTTTTATGTTTCCTATATGCTACTTTCTATTATGAGCATGCTGATTTTACTAGAGATTCTAAAAACTTAGTCCTTTGAGGGACCTCTTTTTGTAAAAACTTTCTTTTAATCTTAAAATTTTTGAGGAAAACTGTTCACCAAAAAGACTTCCTTAAGGTTACAATATAATTTCTCTTTGATTTTTCTTTTTCTTCTCTCCCCACATGCTTCATTTTTCTAAAGCTATTTCAAAATCTTTTTCTGCCTTGACTCATTTCTCTTCCATGAACTTCATTTTTTGTGCCCTAACTTTTGCCTGAAATGCCCTTTTGGGTTTTCATCTCAGCGGGCTTGCTCTAACTCTTGCCTAAGCGGCCCTTTCAGGTTTTCCACCTAGCAAGCTTTTTTTTTTTTTTTTAGATTAGATAATTACTAGGACATTCATATCAAGTACCTATTTTATCATACTCATAAGACATAAATTAAATCAAAATAATACACCTCAATTACTGAATCATTTAATATATCCCTCAAGACACAAACATTCACAATCATAATTAAATAAAACATATTCCTGGTTAATGTAATAAACCTCTTTATTTATTCAGGTACACTATTACTTCCTCTTATATTCAGTTTTACCAAATTTCCAACCTTTCAAAGTTAAAAATAAGCTTTATAATCTGCCGAATGACTTTTTTAGGTTTTCCATCCAGATCTTCTTTCATCTCTCCTTTTCCTTAGACCTCTTTTTGTAGGTTTTTAATCTAGCATTTTTTTTTTCTTTTCTTCTTTTTTTTGACTCTTACTTTTGCCTAGACTGCCTTTTGTAGGTTTTTAGCCTAGCAGGCCTATCTCACACAAAGTACCGTTTGAGCCTGTCTAAGTTGGCTGGTTCTTAAAATTCATTCCCATTCAGGTTTGATATTCTTACAGCACCTCCTAACTATATCTTTTTGACTATGTATGGACCATCTTAGTTTGGCTTAAGCTTTCCTCTTATATTAAAAGGGATGGGCCGAGCTTATTTCAAAACAATGTCTCCTTCTTTAATCTTTCTTGGCTTCACCTTCTTGTTAAAGGCCCTGGCTATCTTCCTCTAATAAGCTTGAATATGATATAAGGCTCACATCCTCTTTTCATCAATCAAAGCTAGTTCTTCATATCTCTTCTCGGCCCACTCATTTTCTTAGATTTTAGCTTTTGGAATCACTTCTCAAGGATTTGACCTCTAGCTCAATGGGTAGCACTACTTCAGTCCCATACACTAAAGAGAATAGGGTTGCTCCCATAGATGTTCTTACAGCTATGCGATAACCTTCAAGAACATAAGGGAGTTTTTCGGGCCAATCCTTGTATGTTTCAAACATTTTTGTCAAAGCACCTACTACTCTATAGGATTCAATCTCAACCTTTTTAGTGAAGTAGTCCCCACCATTATAATTCTATGGCTATCAGAAGCTGTGGGAAAAATCTTCCTAATGATGTTTATGCCCTAAACTGAAAATGGCCACGGTAAGTCATACTTTAGAGCTCACTTAGTGGTAGATGGTTCAAGTTTATAATGGATCTAACATTCATGGCATTTCTTAACAAACTTAGCGTAATTAGTCTCCATAGTAGACCAACAATAACCCAATTTTAGAATTTTCCCAACTAGAACCTTTCCATTCATATGGAGACCACACATTTCTATATGTACTTTTTTCATTATTTGCTCAGCCTATTTTTCTATCACACATAAGAGTTTGTAGAGTTGCCCCCTAGTTAAAGTAAATTAAGTGGCTAATATACAAATTGTTGTTTTATCTCTTTTATTGGCAGATTGTGGGTATTCTCTCACTTCCAGATACTTCCTTATGTCTACATACCATTTTCCTTCATCCTCTAGGTCCACATGTGCTACTACTAATCCTCCATAGCACAAAATTTTATTCCTCATTAGGACAACTAACTAAGTCAACTTTTGATCACCCTTTTTCTATAAGGACACCAGTGTGGCTTAGGAATCGGCCATCTGATTCTAAGCTCAAGGCATGTGCTTCATGGTCATCTTATCAAAAATTAGCTAATAGTTTCTTTATATATTCCAAGTATGGCCTCAATTTTCCTTCCTTCAACTCCTATTCAATTTTAATATAAGATACCATTAGCATCGAATCTCCATTTACCTCTTCTTTCTTTGCCCTAACATCCATTAATGCTTCTAGGCCATAGATGCAAGCCTCATATTCAGATCTATAGGGATCTTGTGTTGTACTATGTCTTGGTCAATTCCCAACATATATTTATAAGACCAGGCAAATGCTTCTTGGTACTTTGTTAATAAGGCTATAAATTTATTTCTTTCTTCTTAGGTTAAATCTTCAACTAACTTAATGTCTTTAGGATTATCTGGTGTATCCAAATTAATAGAGATCAATTTTGATGCATTAACAGAAATAAATTCTAAATGATTATGAATGCCATGCATATGCCCATTAGAATAAACATTAAACAAGTAAGTAAAAGGACTAGTCATATTAGTAATTTTTGCCTCAAAATCTTTATCAAGTACATCAGTATCACAACTATGAGCATTGCAAAAGACAGACTCAAACTTAGGAGTGTAGCTTTAGGTGCTTGGCTTCCATGTAGTCGTTAGATCAGTAGTGCTATATGTTATAGCTCTTAATCATCTGTCCAGGTAATTGCCCCCTCTTTCAAGAGCTTAGGAGGCTTTAGTTCTTCTTTCTCTTACCTTGTGATCTACCTTTTGATCTCAAGAAAGGTTACTAGGCCATCTACATGTTTTCTTAGGCCCATGCGAGGAAAAAATAAATAAAAAAAGGAAAACTTCATCCCTTTCTTCACAATAGCCACTTTGGGATCCAACCATTTTTCATCGATCCTAACAACTTGAAAACCAAAAATTGGTAGAGCTAAACCATCTACTTGCAATGTAACTACCTCTTCATCAAAATTGGTCCAGACATCCAAAGGACCTTCATCATAGCTAGAATTATCACAAATGTCAACAACCATTATAGACTAAGGTTCATTGGGCTTTTGGATCAGTTGGATAAAGTCAATAATCTGTCAGGGTTATTTGGGGTGGTGGAGATTATGTAGAGACTGGGTAGAGGTGAAAAATTTGGTTAGGCATAGGGTTGGTGTGGGTGTTTGGTCGATTTTCTAGGTCAATTATCTTTTTTGCATCAATTAGGTCTTAGATATCATACTTAAGTTGAAAGCATCAGTCAGTGTCATGACTATGGATTTGGTAAAACTGGCAATAATGGTTGATATCATAACTAGGTGGGAGTGGATTTGGTGGTGGTCTGGGTGCTAAGAGCTACAGGAGGTCTTGAGCTTTGAGACGCTCAAAAACTGTGGATAAGGGTTAGTTGATTTGGGAAAATCTCCTTAAGGTGCAAGACACAATTTGAACCTCAATAACTTTAATACCACTTAATTGGCCTACCTTGGGTCCTCTTCCCAAAGTTAACTACAATTTTCTCTTCCAACTCAAACATCTTGGCATTCAAGGTTTCATCAAGCATGGTCATAGTTTCTTCCATCTTAAGTAGTGCAAGTGAAATCCTTACTAGTCTCTTCCTTTCCCTAACCCAAGTGACCTGATCAGAAGTCTCTTTGGTGTGTTTCGACGCTATGTTTGCCCAAAAAAAGGATTTAAGGGTTAAGCTAAACATGCTATGTACATGAATGCAACTAAAACCGAACCATACCAATAGAATCAAAACTGAACCAAAACCAAACCATATAAGCTGAACTAAAGTCAGACCAAAGACTAAATCAAAACCAAAAAAACATCTCTAGAACTGAATCTTCACCCCCTTATACCTCCAAATCTCATGTGTAGGGTAGGATAAAAAAAATTCTATCCTAAGCTTTGGTACACTAGACACACCAACAGGGGGTGGTCCAAGACGATCCTTCCCTCACAAACAAAGGATTTATATCCTTAAAGTTTAACCATAAGTAAGCATCCTCTTACTTAACATGAGTTTTGAAATGGACTTGGGCCTATAAACACATTGGGTTTATGCATAGGCCTAAGTTCATCTCAACTACCACTAGAACTAATGGTTTGAACAGTAAGGTTATAAATCCAGCACAACAAAAATATATAGGGTACCTAAGGCTGAAATCTATGGCTCGTGGACTTCATCGGGTAGGAAAAGGGTTAGCCATGTGAGAGCTTATCCATTAAGCACAACGGCCGAAGCTGTAGCTCTTTTATATACTCAAAGGTACGGGCTTGGGGTGCTAGCATTCACCAATTCGTCATAGCTCGAGTGAAACTATGATCTCCTTAGTTAGTACTAGCGAGGCTAAAAGGGTAAGGGTGATCCGTGTGATAGTGTAGTGCAATGCAAAAGTTTAATAGAGGAATAATATTAGACTAATAGAAACATGTTGGAGTAACTATCCATTTAGTCCCCAGTGGAGTCGCCAAACTGTAAGATTAGGGGGTATCATAGTAAGGCGTGAGGTGAAATATCATTCACTGGAATTATATAAAATACACCAGGTAATACCCAGGAAAAATGGTGGAGTCATAATGGTCTCACTTAAGTACCACCTCCTTAGACAACATTTCCTACACATGCACATCATACAATTCTAAAAGAATCAAACCACTGGCAAGTACCGTCTTCTCATAACACTACCATGGTACTAAGGATTTATGCCACGAAGGCATAGATAGACAGGAGTCACCACCCAGGTAATAACCGAGACATATTCAGTGTTTCTTCCAAGGGTCATGGATGGCAACTTACTCCTTGCAGAGTTTCCACAATCGTTATTATCATAGCGCAATGTCTAGGTTCGGGATAGTGGGTATGTAAGGGGAAGGTGTTAGGCACCCCTTACACCTGGTTTAACCTCGTTAATTCGAGTGCCAGTCCTCTACTAATGTTTCTAGAAGTCTTGTTTATTATTCCTCAATTAAACTTTATCCTAAAAATGTAATTCTAGTCCTACACACACAAGTAATTCACAAAAGGGTTGTTGTTTACAAACAGTTTTCACACACTAGTAACTCCTATCAATGGGGTTGCTAATTATTTAAATGATACTTACCAGATGACTAAAATTAATTTATCATTGAGAATTTATTTACAAACAAATTCAATTTCAAACAACCCTAAGTTTCTATTTAACCTAATTAATTAATTTTTCACCAAGTTATCCTAAGGATAATTAAACTAAATTAATTATATACATGTGTAATTTATTCTAATATCACCTAATGCCCAAACAATCACAACCTAATAAAGATTTATAACATACTAATTTATTTTACAATTATCAAGTATTAAATTAAATTTATTTTACATGCCAAGGTTAGTTTAATTTACAAACAAGATTAATTTTAATTTATCAAGTATTTATTTAAATTAATTACATGTAAAAGTCGGTTAAATTAAAAACAAAGTTAATTTTAATTTACCAAATAAAAATCCTATTATTACTACAACTTCATGCCAACAATTATTCTAGGAATTTAGCCTACTTATTTATTGATAATTGTAGTTGTCATTAGGGTAAGCTACCCTTAAAAACGGGCCTTCTCTTCTAGTATGGCAAATGATATCCCTAGCTTACTCCCATTTAGCTTCACGTAAATGCTCTTTTTGTTACTTACCTTAGGGCCACTTACCAATTTTATTTGTAATAATAAAAATAAAAATAAAAACTTAAAGAAAATAAAGGAAGTAAAGAAAATAAGAAAATACTAATAACAATTCACATTAGATTCTAACTCTAGTCTACTAAAGGGTTAAGATTCCTAATTAGTTACAACTACCTAAGAGTCCAGGTCTTCTAACATATTCCAAACACTTCTTTAATTAAAAAAACACAGAAAAATATATCAAATATCAATTGGAACTCAAAAAAAAATACAAGAACATACATAAACATACAATTTCCAAATCCTGGCAGATTGACAGTAGCAAGAAATCAGATATTTGAAAAATACTTAGACATTTCTAAAAATCATGAAAAATTTACAAAAAACATCGAAAACATCATACAAGATCATAAAATTTATAGACTAAACAAAACTCTAACCGAATGGCCTACACAAATCGTAACTTTTTCCAATGACAAAATCGCACGACTTTTTTGTAAAATTCATAACTTATCAACCACAATAGATATGAATGCAAAACCAATTGGAAAAGATTCATAAGATTCTGAACTTAATTTTAGATATGTTATTTGCTCAAAAACGTTAAGAAACAAGGGAGATATGGGCATCACAAGTCGGGTATGCTACAAATCGGATTTTACAAGAATCCTAAATTCAAATAGCCATAACTTATAAAATACAAAAGTTTTTTCTGTGATTCTTAAGGCTAAAATTAATAAAATTTCGTGTAAAATATGAATATAATTTTTTTAAAATTTTTATAGATTCATAAGATAATAAAAAGTAATAAAAACATGGAAGACAAAAAACTGAGTATGTACAGAGTTGTGTATCCCCTCAAATTAAATATGATTACATGATTCACATGAACATACAAGATAAATTAAAAGACAAAGAATATAGAATTAAATATTACGTGGTATAGATCTTTAAAAGAAAATAATGAAAACCAACCTTCAAGAAATCTTGCAAGAAAATCTTTTTGAAGAAAAGAAAAAAAAAATAAGAAAGAACTAAAAGAGTTCCTGAATATATTTAAATTTTCTATAGCTCTAAAATATCTCTAAATAGCCCTGAATCTTTCTGAATCTTTCCCCTTTTTTTTCTTTTTTCTCCTTTTTCTTTTTTTTCTCTTTTTTCTTTTTTTTTCTTCCCCTTTAGGGTATTTATAGGGTTTTAGGAGAGAAGTGTGACAGAGTTTGGACTCCTAGGGTGATAAGGTTCAAATAAGTTAAACAACTGGGATTGCAGAATTTGGGTGAGACTGGGATATGGGTGAGGTGTCTAAACCAATAGGAAGAGAGGGAAAGGGGGGTGGCACCAATAGAGAGTGAGGAAAAGGGTGGGGTCGAGTGGGAGAGAGAGTTTGTATAAAAGAGGAAAAGAGGTGTGGTAGGGTTTGGAGTCCTAGGGTGATAAGTTAAGATAATTTAAACAACTGGAATTGGGGAATTTGGGTGAGTCTCTGATATGGGTAAGGTGTTTTAGCCAATAAGAAGAGAGGGAAAAGAGGCAACACCAATAGGAAGTGAGGAAGAGAGTGGGGCCGAGTAGGAAGGAGAGTTTGTATAGGAGAGAGAGAGAGAGAAAAAAAATATTTTCTTATTTTAATTTTCAAAAAGTAAATTAAATGGGTTCTATTTAAAATTCTTAACTAGACTTTCTTAGGCCCATGGGGTCGAGTAAGAGGGAGAGTTTGTATGGGAGAGGGAGAGAGAAAAAAATATTTTCTTATTTTAATTTTCAGAAAGTAAATTAAATGGGTTCTATTTAAAATTCTTAACTAGGCTTTCTTAGACCCATGAGGCCTAATTAAACTTAATTAGGCTCATTTAAGAACTACCCATATTAAATTTAAACAAAACAAAATTTTATTTAAATTTAATTAAATTAATTTCTCAAAAATATATTATTATTATTATTATTATTATTATTATTATTATTATTTTCAAGATCATGCCACGGAATTAATAATTCAGCTCTATGCCTCTAATTACATCTTACAGCCATATAATTTTTCATCATCGGGTTTCCCACAGTGTCAATACACATATTCATAATAAATCACAATATAAGGGTCTACAATAATACAAGTGTATCAAATGACCAAACTTTGAGTGCAAAAGTTAATAGTGTAATACTTTTTGCAATTAAAATTGTTTAATGATTAGCTTGCCATGTGATATTCTAAGAAAGCCCTATCTCTCCATTAATAATATTTACTTTAATATTTTATTTAAATCTGTGTTAATATTTAATTTTACATTATTTCCTTGAAATTTTTTATAGTACAATTAATAAATGATTTGTAGCAACCTAAATTTTTCTTAAACAAAATATTTTAATTACAGTATTATTTTAATTGTAGTACTATTTTATCTAACCCTTATATTTTCATTTTATTGATTTTATTGATTTATTTAAAGTAATGCCTTACTTAATGATCATTTTCAAAGGAAATTATTTACATGTGTTATTATTAAATTAAATTAAATGATTCTATAAAATTTTAGTGGGTAAAATTATAAAACTTAACTAATTAAATTAATTTGGAGTTAATTATATTTTTATTATGTATTGTTTAAAACATGATTTGAATTAGTTAAAGTAATTTTGGATCCAATTGAATTAAGAAAAGGACTTGATTAAAAGAGCCTAAAAAGTTTAAGGATTTAAGAGACATTAAAAGTAAAAGTAGAATAAGAAAAAGAATTTTAAAAATTAATGTAGGCAGCCATGAGTTTGGAAGAGAGAGAGAGGCTGGCGACGTGAACTCCAAGCATCATTTCCCGACATCGATTTGAGGTAAAACTACTGGTGTTCAACTTTTGGCAACATGGGCTTCATTTTCTAACTAGTGGCAATAGGTGTGATCATCAGAATCACAAAAAATAAGGAGAGAAAATAAGTCTTTTCACCACTTTCTGACCAAATTTCGGCTGATCCAACCTTTGGATCATCGATATGATACCACCAGTTGAACTTAGCATGCTGCAACCTTTGATATGGGATCAACCTCGCTTCAATCAAACACTGTTTAGAAAATGCGATCATTGAATAGTCTAGATCAATTGGTGAGATTTTTTAGTCTTTTCAAATCCCATAAATTAAGTATAATTATATGATAATTATTAATATTTTATGAGATTCGTTTAGTTACAATCAAATCAGTAATAGCTCATGGCACCTAGGATGGAGTTTTTTGCCCAATCTAAATGCCCAGTGAACTGTCCCATAAGGTGGTTGTGTTTACAATTGTTTTTAGCATTTTTTGATGTCCCAAACATGTTCCAGATAGCAAAATTGATAAAGATAAACTCAAACTTAACTTGTATAGTTTTTACCTTCGTTTAAGCTAACTGATTAATTTGTAAAATATTTCTAACTTAGTGAAATTAAATAAAATAATTTTAATTAACACAAGGATGATGTAGAGTACCTCCAAGAATATTTTCATAATTTTTAAAGTGTGAAAAATAATTATTTTGACTATATAGGAGTTAGGGACCCGAGCCAGAGATTTGAGATTTGGACTTGGATTAGGTTTGTTGCAGAGTCCAGATGGGTGTTATAGTTGTTGTTGGGTCTGAGGCCCTGTGTATTTGTTATTGTTGAGTTTTCTTACAGGGTGTTAGTTCTAATTACGGAGGAGACTATGCTAAAATTTTGACAAGACTTTAAGATATATTCCTGCTTCTGCAATTTAAATTAATTAACAATTTAAATCAGTCAATTGTAGAAGTCAGTGCATTTATATAGGTGATTGTGACTTACCATCTTCTTTCTTCCCGCCAGACCAACTGAAGTCAGGTCGGCTAGTCTGTGAGTTGAATATTGAATATTTTTATAATTTGAATATTATTTATATTTTCTCGGCATGTTAATGCATTCACTTATGATAAACACATATAGTTATTACATTAGAGGCATCGCTTAATTGTTACATTAAAATTTTTTATATTTTGTTACCTTGGGGATAAATCAAATATTTTATATATTTATTATGGATGTGGAAATCTCAGGGTAGGTATAGTATAAGAAATTCACTGGCTGAGGGGTGAGATAGGTACATATGTTATATTATCGCTGACTCCCGCAATATAGAATAAAAGAAACTATTGGATTTCAGAGAGTCAATGTATGGGATTAGCTCCCAATATATATTAGGTGTGCTTGTGTAGCTCCAATTTATTATTTCGTGCGAGAATTGGGTGATTTATTTGTTTGGTGCATTCTCATTTATAGGATTGCATTAGAAATAGATAGTTATAGAAATTATATCTATAATCAATATCTAAATCCTATGAGTCAAACGTTCATTTCATTCAATATTTTTCCCTAGGTTGTAGGAGGAGCATTTTTTTTCTTTTAGAGTCTAACCTATATTTTTCTCCACAAGTTATAATAATTTTCAATTGTTTTATTTTGTTTATTTACTTATATATTTATTTATTTTTATTTTGTTTTATTCCTTTCTTATAACTCTGTTGTGGCACTAATAATATATTTTATTAATTAATAAAATTAATGGTATTAAATAAATTATGGATTTGAGCTATCAGAGTTGAGCTAGGCTCTCCAAATTATTGTGTTGTGTGCTAGGTTGAGCTAGACTCCCTAATTTCTTTTATAATATTTTATTTTTATATTTGGGCCTTAAGTTTGGATTTAGTTATGGGTTTGGGAATAGTAAGGATTACTATGAGTTTTAAGGGCTTTATGGCGATTCAAGTCCTAATGTTGGTTTGGCTTAAAAATCAGGTTGTGACATGATCAATATTATCACTTTGGTTAATATAAATCATGTTATATTGCTTTTATTATTGTTTGCAAAAAAATTATGCATCATTATCTCGTGTGTGTGTGTGTGTGTGTGTGTGTGTGTGTTCGTGTGTGTGTGTGTGTGTGTGTTTTATAATATTTTATTTTTATATTTGGGTCTTGAGTTTGGATTTGGTTATGGGCTTGGGAATAGTAAGGTTTACTATGGATTTTAAGGTTTTTATAGTGATTCAAGTACTAATGCTGGTCTGGCCTAAAAATCAAGTTGTGACATGATCTATATTATCACTTTGGTTAATATAAATCATGTTATATTGCTTTGATTATTGTTTGCAAAAAATTTATGCATCATTTTGTGTGTGTATTATCACTTTGGTTTTGTGTGTGTGTGTGTGACACTTTTCATGTTATTAAATGGCCATGGAATGGCCAAACTTTGAATGCAAAAGTTAATGTGTAACTTTTTTTCAATTAAAATTGTTCAATGATTGAATTAAATTTATTTTACATTTTTCTTCATCTTCTTAACTATAAATAGTAAGTATTTTGCGCCATTTAAGAACTACTAAACTTTCTTATATTATCTAATGATTTCAAATTGTTCTTTGATTTGCTCTACTTTTTATTGTTTTTATTCAAGTTTTATTGTTCTCGACTTTCAAAATTTATTTATATTTTTGTTGATTCCTAATTCTCTATAATATTAAGAAGAGACTGTTGAATCCAAAACTAAAATATCAAGTAGCAGTAACTACGAAAAAAAGCAATATTATCAAGGCAATTATAACTATTCGTAGATGTATACGAAGATGAGTTTTAAATATTGATTTTGCATTTTTTTTATTTGTCATTGTTATTTATTTACTGATTATCGTGATAACATTTTTATATATTTTTAATCCATTTCATTTGATTATTTTTATTAGTAATGATATTATAAATATTTATTTTTGCATAGAAAATAATTGCAAAAAGTGATAAGAAAAATAAAATTTTATTGAAAGTTTAAATTGGATATGTAAAGATTAAAAATAAAGTGTTAAAGTGAAGAATTGTAGTTATATGTTATAAATTTTAATAATGAAATTATATAATAAATATTAGAAATGATTTTAATAAAAAGTGAAATATTAAAATTTGAATTAAATAAAAAATAATTTTTATTAAATTAGTGCATAGCGCAAGCATTTAACATGTTTATATACATTATAGACATAAATAATAATTTATATTTTAAAATCTAGTAATTCTATAAAATATTTAAATTTTGTATATTTAAAATATAATATGTAAAAAATTAAAAATATTATTATAAAAATATATATTTTATATTTAATTAATTATTTATATAAATAAATTCGAGTAATGAGTATCTAGCATATAAAGTCCAAACTCGACCGGAACTCAATGGCCATTATTTTTTAAAACTAAGTCCATCTCAAACCTAATATTATATAAGATGCTACTGTGAGTCTCCATGGCTAGTCTTGATGCCAACCAGCCACTCCAATGCTTAAGTTAGAGATCAATTGAAAGCTTGTGGAAGCAGAGTATGATGGAAATTTCAATAGTATGGAAAGTGCATCTGATTTGAATATGGTCCTTGATATTTATAGTCTAAGGGCTATAGAGTTGTTGAAATACCGGCGGAAATCTCAACATCTAATCTAGGCAAACATCTAATCGTTTTAATGCTCAGCAGCTTTTATACACATTGATGCTCTACTCAGTTTCAGCTGAGCAAAATGATGTTCAGTCCTAACCGTGTAATATGATGCTCGGTCTGGTCAAACCAAGCCATCTGATGTTCGGGTTGGCCATCTGCTATGACCTCTTGACTATGTTGACCCTTTGCCCAAACTTTTAACTCTTTGACTGCCATGTTGGTTCTTGCAGACTTTTTAACTTGATTTTAGGCAGGTTATATTAATATACTACTCAAATACGTCTTAATAGAATTAATCGGGTCAAGTAGCTGAAAATGCTGGACCCATTGCCATCCCTACAAATAAATTGATTTTTGTGGACGAAGATAGGTAGACCTCATAGACCCTAAATGAGCATTAAATGAAGAGTTGTGGAATTTAGGGCATTGTGAGGTTGCTGTTTGTGTTGAACCGTTTTTAATTTCTTTGTAAGAGGTTAGGTCGTGAGTTTTTTAACACAATCTTAGAGTATTATTTTGATTCCTTCGGATCTTTACCTTTATTTATTTTATGGTCAATCTTTGATAGACTTGTATTCAAGAATTTCACCAAATTGTTTAAGAGTTTTAAAATATAAAATATTTTATTCATTAACAATTACGAAAAAAAATGATATTTTATTATTTTGGTAAAAAAAAAGGCCTAAATTTACATTAAAATAATTTTAGATTAATTTGAACGAAAACTTCAATTTTGCCTTGATTAAACTTAACCAATTCAAGAGGAATTCATATTTTATTTCAAAATATAACCTAATACATAAATGATCTTTTTGCATACAATACTTTTTCTTTTTTCCTTTTATTACACTTCCGCTTAATTATATAATCTTATCACACCTAAATTTATATTTTTATGACATTTATATACTTTAGATACTTCAATTCAATTTTTTTGCATTCATTTAGTTTAAAGCATTGAAAAAAGAAAAATATAAAAATAGAGAAATGGTAAAATAACAAAATACATAAAATTATGCAAGAAACAAAATACATTTATATATGTATATTTTTTTTAAACACGTGTTTCTTCACACTCAAATCGGAAGTAATATTCAAATAAAATCCTCCCAACAATAGCGACTCTATGATTCAAATTCCTAACCTAGCAAAAACAAGTATTTTAACTAGGGTTGTGCATGGTTCCTGGAGTTTCGGGTGGCCACGGTCCAGTTTTGAACCAGAACCAGAATCGAACCGAAACCTGTTCGGTCAAAACCGAATTGAAACCGGTCAAAACCGAAACTAGCTTCGAACCGGACCGAAATCGTCCTTCTATGGTTTGGTTCAGGTTCATATTTTTTAGAAACCGTGAACCGGCGATTCTGAACCGGATTGAACTGACGTTTTCGAACCGGACCAAACTAGCGATTTAAATATAAAAAAATTCAATAAATACATCACTCCACTCCTAATTCATATATATATATCATTAATTCTCTACACAATTATTCTCTACACTCTCTTTAATTCTTAATACTCTTTCAATTTCTCTCAAATTTTCTAAATAATTATTTTCTACACTCCTTTTAATTCTCAGTACTTTCACAATTCTCCTACTTTTTTATTTTATATGCTCACTAAAACTTTTAATACTATCTCAATTACTCTGTTATTATTTTATATCTTCAATAAAATTTTTAATACCCTCTATTTTGATTTTTTTTTCTTTTATATTTTTTTAATTATTAATTATCATATAATTTTTTAAAAAAAGAGCAAGTAATACTCAACTCAACTCAACTAAGCTTTTATCCCAAAAATTTATTGGGATCGGCTATATGGATTCTCTTTCTCCACTCTAAACGATTTTGGGTTAAATCCTCGGAAATGTGTAATGCTTCTAGGTCATGTTGTATTATTCTCCTCCAAGTCTACCTATTCTTTTTTTTTCTATCCTCTAACTCAATGTGTTCTACTTGTCTAACATGAGCTTTCCTATATCTACGCTTCACATGAGCAAACCATCTCAATCTCCCTTTTCTTAACTTATAAATGAAAATTTTGATTCCTCTAAATCCTAAAGAGATATGTAAGCAAAATTATGTTCATGCACCTTTTTCTTTTCTTTTTTTTAAATTAATTTCATCTTTAATTTTTTAATAAGTTCAACTATTTGCTTATTAAATTTTTCTTAAAAATAAGATACTTTTTTTCTTATTTTATTTTGATTGAAAGATTTCTAAGAAAAATTAAAATATTTTTACAAATATAACTTAAATTCTAAATCAATAAAATTTTCCTCTAATTTTTTCCTTTAAGTCCCTCTTAAACCGCCCCTAAACCGCTTCCAAACCGTCCTTCAAACCGTCTTAAATTGTAATTTTTTGAACCGTCCTTCAAACCGATTTTAAATCGGGGCTCGAACCAAAACCGTCGATTCAAGAACTATCTTCCAAACCGTCTCATGACGGTTTGATTTAGGTTCATGATTTCATTGAACCTGAACCGGTGGTTCAGAAACTGTAACCGACGGTTCCTGAACCGTGGCCACCCCTACCTGGAGGATCCGAACCAAACTGAAGAACCAAACTAAATCGAACTAAAACTAAAAAAGAACTAAAATCAAATCAAACTGAAGTTATTTTACTATTTTGGTTTGATTCTAATTCTTCATTAAGAATCGAACCAAAATTTAAAACCAAATCAAACCGAAATCAAATCGAAGAATTGATTTTATATATAGGTATTTTTTATGTATTTTAAATATATTACATAATTTTAATAAAATTATACATCTTATATGCAATTAAGATGGTTATATATATAACTTAATTTGTTATTAATTTTATGTATATATATGTAATCCAATATTAAATTTTATTTTTTTAATTATAAATACATTAAATCACTCTATAGTCATTAATTATCTTATTAAATCACCTTTTTCATCATGTAGTATACTTTCTTGTTAAAAATTATATAATTAAAAAATATGTATAAGATAATAAAATATATTTTTTAAGATATATTATGAAATGACTAAATTTATGCATATATTATTTCATGGGATTGAATTATGATCTACTCAAAATATTAGTAATATTATCCGACTAAAATATTTGGTGAGATATGTGGTTATAGTAGAGAGTATTAGTCAAAATAATATTTAAGAGTCAGCGTTAACAATTGAATTCACTAAATTTAATATTACATTAGTTAAACTTTTTCAAATTAAAATTTACAAAATTTTTATAAACAACATTTATTGTATTAAAATTAAATTTATTTTTAGTATTTATTATTCTGAATTAAAATTTAAATTAGTAAAAATTATATACTGTCTAACAATATTTTAGCTTTAAATAGTTGAATGAAAAAATAATAACGAATTTTTCTAAAGTCAAAAATTATATATTTTTGTTCTCTTAGTTTAAATTACATTAATCCTAACTCATTATACTCGTTGATTTGCTATTATTTTATAATTTGAATAGAAATATTATCTTACTTATAATGTGAAGAATCGAACTCTTATCACAATATAAAAAATTTAAATTTCTAGTAGAGACATAACTCTAACCCCTTATAACATAGCAGCCCAAGCGGCATAAGCCGAAAGCATTTGGGTAGGACAATGACCCACTGAGTAATCGCCACTCAATGCCAACAATTCACCCTCAACATCTGCCATAGGTTGAAGGGACTTGGACAGTAAGCTATCCCCACTTAGTGCTCTCATTATGAATATTTAGAGTTATCTTATATTTTTACGTGAGAATTATTTATTTAATTTTAGTATTTCTCTTGATAAATTGTTATATTTATATTATTTTATTAATATTTTATTTTAATATTAGTATTATTATTTTAATATTATTACTATTATTTTTATTGATATTTTAATGTTAGAAATATATAATTATTTTTATTCTTTTAAAAGAAATACAATAATTGTAGTAAGAACCGATAACTGAATCAAATCAGAACCAAAACTGAAACAAAAAATCGAACTGAAACTAAAAATAAACTAGAACCCAAAACACTTAAAACCGAACCAAAACCAAAACCGAAATTTAATTCCTCTTATTCCAAAAAATGAAAGAACCAAAGTTTGATTCTAGTTCTGATTCTTACAAAGAACCGAACTGGAACCTAAATTGCACAGCCCTAATTTTAACTATTTTTAACTATTCCTAAAAGTGTTGATAAAAAGAGAATGAAAGACTCGACTCAGTTTCTTTGTCATGTGATTGCTCATGCTTACATATGAGAACTAGAAATAGAAACCAAAGACAATTCTTATTCCCTCGTCTATGTACTTGGGAAGACTCATAAGCGTGTTGTGTATAGTAAGGAGAAAAATAATAGAGATAAAAAAAACAAACACAATTCCTTTTTATTGAAAAGACGAAGTACTAATAAAAAATTAAAAATCCTATTTCCATATTTTATAAGGAAAAAATAAAAAAACGAAGATTTGTATAGAAAGTACCAAAAGAGCATTTTAATTTATTTTCCACCAAATTTAGAGAAATAATGGAAAACAATGTTAATTTTTTCTATTTTCTCTTTATGCTCTTTTTCTGTCTAATAATTATTTTTTAATATAATTTTATTTACTCAATATGAACATAATAATAAAAATGTAATAATCCATCAAAACATAGAAAATAAACATATCAATTCCCTTCCTTTCCTTTCCATTCCCTATAGAAAAAAGATTTGTGAGGAAAATTATATCCTTTCTATAAGGATTTTACTTTCCATATAATTTCACTTCTTTTTCTCCAACTTTCTACAAATCTGGCCCTTAAAGGAAATAGATGGCATAGATCACAGGAATTAAAAAACAAAGCAAGAAAAAATCAAGCCAATTGATCATCAAAGAGTACATAAATCGAAGAGTACAATGTGATGATATAGCATGGAGAATAAATCACTAAATGCACACCCATATGAAAGGAGAAAGCAGATTCATTAACAAGTAACTTAAAACTAAAGCTTGCATTGTTACAAGGTTACAATGTTGGATGAACCAGAAAAGTGAACAAGTTTAAAATGCCTTTGCTGTTGTTCCACAAAATGCTAAGTTTCTACCACCAATCATAATTTCCCCTAAACAGCACACGGCCAGAGCTGTTAAACCTTGATGCGGAAAATCTGTTCTCGAAAGGCATAGTCGAACCTTGAAATGATGAAGATTCTAAATGACTATTATGCATTTTCTTATAAGTTTGAGAACCTGACATACCTGAATGACTCTTGTACATTCTCTTGGAAGATTGAGAATTTGACATCCAACCACCAGATGTTGCAGTAGAAATATTATGACCCCTATAAGATGGTG
The DNA here is from genome assembly GCF_030052815.1 of Hevea brasiliensis. Taxonomy (NCBI): domain Eukaryota; kingdom Viridiplantae; phylum Streptophyta; class Magnoliopsida; order Malpighiales; family Euphorbiaceae; genus Hevea; species Hevea brasiliensis. The sequence continues at coordinate 39,553,740 of NC_079498.1, forward strand.
TTGAAGGAGACCTCCAACGATTCTTTTTGTACTTCGACTTGGATGAATCTTCAGGATCCTCTGTAAGCCATCCACCTCTTTCTTTGGATTTTTTAGGTGTTGTGTTGGTTTGTTCTTCAGACTTGTTTTTTCTCCTTTTACGAGACTTTCCAAGATCTTGAGGTGCAGATTTGAATCCTGTAACTTTTCTGTTCTCTCTATGAGGCTTCAAATAAGGTGTTGATAATTCATGATTCCTCTTCCCAGTCTGCATATAATCAAGCAGCATCAATAAAATGTCTCGCATGAAAAACACAAAATTTTGATGTCCAAGTGATGAAAGATGTTTGGGCAAAATATAGTAATTCCGAAACAAGTAATAAAATATTTGTCCAAACTTACCTTTGCAGAACTTGTGCATTCACGTGCAAAATGTCCTTCTTCACCACATTTGTAGCATAATAAAGGTGAAGCTGCAGTGGTGGCTTCCTCGTGCAAACTTGAGCATTCCTGCATTAGTCAAATCCCAAGCACTGTAAGAGGCTGGTCATGATCATTAAAAATTTACCAGGAGCAAAACCATTCAGGATCCATACAGGTGACAATAACTGATTTTGCAAATGCCACTGTCAAAGATACAAATGAAGATCTACATAAAGAAAAATAATAACTTACACTTGCATGGATTTTGAAACACAAGAATTGTCAAAAAAATCATAAGAGATCTATTTATTTATAGCAATTGAAAATTTATTTCTAACATCACACATTTTACATGCAAGTAGAATGACTGTAATAACACTAATAATTACAACCTCCTATGTCCTAATATCAATTGAAGATAATATCATTAATTTCCTATGTACAGGGAAAAAATATTAGAGAAAGGCTAGATTTTACCTACTGTCCCCCAGCAATATGAGGTTGTAATGATGCAGTCATTCATCTACAATTTATGAAAAATCCCCCCAAACATCAATTTAAGCACAGTAATATCCTTCATGCCAGATTTCAATTAGATTTAGACCATAAATATGACATGTCTTTAGGTTTGCACTTTTTTATTATTTAATTCAAAAATTTTCCACACAAGCATTTTCTCTATCCTTCTCATCCCTTCTGTCTTCCTCACCACCCCCTTCTCCCCTCCCCCCCATCCAACAAAATGCTCTCCCTCCCCACTCCAAGCCTCCTCTTCTCTCTCCCACTCCCTGTCTTCCTTATTCCACACCCACCTTCAGGCTCATCCTCTTAAGCAGCCTGTTTAGCAAATTGGCCTTCTTCAAACCTCCAAACCCCTTTTCATTCAGAAAATCCTTGTTTTCATTACCATAATGCAATAACCCACTGGATTTCAGATTGTCCCCTTCACTGAAATTTCCCTTGTGATGTTGTCAATCCTCTTTCTATTCGTATCCATACTTTCCATTGGGAAACTTATTTATGCTCGTCGGCGCAGCTGAACCATAAATACTCCAAAATTTACCAGCATTTTCACCATTTCTGCCATTCCATGTCCTGCCAAAATTGGAGTCGGTCATGGAGCATTAGGCAGTGGGGAATTTATGGGTTTTGCACCAGAGCTTGAATAAATTGGGGTTTGAAATTTGAATTCTCAGAGATTGCTTGAACATTAGCTTAAAAAACATGAGGAACTTTCAACAAAGTAACTGATTTTGAATTCTTGGCGCTCAAAGCCAAGGGAAAAAAAAAGAAACAACTAAAACACACACGAATCATCAGAGATAATAAAGGGGATTTTGTTTGTTTTGGTTGAGAGAGGGGGAAAGATTTACACAGATAGAGAGATGGACAGAGAGGAATAGGCAGTGGGGAGAGATACAGAGAGAGTATGGGGCAAGAAGAAAAGGGAGAGGATACACATAGAGAGAGAGTGGAGAGAGAAACTAAAGACAGAGAGAGCCAATGCACAGAGAAGAAAATGTGGCAACATGCAGCAGAGGGTATTTTTAGTTGCTAAAAACCCAGTCATGGAAGTGCCACATCAGTGTTTGGCCAAAGGCCCCAACAGAATCAAGTAAGAGTAATTTAGCTGTTAATTAAATTGATGTTTGGGAGTTTTGTGATCCAATTAAAAATGAAGTAATGCATCCTTACAACCCCCTGATGGCAGGTGAAATTAAGCCATTAGATAAAACAACCTCAACCAATTAAAAATAAAAAATAAAAAATAAAAAACTGTTGATAACAACATGTTACAAGTGGTTGTTCCACTCAGATGCTTTTAACGTGTAAAAAAATAATTTTTAATATCCATTTTGATGTCCATTATTTGTAAGCATATTTACATCTAATCTAACAAATCATAAGAAGAATTTATACATTTACATGCATTTCTGTTGGCTTGTTTGTAAAATGAAGCCACAACCAAATCGACAAAGTTCAACTTGAACAAATTTTTTTCATATTGGTTTTTCTTTTTCTTTGGTTTGAAAGAAAAGAGGAGACTTAAAATGATATGGAGGGAAGTAGCATCAATGGATTTATAATTTTTTAATAAGATGTGGAATTGATCTCAAAGAACCGAATGATATAAAATTATCCTTTTAGCCGACCCCAACTAGTTTGAAATTAAGGTATAGTTGTTGTTGGTTTTTATTGGTTTCAAATTCCCCTAGCTTTGGTTTAGGTATTAGTGGTTTAGTTATTATGGTATTATGTTATTGTAGCTTGCATATATCTGGTTAGCGTGAATGAAAAATGCAGTCAGTATTTGAGTTCAGGTTGTTGTACAGACCTGTTGATCCCCCTCCTCTACTTCCCACCTGTTGATCTCAAACTCAGGCTTGCATAAAAGGCATTGTGTTATTCATAAAATTATTGCAAGTTTGCACAAAAGAAGAAGACAACACCAAGATTGCTTAAGCATTTCAAGATTGCAAAATGACCACAACAACAGTGGCATAGACAAACAGACACCCAATCCACCAAACCATACAATATGGCAAGAACAGCAAAGATTTCATATCTCAAAAGATAAAAATAAAATGGTCATCTTAGAATGCCTACATTCATATGCATGATGGTGTCTCTAACCATGGGAATGAAAAGAAGCAGGCAACCACATACAGAAATATCCCTTGGAGAAAAGAGAAATGGACATTGAAAAACATTTAATAGGACTTACCAAACCATTATGACCGATTTCACCACATTTATAGCAAGAAACTTCCCTTGGGCTATTTTCAATGAAGTTAACACAACATAGATGGCCAAAGCTCTTGCAGATGTAACACTGTATCTCCTGAACAAAAAAGAGAAATTAGTTCAGAAACAAATATAGTGATTCATATTCAAATAATACAACTGTCTTGCAAGTTCTATTACAAAAAAGTGTTATAAAAGACTGTAAAACAATGAAGGAAGTGGAATGTAACCTTGAGATCATCAAGAGAATAATTGTTCTTGCATGAAAACATATCATGCCCAGAATCTCCGCATTTTAAACACACTTTTGAACTCTGAAGACCACCTCTATGTTTCTCAGGACAACGATTTGTACGGTGGCCACTTGATCTGCAAATAATGCAGACTCGTTCCTACAAAGAGATCAAAGTGCAACAAATACTCAAAAAAAAAAGCCATTATTTAAGTTACAAAGCCATCTTATATTGAATTCCAAGCTAAACTTAAATGTAAAAAAGAATAAAAGTAGAAGGTTAAAGAAGAAGAAACAGAAGGCTCAAAGAGTCCCTAAAGGTCACAAGTAATCGATTTAATATGAGTTCTATATTTTTCAACAGAGTTTTTATTTGCTCAAACAGAATCATTTATACCCAGCAAACAAAAACATAATAGAAAAAAGGAACGAATTTCTCACTCATCTTCAATAAACAACCCAGAATCTATAAATAAACAAATCTTTGCATCACTATTTTAAATACAAACCTTGGAACATTGCTTAAAACCATGCTCCAAACTCCCACAAAGAAAGCACGGCCTTTTCTTCCTCTGAAGTGATGGACAATTCACCGCCATGTGACCTTCCTTGCCACAATTATAGCATGTCGACCAGCCACTATCCGGAGGATCAAAGTATCTTGGGCCTCGCTGAGAGAATAAATATAACAAATGCTCATCTAATCCTTCACATTGAATTGCGTTCTTTTTTATTTTAATTTCTCTTTTTTTCAAATCGCAGATCAGAACAGATATTTTAATTTAACTCACAAGAAGCTTTCGCAGCACAATATTCTGAGGTATCTCAACAGCACTTGCATCCACATTTTCAATCAATTCTACAGTGTTCTGAACTGCCTCTGCGTTTTCCATAGGCTCCAATTTTTCAATTGTTTCTGCATTCTCTACTTCCTTTGAAATAACAGCCTAATGCAATTACGTATTAGGGAAATTACAATAAATGAAAATTTGATAGCCAAAAATCAAAGATTAAGATCTAAAATTAAGCAATATAAACAACGAAAATACTCGATTAATCACAAACAAGAACTCACAGATTGGTTTTCAGTTTCCATCTTTTGAATCTTCTTCTTCTTCCTTTTCTTAACCGAAGTAGGATCCTTAACCGCCGCTTCAACCTCCATCGACGACGATGATGCCAACTCCAGCACCTTCCTCTCACCACTGCCACCATCACCACCGCTTACACCGACAACACCGCTATCATTCTTAGCCAAATTATCATCATCACACAAAACAACAGCGTCGTTGTCGTTTGGAACCAACTTGGCTGCTCGCATTAGTAGAGATTTCTCAACGATTCTCAAGCTCAGATCCTCGTTCGCCTCTTCGTCGTCGCCGCTGCTCACTTCTATCACCGGCTTCTCTTCTTCTTCTTCTTCCCGAAATTTTCCTTTTAGCTTGTTTCCCCGTGCCATTCTTGTGTCTAGAGAATAAATGAAAATCCTTAATTTGAATTATGCTAGTTCAGAAGCAACAGCTCCTCGTCGCCCACCGAGGAGAGGAAGGGTCGCTAGGGTTTGTGCCATTATAAAACTTCCAGGGCTATATTCAAATGGGGAAAATTCACCTATTTTAACGGAAAATAATTATTTAATTTTTATTTTAAAAAATTGTATTATATAGCCTTTTTATTTTTATTTTATTAAGTTTTTAATCAACTCATTCTGTTTAAATAAATTTTTTATTATTAATAATCATATTTTTCAAATTATAGATATATAATGAAATTTAAATTAATTTTTAAAATAAAAGAAAATAAATAAATTAAATAAAAATAAAAAAACTAGTTAATGTAATTTATAAAACTAAGGAATCAAATACTTGATTGTATTAAAATAAATTAATTAATTTCTTCGATAAAATTTTTAAATTTTGTTCGGTTTAAGATTTGGATATAAAAACATTAGTTAATGTAATTTATAAAAAGAAAGAATTAAATATTTAATTTTATTAAAATAAATAAATTAACTTATTCGATAATCTTTTTAAATTTCGTTTGGTCTAAGATTTGATTAATAATTAATAAGTAAATATTATTTATACATGAATATTTTTTTAAAAAATAATATATTATAAAAATAGTAATTTAATATATTTTGTGAGCAAATTTATTTAAAATTCAAAATTTATTTTTTAAAAATATATTTTAGTCCCTAAACCTGAGTTAAGCATAATAATACTTATGCGATGTCAAGATATCACAAATTATCATGGCCAAACAAATCTCAAGGTTTTACCTTTTTGTATTATTATACAGAATTAGATTTAGAGGACCGCAGCAATGGATCAGTGGACTAGCATTTTTTGATACACATGATCAACTAAGAGTGACAAGTGTAGAGCATACTCATGTCTTGGTAGAGGATGATATGAATAAGATAGAATTCTTGACTTTCAGAAGAGGGAGAGAGATTTAGAAAGTCATAAAATAAGAAAGCTGGAATATTATTGCTTGGTAACTCGCTCCAAATGAAACCCAAACTCCCTTTTTATAAGAGGAGAGCTGAAACTATTATAATAACTTTTTAAATAAATACATGTCTACCTAATAGTTAGGTAGAGACATCTAACAAGATAAGAACTAGTTAGATAGACACATGACTTATATCTAACTAGGTCATACATAAAGACAAATTACTCATTTGATTAATATTAATTATACAGATACATATTTTTCCAGTTTCAGAGAGATAGTTTGCTGAGGGCATCTGTCACGGGTTACACACTGTGAAGCTTGCGTTAGAATAGTCTACATGCTTCATTTTGGATTTTCAAGGTGTCTTTTGGTTTTGTCTGGAAGAGTTCTTTTCTAGAAGGAATTTTGATTGGGACTCAAATTATTATTATAATAATCTGAGTCATCAGAATCGATGTCCTTGTTATAAAACTCTCTTTTTCATGAGCTTCCAGGTTCATCAAAGGGTTTAGTGTCAGTGTCTATATCTGTTGGATTCTATGAATATTGCCAAATCTTTGAACTGTAGTCCATAACTGCTTCAGGTTTTGCTTTCAGATCTATGGAGATTAATTCCAAAATTTTAGCTTTAGGCCTGAAGTGGTTGAGTTCATGTAGATAGGTTGTAATTTTTTTTCTGAGGATGGTGGAGGTGTCTCTTGTGGTGATAGACTTGAAGTTAGTCAGGTATTCATAGACCAAATTTTGAGTCCAAAGTATCCCTTCAGGATTTCTAAAGAAAGGTCGATGCATGATGAACAGTGAGCAAAATTCCTTACCATCGTCTAATGATCTATGCCATAGACCATAGTGATTGATGATCTTTTTTAGATCATTGCACCATTAAGGAATTGGCTGGAACCATTCAAGAAAGTTCCAAATGATTTTTTTCTGATTGCTTCTGTCATTTAGGAAATAGTACATGGGTATGGTGGGAACTTTGAAACTAATGGCATAGAGTGTAATCATGCACCATAAAAACTATTTTTCTTTAAGGAGCAGGTCTTCTGAGGGACTAAAACAGAAAACTATGAGGAATGGAGCATCTGGATGGAACTAAGTCTGGTTATCTTTATGTTGTCTGAGGACATTGGATAGGTTTTGGAAATGAAACAGATGGTTTTTTACGAATTTAACAATTTGGGACAGGGTCATTGTTGGTGTACATCCAGGTGGAAATGTTTCTATTGCTGAAATTAGAAACTGTGGTATTGGAGCTTTAGAGAAGTTGGACGAGTCTGCCATAAAGATGAGAGGAATTATTTGAAGAGAAGTGAGCAAGGAAATATTTGGTGGTCTCATGAGGAGATCTAGGATGAGGTTGAGATGCCCTTTTATATGTTGGACAGTGCAGTCATATTTATCAAACCAGCTTTTGAGCCTCAATAATTGTAGTTTTGGAAGAGTCTTATTTTTGGAATGAAGGACCTTTGGAAAAGATGAATTGTCCATCACTATCAAAAAACGATGGCCGATAAGCTGAAACTCAAATTTCTTGATTCTATTCTTAATGGCCAAGATCTCCTTGTAGATCGTGTGATAGTGTTTTTCAAACTCTTTGAATTGTCCACTTGCATGACCACAAATTTATCACTTTCCATCGAGTTCTTCAAGTAAAATAGTACCCAATATTCATTATTGGCGTTAGTCTGGAGAATTCTTTTTCTTATGCTTGGAATTTTTAGAGGAGGGGGATTTTGAGCTATTTTTTTCAAAACCTTTATAGCTGTGGTCTGTTTATTATCCCAAGTGAAGGCCTTCTTTTTTAGCATCTTGGAAAGCTGAATAATATATATGGACACATGAGGGATAAAGTCTCTGAGATAGTTGATAATTCCAACAAATTACTGAATTTGTTTAATAGTGAGATCTGTATCTGGGAATTTGAGCAAATTTTGGACAATGTGAGGTCTAAGCTGGTATATTCCATTTTCAAATTTCATTCCAAAAAATTCAATATCAGTTTGGGCTAGGTAGCTCTTTTTTCCGGATAGCATAATCTTATATTGTTGGACCAAAGAGTGAAATTGGGCTAAGAGTTGTTTATGGGACGAACTATCTTTTGAAAATAACAGGATATCATCAATGTAGATCAGGGTACTATGAAGAATAGGCTTAAAGATTCAAACCATGGCCTTTTGGAATAGTGAGAGAGCAACTTAGAGCCCAAAAAGCATTACAGTCTACTAATATTGAGCATTAGGAATGCAAAACATTGTCTTATATCTTTCTACTGGATCAATTCCTAGCTGCTAGAATCCTGCTTTAAGATCAAACTTTGAGAAGATATGCACTTCTTGTAAATGAGTGAATAGAGAACTAATCCTGAAAAGTAGAAATTTGTCATCCATTAAGAAATGATTTAAGGGCTTATAGTCAATGACCAACCTTTTCTTTCCTTGAATTCTTTCTGATCCTTTTTCAATATAAAAGGCTTCACAAGCCCATCTTAAACTGGTGGGCTCAATAAGACCTTATTGAAGCAGCTGTTGGCATTCCTATTGAGCTAGCAGGAGGTCGATTGTAGTCATTCTTGGATGAGTTGCCTTTGTGGGGTTGACATCTTCATTAAGCTTAAAAGAAAGCTTAATAAAGAAATCTCTGTTTTTCCACAGAGGTGCTGGTTGAGAAAAGTAAGCATGGGATTCTGCACAGGATGGCATGAGCAGCTCCTTATATTTGATAATTCTTCTAGAACTTTAGACAAGGAGAACATTTTTGGAATAGTGGTGAAGGTTTTAAAAGACCTTTTGTGTTTCAAGCCTATAGGAAGGATTTTAAGATGTTGAGCTTACTGATACACATCAAATGTCACACCTTACCCCTCTGTAAAGTATAACATGATCCCGTAGTATACCTAATAAATTACCGAACTTCACCTACTGATAATCTATTAAATATACTACAAGGGATTGTAAAACAAATCAAACACATTTTTAATTAAAGAATAAATTAAGTATTTGATAAAAGTGAAGAAAATTTCTATGGAAAATCCTCGTGGTGACGGTTGTAACTTCAATAAAACAGTTCTTCTTTTCACTTGTTAAAACAAAATTGTTCAACCTATATAATCCTTAAGTTTAAATTCAACTCACAATCAAGAAGTTTTTCTCTTTCATTCAACATCAAGAAATATTGTTACTTCATTCACAATCTAGAAGAAATGTTTTATCTCAATTTTTTAAAAGCACAAACTTACAAAATATTATTACAAGCTTATGTACAAATTTACAATTGCTCAAAATCATAAAAATATTATTACATCACCTTTTATACAAACTGCTCAAAGTCTATCCTACATATATATAGCTACAAAATATATCAAAAGGAATCTACAAAGGGTATACCTATGATATAAGACTATCCCAATTCAGTTCCAATTCACTGCTCACTCTATAGTGTTCTCCTTTTCCTTACCTGCAACAGCATACACAAGCTATTGCTGAGTAGTGAACTTAGTGGTACACAACTAATAATTTAAAACTCAAAGCAAAACATAATTTATCAAATCATAACAAAAATTTGCAATGTTCACATTTCCAAGAAATCATAATAACATTTATTTTTCAATCTCATATTTATCAAGTATTCACAATTTTAAAGGTGTTGCCAACAATTCACACAGTTAGGTCCATGACACAAAATTTTTAATCAATGCTATGTTGTACACCACAACAAAGCCAATACGCCCTAATAACTAAAGGCTAAAGGGGAATATAAAGGCTAGCTAGCAAATATGAGTACTCGTCCAATACGTCTTCAACTAGTAAACCAGAGAGGAAAACTCAACTCCACAAGTGGAGGAGATCACATCCAATACGTCTCACTAGGCAAGCTAATGAGGAACATAAATCACATTGCTATGCTAACTGTGGTTTCAAAATAAATTCAAATAATTTCCATTCAAAGAGTCACATTGCAAATCAAATAAGTACATTTCATTTAACAAATTCTCCTTATAGGGTTGGCAACACACAATTTCCGAAAATACTTCTAAAGACATTCAAAACCAGCTCACCCTCTTGCTACAATAATATTCATAGCCAACATCCACCTTTCCATCATCATAAATCCATTTCACAAAATTAAAGTTCTCAAATGCAAAGGAAAATCATAACTCATCCATATAAATTCATTCAAATCAATTTCAAATTTTAAAACATAGAAAAAAACTAGTTGTGCACAAACCTCAATGGATTTTCTTTTTTTTTTTTATTTACTTCTCCTTCCCTTTCAAGGCCCCATTTTCTACTAAAACATACAATTAAAGTGTCTCAATACTCATCCCAATTATCTCTAATAGCTAATCAAATAAATGCCTAATGCATCCCTAAGTAAATTTTGTAATTTCAATGTATTTTGGGTTCAGGGTAGTTCTCGACCCTAATTTTGCAACCCTATTTCAACCTAGTTTCAATCATAATTTGGGAAGGTAATCTCAATGAAAGTTATTTCTCTATATCTTAGTTTTATTTTGCTTTTTGAATCACTCAATTTGGAGTTCTGGATCTCAAGTTATGGCCAAAATATTAGACACTGTTCTGATGCCATATCTTGAAATTCTAGATTTTCCAGATTTGTATCTTGAATTTTCATTATATATTCGGGCATCTTAAGCTCATAATTTGGCCTTGGTCCCAAAAATAATATTTTATGCCTTTGTCTTAGGTTTCTAAATCATTTTGAATCACTTCAATTGAAATTTTTTAGAGGAAGTTATGGCCTAATAATCATTTGGAGGTCACAGGGCCAATTAGCTAAGGTGCAGGAATTCCAGATTTGGCATCCATGACTTACCCTAACAATTCCTCTACTTTGCCCTAATAATTGGGTTCTGGTCAAAACATGAAGTTTTTAATTCTATGTCTTATGAGCATATTGGATTTGGAATTACTACATTTATAGTTTTATAGCCGAAGTTATGGCAATTTTACCAAAACTGGTCAGATACTTAATCCTTCACATTTTCCAGGTTCAGTTTAACACTAAGGCAGATGTGCTGGACTAATTTTGTCTAGCAATTTGGTCAAATTAGAGTCATAATTTGATCTTATGTTCTTCATATAAGTTGTTCACCTATGTCTCAGGTTTCCATTGGTTCAATAATCACCTAAATTGGAGTTTTCTGAAGTGAGTTATGCCTAATTTACTAAGTACTGTTCATTTAGTCATTTTTGTTAGTCCAAAATTACAATTCCGGATTCAAGCCTTAATTAGGGTAACTTATGGTCATTTTTTGGGTAGCATGTCTTCATGAAAATTGTAGCATTATGTCTTAACTTTCTTCTCTAATTGGTTTCACACCAATTAGAGTTAAGTAGCTCAACTTATGAGCATTTAAGTGTGCTAGACTCAAGTGTCAAGAATTCCAGCACATTAGCACCCTACCAATTCATCACTTCCCTTACCAAAACAATATCAATTGATAACCAAAACACACCAAATGACCAGAATTTAGCCTTATAAACATCCATTGAGCAACATATCACAAAACCCTAATTCTCCCAAACCCTAATTTCCCCACCTTCCCAATTCTTAACAACTTCTTGCAAATCAATACTTAAATCATGTTTACAACATCACTTAAGCAAGAATTTATGTTTAATTTCAATCAAACACACTAACACCCTAACTCCCTTCATGTTGGCCGAATTCCCATAGCTTAATTTCAAGCAATAATTCTTTCATTTTTCATGTCTATTCTTCATAACTAAACTCAAATTCATGACATAAAAGGTAATTCAAGTTTGGATGTAACTTACATCTAATAGAGCTTTTCCAAATCTTCTAATCCTTCCACTTTTTTTCAATTTCTTGCTTCTAATCTTCTAATTTAGTGTTAATTCCAAGTTTTCTACTAATTTTGTGTGGGATTGGTGGATGAAAGTAGGGTTTCAAAGCTTCAATTTTCTTATCAATGGAGAAGGTAATGAAGAGAGAGAGAAAGAGAAGTGGAGCTGGCCATATTGGGAGAAGATGATAAGTTTTATTTTTAACTAATTTTGTCTTTTATAATTTAGATAAATATCTAATTTAATTTAAATTAAAATTTTAATTATTATAATTTTAATAATTCAATGAATTTCCTTTGTATCCTTTTAAAATTTTTCCTACATATGACTCTTAAATTAATTCTATATACTCATTTTAATGGATATTGAGGTCAAAAGTCAACCATTGAAGCGAATTGACCAAAATGTCCCTCATAGGGTTATAGTCCATCTTTTTCCATAATACCCGATGAATCCTTAGATTTTAATTCATATATTTATGCTTTTCTCCCTTTTATTTCTTTGGTTTCCAAATTTCCTATAATTTCTAAATAATCCCTTCATTAAGCTCCCCATAGAGTCCCGCACGAATTTAGGGTAGCAACTGAACTTATAGTCGCTTCCTGTGTTGGTCACTCATCATCGAGACCTAGGCTCATTTAACCTATTTGTGCTTCATTACTCTTATTTTCTCATCTGACCTCATTTAATCTTTATCGATTTTATTTGTGACTCCTCTATGTGATTTAAGTTTAGTTCCAGACATTCTAGTTATCCAGACTGACATTAGTCATCGGAATAGTAGAATGTACGAAACTACTTAGTATGAGGGTGTTACAATTCTTCCCTCCTTAATAGAAATTTCATCCCGAAATTTACCTGATGTCAGTCTCTAAATAGTTATGGGTGTTGCCTCCTCATGTCCTCTTCATATTCCCATGTAGCCTCCTAGCCCGAATGATGGTTCCACAGCACTTTGACAAGAGGTATCTGATTATTTCTCAACTGCTTCATCTCATATGCTAAGATCCGTATGGGTTTTTCATCATATGTCAGGTCTGATCTATACCTCCTTAAAATGGAGACATGAAAAACATTGTGGATTTTCTCCAACTCCGGAGGCAAGGCAAGTCTGTATGCTAGCGGACCCACTCTTTCCAAAACCTCATATAGTCTGATGAAGCAAGGACTTAGTTTTCCCTTTCTACCAAATTTCATAATCTTCTTCTAGGGGGAAACCTTTAAGAATACTTCGTTACCCACTGAATACTCAATATCCCGTCTCTTTAAATCTATGTAGGACTTCTGTCTATCTGATGTAGCCTTGAGTCTGTCTCAAATGATCTTAATCTTTTCCTCAGTTTGCTGCATAGTTTCAGGGCCAATCAATTTTCTCTCGCCCGTAACACAAGGGAGTTTTACATTTTCTACCATCAAATGCTTCATATAGAGGCATCCCAATGCTTGACTGATAGCTGTTGTTGTAAGCAAATTCAATCAAAGGAAAGTGTGTGTCCTAACTTCCTTCAAAGTCAATCACATAAGCCCAAAGCATATCCTCCAAGATCTGGATGATTCTCTCAGACTGGCCATCTATCTGTGGATGGAATGCTGTGCTCAAATTCAATCTAGTTCATAGGGCTTTTTGAAGACTACCCCAGAATCTAGAAGTGAACCTCAGATCTCTATCTGATACAATGAACACTGTCACTCTATACAACCTCACCACTTCATCAATGTACAGTTTAGCCAATCTTTCCAAACTATAATCCATCCTCACTAGTAGAAAGTGTGCAGACTTATTCAATTTGTTCACAATAACCCAAACTGCATCATGATTCTTCTGTGTACATGGAAGTCCCATCACAAAGTCCATAGTGATTCTTTCTCATTTCCACTTGGGAATTCGCAATGGCTGTAGCAACCCTACTGGCACTTGGTATTCTACCTTTACTTGCTAACAAGTTAGGCATTTGGCCACATATTCTGCAACATCTTTCTTCATGCCCATCCACCATTAGTGCTCTTTCATGGTTCAGTACATTTTGGTTCCACCAGGGTGCATAGTAAATGGTGAGTCATGTGTTTCCTTCAAGATGATCTGCCTCAATTTCACATCATTAGGAATGCACATTCTACCCTAGTATAGCAATATGCCCTGATCGTTCACTGCAAAGTTTGGTTTCTTGCCATCCCGAGCTTCTTCCATCAATTTCACATACTTATCATCCTTCTGAGCTGCTATTTTGATCTGGTCACTCAACATTGGCTTCACTTGCTAGGTGGCTACCATCTGTCCCTCATCATCTATCTCCAAATTTACATGTAATGCCCTTAAGTCATGCACCATAGATAGAGGTGAAACTCTTAAACTAGCTATGTTCTTACTACTTAAGGCATCTGCTACAATGTTTGCTTTCCTAAGCTGGTAGTCAATCAAGCAGGCATAGTCTTTTATTAACTCCAGCCATCTCCTCTGCCTCAAATTCAACTCTTTCTGGGTGCCCAAATACTTCAAACTTTTGTGATCTGTGTATATGTAGCATTTCTCCCCATACAAGTAGTGTCTACAAATTTTCAAGGCAAAGACTATTGTTGCTAACTCCAAGTCATTTGTAGGATAATTCCTCTCATGTAGTTTAAGCTGGCGTGAAGCATGGGCAATGACATTTCTATCTTGCATCAACACACAACCTAAACTAAACCATTGTGAGAAGCATCATTGTATGTGGTATATTCTTTACCCGGAGTAGGTAAAGTCAAGACTGGAGCTTCAGTTAAACACCATTTTAACTCATCAAAACTCTTCTGACACTGGTCAATCTATTGAAATTTCACATCTTTTCGAAGCAACTTGGTCAGTGGAGATGTTAACATGGAGAATCCCTTCATAAACCTATGGTAATAACCAACCAAACTAAGGAAACTATGAACTTTAGTGACATTTCTAGTCAGCTTCCAGTCAAGTATAGCTTCTACCTTATTAGGATCCACCTTGATACCCTCTGTCGATATAATATGCCCTAAAAAGGTAATCTCCTTCAGCCAAAATTTACATTTAGACAATTTGGCATACAACTGTTTCTTCCTTAAGGTCTACGGCACAATTCTTAGGTGCTTATCATGCTCCTCTACATTCTACGAATACACTAGAATATCATCGATGAACACCATAACAAATTGATCTAGATATGGCCTGAAGATAGTGTTCATCAGGTCCATAAAAGCAGTTGGAGCATTAGTTAACCTGAATGGCATCACCAAGAACTCATAGTGGCCATAGCGAGTCTTAAAGGCAGTTTTAGGAATACTCTGCTCCTGCTCTCTCAACTGATAGTATCCCGATCTCAAATCAATTTTGGAGAACACAGTTGCATCTTTCAACTGATTGAACAAATCATCTATTCTTTGCAAAGGATATCTATTCTTTATTGTTATCTTATTCAATTGTCTGTAGTTAATGCACAAACAGAGAGTACCATCCTTCTTCTTGACAAACAACACAGGTGCTCCACAAGGTGACACACTAGGGCGGATCAAGTAATTCTTATAATTGCACCTTCAACTCTTGCAACTCAGCAGGTGCCATCCTATAAGGAGTAATAGAAATTGGCTCCACACTAGGCATAACCTCAATTTCAAACTACACATCTCTTTCTAGATGTAATTCTGATAATTTTTCAGGAAAGACATCCAGAAAATCCTATACTATAGGAATATCCTTCAATTCTGGACTCCCTACTTGGGTGTTTATCACATGAGCCAAATAAGCTTCACACCCCTTCTGATTCATTATTCTAGCAAGTGCAGCTAAAATGAGATTAGATGGCAATAACTATCTCTCCCCATGTATTACTATATCTGCATACTTGGGAAGACCAAAAGTGACTGTCTTCAGTCTATAGTCAATCATAGCATGATGCCTGGCTAGCCAATCCATGTCTAAGATGATATCATAATCTCTGAAGGGCATTTCAATCAGATCAGATAGGAATGTATGTCCTTGGATCACTAACGGACAATCCTTATACAATTGGTTTACCCTAACCTCTTGTCCTAAAGGACTAGTCACTAACACATCAAAGTCCATTTTTATGCAGGGAATAATGGCAGAACAAACAATGCTAGCACTAACATACAAATGTGTAGAGCCAAGATCAAACAACACATAAGCATCTCTATCAAAGATGGAGAATGTACCAGCAACAACATCTGAAGTTTCAGCCTCTTCCCTCTTGCGCATAGTGTACACCCTGGCTGGTGCACCACTCTGCTCTGGCTGGTTCACTGTACCCTGACTGCCAGAAGTACTGCCTCTACCTCTGCCTCAGCCTCTACTGACTGACTGTGAACCCCGAGAGGCAAAACCTTGGACTGACCCTTTAGTTGTGGTAGGTCGCCCAGATCTGCGGGCACTGGTATAATCTTTAGCAAAGTGTCCTATTCCACTACAATTATAGCAGGCACCTATGGCCTTATAGCATACCCCTCCATGTGTCTTGCCACATGCCTCACAGAGACAAATAGGAAAGGAACTCCTAGGTGTCTGCTGATTGGATCTAGGTGGCCTCTGCCTTGAAGATCTCGCTCTACCAAATTTACCAGGACTAGATCCCCTAAAATGTTTTCTTTTTCCCAAACCACTACCTGAACCTTGACCTGAAGTCTTTCCACTCTTTTCTTATAACGGCTCGACCCACTAGTGATATTGTCCGCTCTGAGTCGAAGCTCTCACGGTTTTAAAACGCGTCACTAAGGGTTACGAACCGCCAACTTATAAACCCAGCATCTATCCCGTGTTTTGTCGATGTGGGATTTGCCTAGGGTGTTACAATCCACCCCCCTTTTGGGACTCAGTGTCCTCGCTGAGGTTTGCCCCACCATCGCTCAAGATTGCTCGCGGAGCAACTCTGATACCACAAATGTAACGGCCCGGCCCATTAGTGATATTGTCCGCTCTGAGCCGAAGCCCTCACGGTTTTAAAAAGCGTCGCTAAGGGTTACGAACCGCCAACTTATAAACCCAGCATCTCTCCCATGTTTTGCCAATGTGGGATTTGCCTAGGGTGTTACATTTCTTTTTCTCCAGTTCCCTTCTCAACTGCCCCTTCCAATTATATTCTTTCCAATTCAAGGGCTTGAGAGATCAGCTCTGAAAAGTTTTCATGTCTGAAACCAACCATCTGCAGCCTCAGACTGGGTCTCAATCTAGCTTCAAATCGCTTACATCTATCTCTTTTGGTGGTGAGCAAACTCCCAGCATAATGGCTTAAGTGAGAAAAATCTCTCTCATACTCAGCTACAGTTTTGTTCCCCTGCTTCAGACTCAAAAACTCTTATAGCTTCATGTCTACATAAGTATCTGGGATGTATTTTTGTCTGAATTCTCTGAGGAAATCGTCCCATGTCAGCACTAGAGGTTCTAGTAGATTGTTGGGGATGGTCTTCTACCATTCATATGCATCCCCATGCAGCAAAGATACTGAATATTCAAACTTCAAATCATCTGTGCAGTGCAGTTTCTTAGAGACCCTCTCCATTCTCTCAAGCCACTGCTCTGCTTCCAGTGGGTCTACTGTACCCTTAAATTTTGTTGCCCCATACTTTATTAACTTATCATACTGTCATGCTAGGGGTTGGGGTTGCACTGGACGTGCTTGTACTAGAGCTTGGATTAGTACATTGCCAGCCATTAGTTGAAATAGTACAACCATCTGCTGAGCGAACTGAGCAGGAAACTACATGGGCGGGACTAGTGCAGTTGACCCAGCAACATTCTGAGAAGCTGGGGCTTCCCCCTATGCCTCAACTGTAGCTGATTGTTTTACTGAAAGATCCCCTTCTTCCATTTTAATTCACAAGGATTCTACCTCTTGGACAACCAGCACAAGGAGATTTCTCCCCGTTAGTCCATATTCATGATGTAATGTACTATATGTGTCCATTAATAACATTTGAGTAGTTGTACTTATCAAGAAAATATTTCGAAATCATAGTTCAAAACTCATATTAAAAATATGCTCTGATACCACTAAAACATGTCACACCTTATCCCTCTGTAAGGTATAACATGATCCCGTAGTATACATAACAAATTATCGAACTTCACCTACCGATAATCTATTAAATATACTACAAGGGATTTTAAAACAAATTAAATATATTTTTAATTAAAGAATAAATTAAGTATGTGATAAAAGTCAAAAAATTTTTTGTGGAAAATCCACGAGGTGACGGCTGTAATTTTAATAAAACAGTTCTTCTTTTCACCTGTTAAAACAAAATTGTTCAACCTATATAATCCATAAATTTAAATTCAACTCACAATCAAAAAGTTTTTCTCTTTCATTCAACATCAAGAAATATTGTTACTTCATTCACGATCCAAAAGAAATGTTTTATCTCAATTTTTCAAAAGCACAAAGTTACAAAATATTATTACAAGCTTATATACAAATTTACAATTGCTCAAAATCATAAAAATATTATTACATCACATTTTGTACAAACTGCTCAAAGTTTATCCTATATACATATAGCTACAAAATACATCAAAAGGAATCTACAAAGGGTATACCTGTGATATACCCGAAGACTATCCCAATTCAGTTCTAATTCACTACTCACTCTGCAGTCTTCTCCTTTCCCTTACCTGCGATAGCATACACAAGCTATTACTGAGTGGTGAACTCAGTGGTGCACAACTAATAATTTAAAACTCAAAGCAAAACATAATTTATCAAATCATAATAAAAGTTTGCAATGTTCACATTTCCAGGAAATCATAATAACATTTATTTTTCAATCCCATATTTATCAAGTATTCACAATTTTAAAGGTGTTGCCAACAATTCACACAGTTAGGTCTATAACACAAAATTTTTAATCAATGTCGTGTTGTACACCACGACAAAGCCAAAATGTACCAATAACCAAACGCTAAAGGGGAATACAAAGGCTAGCTAGCAAATATGAGTACTCGTCCAATGCGTCCTCAACTAGTAAACCAGAGAGGGAAACTCAACTACATAAGTGGAGGAGATCACATCCAATACGTCTCACTAGGCAAGCTAATGAGGAACATAAATCACATTGCCATGCTAACTGTAGTTTCAAAACAATTTCAAATAATTTTAATTCAAAGAGTCACATTGCAAATCAAATAAACACATTTCATTCAACAAATTCCCCTTATAGGGTTGGCAACACACAATTTCCTAAAACACTTCTAAAGACATTGAAAACCAACTCACCCCTTTGCTATAATAAAATTCATAGCCAACATCTGCATTTACATCATCATAAATCCATTTCACAAAATTAAAGTTCTTAAATGCAAAGGAAAATCATAACTCAGCCATATAAATTCATTCAAATCAATTTCAAATTTTAAAACATAGATTAAGGCTAGTTGTGCACAAACCTCAATGGATTTTCTTTTTCTTGTTTTACTTCTCCTTGCTTTTAAGGCCTCCTTTTCTACTAAAAACACACAATTAAAGTGTCTCAATACTCATCCCAATTGTCTCCAATAACTAATCAAATAAATGCCTAATGCATCCCTAAGTAAATTTTGTAATTTCAATATATTCTGGGTTTAGAGTAGTTCTGGACCCTGACTTTGCAACCTCATTTCAACCTAGTTCCAATCATAAATTGAGAAGGTAATCTCAATGAAAGTTATTACTCTATATCTTAGTTTTATTTTCCTTTTTGAATCACTCAATTTGGAGTTCTAGATCTGAAGTTATGGCCAAAATATTAGACACTGTTCTGGTGCCATATCCCAAAATTTCAGATTTTCCATATTTGTACCTTCAATTTTCATTCTATATCCAGGCATTTTAAGCTCATAATTTGGCCCTAGTCCTTGAAGCAATATTTTAGGCTTTTGTCTTAGATTTCCAAATCAGTTTGAATCACTTTAATTGGAATTTTGTAGAAGAAGTTATGGCCTAATAACCATTTAGAGGTCACAGGGCCAATTAGCTAAGGTGCGGAAATTCTAGATTTGGCATTCCTGACTTACCCTAATAATTCCTCTGCTTTGTCCTAATAAATGAGTTCTGGACAAAACATGAAGTTTTTAATTCTATGTCTTATGAGCATTTTGGCTTTGGAATTACTACATTTTCAAGTTTTTAGTCCAAGTTATGGTAATTTTTCCAAAACTGGTCGAATGCCTAATCCTTCACATTTTCCAGGTTCAGTTTAACACTAAGGCAGATTTGCTAGACTAATTTTATCTAGCAATTTATTCAAGTTAGAGTTATAATTTGATCTTATGTTCCTCATATAAGTTGTTCTCCTATGTCTCAGGTTTCCATTGGTTCAAGAATCACCTAAATTGGAGTGTTCTAGAGTGAGTTATGCCCAATTTACTAAGTACTGTTCATTTAGTCATTTTTGTCAGGTCTAGAATTATAATTTCGGATTCAAGCCTTGTTTAGGGTAACTTATGGTCATTTTCTAGGCAGGGTGTCTTCATGAAAATTCTAACATTATGTCTTAACTTTCATCTCCCATTAGTTTCACACCAATTGTAGTTAAGTAGCTCAACTTATGAGCATTTAAGTGTGTTGTACTCACCCTACCAATTCATCACTTCCCTCACCAAAGCAATATCAATTCACAACCAAAACACACCAAATGACCAGAATTTAGCCTTATAAACATCTATTGAATAACCTATCACAAAACCCTAATTCTCCCAAAACCCTAATTTCCCGACCTTCCCAATTCATAACAACTTCATGCAAATCAATACTTAAATCATGTTTACAACATCACTTAAGCAAGAATTTATGTTTAATTTCAATCAAACACTCCAAAACCCTAACTATCTTCATGTTGGCCGAATTCCTAAAGCTCAATTTCAAGCATTAATTCTTTCATTTTTTATGTCTATTCTTCATAACTAACTCAAATTGAAGACATAAAAGGCAATTCAAGCTTGGATGTAACTTACCTCTAATGGAGCTTTTCCAAATCTTCTAATCCTTCCACTTTCTTCCAATTTATTTCTTCCAATCTTCTAATTTAGTGTTAATTCCAAGTTTTCTACTAATTTTGTGTGGGATTAGTGGATGAAAGTAGGGTTTCAAAGCTTGAATTTTCTTATCAATGGAGGAGGTAATGAAGAGAGAGAGAAAGAGAAATGGAGCAGGCCATATTAGGAGAAGATGATAAGGTTTTGTTTTATTTTTAGCTAATTTTATCTTTTTATAATATTTAGATAAATATCTAATTTAATTTAATTTAAATTTAAATTTTAATTATTATAATTTTAACAATTCAATGAATTCCCTTTGTATCCTTTTAAAATTTTTCCTACATATAACTCTTAAATTAATTCTATCTCAAATTTTTAATCTTACTCATTTTATGAACATTGAGGTCAAAAGTCAACCCTTAAAGTGAATTGACAAAAATGCCCCTCATCGGGTTATAGTCCATCTTTTTCCATAATATCCGA
This sequence comes from Hevea brasiliensis, assembly GCF_030052815.1. Classification (NCBI taxonomy): domain Eukaryota; kingdom Viridiplantae; phylum Streptophyta; class Magnoliopsida; order Malpighiales; family Euphorbiaceae; genus Hevea; species Hevea brasiliensis. The sequence goes on from NC_079498.1 coordinate 39,574,864, forward strand.
TGAGTCCTTAGATTTTGATTCATCTATTTGTGCTTTTCTCCTTTTTATTTCTTTGGTTTCCAAATTCCTAATAATTTCTAAATAATCCCTTCATTAAGGTCTCTATAGGGTCCCACACGAATTTAGGATAGCAACTGAACTTATAGTCGCTTTCCGTGTCGATCACTCATCATTGAGGCCTAGGCTCATTTAACCTATTTATGCTTTATTACTCTTATTTTCATCCAATCTCATTTAATCTTTATCAACTTTATTTGTGAATCCTCTATGTGATTTAAGTTTAGTTCCAAACATTCTAGCTGTTCAGACAGACATTAGTCACCAGAATAGTAGAATGTACGAAACTACTTAGTATGAGGGTGTTACATCAAATCCTATCAATAAATCTTTATTAGGCAAAGTTGATCCAATGACTTTTGTCCATATGGTATAGTCTAGAAAGAACTATATTCCAATAGGCCTTTTGGTAATGAGGTTGGTGCAAAATACTTTCCCATTTGCTGCTTTGAAATATTCTGAATGAGGCATCCATGCTTTGTCAGGCAATACTGCAGAATTCATCATGCTTTTATGGGCACCAAAAATTAAGAAAACCAATGATAGGAATTGGTCTTTCATATTTGAAAGGTAGGACATGAATGTGCACCAATAGAATTGAGATCAAGGGCTGTACAGGATGGCATGATTGAAAAGTATTGATATTGAGGCATCCAAAATCATCTTCTGATGAAGATTTTTCTTCGTTTAATAAGATCTCTTCTAGGGCGAAATTAGTTTCTTCATCGACTTCTTCTTATTCTGAAAATAGGGACTCAATGTCAGCATTGTCCAAATCAAGATGCGTACTCTGATGAATTTATTGGATCAATTTTACTGCTTGTTTGGGCTTTTCAGGGCATTCTTTGGAGAAATGTCCCTTTTTCTCACAAATAAAGCATCTGTCTGTTTTTAACTTTTTCCCCTAGCTGATTTTTTTCTTTAAAAATTGAACAGATCTGCCTTTCTTCCTATTTTTGCCGCCATTAATTCTGTAATGCTTCAGATGCTTCTTCTTTTTAGATTTGTAGGTGTAATTCTTTTCTTTGCATTTAATTATAAGATAAGATTTTTTGCACATTTTTCATAAAGACTTGTTATTGTCTAGCATGTAACTCAGAAAGCGCTGCTAATCAAACAGTTTTTCAAGAGTGGCTAGCGTCGTTTGATGAATTTCTCCCAGAGTTATATGGGTCATGTCTTTGCGGGTTGCCAAAATTGCTCGTTGTAATTCAAGCTGTAATTGTTCTGGCAAAGAAGCAATATAAGTGTGTCTTAGGTTGACATCATTGTATTCGTTCAACAGATAGTAATACTAAGACATCCTTTGGTAATGAAACTCAATATCTTTTTTTTAAGGAGCAGCATTTTATCTTAAAGTATTCTTGTTGCACCTGTCTGTTGTAGAGTGTGTAGTCACCAATGAATTCCTCATAGAGAGTATTCATGACTCCTATGATTGATGCTTGGTAAAACAAGAGCCGCTTGTAATCTCTAAGACTCTGGAACAATTCTCTTAATGATCTAATGAATCTACAAGAGAATAATTTCAAAACACTCGATAATATTGCATTCCATTTAGACATTTGGAAATAAAGCCAAGCATGGAATTCCGTCACTCTATCTCTCTATTTGGCTGGAGGAATATCATCAAGAGTGAACCAAGGACCAGAAGTTGACCTAGGGAGAGCTTTATCTAGATTCTCTCCATTAAGAGCGTCAGTTGGTTGCTCTATATGAGGTTCTGTAATCCCATCATTAGAGCCTGTGGAAGTTGCCATTAGTAAGTTTGTGATATCTGCTAATTCTTCTTCAGAATCAGTTCCTGATGAGGAGTCCGGCTCATTTGTTAGGAGCCCAGCTGAAATTACCATTTGTTGGAAAGGAGGATCACTAGCCACTTGCTATTTGTCTTTTTTGGATTTGACTTTATCTTCCTCCACAGATTCTAAAGATGAAATACTTTTAAAGGGTTGAGCAGTAGATGAGGAAGGCTGAGCTTTTAGTTTAGGCTTTTATTGAAAAGGATTATGGAATGGTGATTGAGGATAAGGGTTTGTCTGATAGAATGGCTTATAGGTAGAGGGTGGATAAAATGAAGAAAAAGAATTATAATCAAAAGGGGGAAGAAATGGAATATAATGGCCATGATCAAATGGTGATGGTTTCCTTTTGACTAAGTCAGCTTCTATCTGAGCAATCTGAGCCTTTAACTTTTTGATTTTTGACTCTTATTGCTCAAATTCATAGCCAAACCTTTTCTGCTAAATTAAGGCTCTAAGGTCTTTATCAAGTTGATTGACCCTGGACTGAAGATCAATATAAAGTTTATTGAGTTGGGCTAATAAATTATCAACCTTTATTTCAGTCAATTGAGCTTGTTCGACTATCAGGTCCATTTTTTAGTTAATTTTTTTCCAGAAAAGTATTTTGAGCCTTGGCATTTAAAGTCTGCTAGTTGAGGACTTCTTCAGCATGAGTTAATGGCTTAGGTTATCCATCTGGGCTAATAACAGATATTTGAATAAATGGCTTGGATGTAAGCTGTTGTGCTAGATCAATTCGGTGCTTGAGCGGTAGAAAATCTGATTCATACATGTCTTCTTGTGAAAACATCATATAGGGCTGTAGAAGAGGAAGTACCAGAGGTGGTGGAACAGGAACCCTTTTTTCTTGCTCCCTTTATTTTCTCAAGATTTCTAAAGCAAGTTCATAGATTGGTAAAGGATTTTTCCTTTGAACATTTTTATGAATACCAATCCAGGGTCCTGAATCTGGAGAGGAATACCTTCTAGCTTTCACAGTCTTACAAGGAGAATCTTGCTTTTTTTTCCCTTTCTTGCGACTGCGATAACTTTCATTATCATCATCCCATTGTTCTAAGTGACAGTTACATCCTTCATCGCACATTCCTGAACCTGGAGCATCCAAAATGAAATGTCCATGGATTTTATCTGTGTAGACTGGTTGTCCATCTGCTGGAAATTAGTGAACAAGAATCTTTTCTCTTTTCGCTCTCACTGGAGAGATTATCATGGTTTGAAAGGTCACAGGAGCTTGTGAAGCGCTTTTTAGTTCCTTAAAAACTGTCTTGATAGTGCCATCTGCTTGCCTGTGAAAGGTGGTGTGACACCCCTCACCCATCTATAGTGTAGCCGAGTAAGGCATGTCACATTCGGTGCTGAAGCACCCTATCTTATCTTACTTTATTCCTAAATAATTTTAATCTCGTTATATTTTAGAAACAAATATATTCTAAGGAGAAATTAACGGAGTTTCCCCTATTATATTACCATATGGCGTGTTTCACTGGTTACCTGTTTAAGAATCTCAACAATATTTTCCCTACAATAATTCCTCCATACTCATATCATCATTTCAAAAATTATTATGTAATTCAATTCCATACTCATTTGTATAAATTCATTCATACTTATTACATATATCAAAATTCTCAATTTCATTAGTTTACATAATTTACAAATTAATTACATAAATTCGTAATTTACATAAGGTGCATATTAAATATAATTTTCTAATTTACATTACAAAAAAAAAAATTATAATATACAAAATACATAATACGACTAATGTGAGCCCTATCTACATGCATTATTGAGGAGGTGACAATCTTGAACACTTCTGACACTTTTACAGATCTGGACTCCAAAAATCCCAGTCAAATGTCAACTGGATTTTATTTTCAGTACCTGTGCGAAGAAACAAATCCATCATGCTAAGTATTGCTGCTTAGTGGTGCAATAATGTAATAAGAGAATAATATACAAATAAAGATAGAAATAAAACCTAATTTGTTCATTTCTCATTGGAGGTGCGTATTTCATAAATTATAATAATAATATACAATATAAAAATATTCTAAAAATATTAAATTTATGCTTATATTATTATGTATGAAACATTTGCATTTATAATCACTTTGCTAATTTTTTTCATCACTTCCTCAGTATTTCTTAGGTTGTCTTAGATTATTTCATAATAATTAAAATTCTTAGAGTTATTTCATAATAGATAAATTTTAATATTAATCTAATTCATTTCAGGTCTTTCAAATAAATAATTTCTTAAAGCTAATCTAATTTATTTCATATCTTTCTTACTCGTTTATTTAATTTCTAATATTTTTAATTTATTTCACTGTCCAAGTAATATATGACAGGCTGACTAAACTGGATAAATGGTCACTGGGCACTAGACACCGTGGTGCCTTGGGCCGTCATACCATGGGACTTGAAATACAAAACGTCAACCACGTATGCAATCAGTATGGCTAAAAAAATCATAATAATAGAAAATCAGATAATAGGGCATAAAAGCCATGAATGCGGGCATAAAGCCAAAAATACAGGCATAAAGCCTTACGCAATACTACTCAAATAATACCCTTTGGCATACCAATCTATCCAATCTGACACACGTGTCTAGGTAATACATGGGCACATAGGTACCATTAAGCATTAATACGTTTTATTATTTCATTATAATTTCTATTTATATTTTATAGCATTTTAATTCTAATTTTGATGGAAGCAAAATTTTCAAATTGCATTCCTACGTAATTTATACATTCATCATATTATATACATTGATCACAATTTACATCAATTGTTTCACATACCATTGTACTCCAAATATTTTTCCTTTCTCTCATAATGAGAACTAATGTTCCATTCACACATTCATATGATTCATTTATTCATTATAAATTTTATATGAATTATCATTCCTAATCTAAGTAATCCATGAACATTTCATGGATTTCAAATTTCATACCTTAATTTCCTCTAGCAATTTAATTCTTACATTTTGTGCCATTGTATTTACTATTCACATTACTATTCATGTAAATTTTGACTATTTAATAAATAAGAGGATTGCAAATTCTAAATTCATAATAATACCACATTTTGGGTTATAAACTTATTAGCATTAGCTGTCAATTACAATTCAAAGTTCCCTAAATATATTTCCAAATTTTCAGTTTTGGTCACCTAAGTTTACTATTTAATTGGATGTATCTACAGTGGAAATTTGGTTAAACTTTCTTCATCAAAGTTGTTCCTTAATGTCTCTACTTTAATTTTCTTTTCTAATCACTCCATTTGGAGTTTTGTAGCTCAAGTTATGGTCAAATTACCATAAATAGTTCATTGACCCTTTCTGGCTCCAGAACCAGGCAGATTTGGAGTCCAATTTAGTCTAATTATTTGGGTATGCTACAATCATTTTTAGACCTAATATGTCATATATTATCCCTCTGTAAGGCATAACATGCTCCTGTAGTACACCTAATGAATTACCGCACTTCGCCTACCGGTAACCCATTAAATATACTACAAGGGATTTTAAAATAATTTACGATTATTTTTAAAGTGGTGAGCAATTTTGACAGATATTAAAAACCTTTATTTGAAGTCAAATCATAAATCAAATTTTTAGATATTTAAGACCTCTGCAATTTTTACAAAAATTTTGACAGAGTGCTGACTGTATTTTGAGAAAACAGTTCTTCAAACCTGAAAAGAAAAACACTCTCAATATAGTTTCTCAACCACAACTCCAATAAACTTAATTTCATCTCATAATCCCATACAAGAAGCTCAATTCGCAATCAAACGTAATTTGATTTAAACCAACATTGAACCATTTCATTTCAATCTCACAAATTTTTAATGAAAAGGAAATAAGTTATCATTCACAAAATACAAGAATTTAAATATTTCCATTCATTGAAGTATTAAAATTAGTATAACAAAACTTTATAAGTAATTAAAATCTCAAACTAATATTACAGTAATTTCTATTTGATTACATTCCAAAATAATATTACAAAAGTATTTATGCAACTGCTCAAATGAAATTACATATATATAATTACATGATTACATCAAAATCTAATGTATAAGGGTATACCTATAATTTACCCGAAGCTAGTCTTAATGTATCTTAAAGGCGCAGCTTCAAGTGATCTCACTTAGCTGCTTTATCCTTACTTCCACCTGTGATAGCATATAAAGCTATCGCTGAGCGATGAACTCAGTGGTGCACAACTATAACTTAAAATGAAATATAATATATATTGACAAAATTATAATAAGAATTTGGAAATCCTTAAATTCATCAAAATTCCAAAAATCAAAATGAATGCTGCCAATAATATAAATCATTTGTTCAAATGACCTTGATCAATAATCACAATTTATCAAATCATAATTAGACATTTAAAATAATTCCATTAATTTATGAAAATAAAGAGTAAATTTCACTAAAATCAATTATGCACATATCTCATTTTAAAATCACCATTGCTCATTTTTCCAAAAACCATTCTTAATCTCACTAACTTTATGCAGGACTAATCCGTAAGGGCCAATCTTCAAAGTGATTCTCACTCCCTTGGTCGGGGAGATCAAATCGTGCACATTACATCCATAACAAATTACTTCTGAAAAGGGTCAAGTTTAATTTAGATCTAACCTCTGATAAGAGGAAGATCTAAGCATGTGCACGTACCATGGTAATCAAAACAAAACTAACTCCAGTGTTTCCTCAATAAATGAGGGATGGGTAATAACATGTCAAGCATTCATAGTGAGATATAAAACAACATCATAAATTTCAATATCCTTTTTGTGAGCATAAAATCACAATACAATTCAATTCAATGCCAATTCTAATAACTGATAATTTCCATGCCCATCATAATTCAAAGCATAATTTGTCCTTTTTTTCATGTAAATCATAATTCAAAGCATAATTTGTCCTTTTTTTCATGTAAATCATTTTCCAATCAAAATTTTTCTAAAGCAAATTTTATTCAATCCATAACAAATATAAAATCATAATTAATCCATTTGCCAAAACTAAACTCATTCATGCCATAACAAATTTTAATAATTGTTGAAATAAATTCAATACTCGATAAACATAATACATAAAAACATAAGATCATTTAATCAAATGGGATATGCAAAACCTTATAAATTGAAAACTAGTTGTGCACTAACCTCTTTGTTGACTTAGTTTACTCCAATTTTCATTTTTTCTTCGAAGATTCCTTTCTAACTGAAACACATAAATTTAAAGTGCTTCAGTATCCATTCCATCCATTTCTAATAATTAATTCCAAAAATTTCTTTGCAGACTTATCCTATTCATTACGGTCTACAAATTCAGGTCCTTTACATTTTTATGTATAGTGACACTATTCATAGCACTATTCAAGTTAAAATGTTGACTTTTTTCCTTCTAAATAGGTTTATTAACTTTAATTGCACTCACATACAACATTTTGGATGTCAAATTTGTTGGCATTGATTGCCATTCCAAATTTAAAGTTTCTTAAGAGAAATTGTAAATTTTCAGTTTCGGATCACTATTTTCTACTGTTCCATTGATTTAATCACTGTAGGAATTTGGCTAAGTACCCTTCATCAAAGTTGTTCCTTATTGTCTTAGGTTTAATTTTCTTTTTGAATCATTCCATTTGGAGTTTTGTAGCCCAAGTTATGCCTATTTTTCTAAGGCTGGTCGGATTGGTTACAACCCAGAAATTTTGGGCAATTGTTGGTTTTGGCAGTTTTGAGCAACCAACTTTGGTTGACAATTTGACTTGGTTATGGGCAGAATTTGGGTTTGTGTTCTTCATGAAAATTGTAGTACTATGTCATAACTTTCTAATGGTTCAAAAATCAAGTCATTTAGACCTTTCTACACCAAGTTATGGCCAAATGAACAAATACTATTCATTTGGTCAATTTTTTCCAGGTCCAGAATTGGTTACCAGGATTTGGTCAATTTTTAAGTCATCCTAGGTTGGTTTTCTGGGCAGGGTTTCTTCATCAAAATTATGGCATTATGTGTCTAATTTCATCTACAATTTGCCTCACACCAATTGGAGTAACAGATTTTAACTTATAACTCTTTAAGTGGGCAGGGGTCAGGTTGTCCAGATCGGGACAGCATCACCTTCAATCCCACTTCAATTTCCATGCATTCAATCAACTCCCAAACATACCAATTGACCAATTTAAACATCAATTTGGTCAATTGGCATCAATTACTCAAATTCCCAACTTTTCTCCAATTCCATAAACCCTAATTTCCCAATTCATCATAATTCCATGAAATTTGAGTTCACTTAGCATTCTAACCACACATATCACATTATTTAAGCTCTAATTCATGTTTAATTTAACTAAACACCATCAAATCCAACACCCTTACAAGCTGGCTGAATTTTCTCTTCATCATACCAATTGATTTCTTTCAATTTTTTTTTGAGTTAAATTTCCTCCTAACAAACTCAATTACAAGATTACTTAACAAATTAAGATGGAAGGAAAACTTACCTCATTGGGCAGAATTTATAACACTCAATTCTCTTCAATTTCTTAGTTCTAATGGTTGCCAAGCTTCCTATCAAGGTCTAAGGGTAAATGTTAGTTCAAGTGGCTTTAGGGTTTATGGTGGAAAAGAGGAGAAATTGAAGCTTGAATGTATAACAATAGAGGTTTTTTGAAAGAAAAATGAAAGCGAGAGGAGAGAAGAGGGACGGCTAAGGAAGAAGGTGAATAAAAAAAATTGTTTTCTTTTTATTTTTAACTTTATTTAAGTCATAATTATCTCTAATTTTCATAATTTATAAATTTAAATTAATTAGGTCATGCATGTGTCATGGGAGTGATGTTATAAATCTCTTTTCTTTTCTTTTCTTTTCTTTTCTTTTCCTTTCTTTTTCCATACTTCTTCAATTTAATTCTATATTTCACAATTTTAATTTCTCACATTTTATTGGATAGTTAGGCCAAGAGTCACCTCTAAGGGTAAATTGACCAATTTGCCCCTCTCTGGTCTGATATGGTTTACCAATAATTCTGTATTTCTTTCAAAACCCTTATTTAATTATTTGCTCTGATTCTCTACCTTTTTCTATGATTTTCACATTTCTCCTAGCTTTACAATAATTCTTAGGCCTGCGGTGTCACAATGCCCCGTACGAAAATAGAGTTATAACTGACCTCGCAGTCATTTTCCGGTATGGTCACCCATCGTGGTTACCCCTGGCTCATTTAACCTTTATGTTCTATTTTTCTTATTTGTAATTTATCTTCTGGTAATCACTATTAAGTTTTATTCAAGGCTTTTCTAGGTGACTTCAATATGGTTCTAATGCTCTTAATTATCCGGACCGACATCGGTCACCGGAACAATGATTTGCACAGGACTATGCATGTAGGGGTGTTATGATTCTCTCCCCCTTAAAATAAATTTCATCCTTAAAATTTCACTTACAGTCAGTCCTTAAACATCCGTATGTGTTGTTTTCTCATATCTCTCGCATATTTCTATGTTGCTTCATAGTCTGAATAATGGTCCATAATACTTTGCCTATTGGCATTCATTTATTTCTTACTAGTTTCGTCTCAGGTGTTAACATCCTTATGAGTTACCCATACTCCCTACTTTAACTTGAATTAGGGATAACAGAGGTTGAACCTTATCCTACACTTTTGAGCTCCATGGCTGGGCTCTTAACACCGTCCCAAGTTAACTTACACCAAAGTTTGCACTTCTATGTTTTTATAACACAATAAATATTTTTCCTTAATATCATCCTCATACTTACTTTTCTATTTATTTCTTTTTCTATTCCACAACTTAACTTAACTTTAATTAATTCCTTGCTCAGTTTTATCTTATTCCTTGACTCAACTGTCAAGTTAAAGTTTAGCACCTTTTGTCATTCTTAGTAAATCCACTATACTTTGATATTACTCTGTTTTGGTCCTCTGACCATTCTAGTCAGCACTTTCACTGATATTCATAACGTTTCTTTGTTACATTTGCACCAACTATTCAAATTTTCACTTCCACATCTCTTTTATCTATTGATATTTTATAGTTTATTTTTCATTGATTTGCAATAATTACCTTTTCTTTTACTGAAACAAACATTATTCTCTAATACCTTAAGAAGGGAGTCTATAAAACTCTCCTTTTTCTCTTATTCTGCACTATTCATAATCTGATTATTATAATTCGCACAATAAAATTGTGCTCTTCTTAAGAAATATCTGACCAATTATCTTCTAGCATATCACTGTCCTTATTAGAACATCATTTCGCAATTATATTATAAGTTATAATTATTATCTATATCATTCTGTCTTCTGTAGTCTTATAGTGATTCCTGACGCATCGTAGCTCGTGTTAGATAACTGAGTCAGTGACTCTAGCTATCTTATAACTATAACCTTTCGATATTCTAACTTTAGAGTTTTAAATCCCTAAGTAGGATTTTCAAACTCATTTACAATAATAAAATTCTGTCTTGGCATAACTATACCAAAACAGATGCTATTTACAAATATCCTTATCTTAGTACACTATCGGGTAGTACGTAGCTCTACATAACAATTCTAAGTCGGTACTGTAATCTGCAGCTTACAGTACAAACATCAAGAACATTGTATAGTTACTAAGATACATTCCAATAGATCAAACTTTCCTATTTTTTTATCCTTTTCGAATCCACTAATATCCTAAACTTATTCTAATTACAATATCCATGGACAATTACTAATAGTAACATCTTTGCCTTCATCTAAGGCAATTATATTACTGTAACTTACTTTTAAGTCCTCTTGCTTTACATTAATTAGGCTCAATAATTAGCTTTATAATTTACAGTATGCTAGCAAATACTTTTTGCTGACAAACTCTTCCAAGACTAATTTCAATCACACTTATTATCCTAGTCTTTATCTAAAAGGACTAGTCACTAAAGAATCAAAATTTATTTCTATGCAAAAAAATAGTAGCAAAATATATAATTATTCCTTTCAAAAATTAAAAACGTACCGGTAATTATGTCTTAAATCTCTACTTCTCTCTCTTGATGCGTGAGGTACACTCAAGTCGGTGTACTACTTTGTTCAGATTTGATGTCTTGTGCCTTGGCTATCAGTAACACTGCCTCTACCTCTACTGCGGCCTCCACTAACTATCTGTGAACCTCTGGAAGCAGAACCTTGGACTAATCCTTTTGGTGTAGTATGTGGCATAGGTCGACGTACCTTAGTACAATCTCTGGCATAATGCCCGATTTTACCACAATTGTAGCAGGCTCCAGTGGCCTTATGGCAATTACCCCCATGTAACTTGCCACAAATGTCACAGGTACGGATGGGGTAGGAACTTCTGGTTCTTTGCCGACTGGTTCTTGATTGCTTCTGCCTTGAAGATCCGCCTCTATCATACTTAGGAGTTCGAGGTTCCTCAAAATATTTTCTTTTTCCTAAACTACTTCTCAAACTCTGATCCATAGGTTTCTCACTCTTATCTATTTCTTGTTGCCCTTGTGGGGGTTGGGTTTATGCTTGGGCTTGGGCTGACAAATTATCAGCCATTTACTTAAAGAAAGTGGCCATTTGCTAGGCCATTTGTGCAGTAATTTGTACAGGTGAGGCTGGTACAGTTGGGCCTTCAACATTCTGAGGAGCTGAGGCTTCACTTTGTACTTTTTCCGTCATAGACTATTCTATTGTCTCATTCTTCTCTTCCATATCTTTTCACAGGATTTCCTATCTCCTGAACAATAAACACAAGAAGGTTTCTCCCTGTTAGTTCATATTTATGATGTAAATGTACTATATGTATCAAACATTTGAGCAGTTGTATTTACCAAAAAATATTTCAAATTCACAGTTTAAAATTTACTTTAAAACCTACTCTGATACCACTAAGACATGTCACACCTTACCCCTCCATAAGGCATAACATGCTCTCGTACTTCGCCTACCGGTAACCCATTAAATATACTACAAGGGATTTTAAAACAATTTACGATTATTTTTAAAGTGGAGAGCAATTTTGACAGATATTAAAAACCTTTATTTGAAGTCAAATCATAAATCAAATTTTTACATATTTAAGACCTCCGCAATTTTTACAAAAATTTTCGCAGGGTGCCGGCTGTATTTTGAGAAAACAGTTCTTCAAACCTGAAAAGAAAAACACTCCCAATATAGTTTTTCAACCACAACTCCAATAAACTCAATTTCATCTCATAATCCCATATAAGAAGCTCAATTCGCAATCAGACGCAATTTGATTTAAACTAACACTGAACCATTTCATTTCAATCTCACAAATTTTCAATGTAAAGGAAATAAGTTATCAGTCACAAAATACAAGAATTTAAATATTTACATTCATTGAAGTATAAAAATTAGTATAACAAAATTTTATGAGTAATTAAAATCTCAAACTAATATTACAGTAATTTGTGTTTGATCACATTCCAAAATAATATTATAAAAGTATTTATGCAACTGCTCAAATGAAATTACATACATATAATTACATGATTATATCAAAATCTAATGTACAAGGGTATACCTATAATATACCCGAAGCTAGTCCCAATGTGTCTTCAAGGCGCAGCTTCAAGTGATCTCACTTAACTGCTCTATCCTTGCTTCCACCTGCAACAGCATACAAAGCTATCGTTGAGTGGTGAACTCAGTGGTGCACAACTATAATTTAAATGTACAATATACATTGACAAAATTATAACAAGAATTTGGAAATCCTTAAATTTATCAAAATTCCAAAAATCAAAATAAACGCTGTCAATAATATAAATCATTTGTTCAAATGACCTTGATCAATAATCACAATTTATCAAATCATAATTAGACATTTAATATAATCCCATCAATTTATGAAAATAAAGAGTAAATTTCACTAAAATCAATTATGCACAAATCTCATTTTAAAATCACCATTTCTCATTTTTCTAAAAACCATTCGTAATCTCACTAACTTTATGCAGGACTAATCTGTAAAGGCCAATCTTCAAAGTGATTCTCACTCCCTATGGTCGGGGAGATCGAATCGTGCACATTACATCCATAACAAATTACTTCCAAAAAGGGCCAAGTTTAACTTAGATCTAACCTCTGATAAGAGGAAGATCTAAACATGTGCAATTACTATGGTAATCAAAACAAAGCTAACTCCAATGTCTCCTCAACAAATGAGGGACGGGTAATAACATGTCAAGCATTTGTAGTGAGATATAAAATAACATCATAAATTTCATTATCCTTTTTGTGAGCATAAAATCACAATACAATTCAATTCAATGACAATTCCAATAACCAATAATTTCCATGCCCATCACAATTCAAAGCATAATTTGTCCTTTTTTCCATGTAAATCATTTTCCAATCAAAATTTTTCCAAAGAAAATTTTATTCAATCCATAACAAATATAGAATCATAATTAATCCATTTGCCAAAACTAAACTCATTCATACCATAACAAATTTTAATAATTGTTGAAATAAATTCAATACTTGATAAATATAATACATAAAAAACATAAGATCGTTTAATCAAATGAGATATGCAAAACCTTATAAATTGAAAACTAGTTGTGCACTAACCTCTTTGTTGACTTAGTTTACTCCAATTTTCATTTTTCCTTCGAAGATCCCTTTCCAACTGAAACACATAAATTTAAAGTGCTTCAGTATCCATTCAATCCATTTCTAATAATTAATTCCAAAAATTTCTTTGCAGACTTATCCTACTCATTAAGGTCTATAAATTCGGGTCCTTTACATTTTTATGTATAGATTGCCATTCCAAATTCAAAGCTTTTTAAGAGAAATTGTAAATTTTCAGTTTTATATCACTATTTTCTACTATTCCATTGGTCTGGTCACTATAGGAATTTGGCTACGTACGCTTCATCAAAGTTATTCCTTATTGTCTTAGCTTTAATTCCCTTTTTGAATCATTCCATTTAGAGTTTTTTAGCCCATGTTATGCCTATTTTTCTAAGGCTGGCCGGATTGGTTACAACCCATAAATTCTGGGCAATTGTTGGTTTTGGCAGTTTTGAGCAACTAACTTTGGTTGACAATTCAACTTGGTTATGGACAGAATTTGGATTTGTGTTCTTCGTGAAAGTTGTAGTACTATGTCATAGCTTTCTAATAGTTCAAAAATCAGGTCATTTAGACCTTCCTACACTAAGTTATGGCCAAATGAACAAATACTATTCATTTAATCAATTTTTTCCAGGTCCATAATTGGTTACCCGGATTTGGTCAATTTTTAGGTCATCCTAGGTTGGTTTTCTGGGCAGGTTTTCTTCATCAAAATTGTGGCATTATGTGTCTAATTTCATATCCAATTAGTCTCACACCAATTGGAGTAATAGATTTTAACTTATAACTATTTAAGTGGGTAGGGGTCAGGCTGTCCAGATAGGGGCAGCATCACCTTCAATCCCACTTCAATTTCCATGCATTCAATCAACTCCCAAACATACCAATTGACCAATTTAAACATCAATTTGGTCAATTGGCATCAATTACTCAAATTCCCAACTTTTCTCCAATTCCATAAACCCTAATTTCCCAATTCATCATAATTCCATGAAATTTGAGTTCACTTAGCATTCTAACCATACATACAACATTATTTAAGCTCTAATTCATGTTTAATTTAACTAAACACCATCAAATCCAACACCCTTACAAGCTGGCCAAATTTCTCTTCATCATACCAATTGATTTCTTTCATTTTTTTTTTGAGTTAAATTTCCTCCTAACAAACTCAATTACAAGATTACTTAACAAATTAAGATGGAAGGAAAACTTACCTCATTGGGCAGAATTTATAACTCCCAATTCTCTTCAATTTCTTAGTTCTAATGGTTGCCAAGCTTCCTATCAAGGTCCAAGGGTAAATTTTAGTTCAAGTGGCTTTAGGGTTTATGGTGGAAAAGAGGAGAAATTGAAGCTTGAATGTATAACAATGGAGGTTTTGTGAAAGAAAAATGAGAGAGAGAGGAGAGGAGAGGGACAGCTAAGGAAGAAGGTGAATAAAAAAAAATGTTTTCTTTTTATTTTTAACTTTATTTATGTCACACCTTACCCCTCCGTAAGGCATAACATGATCCCGTAAAATACTTAATGAACTACCGAACTTCACCTACCGATAACTCATTAGGTACCCTACAAGGGATTTTAAAATGATTTTCTTACATTTTGGAAGTGGTGAGCATTTTAGTGAGAATTAAAACCATTTATTCAAAGCTTAAAGACTAGTAAAAATTTTTGTCCATTTAAATTTTGCCGCAAATTTTATAAAAATTTTGACAGAGTTCTATTTGTTTTTGGAGAAAACCGTTCTTCAAATACCTGAGAAAAACACTCCCAAATATGTTTCACAATTTCCAATCTCCAATAAATCACAATTCAACTCCAATCAATTCATTTCAAAACAGTTCCACAATCCAAATCAAATTTATCAACTCAGAATAGTTAATAATTCCATTCACAAAGCATAAAGTAGGAATTTCATATGTACAAATATTAAATTTACAGAAGAAAGTCCAAAATAATATCATTATAATTTATTTACAACTGCTCAACTTACATTGATACAAATAACATTTCTATATTTACATCAAGATTATCTACAAGGGTATAAAATAATACCTGTACAAAATGATCAGAGTAGTCCTCGATTTAACATGACTCACTCACTGCTTTCTCCTTGCTCTTATCTGTGACAGCAAAATAAGCTATCGCTGAGTATAAAAATACTCAGTGGTGCACAATAAAAATTTAAAATGCAATAAATAAATCATTCATTGCCAAACACAATTTAAATGTTTCTCAATCACATTTCACAAATATTAAAGTTCATAATAACATCATTTTGTCAAATAATCTATTAAACACAGTTTAGTCAAACAATTTCATAAATACAGTGTTGCCAAAGTCATACACAACTTAAGCAATGACACAAAATTTCCGATCAATGCCGTGTTGTACACCACGACAAAGCAATCTCAACCCCATTAAGCGAAATCAATGAGGGAGGTGGCTAGCTAGCTAATGAGTACTCATCTGATCTACAACCTCAACTGGCAAGCCAGAGAGGGAGGAAAATAAACGATCTCAACCCCATAAATGGAGGAGGAAATGTGATATTGTCATGCTAAGTGTGAATCCAAAATCATTTTAAAACAATTATTTTCAATAATTTATAAGAGATCCCAAACAATTTTCAAAGTCATTTTTGTAGTCACAAAGTGGCAACACAATTTGTAAATAACACAGCGACTTCATAAAGTATAGCAATTCAAATTTTCAATTGGAAAACAATTACATAAATTTATTGTGCACAAACCTGACTGGAGTCGTCTCTAGGCCTTGATTCAGTCTTTCAGGGCTTCCAAGTCTTTTTCAGCTGAAAGACACAATTTCACAGTGTTTCAGTACCATAACTTAGCATAAATCCAAAAATAAATTTCACTTCATTTTAACTAGCTCTATTGCGTTAAATTCGACGTTCTCGAAGTTTTTGTGTTTCGGGTTACTATTCACTACACTATTCAAGTCAAATTGTTGACTTTTTAAGGCTTAATAGGTATGGGAACTCCAACTTCACCCACATACCACATTTTGGTCATTAAACTTGTTAGTTTTGGTCATTTTCTCAAAGCTTAGGTCATTTTGGCAAAATTGCCAATTTTCGGTTTTAGTGCTCCGAAGTTGCACTATTCCATTAGTCAATCTACTGTTGGAATTTGGCAAAACTTCCTTCATAGAAAATGTTCCTTATTGTCTTAAGTATATTCTCATTTTTGGATCACCTCAATCGGAGTTTTGTAGCTCAAGTTATAGCCAAAATACAGTGACTGTTCATGTGCACTGTTCATACTGCAACTATGGTTCTGGCAGGTTTTTGATCCAACTTTGTTCAGTAATTTGATCAAGTTAAGTTCATAATTTGGTCTAACTTTCTTCATATGAAAAGTTCTACTATGTCTTAGGTTTCCATCAGTTTAAGAATCACCTAAATCAGAGCTTTCTAGAGAGAGTTATAGCCATTTAAACATTACTGCTCAAATGGAAATCCTACAGTTTTGCAGGTACAGTAACTCAACTTTGCTCAATAATTTGAATGGGTTAATGGCATAATTTGGGTTGGTGTTCTTCATGAAAGTTTTAGATCTATATCTTATCTAATTTCTGGTAAAATTTCAGGTCAATTTGACCTGTCTAGCTCAAATTATGACCAAATGAACAGTTACTGTTCATTTGGTCAGTTTGGTGCAGTGGCAGCCTGCTCTCATTTCACTTTGGTCAATTGGTTCACCAAGTTTCAGTCAGTTTTTGGGCATGGTTCCTTAATGAAAATTGTGCCCTTTTATGTCTATTTTCATCCCTAATTGGTGGAATATCAATTGGGCTTGTAAAATTCCCGTTTTGGTCCTTCAAAGTAGGTTTGGTCATGCTGCCAGCAGCATGACCATTTGACCTACTAATTTGACTCCCATTCTAATAATTCCCACACATTTCCTTTGGTCATTATTGACCATTTTTCAGTCCACAATTGGTCAAAGATATCATTTATGCATTTCTCCAAAATTTGGTTCACAAACCCTAACATTTAAACCCTAATCTCACTACTTTGTTGCAAACAATCACACTCAATGGTTTTAATGCTAATCATTCAACTAAGGAAGGTTTCTAACTCATTCAAACCCATTAAATTCATGCAATTCATACTCCCTTCAACCAGGCCGAAATTTCAGCATGGGTCCTTCCCCCATATTTGTTTCATTTAATCAAGTTCTAAGCTCATTTCAAACACTAATTATGCATTTAAATGGAAAAATAAGGAGTTAACATACTAACCTTAACTTAAAGCTTCAAATCTCTAGCTTTAGCCCTTCTTTCTTCTTATACTCTTCTTCCTAAGTTGAGATTACAAGTTCTAGTGAGGTATTTAAGGGAGTTATGAAGGTTAAGTGAAGAGAATTAAGCTTAAGTGTAAGCTTAAAGGAAGAAAATTCCATGGAGATTCATGGAGGAAGTGGGGCGGCAACCAAGGGAAAGGAAGAAGACAATTCTAATTTTTTTTTTGTTTTATTTTCTTTAATCTTATCCCCTTTTTAAAGACCAAAAATCCCAAGTTAATAAAATAAATTAATTAATCCTTTATGACATCATGCATGATGTCATCACCTTTGACTTTTCCATCTTCTTTCTTTTTTTTTTCTATTTATTTTTTTTTATTAATTCTTTAATTTAATTCTCGATTCCAAAATTTTCTTTTCTCCGATTTTATTTGACAGTTAGGTCAGGAGTCAGCTCTCGGGGTCAATTGACCAAATTGCCCCTCGCCGGTTCATCCCGGTTTGCAAATAATCCAATATTTCTTCTGACTCCCTGACCTAATTATTTGACTGACTTAATAGTTCTTTTTCGTGATTTTCTCTTTTCCACTGTGTTCATAAGGGTCCTAAGGACCGCAGCGTCACTTTTTACGGTTCGAAATTTGAGTTTAAAACGACTTCGCAGTCGTTCCCGAGGAGGTCACTCATCGCTGTGACTCTCGGCTCGTTTAACCTCTTATGTTCTGTTTTTCTTATTTATAGTTAACTAATTAAACATTACTAATTATTTATGTTTATGGATTCTCAAGTTGTCTTAAGTGTGGCCCTAATCCCATTAATTGTCTGGACCGATACCGGTCACCGGAACAGTGAAATATACCAGGCTATACCAATAGGGGTATTACAATTCTCCCCCCCTTAAATAAATTTCATCTCGAAATTTTACCTGGTATCAATCTCTGAACAGCTGTGGATGTTGTCTCCTCATGTCCTCCTCTCGTTCCCAAGTAGCCTCTTGGCCTGAATGATGGTTCCACAGCACTTTTACCAATGGTATCTGCTTGTTCCGTAGCTACTTCACCTCATAAGCCAGAATCTTTATGGGTTCTTCTTCATATGTGAGATTTAGATTCACTTCTATTTCTTCTACTGGTAGTACATGAGATGGGTCTGATCGATACCTCCTCAACATAAACACATGGAAGATATTATGTATCTTCTCCAACTCTGGAGGTAGTGCCAACCGATATGCCAAAGGACCCACTCTTTCCAATACCTCATATGGCCCGATAAAACGAGGATTTAGTTTCCCCTTTCTGCCGAATCTTATAATTCTCTTCCAAGGAGAAACCTTAAGGAAAACTTTCTCACCCATTGCATACTCAATATCCCTTCTTTTCAAATCAACATAGGACTTTTGACGGTCTGATGCAGTTTTAAGTCTACCCCTGATCACCCTGATTTTCTCTTCAGTCTATTGAACAATTTCGGGTCCAATCATTTTTCTTTCACCCACGTCATCCCAACACAACGGGGTTCTACATTTCCTGCCATACAAAGCTCCATATGGAGGCATCCCAATGCTTGATTGGTAGCTGTTGTTGTAAGCAAACTCAATCAAAGGCAAGTGTGTATCCCAACTACCCTCAAACTCAATCACACAAGCCCGTAGCATGTCCTCCAAAATCTGAATTAGCCTCTCAGACTGGTCATCTTTCTGTGGGTGGAATGCAGTACTGAAGTTCAATCTAGTTCCTAAGGCTCTCTGAAGACTACCCTAGAATCTAGAAGTGAACCTAGGATCTCTGTCTGATACGATAGATACTGGCACTCTATGTAGTCTCACAATCTCATCGATGTACAATCTGGCCAATCTGTCCAAACTGTAGTCCATTCGGACTGGCAGAAAATGAGCAGACTTAGTCAGTTTATCGACAATGACCCATACTGCATCATGACTCTTCTGTGTCCGCGGAAGTCCCATTACAAAATCCATCGTTATTCTTTCCCATTTCCATTCTGGCACTGGTAGTGGATGTAACAACCCAGTTGGTACTTGATGCTCTGCCTTTACTTGTTGACAAGTTAGGCATTTTGATACAAACTCTGCCACATCTCTCTTCATACCCATCCACCAGTAATGCTCCTTTAGCCCTCTATACATTTTTGTACCACCAGGGTGCATAGCAAAAGGAGACTCATGCGCTTCCTTCAAAATGATCTGCCTCAAATCAATATCATTAGGAACACACATTCTGCCCTGGTGTAGCAGTAAACCATCATCTCTGATTGAGAACTCTGGTTTCTTGCCCTGTCTAACTTCTTCCAACAGCTTCTGATACTTTTCATCATTCTGAGCAGCCATTCTGATATGATCGATTAACACTGGCTGTACATGCCATGCAATTACTGTCTGCCCCTCATCATTAATCTCTAAACTGGCATGTAATGATCTCAACTCATGTACCAAAGACAAAGGAGTAACCTGTAGACTTGCCATAGTCTTGCGACTTAAGGCGTCAGCCACAACATTAGCTTTCCCTGGCTGATAGTCTATCAGGCAATCGTAGTCTTTTATCAACTCTAACCACCTCCTCTGTCTCAAATTCAACTCTTTCTGGGTGCCCAAATACTTCAAACTCTTATGATCTGTGTAGATGTAACACTTCTCCCCATACAAATAATGTCTCCAGATCTTAAGAGTAAACACAATGGCTGTAAGCTCCAAATCATGTGTTGGATAATTCCTCTCATGCGGTTTTAGTTGGCATGATGCATAAGCAATGACATTTCGATCTTGCATCAACACACAACCTAACCCGTTGTGAGAAGCATCACTGTAAAGTGTATATTCTTTACCCGGTATAAGTAAAGTCAAGACTGGAGCCTCAATCAAACGTCTCTTCAATTCATCAAAACTTTGCTGGCATTTGTCCGTCCACTGAAATTTCACATCCTTTCTAAGTAGCTTGGTCAATGGAGATGCCAACATAGAGAATCCCTTCACAAATCTCCAGTAGTATCCAGCTAAACCCAGAAAACTGCGAATCTCTGTGACATTTCTGGGTGGCTTCCAATTAAGGACAGCTTCAATTTTGCTAGGATCTACCTTAATACCCTCTTCTGATACTATGTGCCCCAAAAAAGATATTTCTATCAGCCAAAATTCACACTTCGACAATTTGGCATATAGCTGTTTCTCCCTCAAAGTCTGCAGTACAATCCGCAGATGTTTATTATGCTCTTCTGCATTCCTCGAATAGACCAATATATCATCAATAAATACCACAACAAACTGGTCGAGGTATGGTCTGAAGATAGTGTTCATCAGATCCATAAAAGCAGCCGGAGCATTAGTTAACCCGAATGGCATGACCAAGAACTCATAATGGCCATAGCGGGTTCTGAAGGCAGTTTTAGAAATACTCTGCTCTTGTACTTTCAGCTGATAATAACCTGATCTCAGGTCAATTTTGGAAAACACAGCTGCACCTCTTAACTGATCAAACAAGTCATCAATACGGGGCAATGGGTATCTGTTCTTTATTGTCACCTTATTCAACTGCCGATAGTCAATGCATAACCGGAGAGTGCCATCCTTCTTCTTAACAAACAATACTGGCGCTCACCAAGGTGACACACTAGGGCGGATGAAGCCCTTATCAAGTAACTCTTGCAATTGTACTTTCAATTCTTTAGTTCTGCAGGTGCCATTCTGTATGGTGTTATGGAGACTGGGTCCACACTAGGCATAACATCAATTTCAAACTGCACTTCTCTTTCTGGAGGTAATCCTGGCAATTCATCAGGAAACACATTCGGAAAGTCACATACAGTAGGAATGTCCCTCAGTGCTGGACTCCCCACTTGGGTGTCTATCACATGTGCCAAGTACGCCTCACACCCTTTTCTAATCATTTTCCGGCCAAAATTGAAATGATGTTTGAAGGTAATAATCGTCTCTCCCCATGTATTACTACATCACCATACCGAGGAAGACCAAAAGTGATCTCTTCGCCTGATCAATCATCGCATGATGCCTGGCTAACCAATCCATGCCTAAGATAATATCATAATCTCTGAAGGGCATTTCAATTAAATCCGATAGAAAAGTGAGTCCTTGGATCACCAAAGGACAATCCCTATGTAGCCTATTTACCCTGACCTCCTGGCCTAATGGACTAGTTACTAGCACATCATAGTCCATTGGTACACACTGAATAGCAGTAGAACACATCACCCTAGCACTAACATACGAATGTGTGGAGACAGGATCAAATAACACATACACATCTTGGTCAAGGATGGAGAAAATACCAGCTACTACATCTGATGTTTCAGCCTCCTCCCTCTGACGCATGGTATACACTCTAACTGGTGCGCCATTGGATGCTGGCTAGTTAATAGTTCTCTGACTTCCAGGGGTGTTACCAGGACCCCTACCTCTGCCTCTACCTCTAGCAACTGACGGTGACCCTCTGGGTGCAGAGACTTGGGTTGATCCTTCAGATGTGGTAAAAGATCCAGA
This sequence comes from Hevea brasiliensis, assembly GCF_030052815.1. NCBI lineage: Eukaryota > Viridiplantae > Streptophyta > Magnoliopsida > Malpighiales > Euphorbiaceae > Hevea > Hevea brasiliensis. The sequence goes on from NC_079498.1 coordinate 39,597,162, forward strand.
CTGGCGCGGACTAGTGCAATCCTTAGTGAAATGTCCGCTTCCTCCACAGTTAAAACATGCACCAGTAGCCTTGAAACAAACCCCACCATGAGTTCTACCACACGTTTCACACTGCCGGACCGATAAAGATCCTCGAGAAGCTTGTTGGGTCGGCTGACTGCATCGAGGTGGTCTTTGGCCAGAAAATCTGCCTCTGCCTCTACGGGAGCTAGATCCCCCAAACTGTTTCCTCTTGCCAGAACCACTTTCAGATGCTTGTCCAGTAGTCTTTTCAGCCTTCTCTTTCTCTTGTGAACCCTTCTTCACTGCCCTTTCAGATTCTATCCTTTTTAATTCCTAACTCTACTTATGGCTGTCTAACCTTGCTGGACTCATAAGTCCAAAAATCCTACAATGAAGCAACACTCCCAATTTTCAATTCCACCCAACTTCCAAACTTCAATTCACATTCATAGCACTTCAAATAGTAAAAAATAATCCTTAAAATCATCAATTTCAAGTCATAGCACAAAATTCCCAAATTGAGGTCAAAACCCTAACTTCCACAATCACAATTACATCCAACACATACCAATCAACATATTTATCATACACACTCATCATCAACATTAGTAGACTACTTAATTCCATAAAAAATCATCAAACCCTAAACCCCTTTCATGGCTGCCAAAATTCATACATACTTCTACGTAAGTGTTTTGTTCAATTTCTCAATAATTTCTCATTCAATTTAACTTCCTAACATAGAATAAAGAGAGAGATGTAAGAGTTAGCACTAACCTTATGTTGATCACTCTTCCAAGCTTGTAACAACTTCTTAATTTCTCCTTTTCTCCTCTTCTTTTTTCCACTAATCACCCTAGCAAGATCAAAAATGGAGTTTTTGTATTGGGAACGTAGGAAAATATGGTGGAGATTTAGGGTTTCATGAGCTTGGTAACTCAACAACGGAGGATGCCCAAAGATGATGAGGTTCGGCCAACATTGGAGTGAGAAGGAAGATGATAGCTTTTTAATTTAATTTTTTCTTCTTTTGGTTTTTATTCCCAAGCTTGTTTAATTTTGATTGGTGGATAATTATTTAATGACTTAATAATGATGTCATAAATTAGATTTTTATTTTTTTTATTTCTTTTTCTTTTTCTCTCTTTTACTTATTTTTAATAAATTTTTCTTTAATATTTATTCACATTTTATGTCATATACCTCTCTTACTTGAATGGAGAAGTTGGTCAAAAATTATCTCTGAAAGCGAAATGACCAAAATGCCATTCGTTTAGCTTATTGGGTTAAAATTGTTTGTACCGATTGATTTAATTTTATTAGCATTTTTTTGGCATTCTATTATCATCGAAACCTCAATAACCCTTCTCTTAAGTCTCAAAAATTATTTCACAGGGTTTCCCACGGGTTTAGGGCTACTAGCTGTCTTCACAGCAACTTCCCGTTAGGTCACCCATCGCTAGGACACCGACTCATTTAACTTTATTGTATTTCATTTCTAAAATTTTTTCTTAAATTTTCTTATCGTTATTTGAGTTATTTATGACTCCTCACTCTAGTTTAAATATAGTTCTAGATATTCTGGCTGTCCAGACAGACATTGGTCACCGGAACAGTAGAACGTACCGACTATCTAAAGTGAGGATGTCACAGTTCTTCCCCTCTAATAAAAATTTCATCCTCGAAATTTACCTGATGTATGTAGTCGAAGATCTGCTACCTCCTTGCTTCTTTATTTCCCTGTGTTGCCGTTTCATTGTCTGGACCTGACTCCTCTCAAGCCTCCATAGCATATAGCCTCCTCTGAGGGCAATCCTTCAGAAAATGGTCCATAGCCCCACATCTATAACAGGCTCCAGTCAACCTCCTACATTCACCTCTATGCCATTTTTTGGAATGGCCATATTTTCTTGGGGTAGAACTTCTCACTGCTAGTCCCAGTGAATTCACTACTGGTGTCTCTAGTTGGCCTATTTGAGTCATAGGCCTGGGCCTCTGTCTCCTACTCTTATCAGCCATCTGACTTAATGCTTCTCTAGTTCTCTTATTACTAGACTATCAAAATACTTTCTTTTACTGATCGCCACTCTTATTCTGTTCCCCTTCATGGACACAACTAATATATTTCTTTCTAAATTCCATTAGAAAGAAATCCCAAGTCACCTTGGCTGGCGGCACTACTTTAATTATAGTATCCCACCATCGATATGCAGCTTCTTGTAGCAATGAAACTGCACACTCTAAACTCTATTTTGGGGTACAATCGAGCTGCTGCAGGACTCTTTCAGTTTTTTCTAACCAATACTCCAAAGCTGTAGAATCATCTTCCTTTCTGCCTTTGAAATCTACAGCCCCATACTTTTTAATTTTTCCCAAAGGTGACTTCTGTTGTGGTTGGGGTTACGAAACTGTCCCCGTCATCTGTCTAAAGAACTCTGTCATTTGCTCAAACAAGGCCTGTTGGGGTTGTATAGGCACCTCTTGCACTTGTTGAGCAGGATCTCCCTTGCCTCCAATATCACTCCCAGCTGGGGCGCGACTTTCTACTTCTTTCTCTACAACTCTTTGTGGACTAGGATCCATACCTTAACCTAAAATAACCAGAGAAAATAGATCTGCATTAGTGTCACCTCGACTCTTATGAATGCAATGCATGTTATGCATACAATCTTATTCTATCTATCGATGCCTAGGAACGCCTAAACCGTGCTCTGATATCAATAAATGTAACACCCCTCACTAGTCTATAGTATAGCCGAGCAAAGCATGTCATATTCGATGTCGGAGCACCCTATCTTATTTTACTTTATTCCTAAATAATTTTAATCTCGTTATATTTTAGAATCAAATATATTCTAAGGAGAAACTAACGGAGTTTTCCCTATTATATTACCATGTGACGTGTTTCACTGGTCACCTGTTTAAGAATCTCAACAATATTTTCCCTACAATAATTCATCCATACTCATATCATCATTTCAAAAATCATTACGTAATTCAATTCCATACTCATTTTGTACAAATTCATTCATGCTTATTACATATATCAAAATTCTCAATTTCATTAGTTTACATAATTTGTAAATTAATTACATAAATTCATAATTTACATTAGGTGCATATTAAATACAATTTCCTAATTTACATTACAAAAAAAAAATTATAATACACAAAATAAATAATATGACTAATGTGAGCCCTATCTACATATATTGCTTAGGAGGTGACAATCTTGAATACTTCTAATACTTCTGCATATCTGGACTCCAAAAATTCCAGTTAAATGTCTACTAGGTTTTATCTTCAGTACTTGTGTGAGGAAACAAATCCATCACGCTAAGCATTGCTGCTTAGTGGTGCAATAAAGATAGAGATAGAAATAAAGATAGAAATAAAATATAATTTGTTCATTTCTCATTGGAGGTGCATAGTTCATAAATTATAATAATAATATAAAATATAAAAATATTCTAAAAATATAAAATTATGCTTATATTATTATGTATGACACATTTGCAATTATAATTACTTTGCTAATTTTTTTCATCACTTCCTCAGTATTTCTTAGGTTGTCTTAGATCATTTCATAATAATTAAAATTTTTAGAGTTATTTTATAACAGATAAATTTTAATATTAATCTGATTTATTTCAGGTCTTTCAAATAAATAATTTCTTAGAGCTAATCTAATTTATTTCATATCTTTCTAACTCATTTATTTAGTTTCTAATATTTTTAATTTATTTCACTACCCAAGTAACCTATGATAGGCTGACTAAACTGGATAAATGGGTCACTGGGCACTAGACACCGTGGTTCCTGGAGCCGTCATACCATGGGATGTGAAATACGGAACGTCAACCACGTATGTAATCAGTATGGCTAAAAAAAACCATGATAATAGATAATCAGATAATCGAGCATATAAGCCATGAATGCAAGCATAAAGCTAGAAATATAAGTATAAAGCCTTATGCAGTACTACTCAAACAATAGCCTATTGGTATACCAATCTATCCAATCTGACACACGTGTCTAGGTAATACATGGGCATATAAGTACCATTAAGCATTAATACGCTTTATTATTTCATTATAATTTCTATTTATATTTTATAGCATTTTAATTTTAATTTTGATGGAAGAAAAATTTTCAAATCGCATTCGTACATAATTTTTGCATTCATCATATTATATACATTGATCACAATTCACATCAATTGTTTCACATACCGTTGTACTCCAAACATTTTTCCTTTCTCTCATAATGAGAACTAATGTCCCATTCATATATTCATGTGATTCATTTATTCATTACAAATTTTATATGAATTATCATTCCTAATTTAAGTAATCCATGAACATTTCATGAATTTCAAATTTCATACCTCAATTTCCTTTAGCAATTTAGTTCTTACATTTTGTGCCATTGTATTTACTATTCACATTACTATTCATGTAAATTTTGACTATTTAGTAAATAAGTGGATTGCAAATTCTAAATTCATAATAATACCACATTTTGGGTTATAAATGTAACATCCTCCCTATACTTGTTCTGTACGTTATATTGCTCCAGTAGTCAAACAACAGTCCAGGCAAGTCAGGATGTCTAGAACTACACTTCGGTAATAGTGAACAGACATATAATGATGAAATAAATAAAAAGAAAATACAAGAAAAATCAAACAAAAATGAAAGAGAGAAAATGATGCTAAGTTAAGCAGTAAACATGACAATGGGTATCAGCCTTGGGAAGGCCGTTGCCGACCCCAGGACCACGGGGAACCCTCTGAATTTAATTTTGAGACATAAATAAAGGTTTATTGAAATGTAATTGACACTAGAAATATCAAAGAAAAATTAATAGATTAGTATAAAGAAAAATGAAAAATCGAGAAACAGACAAAAATCGGTGTTACCGAAAAATCAGGAATATAACCCGAAGTGGGGTATTTTGGTCACTTGACACATAGTGTTGACTTTTGACCTCAATCTCCATTAAAAATAAATGATATTACACTTAGAAAATGTCATGAAAAATTAAATTGTGATACATTATAAGAATAGTGAAAGAAATGGGGGATAAAATCCAATTTATGAAACTTTGAATAATTAACATTAAAATCCAAGTTAGTGCTCCACTAACTTGGATATTGGGACCCTTATCACAGCCTTGGGATAGCAGATAGCACTCACCATCATCTTCTTCATCATCCCATTTTACTTTGCCGAAATGAATTCCACCATGGAAATCACCATGGCCACCCCACATGCAACCTCCATGGGTGCATGATCAAGCCATCCTTTTCACTTCTTTCCTTCATCAAAGCTTGCCTACTCACCTTGGGGAAGATATTGGCAACAAGAAAAGCAAGATTTGGTGAAGTTTTGATAAGCTTCAAAAGTGGTAAGTATCCAAAACCTCTCCCTTGCTTTAGTAAACCTTGTGTTTAGGTTGAGGTGAGTATTTTGGTGAAGAGAAATGAAAGAAATAGTGAGAAATGGACTTGTCCATTTTTGGCAGCCATGAACCTTTGTTGAGCTTAAGTTATTTTTACTTATAATGAATGGAAATGAAGGTTGATTAATTTAAATGAAAGTTGTAGTAAGTTTGTATCTAAGTATATGCATGTAGTGTTTGAATTAAGGGTGTGAAATGGAACTTTGATGCCTTGAGCAAACTGCCATATTTGGCAGCCCCTAATAGCATGAATTTGTGTGTGAACATGTAATTATTAATGAAATATGCTAAGGTTAAATTGTGGGCAGCAAGTGTAAGTGATATTGAAGTATGATTATGTTGAAGTGTATGTGTAATATTGACATTGAGATGTGTTAAATTTTGGTGGAAGTGAATGTTGAATTAATGGTGAATTATGTGCATTGAGCACTTGAATATTCTACCCAAAATTTTTGCTGAAATTATGTACAATATATATATGGAAGTGTTATTGATTGAATATTGAAGAAATTAGGAGGAGAAGGAATATCAAATTGGAAGTGTATGTGCTTTGTGCAGGTTGTGTGTGAAGGCAGTACATAAATTAGGCCATAAGTGCCAAACTATGAATCCAATTGGTATGAGTCCAATAGGGGGTGAAAATAGACACCAAATAGGCCAACTTTCATGTAGAAATGTTGCTAAAATTCTACCTAGAAACTGACCTTAAAAATGACCAAATCCGGATTAGCAACCTTGCAACCCAGATTTTTGACCATATGAACAGTAGTCCTTTGGATGACCATAACTCACTCAAAACAGGTCCAATTGACCTGAAATTTTTCCCATGGTTAGTTTAGACATATATCTACAATTCTTATGAAGACACCAAAGCCCAGAAATGGCCAGAACCAAGTCAAATGGCTTGCACAAGTTCGGGTACAAAAACTGCCGAACCAAAACTGACCTAAAATTGACCAAATTTTGCACTAAAGGTGCAATCTGTCCAGCTTTAGTAAATTGACCATATCTTGGTCTATACAACTCAGAATGACCTGAAAATTTTCCCCGTGTGCAATAAGACATAGAGCTACAATTTTGCTTCTTTGACCAGAAGCTAAAAACCAAGGGAAATAGGACTTTAAGCTAGACCAATCTAGCACACAAAAATTGAGAATTTGACATTTTGCATACAATGATGCTTGAAGCATTTTGGCAATGAATGCCAACTTGTAAAAATGGTAAATTGCACTATATTGGCAGCATATTGAGATATAAATTGTGACATATTGATGCTAGAAACAACTTATCCATATTACCTAAAAAGGTCAACATATGCATTGACTTGTGAATTATATAATAGTTAGTAAACTTCAAAAATTAAAGAATTAAACAATTAATTAATAATGTGCCCTAGTTTGCCTAGTTGACTAGTATGGATAGGTTGGCATGCCAATAGGATTCTGACAACTGTTCTGTAAATGGCTTGATGCCATACTGTGTTTTTACGGCTTATTATGCCGCACTGTGACTTTAATAGCCTACGGCTATACATATTGTGTATTTATTTTTGGCTTATCGCCATATTGACTATATAGCTTTTTAGCTACGCTATTTGCACACCAGGAGACACTTTGTAACCGATGGTGTGACGGCCCGAAATACTAGGTACCCTGTCACACCCCGGCTTAGTGGGCCCCAGCTCAAGCCCCTCTATGGGTGGACATCTTGCCGGCGTACCCCTCTAGAGGCCGGCGATGCAACTCAAATCGGTACTGTCCGCTTTGGTGGAGTTCAATCCCTTCGCCCTGCAGAGCTAGGATTCGAACCCATATCACCTCACGGGTTTGCTTCGCCTGCAGCTCAATTGGTAAGAGGCGAAGCAAACCCGTGAGGTGATATGGTTTTGAATCCTAGCTCTGCAGGGCGAAGGGATTGAACTCCACCAAAGCGGACGATCTGGTTGAGTTGCATCGCCGACCTCTGAGAATGCAGCCCGAAGATGGCCACCCATAGAGGGCTTGAGTCAGGCCCTAAGCCGGGTGTGACAATAAAAAAGGCGCCTTTTTATTGTTACACCCGGCTTAGTGGGCTGACTCAAGCCCCTCTATGGGTGGCCATCTTGGCGTGCCCTCTGAGGCGGCGATGCAACTCAAATCGATGCTTGTCGCTTTGGTGGAGTTCAATCCCTTCGCCTGCAGAGTTAGGATTGAACCCATATCACCTCACGTGTTTGCTTCGCCTCTTACAAAGTGAGCTCAAGCTAAATGGGTAAGAGGAGAAGCAAACCCGTGAGGTGATATGGGTTCAAATCCTAGCTCTGCAGGCGAGATGAACTCCACCAAAGCGACGATACTAATAGTCGCACCGGCCTCTGAAGTACTGGCAAGATGGCCACCTGAAAGGGGCTTGAGCTGGGGCCCGCTAAGTCGAGATGTGACATACCAGTGCGAATATCCGTTTATCGATGCCGTATATAGGCTACACGGGCAGTAATTCAAGTACTATTAAATTCAAATACCTAAATCCAGTCTACTGACATACAGCACCACCAAAAATTTGTAAATACTTTATTTACTTTATTTTAGTGTATATTTCTTTATATTTGGCACCACTAAGCAAAATTGCTTAGCGCGTTGCTTTTGTAACGCGTAGGTATTGGAGATACAGCTGGGGAGCCCAGCAGACCTACGACCGGGTGAGACATCAGATCTGCACAGGAGTCCAGAGTCATCTGCACTGCATTGCATACATGGTAGGACTTAGGATATCTTGTATTTTGTACTTTTGTTGTATATTTGAAAGTCAGCCCTGTATTTTGTAATGTTATGAAAGCTCTAAAGTTTGTAATATTTTGTACATATTAAATGACATGGAGATTTTCTATATATATTTAAATTATTATGGACTATATTATGGAACTGTTTAATGACTGTAAAAGTCTATTGACTTTACTGAGAAATAGAGACTGTGAAATATTTGAGATTTTGATATCATCATATTAAACTGTTTTCAACAGGTTTGGAAGGATAGTTTGTCCTAAATATAGATGGCACCTTGCCAAATTTTTATTACCAATCTTGAAACACTGATTTTATCAAAGTATAACAATAGTATCAGCATGATATGAATATTACATAAAAGACTTCTTAAAATCAAATTGAGTTCAAGAAATGAAATAATCACAGACTAGGTATTCCAGCACGCCGTGTAGCACGCCTTGCTCGGCTATACTGTAGACGGGTGAGGGGTGTTACAATAAACTTGTTAGCATTAGTTGCCAATTACAATTTAAAGTTCCCTAGATGTATTTCCAAATTTTTAGTTTTGGTCACCTAAGTTTACTATTTCATTAGACCTATCTACAGTGAAAATTTGGCTAAACTTTCTTCATCAAAGTTGTTCCTTAATGTCTCTACTTTAATTTCCTTTTTGAATCAATCCATTTGGATTTTTTTAGCTCAAGTTATGGTCAAATTACCATAACTAGTTCATTGACCCTTTTTGGATCCAGAACCAGGCAGATTCTGGAGTCTAATTTAGTCTAATTATTTGGGTATGCTACAGTCATTTTTAGACTGAATATCCTCCATATGATTTGTTACCTTATGTCTTAGGATCACTCAGGTTCAAGAATCATAATTTTTCCAGTTATTTAGAGTCAATTATTGCTAAATAACTGACATGGACTGATAAACCTTGTGCCTTCAGGATTTCAAGTTCAGGTCAGCATTTTTTATTCCCATTTTAGGGTACTTGCACTCAAAATTTGAGGAAGGTTCCTAAATCAAAGTTGGAGTCCTATTTCTTAAGTTTCCAGGGCAATTTGGCTCATCTCAATTGGAGTTTCCTAGTGGGAGATATGATCTAAATACTATTCTGGGGTCAACTGTGTATTTGGTTCATTTTCAGAATTTGGAATACTAACTTGTCCTAGCAATCTCTTCAAGTTCCATTAGGTTCTGAGTTTTGGTCAAAACACTAAATTTGTAGTTCTAGGTCTTATAAAAATTTTGGCTTTGGTTTTAACTCATTTGCAGTGTTGTAGGCCAAGTTATGATATTTTTTTATGTAGTAGAATATAAATTTAGAATTGATAAAAGAAATGAAACAAACCAAGTGTGTAGAGTATATGTGAAATTCGGTCAACATATAAGATTTAGGATGTGAGTGATATGGATGCAATTAAAGACACAATTAAGCTTGGTAAAGTATGTAAACAATGTTTATACACTTTAATTGCACTTTGATTTAACTAATTGAGCCTTTTGCATGAATTAGAGTTTTGGACACTTAGGGTTTAGGAGTAAAAAATGTGAGAAATTGTGAAATGATGTGTTTGACCTAGTTTGAGGTGAGAAATGGTCATTTGTGACCAATTGAGATGTGTTGAAAGTGTTAGAGGTGAGTTTAAATTTGTATTGAAAATGGTCCTGGTCTCTTTGCGGGACCAAAACTAAAAATTTACAAGTCCAATTGGTATGAGACCAATTGGTAATGAAAATAGACACAAAATGACACAATTTTCATTTAGGAATCATGCCCAAAAAGTGACCAAAACCTAGTGAACAAATTGACCAAATCCAGATTTTCTCAGTCTGACCTGTACAAAAATGAATAAATGAACAGTGTTTGTTCATTTGGCCATAACCTGAAATTTTACCAATGGACAGTTGAGATATAGACGTAAAACTTTCATGAAGAACACAAACTCAAATTATGCCATTAACTAAGTCATTTGGCCACCCAAAGTTGGTTACCTAAAGCGCGAGCGAATTTGCCTGAAATGCAGGTTAAGTCCAATCCGGCAGCCATGATTCAAATGGCTATAACTTGAGCTACAAAACTCTAATTGGAGTGATCCAAAAAGGAGAATAAAGTTAAGACAATAGGGAACATTTTCTATGAAGGAAGTTTTGCTAAATTCTAATAGAAAAATGACCAATAGAACAGTGCAACTTAAGACACCAAAACTGAAAATTTGCAAATTTGCTTAAAAGACTTAGAATTTGAGTAAACAACCAAAACCAACAAATTTAGTTATCAAAATATGGTATGTGGGTGAAGTTGGAATTCCCATACCTATTAAGCCTTAGAAAGTCAACAAATTGACTTGAATAGTGTAGTGAATAGTAACCCCAAAACACAAATTTTAAAGAACGTCAAGTTTAGCTCATTAGAGCTAGGTAAAAGTGAAATTTAATTTATTTTTGGTTTATGCTAAGTTATGATACTGAAACACTGTGAAACTGTATGTTTCAGTTGAAAAGAATACCAGAAAGGAACCCGAGGTGTCGAGTTAAGGCCAAGAGGCGACTCGTTTAAGGTTTGTGCACAACGTAGAATTTCTGTAAATTTTCTTCTGGATATTGTTTTGAATAAATTGAAATATTGAATTGTGACATCATTGTGATGAAATATTTATTATGCTTTTGATTTAAATTGTTGAAAGTTATTTGTGTATATTTAAGATGGCATAAATGTTTAGTAAATTGTTAAGATAAGTTTTGAAACCACAGTGTCATGATCATATATTTGAACACCTCACTAGCATGACTAGTGAGGGTAATCAGTTTCGAATTTTGATTCCTTCTCTAGCTGAAGTGTTAAGGTGTGTGCTAGTAGAATAAGAAATTGAATGGATATCCATATATTGAGCTAGCTAGCCATGTGATGTGACTTCTCCTTAGTCTCTGGCTATTGAGATTATATTTATTTCGAATGGCATGATATAAATGTGGGTTTTATGAAATTGGTTTTGATACTTCGAAATGAAATTGTTTGGATTAAAATCTCGTAATTCATGTTTTGTATTTAATTCTCATGTTCAATCCAATTTTTGAATAAGTATGATTTAAATTCTGCATAAAGATTATTTTAGCATGTTGTGCACCACTGAGTCCTAGTACTCAGCGATGGCTGTTATTGCTGTTGCAGATTTAGAGACTAGAGTAGCAACAGATTGAGCTGTTGAGGACAGAGGAGCTACCTGCTCCCTGATTATAAATATTTATTTTGATTTATGTAATGCACGTAAATGTATAGACATGTAAAATTGGTCTTGAGCAGCTTGTATAAAGTTTGTAATAAATTTTAGTTTGGATTTTTCCTAATGTAAATTTTTAGTATGATGTAGATAAATTGTTTTATCTTTAATGAAATATGAATGGAAATATTTTATTTTAATTTAAATGAAATTGATTGATAGTATTTTGATGATTACTGAATTTTTGGAAATTGAGAAATGATGATTGTTGAATTTTGAAACTTGAGAAATTGGTTGGGATTATTGTGGAGTTGTTGAAATTGTTGAGATAAATTATTAGAAGTACTTTTTACAGGTATTTAAAGAATTGTTTTCTCAAAATACAGATGACACCCTGCTGAAATTTTTACAAAATTTACAAAAAAATAAAATGGGCCAAAAATCTTAACTAGTTTTCAACTTTGAATAAATGATTTTAATACCTATTAAAAAATGCTCACCACTTATAAAAGTAAGAAAATTGTTGTAAAATCCCTTGTAGGTACTTAATGAGTTATCGATAGGTGAAGTTCGATAGTTCATTAGGTATTCTATGGGATTATGTTATGCCTTACAGAGGGGTAAGGTGTGACATGTTTTAGTGGTATCAAAGCAAATTTTTGAAGTATGTTTTAACTTGAGAATTTGTGTCTTTCCTTGTTAAGTACAACTGCTCAATATCCATATTTGTTACATACAGTGCATTACATCATAAATATGAACTAATAGAGGGAAATCTCCTTATGTTATTTGTTCAGGAGATACCCTAACTTCAGATTGAAATGAAAGAAGGGGATCGCTCAGTCGAGCAATCTGTTGAAGCTGAGGCACAAGAGGAAGCCCAAGCTTTGTAGAATGTCAGTGGATTAGTAGCACTATCCCCACAAATGCCGCAGTTTCCTACACAATTTGCACAGCAGATGGCTGCGATGTTTCAACAAATGGCTGGGGGTATGCCTGCTCAAGCTCCACCCCAGACACCTGTGGCACAACCACTGCCTCCAGCCAGACAGTATGATAAGTTATTAAAGTATGGGGCTATAGAATTTAAGGGTACAGTAGACCCGTTTGAGGCAGAGCAATGGCTTAAAAGAATGGATAGAGTGTTCAAGAAGCTGCACTGCCAAGATGAATTGAAGTTTGAATACTCTGTGTCACTACTGTAAGGGGATGCGTATGATTGGTGGAAGACCATCCCCCACAGCTTGGTTGAACCACCAGTACTAACCTGGGATGACTTCATCAGAGAATTCAGACAAAAAATATGTCCCGGATGCATATGTGGATCAAAGTTGCAAGAATTTCTGAGTTTGAAGCAAGGGAGTAAATCAGTGGCAGAATATGAGAGGGAGTTCTCTCGCTTAAGCCATTATGCTGGGAGTCTCCTTTCTACCAGCAAGGAACGATGCAAGAGATTTGAGACTGGTTTGAAGCCCAGTTTGAGGATGCAAGTAGTGGGATTCAGACATAGCAACTTCTCAGAGCTCATCTCTCAAGCACTTGAGCTAGAAAGGATTGAAACAGAAGCGACACCTGTAAAAGAAAAATCAGAGAGGACTGAGAAAACAGAGAAAGATAAAGGTGAAAAGTCAGCAGAGCCAAGTTCTAGTGGTACTTCTGGGAAGAGGAAGAAATTTGGTGGACCTAGCAGAGGTCGAGGTGGAAGATTTGGAAGGGGTAGATTCTCTGGACACAGACCCCCTAGGTCTGGTCAGCAGTCGAGTAGGGGTTCATATCCTGCCCGCTCCTGTGAGACTTGTGGCAAGATTCATGGAGGAGAATGCTATTAGGCAACAGGAGCCTATTTTAACTATGGAGGCAAGGGCCATTTAGCTAAAGACTACACTAGTGCTCCTAAATATGGTCCAGCTCCTATTACTGCAGAAGTATCTATTCAGAGTTTTGCTTCCAGAGGTTCACAACTAGTTGGCAGAGGAAGAGGCAGAGGTAGAGGTACTGCTTCAGGCAGTCAGGGTACAATTGGTCAGTCAGCACAAGGAAGTGCTTCAGCCAGAGTTCACACGGTGAGACAACGAGAAGAGGCAGAAACTTCTGATGTTATAGCCGGTACATTTTCTATCTCTGATAAAAAAGTATTTGTGTTGTTTGATCCGGGTTCAACCCATTCATATGTTAGTGCTAGCATAGTCAGTTCACTTGCTGTTCCATGTGTCCAAATGGGTTTTGAAGTGCTAGTAACTAGTCCATTAGGACAAGAGGTTCAGGTAAACAAAATCTATAGAGACTATCCTTTGGTGATCCAAGGACATATTTTCCTGTCAGCTTTGATTGAAATGCCCTTTAGAGATTATGATATTATCTTGAGCATGGATTGGTTAGCCAGGCATCACTCCATGATTGACTGTAGATTGAAGACAGTCACTTTTGGTCTCCCTCTGTACGGTAATGTGGTAATACATGGGGAGAGGCATTTACTACCATCAAACATGTAACACCCTCCGGTGACCGGTGTCGGTCCGGATAGCTAGAACGTCCGGAAAAATAATTAAACTTAAGTGAGGGACCATAATTAACTCAAATATTAATAAGAAACACTTAGTAAAAATTTTAGAAATAAAATACAACCAAGTAAAACGAGCCGGTGCCCAAGCGATGGGTAACCGGAGGGAAGTTGCGGTTCTCACAACGAGGAGCCCTAGACCCGGGGAAAAAATTATAAAATAATTTTTGGGACTCTAGAGAAGGGTCATTGAGGTTCCTATGGCATTGGAATGCCAAGAAAATACCTAGAAAAATATTTCAATCGGTACAGACAATTTTGACCCGTTAAGCCAAATGGAGGGCATTTTGGTCATTTCGCCTTCAGAGGTGATTTTTGGCCGACTTGTCTAGTTGAGTAAATAATTAATATGACATAAAATATGAAGAAACATTACTAGAAATTAAATTGAAAATGAGTAGTGGAGGAAAGGAAAGAAAATGAAGAAAAAAAAGCTTATTTATGACATCTTGATGATGTCATTTATAAATTATGACCAATCACAATTAAGTAACCCTTTGACTAATTAATAAAAGAGATAAATGAAGACTAAATTCATCAAAAAACCAGCAGCCATCCCTCTCTCCTCAAGTGCAGCTGAAACCCATCTTCCTCCCTCCATTGATGTTCAATCAAGCAAGCTTCCTTTCTCCTTTGTTTCCACCACTAAACCCTAAACCCCTTCATTAAAACTTAACCACACCTCTTGGGGAAGTGTTTGGCAGCCTAGAAAGTGAAGGAAAGTGAAGATTTAACTTGGAAAAAATCTGCCTACAAGAGGTTAGTGCATCTATATCCCCAAAACTCTTTATTTTCATGATTTGGGACTTGAAACTTAGTAAGAATTGTAATTTAAATGAACAAAAACTCATGTGTATGAGTATATAAATTTCGGCTGCCCTAGCTATGGAATAGGAGGGAGTGTTTTTGATGAGCTTGAAGTGAACTAGAATCATGTTGGAAGTTTATAAACACAAGAATAATGAATTAAAAGCTAACTAAGGTAAATTGTATAAAACATGAATTTGAATTAGGGTTTTGTGAGCAAAATGTAAACTTGGTTTAGGAAATTATTAGAGAACATTTTAATGGTCAATTAGTGACCATTTTAGGTAAGTTGACCATAAAATGGACTGAAAAATATGATTGCAAAGTGCAGTTGTAGGCTGCCCTAGGACAGCAGCAGAGGGACTGAAAATTCAGTCCACTTGCACTGCCATAACTTGGGCTGTGTTGTTTCAATTGGTGTTTGGCCAATTGGACATGAAACTAGGCTTATAATGGCACATTTTTGCTGAAGAAACCATGCTCAAAAGACCAAAGCAAGAGGACCAAAACTTGGCCCCAATCCGGATACCCTGCAACTGATTCTGCAGAATTGACCAAATGAACAGTAACTGTTCATTTGGCCATAACTCACTGTAGATTTGGTCAATTGACCTAAAATTTTTACAGCAACAAGTTAAGACATAGACAAACAACTTTCATGAAGGAACCTACTCCAAATTATGGCCAGAACCTAATCCAAATGGCAGTGGCAGTCACTGTTTATGTTACTGTAGATATGGTAATTTCTGCAGAATGGAAATCCGGCCAGCTGTGGTTTTTGGACCATATCTGGAGCTACAAAACTCCAAATGGAGTGATTCAAAAAAGGAAATTCAACTAGACAAAATAAGGAACAACTTTCATGTTTTTCATTTCTTCAAATTTCCACTGTAACAGTTCCAAATGGAACAGTAAAGTTATGGTACAAAATCTGAAAAATCTGCTCCTTTTGTTTAATGCTTAGAAATGGTATTAACGCTCAATACCAACAAGTTTTAAATACAAAATGTGGTATGTTGGGAGTGCCAAAACCAATGTACCTAATTTCTACCTAAAAGTCAACATTTTAGTTGACCATAGAGGTGAATAGTAACACCGAAACTTGAAATTCAAAGATTGAAGAATTTTAAAGTATCGAATGCCCTAGTATACCTAACAAGATTGGTTTGGATAGTTTGGCATGCCAATAGGGTTCAGTTAGCAGTACTGCACATGGCAATATGCCATTCCGTGATTTTATGGCTTTTAGCCATTTTGACATTATATTGAGACTTGGCCTCGTGCCTAATATTATTCTGACTTGTTAGCCGCTCATTGCACACCGGGAGATGCATATGTGACCGATGGTGTGACGGCCCGAGGTACTAGATACCCAGTGCCAGTTTACCCGTTATCCAGTCCAGTCGTCTAGTGTAGGTTACTTGGGGCAACCAAATGAATAAAAGTAGACAAAGTAAATGATATACAAATACCAAACAAATAAAACATATACATTCACTACACGTTTAAATTCTTGCTATTTTCTTTTATTATATTATTGCACCACTAAACATTATTGCTTAGCGCGTTGCTTTTGCCATGCGTAGGTACTGGAGATACAGACCGTGAGCCCAGTAGACCGCAGACTGGGTGAGTCCATCCTGCAGTCCTGCACAGTGTCCGTGTCACCTCAACTTCTGCAGTGCATTGGTAGGACATTAGGTGTCATTTTGACATTTTGTAACTTAACTTTGTTTTTCTCATATGTAATTAAACTTGTGTAATGTATATTGATGTTTATGTAAATTATGAAAATTATACTTGTGTAACATCCTCCCGGTAGCAATTTCGCACAGTTTACTGTTCCGATGACCAGTGTCGGTCCGGACAGCTAGAACTTCTGAAAAAATATTTAAACTAAAGTGAAGAACCATAATTAACTCAAATATTGATGAGAAAAATTTAGTAAAAATTTTAGAAATAAAATACAACTAAGTCAAATGAGCCGGTGCCCAAGCGATGGGTAACCCAGAGGAAAGTTGCGGTTCTCGCAACGAGGAGCCCTAGACCCGAGAGAAAATTCATAAAATAATTTTTGGGACTCCAGAGAAGGGTCATTGAGGTTCCTATGGCATTAGAATGCCAAGAAAATACTTAGAAAAATTTTTCAATCGGTACAGACAATTTTAACCCGTTAAGCCAAACGGAGGGCATTTTGGTCATTTCGCCTTCCGAGGTGATTTTTGGCCGACTTGTCCAGTTGAGTAAATAATTAATATGACATAAAATATGAATAAATATTACTAAAAATTAATGTGAAAATGAGTAGAGAAAAGAAGAAAAGAAAATGAAAGAAAAACCTAAATATGACATCACATGATGTCATTTGGAGGGCTTCCACCAATCACAACCTAATAAGCCAAATTAAAAAGAGAAAAAAATGACAAATGAAGAAACAAAATTTCTGGTTCTTCTTCTTCATTTGGACGTGAATCTCTCCCTCTCCCTCCACCATTTTATTAAGCTTTGAACTTGATTTTCTCTTCATCCACTCACTAAAACCCATAAGTCTCTTCATCAAAAATTAATCCCACACCTAGACAAAGCTTTTGGCAACCTAGAAAAGGAAGGAAAGTGAAGTTTTAGCTTGAAGAAATCTGCCCTACAAGAGGTTAAAGTGAGGTTAATGCTATCCTTTCACTCTCACTCCTTTAATCCTTGTTAAATCATCATTTTAAGTTAAGAAATTGTAAGAGTTTGAAGTAAGTTATATGTGTTAGGGCATCTTTAATTTTTGGCAGCCCTAAGGAAGGATGAGGTTGATTGTTTTAATGAATTTAGAATGGATAGAAATGATGTTTAAGGTATGAATATGCATGGATGTTGAATTAGTATGCTAATTGAGGTTTATGGATAATTTAAATTGGACATTAGGGTTTTGAGAAGTGAAACTTGGATTTAGCTTATGGAATTGTGAAAGAACATTATAAGGGTCAATTAGTGACCATTTTAGGTATGTTGACCATGAATTGGACTGAAAAATAGTATAGCCAAGTGAATGTGTAGGCTGCCTTGTTAGTGCAGCAGAGGGACTGAAAATTCAGTCCACTTGCACAGCCATAACTTTGGCTGTGTAGGTCCAATTGATGTTTGGCTAATTGGACATGAAACTAGGCTTATAATGACACATTTTTGCTGAAGAAACCATGCCCAAAAGACCAAAGCAAGTGGACCAAAACTTGGCCCCAATCCGGACACCCTGCAACAGCCCCTGCAGAAATGACTAAATGAATAGTAACTGTTTATTTGGCCATAACTCACTGTAGATTTGGTCAATTGACCTAAAATTTTTACAGCAACAAGTTAAGACATAGACAAACAACTTTCATGAAGAAACCTACCCCAAATTATGACCAAAAACTAACCCAAATGGCAGTCACAGTTACTGTTCAAACCTGCAACTCTGCAGATTTTCATTTGAGCAGTAATGTTTGGATGGCTATAACTCTCTCTAGAAAACTCGGATTTAGGCGATTCTTGAACCAATGTAAACCTAAGGCATAGTAGAACATTTCATATGAAGAAAGTTAGACCAAATTATGAACTTAACTTGATCAAATTACTGACCAAAGTTGGACCACAAATCGCTGCACTCCAAAATCTCAAAGATGAACAGTGCACGTCAACAGTAAACTTATTTTGGCCATAACTTGAGCTACAAAACTCCAAATGGAGTGATTCAAAAAAAGAAATTCAACTAGACAAAATAAGGAACAACTTTCATGTTTACCATTTCCTCAAATTCCCACTGTAAAAATAACAAATAGAATAGTAAAGATAAAGCATGAAAACCAAAAATTTTGCTCAATTAGCATTAAGCTTAAAAATGGTATTGGCAACCAATACCAACAAGTTTGAAATACAAAATGTGGTATGTTTGAGGTGTTAAGACCAATACACCTATTTTCTATCCAAAAGTCAACATTTTTGTTAACCAATGAGGTGAATAGTGACACCAAAACCAAAAATTGGCAATTTTGCCAAAATGACCTAAGCTTTGAGAAAGTGACCAAAACCAACAAGTTTTGAATACAAAATGTGGTATGTTGGGAGTATTAAAACCAATGTACCTATTGTTTATGCAAAAGTCAACATTTTAGTTGACTAATGAAATGAATAGTGACACCAAAACTTGAAATTCAAAATTTGAAATTAGAAATGCATCTAGGGGACTTTAAATTGCAATTGGCAATTAATACTAGCAAATGTAAAACTCAAAATGTGGGATCTTGGTGTAATAAGAATTAATATATTCATTAAGTATAAAAAGGTCAACATTTTGGTTGACTAGTAAGGTGAATAGTAATCAAAATGATTAGTAAATTAAGATGAAGACCTAGAACCAATTCTAAGCTTAAATGCTTAGAATTGTATGACAAATATGGACTATGCATCCTAGTCAAAATTGTTAAAAAGAAATTTAGGCCATAAATTTGAAATCCATGAAATATTCATGGATTACTTGAAACATGAAAAATAAGTCACCTAATTGATGTGAATAGATAGTTAGGGCATATATGCCCATCACAAATGGAATTCATAAAATATTAGAAACTCAACTTGAAATATAAAATTTGTAATTACATAAGTAGATTCTTGAATGTATAAATGAGAAAGGAAAAATGTTTTGAATACAATGGTATATGTGAACAATTGTTTAGAATTGCGATCAATATGAATAGCATAATGAATGGATAAATAAACCATATTAATGTATGAATGAGACATTAGTTCTCATTATTGTAAAGAGGAGAAGTATTTTGAGTACAATGGTATAAAAGAATAATTGATGTGAATTGTGATCATATAAATGATCAAATGAATGTATGAATTATGATTGAAATTTATCATGAAAAAAAATGAAGTCATAAAGCACAATATATTAACATTTTAAAATATCAAATGCCCTAGTATACCTAACAAGATTGGTTTGGATAGTTTGGCATGCCAATAGGGTATTGTTTTAGTCAGATCAGAAAGGAAAGGCTTTATGCTGTATTCATGGCTTTATGCCCGTATCCATGGCTTTTATGCCCGTATTCATGGCTTTTATGCCGATTATGTGATATCATGGCTCTTTAGCCATACCGATCGCATACGTGGTTGACGCTCGCATCCCATGGTATGACGGCCCGAGGCACCATGTGTCAAAGGCCAACGACCCGTTATACAGTCCAGTCATCTAGTATAGGTTACTTGGGCAGTCAATTAAAGTATTATTCAATTCAGGCAGCTAAGTTAAGTTAAGTATAATAAAAATCTAGTACAATTAAATTAAGTATTGAATGAATAAGCAAAAGAGATTAGCAAAAGAAACATAACAAAAATATAAATTGCAGTAATCTGGACTTGAAATACAATACAGATAGAATAAATTATATACCCGCTAGTATTACTGAAAAGTTATAAACTAAGCACTTCCAAAGAGGAACAAACTAGTATATAAGATCGTTGATACTAGAAATACCATACCAAATTAAATTGATTCTTGAGTATTTGAATTATCAATTAATTATTTATTTACTTATATATATTATTTCGTTATATTATTGCACCACTAAGCAGAAATGCTTAGCGCGATGGAATTGCTTCCTCGCAGTAATCAAGGTAAAACCAGAGATCGTCGATCGAGATTTTTGGAGTCGGATCTGCGAAGTGTCGGAAGAGTTTAAGATTGTCACCTCCTCAAGAATGCATGTAGATAGGGCTCATTTTATACATGTTATGTATATTGTTCATTCCTAGCACATTGTAAATTATTTGTATATCTTGTACAAAATAAACTCATGTAATTAACCTATGAATTATGGAAGCTATTCAAAGTAAGTATTTTAGTATGTGAATTGAATTTAAGTTATAATGAGATTATACTTGTGAATATTGAGATATTGAAAATCTAATGAGATTTCTGAGAAATCTGGATACTGTATTGAGATACATTATGTTTGAAAATTTTTGAGACTATTAAGTTTGAGAAATTGAGCATATATTGAAATTGTCTTTGGCGAGTTCGGAATAAGCTGTTAGTCAAATTACAGTAGACACTTTGTCGGATTATCGTTAAAATTTTTGAAATTTCCAATTTAGTTAGATTTTGACACTTAGTAAAAATAGCCTAAATCTTCAATAAAGTTTTTGAATAAATAAATCAAGAACTGTAATGAATTAAGATAAAATAGAGTGCTCGGCACACTGAGTGGCATAACTTGCTCGGCTACACTGTAGTCGGGTAAGGGGTGTCACATTTAGTGGTATCAGAGCGCGGTTTAGGCGTCTCTGGACCTAGATAGACTGCATATCATGCATTGCATTCATAAGAGTCGAGGTGACACTATTGCAGATCTGTATTTCCTGTTTATTTTAGGTTAAGGTATGGAATAAGAGAGTGAAGAGACAATGAGATAGCGAATGGAGATGAGAAAGAGACTGTATTTAAGATGAAAAAGGATAAGTACATAACTGTTTGAGGATAGGATTGAGACTAAGGAGAAAGTGAAGTAGGATAACACGGAAAGGTGAAGAAATAAAGAGGTAGTAGCTCCTTGGCTATTTACATTGGATAAATTTCGAGGACGAAATTTAAATTAGAGAGGAAGAGTTGTAACATCCTCCCGGTAGCAATTCCGCACAGTTTACTGTTCCGGTGACCAGTGTCGGTCCGGACAGCTAGAACTTCTGAAAAAATATTTAAACTAAAGTGAGGAACCATAATTAACTCAAATATTGATGAGAAAAATTTAGTAAAAATTTTAGAAATAAAATACAACTAACTCAAATGAGCCGGTGCCCAAGCGATGCGTAACCCAGAGGGAAGTTGCGGTTCTCGCAACGAAGAGCCCTAGACCCGAGAGAAAATTCATAAAATAATTTTTGGGACTCCAGAGAAGGGTCATTGAGGTTCCTATAGCATTAGAATGCCAAGAAAATACTTAGAAAAATTTTTCAATCGGTACAGACAATTTTAACCCGTTAAGCCAAACGGAGGGCATTTTGGTCATTTCGCCTTCCGAGGTGATTTTTGGCCGACTTGTCCAGTTGAGTAAATAATTAATATGACATAAAATATGAATAAATATTACTAAAAATTAATGTGAAAATGAGTAGAGAAAAGAAAATGAAAGAAAAACCTAAATATGACATCACATGATGTCATTTGGAGGGCTTCCACCAATCACAACCTAATAAGCCAAATTAAAAAGAGAAAAAAATGACAAATGAATACACAAAATTTCTGGTTCTTCTTCTTCATTTGGACGTGAATCTCTCCCTCTCCCTCCACCATTTTATCAAGCTTTGAACTTGATTTTCTCTTCATCCACTCACTAAAACCCATAAGTCTCTTCATCAAAAATTAATCCCACACCTAGACAAAGCTTTTGGCAGCCTCGAAAAGGAAGGAAAGTGAAGTTTTAGCTTGAAG
The DNA here is from genome assembly GCF_030052815.1 of Hevea brasiliensis. NCBI lineage: Eukaryota > Viridiplantae > Streptophyta > Magnoliopsida > Malpighiales > Euphorbiaceae > Hevea > Hevea brasiliensis. The sequence goes on from NC_079498.1 coordinate 39,619,419, forward strand.
AAATCTGCCCTACAAGAGGTTAAAGTGAGGTTAGTGCTATCCTTTCACTCTCACTCCTTTAATCCTTGTTAAAGCATCATTTTAAGTTAAGAAATTGTAAGAGTTTGAAGTAAGTTATATGTGTTAGGGCATCTTTAATTTTTGGCAGCCCTAAGGAAGGATGAGGTTGATTGTTTTAATGAATTTAGAATGGATAGAAATGATGTTTAAGGTATGAATATGCATGGATGTTGAATTAGTATGCTAATTGAGGTTTATGGATAATTTAAATTGGACATTAGGGTTTTGAGAAGTGAAACTTGGATTTAGCTTATGGAATTGTGAAAGAACATTATAAGGGTCAATTAGTGACCATTTTAGGTATATTGACCATGAATTGGACTGAAAAATAGTATAGCCAAGTGAATGTGTAGGCTGCCTTGTTAGTGCAGCAGAGGGACTAAAAATTCAGTCCACTTGCACAGCCATAACTTTGGCTGTGTAGGTCCAATTGATGTTTGGCCAATTGGACATGAAACTAGGCTTATAATGACACATTTTTGCTGAAGAAACCATGCCCATAAGACCAAAGCAAGTGGACCAAAACTTGGCCCCAATCCGGACACCCTGCAACAGCCCCTGCAGAAATGACTAAATGAACAGTAACTGTTCATTTGGCCATAACTCACTGTAGATTTGGTCAATTGACCGAAAATTTTTACAGAAACAAGTTAAGACATATACAAACAACTTTCATGAAGAAACCTACCCCAAATTATGACCAAAACCTAACCCAAATGGCAGTCACAGTTACTGTTCAAACCTGCAACTCTGCAGATTTTCATTTGAGCAGTAATGTTTGGATGGCTATAACTCTCTCTAGAAAACTCGGATTTAGGCGATTCTTGAACCGATGAAAACCTAAGGCATAGTAGAACATTTCATATGAAGAAAGTTAGACCAAATTATGAACTTAACTTGATCAAATTACTGACCAAAGTTGGACCAAAAATCTGCCAGACCCAAAATCTCAGCATGAACAGTGCACGTCAACAGTAAACTTATTTTGGCCATAACTTGAGCTACAAAACTCCAAATGGAGTGATTCAAAAAAAGAAATTCAACTAGACAAAATAAGGAACAACTTTCATGTTTACCATTTCCTCAAATTCCCACTGTAAAAATAACAAATGGAACAGTAAAGATGAAGCATGAAAACTAAAAATTTTGCTCAATTAGCATTAAGCTTAAAAATGGTATTGGCAACCAATACCAACAAGTTTGAAATACAAAATGTGGTATGTTTGAGGTGTTAAGACCAATACACCTATTTTCTATCCAAAAGTCAACATTTTTGTTGACCAATGAGGTGAATAGTGACACCAAAACCAAAAATTGGCAATTTTGCCAAAATGACCTAAGCTTTGAGAAAGTGACCAAAACCAACAAGTTTTGAATACAAAATGTGGTATGTTGGGAGTATTAAAACCAATGTACCTATTGTTTATGCAAAAGTCAACATTTTAGTTGACTAATGAAATGAATAGTGACACCAAAACTTGAAATTCAAAATTTGAAATTAGAAATGCATCTAGGGGACTTTAAATTGCAATTGGCAATTAATACTAGCAAATGTAAAACTCAAAATGTGGGATCTTGGTGTAATAAGAATTAATATATTCATTAAGTATAAAAAGGTCAACATTTTGGTTGGCTAGTAAGGTGAATAGTAATCAAAATGATTAGTAAATTAAGATGAAGACCTAGAACCAATTCTAAGCTTAAATGCTTAGAATTGTATGACAAATATGGACTATGCATCCTAGTCAAAATTGTTAAAAAGAAATTTAGGCCATAAATTTGAAATCCATGAAATATTCATGGATTACTTGAAACATGAAAAATAAGTCACCTAATTGATGTGAATAGATAGTTAGGGCATATATGCCCATCACAAATGAAATTCATAAAATATTAGAAACTCAACTTGAAATATAAAATTTGTAATTACATAAGTAGATTCTTGAATGTATAAATGAGAAAGGAAAAATGTTTTGAATACAATGGTACATGTGAACAATTGTTTAGAATTGCGATCAATATGAATAGCATAATGAATGGATAAATAAACCATATTAATGTATGAATGAGACATTAGTTCTCATTATTGTAAAGATGAGAAGTATTTTGAGTACAATGGTATAAAAGAATAATTGATGTGAATTGTGATCATATAAATGATCAAATGAATGTATGAATTATGATTGAAATTTATCATGAAAAAAAATGAAGTCATAGAGCACAATATATTAACATTTTAAAATATCAAATGCCCTAGTATACCTAACAAGATTGGTTTGGATAGTTTGGCATGCCAATAGGGTATTGTTTTAGCAGTACTGCGAAAGGAAAGGCTTTATGCCTGTATTCATGGCTTTATGCCCGTATCCATGGCTTTTATGCCCGTATTCATGGCTTTTATGCCGATTATGTGCTATCATGGCTCTTTAGCCATACTGACTGCATACGTGGTTGACGTTCTGCATCCCATGGTATGACGGCCCGAGGCACCGCGGTGTCCAGTGCCAACGTTATCGATCCAAATCATCTAGTATAGGTTACTTGGGCAGTCAATTAAAGTATTATACAATTCAGTCAGTTAAGTTAAATTAATTATAATTAAAATCAAAAACAATTAAATAAAGTAAAGAATCAATAAGCAAAAGAGAATAGCAAAAGAAACAAAACAAAAATATAAATTGCGTAATGCATGACTTGAAATACAATACGATAGAATAAATTATATACCCGCTAGTATTACTGAAAAGTTATAAACTAAGCACTTCCAAAGAGGAACAAACTAGTATATAAGATCGTTGATACTGGAAATACCATACCAAATTAAATTGATTCTTGAGTATCTGAATTATCATTTATTTCTTTCTTTACTTGTATATATTATTTCTGGTTATATTATTGCACCACTAAGCAGAAATGCTTAGCGCGATGGAATTGCTTCCTCGCGCAGGTACTGAAGGTAAAACCAGTAGACTGTCGACTGAGATTTTTGGAGTCCAGATCTGCAGAAGTGTCAGAAGAGTTCAAGATTGTCACCTCCTCAGCAATGCATGTAGATAGGGCTCATTTTATACATGTTATGTATATTGTTCATTCCTAGCACATTGTAAATTATTTGTATATCTTGTACAAAATAAACTCATGTAATTAACCTATGAATTATGGAAGCTATTCAAAGTAAGTATTTTAGTATGTGAATTGAATTTAAGTTATAATGAGATTATACTTGTGAATATTGAGATATTGAAAATCTAATGAGATTTCTGAGAAATCTGGATACTGTATTGAGATACATTATGTTTGAAAATTTTTGAGACTATTAAGTTTGAGAAATTGAGCATATATTGAAATTGTCTTTGGCAGGTTCAGAATAACTGTTAGTCCAAATTACAGCCGACACTTTGTCGGATTATCGTTAAAATTTTTGAAATTTCCAATTTAGTTAGATTTTGACACTTAGTAAAAATAGCCTAAATCTTCAATAAAGTTTTTGAATAAATAAATCAAGAACTGTAATGAATTAAGATAAAATAGAGTGCTCGGCACACTGAGTGGCATAACTTGCTCGGCTACACTGTAGTCGGGTAAGGGGTGTCACATTTAGTGGCATCAGAGCGCGGTTTAGGCGTCTCTGGACCTAGATAGATTGCATATCATGCATTGCATTCATAAGAGTCGAGGTGACACTATTGCAGATCTGTATTTCCTGTTTATTTTAGGTTAAGGTATGGAATAAGAGAGTGAAGAGACAATGAGATAGCGAATGGAGATGAGAAAGAGACTGTATTTAAGATGAAAAAGGATAAGTACATAACTGTTTGAGGATAGGATTGAGACTAAGGAGAAAGTGAAGTAGGATAACACGGAAAGGTGAAGAAATAAAGAGGTAGTAGCTCCTTGGCTATTTACATTGGATAAATTTCGAGGACGAAATTTAAATTAGAGAGGAAGAGTTGTAACATCCTCCCGGTAGCAATTCAAGACAAGCCATCGCTCCTGACCAGTGTCGGTCCGGACAGCTAGAACTTCTGAAAAAATATTTAAACTAAAGTGAGGAACCATAATTAACTCAAATATTGATGAGAAAAATTTAGTAAAAATTTTAGAAATAAAATACAACTAAGTCAAATGAGCCGGTGCCCAAGCGATGGGTAACCCAGAGGGAAGTTATGCTCGCAACGAAGAGCCCTAGACCCGAGAGAAAATTCATAAAATAATTTTTGGGACTCCAGAGAAGGGTCATTGAGGTTCCTATAGCATTAGAATGCCAAGAAAATACTTAGAAAAATTTTTCAATCGGTACAGACAATTTTAACCCGTTAAGCCAAACGGAGGGCATTTTGGTCATTTCGCCTTCCGAGGTGATTTTTGGCCGACTTGTCCAGTTGAGTAAATAATTAATATGACATAAAATATGAATAAATATTACTAAAAATTAATGTGAAAATGAGTAGAGAAAAGAAGAAAAGAAAATGAAAGAAAAACCTAAATATGACATCACATGATGTCATTTGGAGGGCTTCCACCAATCACAACCTAATAAGCCAAATTAAAAAGAGAAAAAAATGACAAATGAAGACACAAAATTTCTGGTTCTTCTTCTTCATTTGGACGTGAATCTCTCCCTCTCCCTCCACCATTTTATCAAGCTTTGAACTTGATTTTCTCTTCATCCACTCACTAAAACCCATAAGTCTCTTCATCAAAAATTAATCCCACACCTAGACAAAGCTTTTGGCAGCCTCGAAAAGGAAGGAAAGTGAAGTTTTAGCTTGAAGAAATCTGCCCTACAAGAGGTTAAAGTGAGGTTAGTGCTATCCTTTCACTCTCACTCCTTTAATCCTTGTTAAAGCATCATTTTAAGTTAAGAAATTGTAAGAGTTTGAAGTAAGTTATATGTGTTAGGGCATCTTTAATTTTTGGCAGCCCTAAGGAAGGATGAGGTTGATTGTTTTAATGAATTTAGAATGGATAGAAATGATGTTTAAGGTATGAATATGCATGGATGTTGAATTAGTATGCTAATTGAGGTTTATGGATAATTTAAATTGGACATTAGGGTTTTGAGAAGTGAAACTTGGATTTAGCTTATGGAATTGTGAAAGAACATTATAAGGGTCAATTAGTGACCATTTTAGGTATGTTGACCATGAATTGGACTGAAAAATAGTATAGCCAAGTGAATGTGTAGGCTGCCTTGTTAGTGCAGCAGAGGGACTGAAAATTCAGTCCACTTGCACAGCCATAACTTTGGCTGTGTAGGTCCAATTGATGTTTGGCCAATTGGACATGAAACTAGGCTTATAATGACACATTTTTGATGAAGAAACCATGCCCATAAGACCAAAGCAAGTGGACCAAAACTTGGCCCCAATCCGGACACCCTGCAACAGCCCCTGCAGAAATGACTAAATGAACAGTAACTGTTCATTTGGCCATAACTCACTGTAGATTTGGTCAATTGACCTGAAATTTTTACAGAAACAAGTTAAGACATAGAAAAACAACTTTCATGAAGAAACCTACCCCAAATTATGACCAAAACCTAACCCAAATGGCAGTCACGCATCGTTCAAACCTGCAACTCTGCAGATTTTCATTTGAGCAGTAATGTTTGGATATCTATAACTCTCTCTAGAAAACTCGGATTTAGGCGATTCTTGAACCGATGAAAACCTAAGGCATAGTAGAACATTTCATATGAAGAAAGTTAGACCAAATTATGAACTTAACTTGATCAAATTACTGACCAAAGTTGGACCAAAAATCTGCGGACTCCAAAATCTCAGCATGAACAGTGCACGTCAACAGTAAACTTATTTTGGCCATAACTTGAGCTACAAAACTCCAAATGGAGTGATTCAAAAAAAGAAATTCAACTAGACAAAATAAGGAACAACTTTCATGTTTACCATTTCCTCAAATTCCCACTGTAAAAATAACAAATGGAACAGTAAAGATAAAGCATGAAAACCGAAAATTTTGCTCAATTAGCATTAAGCTTAAAAATGGTATTGGCAACCAATACCAACAAGTTTGAAATACAAAATGTGGTATGTTTGAAGTGTTAAGACCAATACACCTATTTTCTATCCAAAAGTCAACATTTTTGTTGACCAATGAGGTGAATAGTGACACCAAAACCAAAAATTGGCAATTTTGCCAAAATGACCTAAGCTTTGAGAAAGTGACCAAAACCAACAAGTTTTGAATACAAAATGTGGTATGTTGGGAGTATTAAAACCAATGTACCTATTGTTTATGCAAAAGTCAACATTTTAGTTGACTAATGAAATGAATAGTGACACCAAAACTTGAAATTCAAAATTTGAAATTAGAAATGCATCTAGGGGACTTTAAATTGCAATTGGCAATTAATACTAGCAAATGTAAAACTCAAAATGTGGGATCTTGGTGTAATAAGAATTAATATATTCATTAAGTATAAAAAGGTCAACATTTTGGTTGACTAGTAAGGTGAATAGTAATCAAAATGATTAGTAAATTAAGATGAAGACCTAGAACCAATTCTAAGCTTAAATGCTTAGAATTGTATGACAAATATGGACTATGCATCCTAGTCAAAATTGTTAAAAAGAAATTTGGGCCATAAATTTGAAATCCATGAAATATTCATGGATTACTTGAAACATGAAAAATAAGTCACCTAATTGATGTGAATAGATAGTTAGGGCATATATGCCCATCACAAATGGAATTCATAAAATATTAGAAACTCAACTTGAAATATAAAATTTGTAATTACATAAGTAGATTCTTGAATGTATAAATGAGAAAGGAAAAATGTTTTGAATACAATGGTACATGTGAACAATTGTTTAGAATTGCGATCAATATGAATAACATAATGAATGGATAAATAAACCATATTAATGTATGAATGAGACATTAGTTCTCATTATTGTAAAGATGAGAAGTATTTTGAGTACAATGGTATAAAAGAATAATTGATGTGAATTGTGATCATATAAATGATCAAATGAATGTATGAATTATGATTGAAATTTATCATGAAAAAAATGAAGTCATAAAGCACAATATATTAACATTTTAAAATATCAAATGCCCTAGTATACCTAACAAGATTGGTTTGGATAGTTTGGCATGCCAATAGGGTATTGTTTTAGCAGTACTGCGAAAGGAAAGGCTTTATGCCTGTATTCATGGCTTTATGCCCGTATCCATGGCTTTTATGCCCGTATTTATGGCTTTTATGCCGATTATGTGATATCATGGCTCTTTAGCCATACTGACTGCATACGTGGTTGACGTTCTGCATCCCATGGTATGATGGCCCGAGGCACCGCGGTGTCCAGTGCCAACGACCCGTTATCCAGTGCAGTCATCTAGTATAGGTTACTTGGGCAGTCAATTAAAGTATTATTCAATTCAGGCAGCTAAGTTAAGTTAAGTATAATGAAAATCCAGTACAATTAAATTAAGTATTGAATGAATAAGCAAAAGAGATTAGCAAAAGAAACATAACAAAAATATAAATTGCGTAACTGCATGACTTGAAATACAATACGATAGAATAAATTATATACCGCTAGTATTCTTGAAAAGTTATAAACTAAGCACTTCCAAAGAGGAACAAACTAGTATATAAGATCGTTGATACTGGAAATACCATACCAAATTAAATTGATTCTTGAGTATCTGAATTATCATTTATTTCTTTCTTTACTTGTATATATTATTTCTGGTTATATTATTGCACCACTAAGCAGAAATGCTTAGCGCGATGGAATTGCTTCCTCGCAGTAATCAAGGTAAAACCAGAGACTATCGATCGAGATTTTTGGAGTCCAGATCTGCAGTATGTCGTAAGAGTTTAAGATTGTCACCTCCTCAAAGAATGCATGTAGATAGGGCTCATTTTATACATGTTATGTATATTGTTCATTCCTAGCACATTGTAAATTATTTGTATATCTTGTACAAAATAAACTCATGTAATTAACCTATGAATTATGGAAGCTATTCAAAGTAAGTATTTTAGTATGTGAATTGAATTTAAGTTATAATGAGATTATACTTGTGAATATTGAGATATTGAAAATCTAATGAGATTTTTGAGAAATCTGGATACTGTATTGAGATACATTATGTTTGAAAATTTTTGAGACTATTAAGTTTGAGAAATTGAGTATATATTGAAATTGTCTTTGGCGTGTCTGAATAATCATAGTCCAAATTACAGCCGACACTTTGTCGGATTATCGTTAAAATTTTTGAAATTTCCAATTTAGTTAGATTTTGACACTTAGTAAAAATAGCCTAAATCTTCAATAAAGTTTTTGAATAAATAAATCAAGAACTGTAATGAATTAAGATAAAATAGAGTGCTCGGCACACTGAGTGGCATAACTTGCTCGGCTACACTGTAGTCGGGTAAGGGGTGTCACAACTTGTGAATGGAAATGTAAATGTTACTTGTGATTTATATGTGATCATCACATGTGATGGATGATTGAGAACTGGAATTGAAATGTTGTTGAGATCTTAATATTGAGATTTTGTTGATAAATTGAAGTTGGGATTGTTTGGAAATTAATTGGAAGTGTTTTTAACAGGTTCCGAAGAATTGTTTTCTCCATTTTTAGCCGGTACTCCGCCGGATTTTCTTTAAAATTTTCGGAACCCCAAATAAATAATAATTTCGATAAATGGCTTAAATAAATCATATTTCATAAATTAGCTTCAAAAGCATGACACAAATTAAGTAAGGTATATTAGAGTGTGCCAAGATAATCGTGTGGCATTACTTACTCGGGTATACTATACACGGGTAAGGGGTGTCACATTTAGTGGTATCAGAGCACGGTTTAGGCGTTTCTGGGCCTAGATTGAGTCCATACCATGCATTGCATTTGTAAGAGTCGAGGTGACATTAATGCAGATCTGTTTGTCTTTTTTATTTTGAATAGGATATGGACCCTTCATCTCAGAGAGCTGTTGAGGAGGAAGTGGAGAGTCATGCTCCACTGCGGCAAATGAGACTGGGGCATGGGAGAACCTACTCCACTCAGCAGAGCCCGCTCACCTCCACAGCCATGTTTCAAAGAATGGCCGATTTCTTTAGACAAATGGCCGGGTAATGCCAGACCACCACCACCACCACTCTCCACACAGTAAATCACACCGAAAGGCTAAGAAAGTTTGGGGCGTGGATTTCTATGGCAAGAGAGAAGATGACTCATTGGTGAGAATTGGTTGAATGCAGGCAGAGTCCTAAAACAACTCCACTGCACTCCAGAGCAAAACCTGGAAGCTGCCATATCTTTGCTGCAAGATGATGCATATGAGTGGTGGGACACTGTGTCCAGTGAAGTGCAGCCAGAAGCTGTAACTTGGGACTTCTTCCTCTCTGAATTCAAGAAGAAATATGTGGGTACTATATACCTTGAAGAGCGAAGAAGAGAGTTTATTAACCTGAGGCAGAGACAGCTGTCAGTGGCCGAATATGAGAAGGAATTCGTAAGATTAAGCCGCTATGGAAGGGAGATAGTCCCTAATGAAGCTGAAAGGTGCAAGAGATTCGAAGAGGGACTAAATGACAACATCAAGATCCAGCTCACTGCCTTGGGAATCACAGAATTTACCAAGTTAGTGGAAGCTGCAATAAAGGTTGAAAAAGTAAGAATCAAGGAGCGCACTGTAAGAGAGAGAGCAGAAGAGGGGCCCAGTGTCGTCTAGTTCAAAGACTGTATTTGGGAAGAAGTTCAAAGGTCCTCCTGCACAGAGTTCAGCTCAGCCACAGGGTCAGGGTCAGTCTCAGGGGCCCAAGCCACAGTTCACCCCTAGGAGAGGTCAGTCCACACCATCAGTGGGTAGCTCTCCAGGGATGGGGTTCAGGGGACCAGCCCCAGCATCTTCTGCGTGTCCACACTGTCAGAAATGGCATAAGGGGGAGTGTTGGAGAGTGACTGGTGCCTGCTTGAGGTGTGGGTCAACAGAGCATCAGCTGAGGAACTGTCCACGCAGAACTACTACAGCTGCTCCAACACAAGCAGAAAGACCTGCTCCTGCACCACAGAGAGGTAGAAAATCTGGCAGATCTGACGCAGTGGGACCATCACAGAGGCCTGCATCTGAGCCAGCAGAGAGGCCAGATAATAGACCACCTGCCAGAAATTATGCCCTGAGAGCTCAGGAGGAGCAAGATGCCCCGGACGTCATCAGGGGTACGTTCTCCCTCTACACTACACCTGTGCATGCATTGGTGGATCCAGGATCCACTCATTCATACATCTGCATCAACTTACCCGTAGAAAGGGGGATACTAGTAGGGGAGAGTGACCAAGACATTCTGGTCACTAATCCATTGGGTCACAGTGTAGTGGTGAACAAAGTGTACAAGGGTTGCCCGTTAAGGATTCAGGGGTATGAATTCTTAGCAGACTTGATTGAGTTGCCCTTCCATGAGTTTGACATGATTTTGGGAATGGACTGGTTGTCACGTCATCAGGCAATAGTTGATTGCAAATTGAAGAGAATTTCTTTGAAAACTCCTGAGGGTAATGAAATTACAGTTGTGGGGGAAAGGACAGATTTCTTGTCCAATGTCATCTCAGCCACTGTTGCAAGAAGAATGATGAGAAAAGGCTGTGAAGCCTACCTAGCACATGTGGTGGATACTAGGCAGGCTAAGCCAAATCTGAGTGACATATCCATAGTAAAGGACTTCCCAGGGGTATTTCCTGAAGAATTGCCTGGTTTGCCACCAGAAAGGGAAGTTGAATTTGCTATTGAGACACTGTCGGGTACAGCACCCATTTCCATTGCTCCTTATAGGATGGCACCCACTGAATTGAGGGAGTTGAAAACTCAGTTGCAAGAGTTGCTTGATAAGGGGTTCATACGCCCCAGTGTGTCACCATGGGGAGCTCCAGTGCTGTTTGTGAAAAAGAAGGATGGGACTTTGAGGCTTTGCATTGATTACCGGCAGTTAAACAAAGTGACTGTGAAGAACAAATATCCGTTGCCTAGAATTGATGATCTGTTTGATCAGTTGAAGGGAGCAGGAGTATTTTCCAAGATTGATCTTAGATCAGGGTATCATCAGTTGAGGGTGAAGGATGCAGATGTGCCAAAGACTGCATTCAGGACCCGATATGGGCATTATGAGTTTCTAGTGATGCCCTTTGGCCTAAAAAATGCACCAGCAGCATTCATGGACCTTATGAACCGTATCTTCCATCCACACTTAGATCAGTTCGTAGTGGTCTTTATTGATGATATTTTGGTGTATTCCAAGACCAGGGAAGAACATGATGAACATTTGAGGATTGTTCTGCAAACCCTGAGAGAAAAGAAGCTGTATGCTAAGTTGTCCAAGTGTGACTTTTGGTTGAATGAGATTGCATTCCTTGGACACATAGTGTCACCGATGGGATTAGGTGGATCCCAAGAAAATAGAAGCGATGATGGAATGGAAGCCTCCCAGAATACAACCGAGGTCGAAGTTTCTTGTGTCTAGTTGTGTATTACATGAGATTTATGAAGGTATTTTCCCTAATAGATGCTCAAATGACCAAGTTGTTACACAAGAATGTCAAATTTTACTGGAATGACAAGTGTCATACTATTTTTGAGAAGTTGTAGGCTATGTTGATAGAGGCACGGTGTTAACACGGTGTCGTGAAAAGACTTTGTGGTCTACAGTGATGCCTCACATAATGGGCTAGGGTGTGTATTGATGCAAGAGGGGAAGGTGGTCGCTTATGCTTCTAGGCAGCTAAGGCCACATGAACAGAATTACCCTACCCATGATTTAGAGCTTGCAGCAATTATCTTCGCACTGAAGATATGGAGGCATTACTTGTATGGTGAAAAGTGCTACATTTACACGCACCACAAAAGCCCAAATACTTGCCAACCTGCAGGAGCTCAACCTTAGACAGAGGCGATGGATTGAGTTCCTGAAGGATTATGACTGTGTAATTGACTACCATCCTGGGAAGGCAAATGTAGTTGCTGATGCTTTGAGCAGAAAATCCATGACAGCTTTGAGATCATTGAATGCCCGTCTAACTTTGATTCGAGATGGAGCTATTTTGGCTGAGTTGCAAGTGAGGCCAAACCTGCTACAACATATACTAGATGGGCAGAAGGTAGATGAAAAGCTAATGGCTATTATGAGCAAGATCTCAGAGGGAAAAGCAACTGACTATGGGGTGAAAGCAAATGGGTGTCTGTATTACAAAGAAAGACTGTGTGTACCAGAGGATGGGGAATTGAAAGCTAGTATTCTAAAAGAGGCACACACTAGCGTATATGTTATGCACCCAGGAAGTACAAAGATGTATCATGACCTGAAGCTTCAGTATTGGTGGCCTGGTATGAAGAAAGACATAGCTGACTATATGACTAAATGCTTGACATGTCAGCAAGTCAAGGCAGAACATCAAGTTCCATCAGGTTTGCTACAGCCTATACGCATACCTGAATGGAAATGGGATCGGGTCACCATGGATTTTGTGAGTGGTCTGCCTCTTACCCGGAAGAAATATGATGCAGTATGGGTGATAGTTGATAGATTGACAAAGTCAGCACACTTTCTGCCAGTTAGGACTGACTACTCACTAGAGAGGTTAGTAGAATTGTATATCAGTGAGATAGTTAGACTGCATGGAATTCCACTTTCCATCATATCTGATCGAGACCCAAGGTTTACATCGAGATTTTGGAAAAAGTTGCATGAATCCTTGGGTACACAACTCCATTTCAGCATAGCTTTCCATCCTCAGACGGATGGGCAATCAGAAAGAGTAATCTAGGTAAATAATTGAAACCCATGAAATTGATACAAATGTTGAACTAAAATGATAACAATAACATGAAATATATGTCAGGTCCTTGAGGATATGCTGAGGAGTTGTGTCATTGAGTTTGAGGAAGTCGATAGATACCTCCCATCGCGAATTTGCATACAATAATAGCTACCAAGCTAGCATCCAAATGGCCCCATATGAAGCACTGTATGGGAGAAAATGTAGAACTCCAGTGTGCTGGACTGAATTGGGCAAAGACAAATCGTGGGGCTGCACTGTGAAACAGATCGAGGAGAAAGTGAAACAAATCAAAGCCAACTCAAGGTTGCCTCGCATGCATGTAAATCTTATGCCGACCTGAAGAGAAAAGAAATAGAATATGTGGTTGGCGACAAAGTGTTCCTCAAGGTGTCACCATGGAAGAAAGTGTTGAGGTTTGGAAGAAAAGGTAAGTTGAGCCCTAGGTTCATTGGCCCATATGAAGTCATTGAACGTGTGGGTCCAGTGGCCTATAGGCTAGCTTTACCACCAGAGCTGGACAAGATCCACAATGTGTTCTACGTGTCCATGCTCAGAAGATACCGCTCAGATCCTTCACATGTCATCTCCAGGGAAGAAATTAAAATACAGCCGGATTTGACATATGAAAAAGAACCTCTACGGATCCTGGCTCGGGAAGTAAAAGCTTTGGAGGCACCACAACACCGAGGAGGCAACTTGGGAAAGTGAAGAAACGATGAGGCAACAGTTCTCTCAACTGTTTGCATCAGGTAAATTTCGAGGACGAAATTTAAATTAGAGGAGAAGAGTTGTAACACCCTCCCGGTAATCATTCCGTACATTCTACTGTTCCGGTGACCGGTGTCGGTCCGGACAGCTAGAACGTCCGGAAAAATAATTAAACTTAAGTGAGGGACCATAATTAACTCAAATATTAATAAGAAACACTTAGTAAAAATTTTAGAAATAAAATACAACCAAGTAAAACGAGCCGGTGCCCAAGCGATGGGTAACCGGAGGGAAGTTGCGGTTCTCGCAACGAGGAGCCCTAGACCCGGGGAAAAAATTATAAAATAATTTTTGGGACTCCAGAGAAGGGTCATTGAGGTTCCTATGGCATTGGAATGCCAAGAAAATACCTAGAAAAATATTTCAATCGGTACAGACAATTTTGACCCGTTAAGCCAAACGGAGGGCATTTTGGTCATTTCGCCTTCAGAGGTGATTTTTTGCCGACTTGTCCAGTTGAGTAAATAATTAATATGACATAAAATATGAAGAAACATTACTAGAAATTAAATTGAAAATGAGTAGTGGAGGAAAGGAAAGAAAATAAAGAAAAAAAAAAGCTTATTTATGACATCTTGATGATGTCATTTATAAATTATGACCAATCACAATTAAGTAACCCTTTGACTAATTAATAAAAGAGATAAATGAAGACTAAATTCATCAAAAAACCAGCAGCCATCCCTCTCTCCTCAAGTGCAGCTGAAACCCATCTTCCTCCCTCCATTGATGTTCAATCAAGCAAGCTTCCTTTCTCCTTTGTTTCCACCACTAAACCCTAAACCCCTTCATTAAAAATTAACCACACCTCTTGGGGAAGTGTTTGGCAGCCTAGAAAGTGAAGGAAAGTGAAGATTTAACTTGGAAAAAATCTGCCTACAAGAGGTTAGTGCATCTATATCCCCAAAACTCTTTATTTTCATGATTTGGGACTTGAAACTTAGTAAGAATTGTAATTTAAATGAACAAAAACTCATGTGTATGAGTATATAAATTTCGGCTGCCCTAGCTATGGAATAGGAGGGAGTGTTTTTGATGAGCTTGAAGTGAACTAGAATCATGTTGGAAGTTTATAACACAAGAATAATGAATTAAAAGCTAACTAAGGTAAATTGTATAAAACATGAATTTGAATTAGGGTTTTGTGAGCAAAATGTAAACTTGGTTTAGGAAATTATTAGAGAACATTTTAATGGTCAATTAGTGACCATTTTAGGTAAGTTGACCATAAAATGGACTGAAAAATAGGATTGCAAAGTGAAGTTGCAGGCTGCCCTAGGACAGCAGCAGAGGGACTGAAAATTTAGTCCACTTGCACTGCCATAACTTGGGCTGTGTTGTTTCAATTGGTGTTTGGCCAATTGGACATGAAACTAGGCTTATAATGGCACATTTTTGCTGAAGAAACCATGCCCAAAAGACCAAAGCAAGAGGACCAAAACTTGGCCCCAATCCGGATACCCTGCAACTGATTCTGCAGAATTGACCAAATGAACAGTAACTGTTCATTTGGCCATAACTCACTGTAGATTTGGTCAATTGACCTGAAATTTTTACAACAACAAGTTAAGACATAGACAAAAAACTTTCATGAAGGAACCTACTCCAAATTATGGCCAGAACCTAACCCAAATGGCAGTGGCAGTCACTATTCATGTTATTGTAGATATGGTAATTTCTGCAGAATGGAAATCCGGCCAGCTGTGGTTTTTGGACCATATCTGGAGCTACAAAACTCCAAATGGAGTGATTCAAAAAAGGAAATTCAACTAGACAAAATAAGGAACAACTTTCATGTTTTCCATTTCTTCAAATTTCTACTATAACAGTTCCAAATGGAACAGTAAAGTTATGGTACAAAATCTGAAAAATCTGCTCCTTTTGTTTAATGCTTAGAAATGGTATTAACGCTCAATACCAACAAGTTTTAAATACAAAATATGGTATGTTGGGAGTGCCAAAACCAATGTACCTAATTTCTACCTAAAAGTCAACATTTTAGTTGACCATAGAGGTGAATAGTAACACCGAAACTTGAAATTCAAAGATTGAAGAATTTTAAAGTATCGAATGCCCTAGTATACCTAACAAGATTGGTTTGGATAGTTTGGCATGCCAATAGGGTTCAGTTAGTAGTACTGCACATGGCAATATGCCATTCCGTGATTTTATGGCTTTTAGCCATTTTGACATTATATTGAGACTTGGCCTCGTGCCTAATATTATTTACAGCTTGTTAGCCGCTCATAATAATCGAGATGCATATGTGACCGATGGTGTGACGGCCCAAGGTACTAGATACCCAGTGCCAGTTTACCCGTTATCCAGTCCAGTCGTCTAGTGTAGGTTACTTGGGGCAACCAAATGAATAAAAGTAGACAAAGTAAATGATATACAAATACCAAACAAATAAAACATATACATTAACTACACGTTTAAATTCTTGCTATTTTCTTTTATTATATTATTGCACCACTAAGCATTATTGCTTAGCGTGTTGCTTTTGCCACGCGTAGGTACTGGAGATACAGACCGTGAGCCCAGTAGACCGCAGACTGGGTGAGTCCATCCTGCAGTCCTGCACAGTGTCCGTGTCACCTCAACTTCTGCAGTGCATTGGTAGGACATTAGGTGTCATTTTGACATTTTGTAACTTAACTTTATTTTTCTCATATGTAATTAAACTTGTGTAATGTATATTGATGTTTATGTAAATTATGAAAATTGTACTTGTGAATGGAAATGTAAATGTTACTTGTGATTTATATGTGATCATCACATGTGATGGATGATTGAGAACTGGAATTGAAATGTTGTTGAGATCTTAATATTGAGATTTTGTTGATAAATTGAAGTTGGGATTGTTTGGAAATTAATTGGAAGTGTTTTTAACAGGTTCCGAAGAATTGTTTTCTCCATTTTAGCCGGTACTCCGCTGGATTTTCTTTAAAATTTTCGGAACCCCAAATAAATAATAATTTCGATAAATGGCTTAAATAAATCATATTTCATAAATTAGCTTCAAAAGCATGACACAAATTTAGTAAGGTATATTAGAGTGTGCCAGTACACCGTGTGGCATTACTTACTCGGGTATACTATACACGGGTAAGGGGTGTCACAAAACATTATTTCGGCTGCACTAGCCAGAAGAATGATCAGAAAGGGGTGTGAAGCATACTTGGCACATGTGATAGACACCCAAGTGGGGAGTTCAGCACTGAGGGACATCCCTACGGTATGTGACTTTCCAGATGTGTTTCCTGATGAATTACAAGGATTACCTCCAGAAAGAGAGGTGCAGTTTGAAATTAATGTTATGCCTGGTGTGGACCCAATCTCCATAACGCCATATAGAATGACACCTGCAGAATTGAAAGAGTTGAAAGTGCAATTGCAAGAATTGCTTGACAAGGGCTTTTTCCACCCTAGTGTGTCACCTTGGGGAGCGCCAGTGTTGTTTGTTAAGAAGAAGGATGGCACTCTCCGCTTATGTATTGATTATAGGCAGTTGAATAAGGTGACAATAAAGAATAGATATCAATTGCCCTACATTGATGACTTGTTTGATCAATTGAGGGGTGCAGCTGTGTTCTTCAAAATTGACCTGACATCAGGTTATTATCAGTTGAAAGTACAAGAGCAGAGTATTCCTAAAACTGCCTTCAGAACCCACTATGGCCATTATGAGTTCTTGGTTATGCCATTCGGGTTAACTAATGCTCCGGCTGCTTTTATGGATCTAATGAACACTATCTTCAGACCATACCTCGACCAGTTTGTTATGGTATTCATAGATGATATATTGGTCTATCCGAGGAGTGCAGAAGAGCATGATAGACATCTGCGAATTGTATTATAGACTTTGAGGGAGAAACAACTATAAGCCAAATTGTCAAGGTGTGAATTTTGGCTGAACGAAATATCTTTCTTGGGACATATAGTATCAGAAGAGGGCATCAAGGTAGATCCAAGTAAGATAGAAGCTGTCCTTAATTGGAGGCCACCCAGAAATATCATGGAGATTTGCAGTTTTCTAGGTTTAGCTGGATACTACCGTCAGTTTGTGAAGGGATTCTCCATGTTGGCATCTCCATTGACCAAGATGCTTAGAATGTGAAATTTCAGTGGACGGATAAATGCCAACAGAGTTTTGATGAATTGAAGAAATATTTGACTGAAGCTCCAGTCCTGACTTTACTTACTCCGGGTAAAGAATACACAGTATATAGTGATGCTTCTCACAATGGGTTAGGCTGTGTATTGATGCAAGATCGAAATGTCATTGCCTATGCATCACGCCAGCTAAAACCGCATGAGAGGAATTATCCGACACATGATTTGGAGCTTGCAGCTATTGTGTTTGCTCTTAAGATCTGGAGGCACTATTTGTATGGGAAAAAATGTTTTATCTACACAGATCATAAGAGTTTGAAGTATTTGGGCACTCAAAAAGAGTTGAATTTGAGACAGAGGAGATGGTTAGAGTTGATAAAAGACTATGATTGTCTGATAGACTATCAGCCAGGGAAAGCTAATGTTGTGGCTAACGCCTTAAGTCGCAAGACTATGGCAAGTCTACGGGTTACTCCTTTATCTATGGCACATGAGTTGAGATCATTACATGCCAGCTTAGAGATTAATGATGAGGGGCAGACAATAGTTGCATGGCATGTACAACCAATATTGAGTGATCATATCAGAATGGCTGCTCAGAATGATCAGAAGTATCATAAGCTATTGGAAGAAGTCCGGCAGGGCAAGAAACCAGAATTCTCAATCAGAGATGATGGTCTACTGCTACACCAGGGCAGAATATGTGTTCCTAATGATGTTGATTTGCGGCAGATCATATTGAAGGAAGCACAGGAGTCTCCTTTTTCCATGCACCCTGGTGGCACAAAAATGTATAGAGGGCTGAAGGAGCATTACTGGTGGATGGGTATGAAAAGAGATGTGGCAGAGTTTATTTCCAAATGCCTAACTTATTAGCAAGTGAAGGTAGAGCATCAAGTAACCGCTGGGTTGTTACATCCACTACCAGTATCAGAATGGAAATGGGAGAGAATAACGATGGATTTTGTGATGGGACTTCCGAGGACACAGAAGAGTCATGATGCAGTTTGGGTTATTATTGACAGACTAACCAAGTCTGCTCATTTTCTGCCAGTCCGGATGGACTACAATTTTGAAAGATTTGCCAAGTTGTACATTGATGAGATTGTGAGACTACATAGAGTGCTAGTATCCATCATATCAGACAGAGATCCTAGGTTCACTTCTAAATTCTGGGGTAGTCTTCAGAAAGCCCTAGGAACTAGATTGAACTTCAGTACTGCATTCCACCCACAGACAAATGTAATTCAGATCATGGAGGACATGCTACGGGCTTGTGTGATTGAGTTTAAGGGCAGTTGGGACACACACTTACCTTTGATTGAGTTTGCTTACAACAACAGCTACCAATCAAGCATTGGGATGCCTCCATATGAAGCTTTATATGGCAGAAAATGTAGAACCCCATTGTGTTGGAATGACGTGGGTGAAAGAAAGATGATTGGGCCAGAAATTGTTCAACAAACTGAAGAGAAAATCAGATTGATCAGAGATCGACTTAAGACTGCATCAAACCGTCAGAAGTCCTATATTGATTTATAGAGAAGAGATATTGAGTATGCAGTGGGTGAGAAAGTATTCCTCAAGGTTTCTCCTTGGAAGAGAATTATGAGATTCGGCAGAAAGGGGAAACTGAGTCCTCGTTTCATTGGGCCATATGAGGTTCTGGAAAGAGTGGGTCCTTTGGCATATCGTTTGGCACTACCTCCAGAGTTGGAGAAGATACATAATGTCTTCCTTGTGTCTATGTTGAGGAGCTATCGATCAGACCCATCTCATGTACTACCAGTAGAAGAAATTGAAGTGAATCCAGACCTTACATATGAAGAAGAACCCATAGAGATTCTGGCTTATGAGGTGAAGCAGCTACGGAACAAGCAGATCCCGTTAGTAAAAATACTGTGGAACCATTATTCGGGCTAGGAGGCTACTTGAGAATGAGAGGAGGACATGAGGAGACAGCACCCATAGCTGTTCAGAGGTTGATACCAGGTAAAATTTTGAGACGAAATTTATTTTAAGGGAGGGGAGAATTGTAACACCCCTATTTGCATAGCCTGGTATATTTCACTATTCAGGTGACCGGAGCCTTTCTAGACAATTAAGGGGATTAGAACCACACTTAAGATGGCTAGAGAAGCCATAAACACAAATAATTAGTAATTGTCAATTAGTTAAGTATAAATAAGAAAAATAGAACATAAGAAGTTAAACGAGCCGAGAGTCAAAGTGATGGGTGACCTTCTCGGGAAAGACTGCGAAGTCAATTTAAACTCAATTTTCGAACCGTAAAATGTGACGCTGCAGTCCTTAGGACTATTAAGAACACAGTGGAAAAGAGAAAATCACAAAAAAGAATTGTTAAGTAGGTCAAATAATTAAGTTTGGGAGCTGGAAGAAATATTGAATTATTTGCAAACCGGGTTGAACCAACGAGGGGCAATTTGGTCATTTGACCCCGAGAGCTGACTCCTGACCTAACTGTCAAATAAAATCGGAGAAAAAAAAATTTTAGAATTAGGAGTTAAATTAAAGAACTAAAAAAAAAGAGATGAAAAAAAATTTCAAAAAAAGAAAAGAATATAATGACATCATGTGGTGACCTAAGCATGATCATAAAAATAATTACATTTAATTTTTTCTTGACTAAGTCAAAA
Organism: Hevea brasiliensis; assembly: GCF_030052815.1. NCBI lineage: Eukaryota > Viridiplantae > Streptophyta > Magnoliopsida > Malpighiales > Euphorbiaceae > Hevea > Hevea brasiliensis. The sequence continues at coordinate 39,639,835 of NC_079498.1, forward strand.
ATTGAATAAATATACAATAAAAATAACTAAATAAAGAAAATTAATATTTGGTCTTCTTGATCACTTTAGGCCGCCACTCTTCATCTTCTCTCTCTCAATTTTTTTTCTTTCCTCCATTAAAGCTTTCCTTTGAGCTTTTGTGATCTTAAAATCCCCCCATAAATCCCTTAGAAAATTAGTAGAAATCCTCAAATTAAGCTTCAAGGAGGAGTTTGGGAGAAGTGAAATTAAAGAAAAATTGGAGGGTTGGAAGATTGAAATACAAAGAAAAGGTTAGTTCTTATTCCCTTCAAATTCTATTTAAACTTTTGTTTATGTAGTTAAATATAAATTTAGAATTGATAAAAGAAATGAAACAAACTAAGTGTGTAGAGTATATATGAAATTCGGTCAACATATAAGATTTAGGATGTGAGTGATATGGATGCAATTAAAGACACAATTAAGCTTGGTAAAGTATGTAAACAATGTTTAGACACTTTAATTGCACTTTGATTTAACTAATTGAGCCTTTTGCATGAGTTAGAATTTTGGACAATTAGGGTTTAGGAGTAAAAAATGTGAGAAATTGTGAAATGATGTGTTTGACCTAGTTTGAGGTGAGAAATGGTCATTTGTGACCAATTGAGATGTGTTGAAAGTGTTAGAGGTGAGTTTAAATTCGGATTGAAAATGGTCATGCTGCAGGCAGCAGGACCAAGGTCCCTTTAAGGGACCAAAACTAAAAATTTACAAGTCTAATTGGTATGAGACCAATTGGTAATGAAAATAGACACAAAATGACACAATTTTCATTTAGGAATCATGCCCAAAAAGTGACCAAAACCTAGTGAACAAATTGACAAAATCCGGATTTTCTCAGTCTGACCTGTACAAAAATGACCAAATGAATAGTATTTATTCATTTAGCCATAACTTGAGGTAGGTAGGTCTAAATGACCTGAAATTTTACCAGTGGATAGTTAAGATATAGACCTAAAACTTTCCTGAAGAACAAAAACCCAAATTATGCCATTAACCAAGTCATTTGGCCACCCAAAATTGGTAACCTAAAATTCCCAGAACCAGAATTTGCCCAGAAATCTGGGTTAAGTCCAATCCGGTAGCCATGATTCAAATGGCTATAACTTGAGCTACAAAACTCCAATTGGAGTGATCCAAAAAGGAGAATAAAGTTAAGACAATAGGGAACATTTTCTATGAAGGAAGTTTTGCCAAATTCTAACAGAAAAATGACTAATGGAACAGTGCAACTTAAGACACCAAAATTGAAAATTTGCAAATTTGCTTAAAAGACTTAGAATTTGAGTAAACAACCAAAACCAACAAATTTAATTATCAAAATGTGGTATGTGGGTGAAGTTGGAATTCCCATACCTATTAAGCCTTAGAAATTCAACAAATTGACTTGAATAGTGTAGTTAATAGTAACCCCGAAACATAAATTTCAAAGAACATCAAGTTTAGCACATTAAAGCTAGGTAAAAGTGAAATTTAATTTATTTTTGGATTTATGCTAAGTTATAATACTGAAACACTGTGAAACTGTGTGTTTCAGTTGAAAAGAATACCGGAAAGGAACCCGAGGTGTCGAGTCAAGGCCAAGAGGCGACTCGCTTAAGGTTTGTGCATAACATAGAACTTCTGTAAATTTTCTTCTGCATATTGTTTTGAATAAATTGAAATATTGAATTATGACATCATTGTGATGAAATATTTATTATGTTTTTTATTTAAATTGTTGAAAGTTATTTATGTATATTTGAGATGGCATAATTGTTTAGTAAATTGTTAAGATAAGTTTTGAAACCACAGTGTCATGACCATATATTTGAACACTTCACTAGCATGACTAGTGGGGGTAATCAGTTTCGAATTTTGATTCATTCTCTGGCTGAAGTGTTGAGGTGTGTGCCAGTAGAAGAAGAAATTGAATGGATATCCATATATTGAGCTAGCTAGCCTTGTGATGTGACTTCTCCTTAGCCTCTGGCTATTCAGATTATATTTGTTTCGAATGGCATGATATAACTATGGGTTTTATGAAATTAGTTTTAATACTTAAAAATGAAATTGTTTGGATTAAAATCTCATAATTCATATTTTGTACTTAATTCTCATGTTCAATCCAATTTTTGAATAAATATGATTTAAATTCTGCATAAAGATTATTTTAGTATGTTGTGCACCATTGAGTCCTAGTACTCAGCGATGGCTGTTATTACTGTCGCAGATTTAGAGACTAGAGGAGCAGCAGATTGAGCTGCTGAGGACAAAGGAGCTATCTACTTGAAGTTATCGGGTATAATTTATACCCTGACTGTAAATATTTATTTTGATGTATGTAATGTATGTAAATGTATGGACATGTAAAATTGGTCTTGAGCAGCTTGTATAAAGCTTGTATAAAGTTTGTAATAAATTTTAGTTTGGATTTTTTCCTAATGTAAATTTTTAGTATGATGTAGATAAATTATTTTATCTTTAATGAAATATGAATGGAAATATTTTATTTTAATTTGAATGAAATTGATTGATAGTATTTTGATGATTACTGAATTTTTGGAAATTGAGAAATGATGATTGTTGAATTTTGAAACTTGAGAAATTGGTTGGGATTGTTGTGGAGTTGTTGAAATTATTGAGATAAATTATTAGAAGTGCTTTTTACAGGTATTTGAAGAACTATTTTCTCAAAATACAGACGGCACTCTGCCGAAATTTTTATAAAATTTACGGAAAAATAAAATGGGCCAAAAATCTTAACTAGTTTTCAACTTTGAATAAATGATTTTAATACCTATTAGAAAATGCTCACCACTTATAAAAGTAAGAAAATTGTTGTAAAATCCCTTGTAGGGTACTTAATGAGTTATTGGTAGGTAAAGTTCGGTAGCTCATTAGATATTCTACGGGATCATGTTATGCCTTACAAAGGGGTAAGGTGTGACAATAAGAGCTGGAGGGATTTTGAGAGTCGCATACTATTCTGTAGTTGTGGATTTAAGAGCACATTGATCCAGACATAAAGTCTCAACATACTCTTTAGTAGCCATTCTTCTGGAGGAAATGAGAGTTCTAATACTTCAAGTAAAAGATCCAGAGCGCTTGTAAATATTATATGGACTTATCAGGGGAAGAAGAGATTCTTCAACCTGTGCGCCATCAGGGATGTGTGAAATTTCAACTAGGTTGTCTATTTTAGAGGCTAAAGTTCATCTATAGTGAGGTGATAGGGATAAAGAAGAGATGAGATTAACAGGATCAGAGGAAGAGGATGAAGAAAATGAAGCTGGCTCAATAATGATGTTTGAAGATGGTATTGGTGTTGTGCAACTCATGGTTAATTGATTCTCCTTACTCATCTCAAATTAAACCTTATTCATATCCCCCTCTTGGACAGAAATCTAAGGCTCTAATACCATCACTGGCCGGGATCTCCTAAACCTGAGTTAAGTATAATAATACTCATGCAGTGCCAAGATTTATAATAAATGATTAAAATAAAATTTTTATGATAATAAATTTATTCATATTAATAAAAATAAATTTTTATGATAATAAATTTATTCATATTAATAAAAATAAATTTTAATATATAAAATTCTTACCATAATAAAATTAAAAGGTTATTTTTTATTATAAAATATAATAGAAAATAATTAAAGAATTCAAGTTAATAAACGTGTAAAAAACTGTCTGACTTTTTTTTAAAAAGAACAATGTTAAATATTTGTATTTTTTTTTTTAAATCGTTGTTGAATATTTTTAGTTACCTTAATCATTAGTAGGATTGTTAATTATAAGTAGGAGTATAAATTAAGTTGCAATGGTTTGAAACCCAAATTATTTGCCTCTTAATTTTTGGATTGAGCTCTATATAAGTTTTAATTGGGCTGGATAATAGATTGTATTGTTTTCATTAATATAATTTATCCTAAACAATTATTTTATTTTTAAGTTTATTCTTATATATTATATAATAAGAATTTTTTCCTAAAATGTTTTTAAATTAATATATTTTGCCATAAAATATATCTAGAAAAAATAAATTTATAAATTATGTTTCATAAATAAATAAATGAAATTATAAATATAAGGAAAAAAAATTTAAAGTTTAATAAATCAGCCCAATAAGAATTCGACTCAAAATTCATTGGGAACTTTTAAACTGAGCTCGGTTTTGGGATAAATTCAAGAGTTGTCTCTGAATTTTAAGAGTTATAACAGAGTCATCCTTAAACTTAAAAATGTAACATAAATCCCATTGAACTTTGAAATTTTACACAATAAAATCCTTCTAACTCTCAATAGTTAGTTTATGCAGTGCAGAATAATGGTAATGTGGATAATTCTGTCTGCTCTATGTGACAGTGACAAAATCAGCTATGATTTTCTTTACAGATTAACCATAAAAAGAATCTCAATCATACTAGATAATGAAACACTAAATATATAGCAACTGATTAGAGGGACTTTACATTAAAAAAAAACAGCAGCAGTTGTTCATATTATCGTTACTCATAATTATTTACATCAACACGTTACTTATAAACCAGCTATTGGGAGTTAAAAGGATTTTATTGTGCAAAATTTTAAAGTTCAAGGGGTTTTACATTACATTTTTAAGTTTAGAGACGACTTTGTTACAACTCTTAAAATTCAAAGAACATTATTAAAATTTATCCCTCGGGTTTGAGCTCAACAAAAATAATTATTCAGCTTCATACATTTACATTGTGTTTGGGTTTTGAGAGGAAAATAAAAATGATATCAATGATGAGAAGAAAAATACTTTTTCCTACTTATGTTTGGACTGAGGAAAGAAAATATGGAGAAAAAGTTATTTTATGAATATAAAAAATATAATTTTACCCTTAAGTTAATAAATAAAATTTTTTAAAATATAGGGATATATTTATAATTTTCCATGTTTTCCTCACTTTCCCCATTTTGGGGACAAAGTAGAAGCAGACAACGAAAAAAAAGAAATTATTTTCCTCCTAAATTTTCCTTTCCTCTTTATTTTCTACTAATCTAAACACAAAATTATGGAAAATAAAATTATTTTCCTCTTAAATTTTCTTTTTTTTTTATTTTTCTTCTATCCAAACATATATCGTTTCAATCGTATTCATAAATTGGCCAAATAAACTCTTTGCTTTCCATGCCAGTGTAATGGGTTCGAATCATTCAAAAGGTCGAAGTCAAAAACTTTTAAGGACTATAACAATGATACTTAAAACTTTAACTTGTAATATGAACACCTGACTTTAATTTAATGCATAAAAGAGTATCTCTAATTTAGTAATAACCAATTTCTCAATTGAAAACAGATTAATTTCACCAATAATACCTGAACTTTGATGTGTATAACATCATGATATGCCAATTTTAATTTATAACATAAAATCTATCCAACTTTAGTTTTTTGTATAATAAAATACCTTTTTACCTTTAAGGTTGATATTTAGGTTACAAGCTAACATGGCAATTCAACATGGCAATATCACATTCTCTCTCCAACTCCTATTCACATGCGTATTCCACTGAGTTTAGTAAGTAAATGTCAAAACCAACAGAAAAAAAAAAAAAAAACAATGTACATACCCCTAAAATCTCAATCTATTTACCATCCAAACCTTTATGTTTATTATTGATTATATCCAAACCTTTTTAATTTTGGATTTTGATTTTTGGATAAAAAAATCTATGATTAAACTATCCAAAATTAAAAGATTTTAACATAATCAGCAATAAAATATAAATGTTTGGATTTATTTAGCCAATAAACTCTAAATCTCTAATTACCTTAGTCATCAAATTACATGTAGGAATCAACTTTAGAAATAGGAGTAGGACATGGAACTATAGTCAAAGAAAGGAAGTTGTGTTCACATATTCAAGAGCTTTGGTACGAATAAGAGCTTTTAGAAACACTAAACCTAATGTTTTGATTTGCAATTCAAAGTAATTTTTATATGCAATTGATGGTAGAGGAAGCATCCAAGAGGTATAGTAACGTTGGGGAGGTGTGTAGGGTCAAGGAGTGGAATTGTGAGGTGAAAGAAGTAGTGGAGAACAACGTCATTGTGGGGGTATGGAAAGTGGCACACAAAGATGTTGGAGGCAAAGGGTCTTGCGAGAGGAGTTGAAGGAAACTAAGGATGATAAGAGGTGGTGGAGTCAAGGTATGAGGAGGATGGCGGTATGTGTTAGTTAAGGGAGAGTGGTTCAACAATGAAAGGAGCAAATGGTGACGTCATTATGAATGATGGTGTAAAGTGACTTTAGTTGGAATTGTAGTTTATCCAAAAGCCAACCTTTCATACTCACTGTGGATGTCAACTGGGTTGGTTTTTCCATGAAAGGATAGAGATAGAGAAACAAAGAGAGGTAGATGAGAGAACGTGTTTGAAGGGAGAGAGAATAAAGAGATGAGGGAGAAAATATATATTTTTTTTCTCTTGTAAATGCCATGTAATCATCATAAGAATGTGATCTTACCACATTAAATTGCCACATTAGTTTATAATTTAAAATTTGACTTTTAAGATAAAAAGATACTTTACTATGCAAAAAATTAAATTGAAATAAGTTTTATATTACAAATTAAAGTTGAGGCATCACGCTATTAGAAGTATTATAGTTGAGTTAATATGGGTGAAATTAACCCTTTTCTAATATAAAAATTAATTATTATAAGTTATTAAAGATACTGTTGTGCACATTAAATTAAAGTTGAAGAATTTTATGTTACAAATTAAAGCTCATGAATTGTATTGTATTGTATTATTGTTATAACACTTTAAGTTCTAGTACCACCGATGAAAATTACTCAAGCTTCAACTTTTCTTAGTTAAATACGTTGGTCAATTTAGGCTGATTATGACAACTATGACTTCAGTTATATACACATACACACTTAAGGTTAGGTATTTTTTGAATCAATGTACTAAAATTAGATTTCATTTCAGAGAATTAGCATATTTCCTTATATATATATATATATATATATATATATATATATATATATATATATATTAATTAATAACTTTTAAGTTTTTTTTCTCAAAGATTAAAAAACTTGTGAAGTTCATATGTGTTAAACCAATTAAAAGAACTCAATTATTACAAATTAATTAGAAAATTACCATCAATAAATGATGAAATTTTCTTTATTAAAGTGTCTTAATTAACATCCAATACTCGGGATTATTCTTATTATTTTTCTTTGCGCTATATTCTCAAAAAAAATTAATTTAATTAGGGATTTTAAAAAATTTTTGTTTGCTTTACATCAACATAATATATAATATATAATTATTTTATTTATATATAATAATTAAATATAAAAATTAATTATTTAAATAAAATACTAAGATTTTATAATAATTAATATTGAAATTTAATAGATTTTATAATAATTAATATTGAAATTTAATTAGTGTAATACAATATATAAATATTTTAAATTTTTCATACCCAAAACATGGTTGTAGCAAGAGTTGTTGAAAAGATCGCAAAAAAGAAAATGAAGAGTAGCAAAAACTTTTAGAAAACATGGAAGAACAACATAAAAAATTAAAGAATGATATATCTTCTATAATAAAGAGTTTGCTATAGTCACTTGGGTGCACACTACCACCTGGCCAAGCATCTGTTGCACAATCATCTCCAATGGTAATAATATACCTTATAATATTTAAATTTGTTTTCATATTTTAAAATATAAATGTCATTGATTAATTGTTCTTTTTGTCTTCTCCTTTTTATTTTATTAATGAATTTGAGGAAACAATTGATTGCAACTTTTCTTTTTTGCTATAATTCAAAATTTAGTTGCTCATTTTTATTTTTTATTTTTTACATATTTGCTATTAATCCATTTTATTGTGATATGTTCTTTGTATTGTATTGGCTTGTATTTCCTCATTTATTTATGTGTTAGCTATTTTAATTGAATTGGTAGTTTGTTGAAGTTAAGTAGGAGTTAAGTAGGTGTTCTCTAAATTTGTTATTTTGATGTCAATTTCATTGTCTCAACATTCATTTTCTTTTTGGGATTTAAAGTGGAATAATGCATGGTGTGGTTTCAAGTTGTAGATTAATTTTAGTGGATTTTTTTAGGTTTAAAATAGCTGTTGTTGTATGTTTCAATTTTATGCTCTGTATTGAAAGTTGAATTTTATTCTTATATTTTTACTCTAAATTCTTATAAAGAACAATGTATTGTGTGGAATTGAGTGTTTAGGCTTTTGGGCTGAGTTTGATTAATTATGTTATCATTAGTTTTCATGGTTTTTATTTTAATTAGATTGTTTGATGACTAATTTTTTTTGTCTTTGCTAATACTATAAAAAATATATATATTCTTTGTCTTTCGTAGGAGAATAATCAAGGTGAAATTTAAGAGCACAATGGAGACTATTTAGATAGTACTTCAAATGGCAATTAGTATTTCTTATTTTTCATTTTAAGTTTTATAACACTAGCTAATCTCTTTAGTATGATTCTGCAAGAAGAAACATTATTAGATGTTTTGAGTTATTACAGATTTTATGAAATTTTTTATTTGCATTTTTATTATTAAATTTTAAATTTTTATAAGTTCAAATTTTATCTTCTTGAATGTACCTCTTATTCGAGGGAAACTATCTAATTTAAATGAAAAAAAAAGTTAAGAACAAATAATTAATATCAATAATTCAACAATTATACATAATGACAAAAAACTCCCATACAATTTATTATAACAAATTGTATACCAATATAATTTTTGTCGCAAAGACCTTAAAAATTTAAAATTATTAGTGACAATAATTTACCATATTGTGACTATTAAAAGGCAGTGGAAAATGGTGATACCCAAATATTAGCTACTAAATTATTTTTGAAGTGACGAGACAAGTTTTATCGCTAAAGAAAATTTTCTCGCTTATTTATTTACTAGTGACAATCTTCGTGTTATTAGCAGCAGACATAATCTCATTGCAAAAACATATTTTGTTCTTTAATTATAATTAGGGACGATTGTTGTCACGTCGCTAATCAAAATTTCATCTCTTAGTTATTAGCAACAATTGTGGCTAGCGATAGTCATTCATTTGTTATTAAATATATTTTTAACATTCACTTACTTATTAGCGACAAATTTTATGTTAACAACGATAAATATAAACACATCACAACTATAAGCTTTTGTCGTTAATTATTTTTAGTAACAACATGTTAGAATCCCTTAATTAGTACATTAACAATAAATTAGAATGTAAATTAGTGATATTAGGGATATTTGTATTTGTTAGCTTTTATTTTCTTTCTTATTAAGGCTTTACCCTTTGTATATAAATTTGAATCATTGTAACACGTTGAAATACATCAAGAAATTCTTCAATTCTCTCTAATCTCAACATGGTATTAGAGCCTTAGCCATTTTATCTAGCAATTTTATTTTTTGCAAAGAGAGAACAGTGAGAAATAGTTAGGGTTTGTGTGTGTAAGCCTTGAAAGTGGGTCTGTTGAGGGAGGTAGTTGTCACTGCCCTTCTAGGAGGGAAGAGAACCTTGTTGCCAGTCCTCGCTTGTAGTCTCGTCGCCATTTGGTGAGGCGCGTGATCCGACGCGTAGACAGAAGGTTTCTGCCTCGTGTACACGCGCCAGCACGTGAGCCTGTCCCTGGTCAGTTTTTTCGATTGTACTTTTTTTCGACGATATCCCTAGCGTATCGCACTTCTGCCCAGCCCATTCCTATCTCTTGGTTTGCAATTTTGTTTTTGGGTATTTGTTTTTTGCCTACTGTTTCTTTTAATCAGTTCTCTGAATCATGTCTGATGCAAAAAATTTAGTAGTTGAAGGGAAAATGACTACTATAACTGAAAATACCTCATTAATTATTAGCCCTGTAAAGCTTGAAGGGACAAATTACCTTGCATGGTCTAGATTGTGTCTCCTTTTTATTCAAGCTAGAGGATTGCAGGGTTATCTTACTGGAGATAAGAAAAAAATAGAAAAGTCTGCTTCTACCTACAGTCAGTGGGAGTCAGAAAATTCTTTTATCATGTCATGGCTTATCAATTCCATGCAACCATATATAACTCATGGATTTATTGTTAAATAGTGCAGCTGCCATTTGGAGTGCAGTTTCTCAGACCTATTCTCAAGTTGGGAATGATGCACAAGTGTATGAGCTTCAAAATAAGGTTCATGGTATGAAATAGGGTGAGCTAATTATTGCTCAATATTATGCAGAATTGAGTGGTCTATGGTAGGAACGAGACTTTTACCAAGACTTTCAGGCCTTATGTCCTGATGATGTAGTTAAATTTTAGAAGTTGGTTGAGAAAGAGCGGATCTATGATTTTCTTACTGGGTTGAATGTGGAATATGATCAAATTAGGGTCTAAATGCTTGGGAAGGATCCTTTACCTACCTTAAGACAGATATAATTTTATGTTCAGCAGAAAGAGAGCAGAAGGAGTGCCATTATTCATTCTATGTCTGTTGATAAGGCAAGGCTAGTTGCTAATTCCTCACGTGAACAGTCACTTGGTTCATCAGATAAGGATCAACTACATTGTGACTATTATGGAAAAAACTGGCATACTAAGGAAAATTGTTAGAAATTGCATGGACGCCCCACTAAAGGGCGTGGAGGAAAAAGGATGGGCCCTACTAGACCACAAGCTAATGTATTCGAGGCTGTAAATCTGTCTGAAGATGCTACCACTACTGGAATGTTTTCCAATGAAGAGGTACAGACTCTAAGGCGTTTGTTATCACAACTTGAATCGCAATCCACCACAGTTGCTTCTTCTAACTTCATCAACTCAGGTAATACTTTTATTACCAATCTTAATAATTCTTTTTGGGTTATAGATTCTGGAGCAAACAAGCATATGATAAGCTCTTCAAATAAATTCATATCATATTCTCCATGTTCAAGAAAAGAAAAAGTCCGCACTGTGGATGGATCCTTATCTAGTGTTTTTGAAACATGTTCTGTTAAATGCACTTCTAATATAAGTCTTAGTTCTGTTTACACGTGCTTAGCTTTCCTATTAACCTCTTATCTGTCAGTTCAATCACAAAAGCTCTAAACTGTAAAATTGAATTTTTCCTAACTCACTATGTATTTCAGGAATTGATGACAGGGAGAATGATTGGCAGTGGTAAACTGTAAGATGGGCTATATCTCTTGAATGATTATGTTGGCCAGGCCATGTTGGGGTAATCTATGGGTGCTGAGGAACAAATTATCATGTGGCATAGGAGACCAGGATATCCTTCATTTACTATTTTAGAAAAACTTTATCCTTTTCTGTTTAAATAATGCAAAACTGAATTGTTTGTATGTGATGCTTGTGAGTTTGCTAAACATACTAGACAATCTTATCCTATAATAAATAATAAGGTTTCAGTTCCTTTTATGACTATCCATTCTGATATATGGAGGCCTACTCAAACTGTGTCTTTATCAGATTACAGATGGTTTGTGACCTTTATTGATTGTTATAGTAGGTTAACTTGGGTATATTGAAGGAGCGGAAGCATAAAAAACACAAGTTTACATCATTGAATTCAAAAATTTTCACCTAGGGTAGCATGCATCATGCAAGATTTATTTTTATCTATTTGATTTCAATGATAAACAACATATTAAAACTCTTTTAATATGTTTTTGGATCTGTATTTACCATTTAAGATTTTAGAATTAATCAGATTAATTTTAGAACCCTAGATTAGATCAAGAACAAATACACTAACCTCTTGATGCACTGCAGCATATTTGTACCTTTGAGATGCATCTTTAGGACACCAGATGTTGTCCCTCTAGCTTGTCCATTCCAAGTTCACCTATGGCAGCCCTTGAACAGCTTCTAAAACTTTTTCTATTAATTAGAAAATCAAGTTTTGCCTTTTAAGAGATTAAAGATGTAAACAGGACACTAGAAACAATTTCTAGTATTTTTAATTCAAGAGATTGTTTGCTAATCTCTTAGAATAGATGAAAGATGAAGAAAAAGAGAAGGGAGAGGAGCCTTTGAGTGGCGGCACAAAGAGGAGGCAGCAGCTTTTGTCTTTTTTCTTTTCATAGCAACACTTATATAGCTAAGTCACCACTTAAAACCCTTGCCACATGTCACCTTCTGATTGACTCTAGGTTTAATTGACCCAATCACATTGTGCCAAGTGTCAAACCTATATTTAATCTTAATTTTAATCATCTTACATGATTAAAAGACATTTGGCAAGCTTATGTGTAATGCCATGTGTCACTATCTCATGGTGCTACATGTCACCCTGTGAAATGACCAAAATACCCCTGAGTCTTAATTTTGAGTTCTCAACCCAAAATAATTATTTCTCTTCTTCTAATCAATTGATATCAAATATAAATCAATTAATTAATCTTTATTAATTAATTTCTCATTAATTAAATTCATATTTAAACACTTTATATATAAATTTAACTTATACTATACATCCAATAATCTAGATTTGGTTTCAAGCCATGCTAGGGACTTTGCAATCTAATTACAAATCAAACCTATTTAATTAATCAATTAAACTCTTTAATTAATTAATTAAATCATATTTAATTTGGAGATTACTTATGTATGTGTGTGACTTACTAGGCTCATCACTAATTGGCAATGAGACATGATATCAACTCTTAATATCATCAGAACTCTTTCTTACCATAAATGATTTCTCTAAAGCATTTTATGCATCTCATAGACCATGGTTAACACCTAGCATAGCATGCCATGGCCACCCAATCAGTAATAAGGTTTACCTTAAATGAACCTATAATCATATGTTACCATGCACTAGAATCTCTCTGTTATAAAATCCCAATTCAAGCTGGAGTCATGGTTTATGTCAGACCCCATTTGCTATGAATATTACGTTCTCTTTTAATTCTAGTTCTTGAATAAAAAGATTTCCTCATCAGAAACTCTTTTCTGATTAAATCTATTTGTCCTAGCCAGGAACTTGAAACATCAAGAACAATTAAATGAACATAAGATTTTATCTCTATTTACTTAGAGGAACAGATTCCATCTTGATCAACACCTAGCTCCATATATAACTAGTAGGAGCCAACACATGCCCATATACCCATACACAGTACAAGTATGAAAGCAGTATCAAACTCAAACCACCTATATACAGGATAACTGTACTATCTTAGGTCTAAAGATTATATGCACTGATATTGTAACATCCTCACTTTAGCTAGTCCATGCAGTTTACTGTTCTGGTGACCAATGTCAGTCCGGGCAGCTAGAATGTTTGAAATTGTAATTAGACTAAAGTGGAGAGTTATAAAGAAACTAAATAATACTCATAAAAATCAAGGAAAATTTATAGGAATGAAATACACTAAAGTTAAATGAGCCGAAACCCTAGTGATGAGTAACCCAAAGGGGAAGTGACGGTGAAGGCCGTTAACAACCCTAGACCTGGGGGAAAATTTATAAAATAATTTTTGGGACTCCAGAGAAGGGTCATTGAGGTTCCTATGGCATTAGAATGCCAAGAAAATGCTTCAAAAAAATTTTCTATCGGTACAGACAATTTTGGCTCATTAAGCCAAACGGAGGGCATTTTGGTCATTTTGTCTTCAGAGATGATTTTTGACCAACTTGTCCATTTATGTAAGTGAATTATATAACATAAAATATGAACAAATATTGATGAAAAATTATTTAAAAATGAATAGGCAATGAAAGAAAAGAAAATGAAAATTATGGGATTTATTACTTCATGCTTATGTAAGCATGAGGTAATTAAAAATGCTATGGCCAATCAAATTAAAGTAAAACAATTATAATACATTAAAAATAGAAAAAAGAGGGCAGAAATCTGGAACAAACCAACAGCCTCTCCCTTCTTCAAAAAACGTCCCAAAGCTCTCCCTCACTCCTCCTTAACCAAGCTCACCAAAAGCTTGCTTTCCCTAGTTTTCTTCCAACAAAAACCCTAGGTGTTAACACAAAAGATTGCTCTTTCATCTTGGTGAATCTTTTGGGAGAAAAAATAATGTTAAAGAAGAGTTCTTACAAGTTTGAGATTAGCTCCATTAAAGGTTAGTGACTTAAATTTGTTTTTCTCTTTAAATTCATGTTGAAGGAGTATGATTGAGTGCAAAATTACAAAGAAATTTAACAAATAACATGTGTATGCCCATCCCAAATTTTTGGCATCCTTGGATGTGGTAAGGTTTTGAGAATTTCATGGAACTAGAAATGGTAGTATGGCTGCCTTAACATTAGTCCCTTAAGTGAAATGGTGAAATGCAAGTTAAATGCATGATTTGAGATGTTAGGGTTTGGGTATGAAATGGAGACTTTGATCATGTAATGGTGAAAGTAAGTTCTAATAGTCAATTAGTGACCATTTGGTTATGTGTAAACAAGAAATGAAGTGGTTTGTGTAGTGAGAATTGAGGTTAGTGTGGCTGCCCTTAGTGTAGTGCAGGACTGGGCATGAGTCTAGTAGGTTTGGGCAGTAATAACTGGAGTTGTAGAGGTTCAATTGGTACAAGGCCAATTATACATGAAACTAGACACATAATGGCACAACTTTGGTGAAAAAACTATGCCCATAAAACCAAAATGAGTTGACCTAAAGATTGCCCTAATCCGAGTGACCTGCATTCTGCCTTGGCAAAATGACTAAATAAACATTGTTTAGTCATTTGGCCATAACTCAGTGTAGAAAGGTCTAATTGACCTGAAATTTTACCAACAACAAGCTGAGATATAGGCCTACAACTTTCATGAAGAAATCTAACCCAAATTATTACCATAACATTTTCAAAAAGTGACCTACAGTCACTACTCAAAATACTGTAGATTTGGTCAGACCATAAAATCTAGAAAATTTGTAATCTGGCCAGTTGTGGTTTTTGGGCCATAACTTGATCTAAAAAACTCCAAATGGAGTGATTCAAAAAAATAAATGTAACTAGACCAAATAAGGAACAACTTTCATGTTGACCACTTTGCCAAATTCCCACTGCAAAAATGACTAATGGAACAGTAAACACAAAGCTTGAAATCTGAAAATTTTGAACAATTAACTTTAAGCTTAGAAATGTTATTGGCAACCAATACCAACAATTTTAGAATGCAAAATGTGGTATGTTGGGAGTATTAAAATCAATGTACCTATTGTCCATGTAAAAGTCAACATTTTTATTGACTAATAAATTGAATAGTAACACTTAAACTTGAATTTCAATAATTGTATAATTTAAGAGTGTAACATGCCCTAGTACACCTAGCAAGATTGGTTTGGATAGGTTGGCATACCAAAAGGGTTCTGTTAGTAGTACTGCATATGGCTTCATGCCATTCTGTGTTTTATGGCCTCACGTGCCATTCTATGACATAATAGCCTTTGGCTATGTTGATTGAGTTGTTACACTCGTGTTTTATCCCTGATAATTATTACACCGTATTAGCTGTTCTGTTGCACACTAGGAAACACAATGTGACTGATGGTGTGATGGTTCGAGGTATTTAGTACCCAGTGCCAGTTTACCCATTTATCCAGTCCAGTCGATTAGTATGGGTTACTCGGGCAATGATAATAAATCTTACCAAATTATAATCGAATAATACTGCAATAAATATTAGAAATTAAGTCTACCAAATATGTAAACAGACATTCTGCATATATACTTTATTTTAGTTATTTTATTTTATATTATCACCACTAAGCAAAATTGCTTAGCACGTCGCTTTTGCCACGCGCAGGTATTGGAGACATAGCTGGGGAGCCCAACAAACATCAGACCGGGTGAACTTTCAGAGCTGCATACTGAGTCCAGAGTCACCTCTCATCTGTAGTGCACTTGGTAGGACATTAGGACTTTGGGTGGCATTTTGTATTTTAAATTTTGTATTAGTTTTGGATTGTAACTATAAACTCTTGAAATTATTTGATAATGTAAATATATGAAATTTCATGTTATCGAAATTTTCTATATATTATGTTGAAAAAATGAAATGTTGAGAAATATTCATGAATGTGCTTCAAGTGATGATGTGAACAAAAAAAAAATTCTGAAAATAGTATTGAGATTTTGAGATTGAGTTGAGATGTGTGTATAATGGAGTTCTGGATTTGAAAATTTTATTAGAAGTGTCTTTTAAATAGGTTCAGAAAAACTGTTTTTCCAATTTATAGCCGGCACTCTGCCGGATTTTCTTTAAAATTTGCAGAAAAAAAAATCAAATTAATCAAAATTGTAGATAAATGAGTTTAAAAAGGGTAACTTGTAATGGAAATATGATTTGGTGCTCCGGTATACTGTGTGGCATATTTTACTCGGCTACACTGTAGATGGGTAAGGGGTATCACAGATATGATTTATGACAATACATTGGTAAGAGTAAATTCCATGTGCTTGTTATAAGTGTCACTGGTTCGACCTACTTATCATGTATAAGTGCCTATCATGTTTGTCATATGGCATGAGACTCACCATTCCATCTTATTTATATCTCATATAAATAACTTGGGAACAAACATGAATACAATCTTTCTGGATAAGTCATGTCCTTATTATGAAGTATCCTCGATTATGAACCTATTTATGATACTTTGTACTAGAAATACTGTCACTCATATTTTTAATAACTTAAGAATAGAATTTCTAGCAAAATATCAATGGACCTTTTCTATTACATATAAATATATTATGTAAACAGAAAAGTGGAAATGCCTTTTATTAATAAAAACATGTACAAGATACATACTTAATGATATGCTCTAGGGCATACTACTAACTCCCACTAGCACTAGAGCCATTCATTACAATATCTTAGACCCATCTTCTCAAGATTTCTATTTAGCTGAGTCTGTGATATAGGCTTAGTGAATGGATCAGTTGGATTTTCAGCTGATGCTATTTTCTGCATGGCTACAGCGCCTCGTCCAACTATTTCTCTGATAATGTGGTAGCGCCTTTCTATGTGTTTGGATTTCTGGTGAGACTGGGGTTCCTTAGCCTGTATGACTGCTCCATTGTTGTCAAAGTATAGTGGAACTGCTGACTCAATAGGAGGAACTACTGCAAGTTCTTTCACGAACTTCTTTATCCAAACAGCTTCCTTTGCAGCGTCTGATGCAGCAATATACTCAGCCTCGGTAATGGAATCTATAGTCGTGCTCTGTTTGGAACTCTTCTAACTGACTGCACCTCCATTACAAATGAACACATACCCAAAGGTAGACTTTCTATCATCGATATCTAATTGGAAATCAGAATTAGTATAACTATCCAATTGCAAGTCTCCACCTCCATAGATCAAGAATAAATCCTTAGTTCTTCTCAAGTACTTAAGGATATTCTTGACAGCTATCCAGAGTTCCAAACCTGGATTGGATTGATACCTGCTAGTCAAACTAACAGCATATGCGATATCCGGCCTAGTACACAACATTGCATACATTAAACTTCCAATAGCCGAAGCATATGGTATCCTGGCCATTTTATCTCTTTCTTCAGGTGTCTTTGGAGATATATCTTTAGAAAGGTGGATACCATGTCTCACTAGCAACAATCCTCTCTTGGAATCAAGCATTTTAAACCTCTTTAACACCTTTTCCAAGTATAGACTTTGGGATAAACCAATTATTCTTTTCGCTCTATCTTTATAGATGCAAATCCCAAGAATATAGGTTGCCTCCCCTAAGTCTTTCATGGAGAATGTATTTGACAACCATACCTCTACAGTTGTCAACATACTTGTGTCATTACCCATTAACAGTATATCATCCACATATAAGACAAGGAAAGTGATAGCATTGTCACTAACCTTCTTATATACACATGGCTCATCCTCATTTTTTATAAAACCAAATGACTTAATGGCTTCATCAAAATGGATGTTCCAACTCCTCAAAGGTTGCTTCAACCCATAAATGGATCGCTTTAGCTTACATACCTTGGAACCATATTGGAATTCAAAACCCCTAGGTTGTTTCATGAAAATGTTTTCTTCAATGTATACATTGAGAAAAGCTATTTTGACATCCATCTGCCAAATCTCATAATCATAGTATGCAGCTATTGCTAATAGAATCCTAATTGATTTAAGCATGGCAACAGGCGAGAAAGTCTCCTCATAGTCGATTCCTTGCCTTTGGTTAAACCCTTTCGCTACTAGCCTTGCCTTATAGGTCTCTACTTTTCCATCAGAACCAATTTTCTTCTTGAAAACCCATTTGTTCCCTATAGGTATAATACCTTCAGGTGGGTCAACAAGATCCCAAACTTGATTCTTATACATGGAATCAATTTCAGATTTCATAGCATCAATCCATTTTGAAGAGTCTATATCTGATATAGCTTCTTCATAGGTAAGTGAATCATCTCCATGATCTACTTCTTCATGAGTAGACAACTCTTGTTCTTCTTCATGTAGGAAACCATATCTCACTGGTCTGTGAGATACCCTGGTTGTTCTACGAGGAATAGTTGTAGATGTTTCATCAATGGGTGTAGGTTGACTAGATGGATCTATATCCATCTGATCTGTTGGTTGTTTAGAATTCTCTGATTCTAACTCTATTTGCCTTCTTTTGCCTCCTTCTTAAACAAACTGTTGTTCAAGAAATGTGGTATCTCTACTTACCACAACCTTTTGTGAAGTAGGCAAATAAAAATAATATCCAAAACTATCTTTTGGATATCCAACAAATCGACCCTTTTCTGATCTAGTTTCCAATTTATCAGTGTTCAACTTTTTGATATAAGCTGGACAACCCCAAATCTTGACATGCTTAAGACTTGGTTTTCTTCCATGCCATATCTCATAAGGTGTGGATGAAACTGATTTTGATGGAATTCTATTTAGAATATACAAAGCTGATTCTAATGCAAATCCTCAAAAGGAGATTGGCATATCAGTATAGCTCATCATACTACGTACCATATCCAATAGGATATGATTTCTCCTTTCAGATACACCATTCAGCTATAGTGTTCCTGGAGGAGTTAGCTGAGAAAAAATGCCATGCTCTCTTAAGTATTCATCAAATTCAGTACTCAAATATTCTCCTCCACGATCTGATCGAAGAGCTTTATTATTCTTTCCTGTTTGATTTTCTACTTGAAATTTAAATTCTTTGAACTTTTCAAAGGATTTATGTTTGTATTTCATCAAATACAAATACCCAAACCTTGATTTATCATCAGTAAAGGTAATAAAGTAATGAAAACCACCTCTAGCCATTTCTTTAAATGGACCACATGCATCACTATGTATTAGCTCCAAAATATTTTCAGCTCTTAGCCCTTGTCCAACAAAAGGTGATCTAGTCATTTTGCCCTGAAGGCAAGATTCACAAGTTAGAGTAGGATCAGAGCCCAATGAGGAAAGAATCCCCATTTTCTCCAGTTTTGCAATCCTATCTTCTGTGACATGACATAACCTTAAGTGCCAAATATATTTTGAACTTGAGTTGATTTTCACTATGGCATTGCATTCATTCAGATCACTTGCATTCATTTTGTATTTGTCATGATTATCCAAATAATAAAGACCATCATTCATATAACCCGAACTAACATATTTATTTCCAAAATAAATATTGCAAACATCATCTGTAAATTGAAATTCATAACCATTTCTAGTCAAACTAGATATAGAAATGATGTTCTTAAAAGCATCAGGTACATATAAAATATTATCCAAACACAAAACATGTCCAAACATGTAAAAAGATTTAGATCCTTTAGCTAAAGCTTCAACAGTTGAGCCATTGCCAATCCAGACTCTAACATCTTGAGAATACAAGTTGCTACAATTTGCTAGTTCCTGTATATCATGAGAAATGTGAGAACTGGCACCAGTATCTAAAACCCAAGCTATAGATGAACTATGAGTATCATCAGAATCTAAATAACAAGATATGGACATACCTTCTGAAGGTCTATCCTTCTTGTCCTTCAGAGAAGCAAGATACTCTGGGCAGTTCCTTTTCTAGTGCTCATCCTTCTGGCAGTGGAAACACTTTCCTTTGCCTCCATCAGCTTTAGTCTTCCCTTTCTATTTAGCTATTTTCTTGGAAGGACCAGGAATCTGAGGTTTCTTTTTCTTATTGCCCTTCTTCTTCTTGGACTTTCCAGTAGAAGAAGATGCAATAAAAGCTACCTCTTTTCCTTTATTGCCCAGCATATTCTTTTGGGTAATAACCAGCATGTTGAGTAAACTAGCCAAGGTGCATTCATGTTTAGTCATATGGAAATTTGTCACAAAATTCCCAAACGACTCAGGAAGGGACTAAAGGATCAAATTCGTCTGTAGTTGGAAATCAATGTTAAAGTCAAGATGTTCCAGCTGCTCAATCAGCCGAATCATCTCATGGACATGATCCCCAATATTTTGTCCCTCAGACATTCTCATGAGGAATAGCTACCTAGATATCTCATACAAAGCACTCCTGCTGTGCTCACCATATAACTCTTGTAGGTGAAGGAGGATCTCACTCGCACTCTGCATATTCTCATGCTGCTTCTGTAATTCATTACTCATGGAAGCAAGCATGTAACACTTAGCTCTCATATCATGCTCCTTCCACTTCATCAAAGTTTTATGTTCCTCTTGAGTGGCCTCTGGAGGTAAAGGACCAGGAACATTTGAGTCTAGAACATATCCTATATGTTCAAGGTTCATGACAAGTTTTAAATTTCTTAGCCAATCAGACAGATTAAGTCCTGTCAACCTCTTGCGATCAAGTATGCTTGCAAGGATATTGGATGGTGGTGGTTGTTCTGTGCTCATTATTATCAGAAAATTAACTGTAGAAAATAACCAGATTAATTAGTAAATGTATCATGTAATTAACCAAAATGATTATGGTCTTTTAATCAAATTGGTCCTCCCACTAACTTAGCGAATCCTACACTTCCAAAGTAGAAAACGGAAATCCTAGCTGGATGGATTTCTAGTGGGTGATTGAATTCTTATAATTTTATTGATCATCCTCAGGTACATCCATTATTGGAATCACAATAAACTATAAGTGAGTAACTCCTTGCCCATCACATCTCATGTGAGGTTCAATCCTTTACCTAGCCCCTAATGCTCAAAATCTCAGGTACATCCATTATTGACTTATCTTGCATTAGTTAAGTTGATCCTATTGAGCCAGTAATTATGCAAATAATTTTAATATCCTCAGGTACATCTAATATTAGCCACCAAACCATTTACATATTTACAACATCTCATGCTTAATAATTATTCTTAAGAAAATCTCTTAAATTAATTGCATCCTATGCAAGTATTTAAAATTTCTTAAAATAATTGCCTCAATGGAGGGCCCATGTTATAATTACTTTAATTATAGCATTTCCAACTTAATCATTTATTTGGAAGATTTTATGGTCATCATAATTACTATTAAGGTCTCACTTTGCACATTATCCATTTAGCATGCATATATCATATACTTGCATACATTCACATACATCTCATGCATTCATGGATAAACAGTAAATATGGTATGATCATGGACTTTCTAAGGGATTCAATTCTGAGCCACCAAGAATTGAATCAGGGCATTCCTAGGTGCATTTCATTCATTCATTTTACAAGAGTTGCTGAAGGAGTGCATAATCAACACTTGATCTTGAATTCCTCCCACTGGTCCCACCAATGCTCTTGATCTTCTTGCAATCCAATTACATAGTAATCCTTGACATACCAAGGCAAATTTACAAGAACTTAAATAAATGAAATTACAACCCAAAATTACTACAACCTTAATAATATATGCCCAAGATAAATTAAAATTAATTAATTAATTTACAATCCCAGGGAAACATAAAAGAAATAAATTCAATCACATTGGTCTTTTATAGTCCATGATCATCCATCATGCATATCACTGTTTAATAATTAAATAAAACATACATAATTAAATTAAATTGAATATCTCATATTCAACTTAAAAATCCAGATTTGAATATGATTCAAACAAATTTAAAAATTCATATTTGAATCACATTCAAACAAATTTAAAAATTCAGATTTGTATCACATTCAAACAATTTTTAAAAATCAGATTTGAATCACATTCAAACAATTTTTAAAAATTCAGATTTGAATATTATTCAAATAACTTTAAAAATTCAGACTTGAATATGATTCAAATAACTTTAAAAATTCAGATTTGAATCACATTCAAACAACTTTTAAAATTTTGATTTGAATCACAATTTAATTGTGTGATTAAAACTACTAATTAAACAGTTTAATTAGTCATAGGATAGGCCTTAGATCATACAACAATTATAGAATTTAAAACCAAACCTTGCGCCACCCATGAAGCCCAAAGATGGTGCACCATTGATAGTGAGATCAAGCATGCCGCCACACTTCTTTATCCAACCAGTAATGGATCTATCATCTCATGATCATTTCACACAATTAAATCATATAATCAATAATCTAAATGACAAATATAGTGGCTCTGATAACAATTGAAGGAGCGGAAGCATGAAAAACACAAGTTTATATCATTAAATTCAAAAATTTTCACCTAGGGTCACATGCATCATGCAAGATTTATTTTTATCTATTTGATTTCAATGATAAACAACATATTAAAACTCTTTTAATATGTTTTTAGATCTGTATTTGCCATTTAAGATTTTAGAATTAATCAGATTAATTTTAGAACCTTAGATTAGATCGAGAACAAATATACTAACCTCTTGATGCACTGCAACATATTTGTACATTTGGGATACGTCTTTAGGACACCAGATGTTATCCCTCTAGCTTGTTCACACCAAGTTCACCTATGGAAGCCCTTGAACAGCTTCTAAAACTTTTTCTACTAATTATAAAATCAAGTTTTGCCTTTTAAGAGATTAAAGATGTAAACAAGACACTAGAAACAATTTTTAGTATATTTAATTCAAGAGATTGTTTGCTAATCTCTTGGAATAGATGAGAGACGAAGAAAAAGAGAAGGGAGAGGAGCCTTTGGGTGGTGGCACAAAGAGGAGGCAGCAGCTTGTGTCTTTTTTCTTTTCATAACAACACTTATATAACTAAGTCACCACTTAAAACCCTTGCCACATGTCACCTTCTGATTGACTCTAAGTTTAATTGACCCAATCACATTGTGCCAAGTGTCAAACCTATATTTAATCTTAATTTTAATCATCTTACATGATTAAAAGACATTTGGCAAGCTTATGTGTAATGCCATGTGTCACCATCTCATAGTGCCACATGTCACCCTGTGAAATGGCCAAAATGCCCATGTGTCTTAATTTTGAGTTCTCAACCCAAAATAATTATTTTTCTTCTTCTAATCAATTTATATCAAATATAAATCAATTAATTAATCTTTATTAATTAATTTATTATTAATTAAATTCATATTTAAATACTTTATATATAAATTTAACTTATACTATACATCCAATAATCTAGATTTGGTTTCAAGCCATGCTAGGGACTTTGCAATCTAATTGCAAACCAAACTTATTTAATTAATCAATTAAACTCTTTAATTAATTAATTAAATCATATTTAATTTGGTGATTACTCGTGTATGTGTGTGACTTACTAGGCTCATCACTAATTGGCAATGAGATATGATATCAACTCTTAATATTATCAGAACTCTTTCTTACCATAAATAATTTCTCTAAACCATTTTATGCACATCATAGACCATGGTTAACACCTAGCATAGCATGCCATGGCCACCCAATCAATAATAAGGTTTACCTTAAATGAACCTATAATCATATGTTACCATGCACTAGAATCTCTCTGTTACAAAATCCCAATTCAAGCTGGAGTCATGGTTTATGTCAAACCTCATTTGCTATGAATATTATGTTTTCTTTTAATTCTAGTTTATGATTAAAAAGATTTCCTCATTAGAAACTCTTTTCTGATTAAATCTATCTGTCCTGGCCAAGAACTTGAAACATCAAGAACAATTAAATGAACATAAGATTTTATCTCTATTTACTTAGAGGAACAGATTCCATCTTGATCAACACCTAGCTCCATATATAACTAGTAGGAGCCAACACATGCCCATATACCCATACACAGTACAAGTATGAAAGCAGTATCAAACTCAAACCACCTATATACAAGATAACTGTGCTATCTCAGGTTTAAAGATTATATGCACTGATATGATTTATGATAATACATTGACAAGAGTAAACTCCATGTGCTTGTCATAAGTGTCACTGGTTCGACCTACTTATCATGTATAAGTTTCTATCATGTTTGTCATATGGCATGAGACTCACCATTCCATCTTATTTATATCTCATATAAATAACTTGGGAATAAACATGAATACAATCTTTCTGGATAAGTCATGTCCTTATTGTGAAGTATCCTCGATTGTGAACCTATTTATGATACTTTGTACTAGAAATAATGTCACTCATATTCTTAACAACTTAAGAATAGAATTTCTATCAAAATATCAATGGACCTTTTCTATTACACATAAATATATTATGTAAACGGAAAAGTGGAAATACCTTTTATTAATAAAAGCATATACAAGATACATACTTAATGATATGCTCTAGGACATACTAATAACATATATTTGATGAAAGGGGAAAATAAAGTTTTCTTTTATTTCCAGAAGTTCCATAAAATGATTAGTGCACAATTTAATGCTCATGTTAAAATATTAAGAACTGATAATGGTACAGATTATATGAATGGAGTCTTTCAGGTGTATTTGAAGACACATGGGATTTTACATCAGACTTGTTGCGTTAATACTAGTTCACAAAATGGGGTATCTAAGAGAAAAAATAAACACTTACTTAAGGTTGCTAGGTCTCTTATGTTTCACATGAATGTTCCTAAACCTTATTGGGGGGATGCTATTCTTTCTGTTGCATATCTTATTAACAGGATGCCTCTTTGGACATTGGAGTTTAAGAGTCCTTTAGAGGTTTTACAGGGTAAAAATTCATATACCGTTCCTCCAAAGGTATTTGGTTGTGTTTGCTTTGTTCATAAGCTTAATAGTGGGAAATTAGAACCCCGAGCCTTGAAATGTGTTTTTGTTAGTTATTCTAGTACTCAGAAGGGATATAGGTGTTATCATCCTCCTTCACAAAAATATTTTGTAAGTATGGATGTTACCTTCAGGGAATCTGAATCTTATTTCTATCCACCTCTTTAGAGGGAGCATAGGAAGGAAGAGGTATTTTTTCCTTCATCTTCATCCTCTCTCAACCTTCAATTTTTGGGGGAGAATCTGGGTTTAGAGCTTACACCTAACAATGATACTCAGGGAGAGTCACCTAAATCTTAAAAAAGACTGAAAAGGCCAAATTTTAGAGCATATACTCAACAAAACAAGACAGATATAGCCATCGAGCAGGAGACTGCTGATCAATCGGAATCCCTAGATTCAATTCCTGGACATCTTGAGGTATGTGATGAGTCTCCTTTGTCTCCTGATGAGTCTAATTTTGATTCTTAGTCTATTCTTCCTTCTTCTAATAATAATCTTGATATTCCTATTGCTCTCCAAAAAGGTGTTAGGACTTGTATTAAATATCCCATTTCTAATTTTATCTCCTATAATTCTCTGCCTCCATCCTATAGAGCCTTTCTACTATATGTTTCCTTTGTCTCTATCCCACAGGATTGGAAGAAAGTTTACCTCAATCCAAAATAGAGGGCAGCTATGGTGGAGGAGATGAAAGCTTCGACAAAGAATGAGACATGGGAACTGGTTACTCTCCTACTGGAAAAGAAGCCAGTTGGATGCAAGTGGGTGTTCACTATGAAGCATAGAGCAGATGGTTCAATTGAGAGGTATAAGGCCAGACTGGTAGCAAAAGGTTTCACACAGACGTATGTAGTAGATTACCAAGAGACCTTTGCTCCTGTTGTTAAAATGAATACCATCAGAATTCTGTTGTCATGTGCAGCGAATCTTGAGTAGGACTTGCAACAGTTTGATATTAAAAATGTTTTTTTAGATGGTGACTTGAAAGAAGAAATGTATATGGAAATTCCTCCAGGGTTTGAGGATGAGAAGACCAGAGGGAAAGTTTGCATATTGAAAAAGGCTTTGTATGGTCTAAAACAGTCACTTAGAGCACGGTTTGATAGGTTCAGTAAAGTGATGATCTCCTTTGGATACTTCCAAAGCAATGCTAATCATACCTTATTTATGAGGCATCATAGAGGCAAAATCACACTACTTATTATTTATGTGGATGATATTATGGTAACTGGTGAGGATAAGGAATAAATGGCTCTTTTAAAGGAGCACCTAGCACAGGAGTTTGAAATCAAAGATTTGGGAAGGCTCAAGTAATTTCTTGGAATAGAGATTGCCAGATCAGATAAGGGAATCTTTATTTCTCAAAGAAAGTATATATTGAATCTGTTGGAAGAAATAGGAATGCTGGGCTATAAACCGACAAAGTCTCCTATTGAGACCAATCATAAATTGCAAGCTAGAGTTGAAAAATCAGTGGATTTAGGGAGATATCAGAGGTTGGTTGGTAGACTAATTTATCTTTCGCATACCAGACGGACATAGCATATGCAGTTGGTCCAGTGAGCTAGTATATGCATGATCCTCGTGAATCACATTTGCAGGTTGTTTTCTTCATCTTGAGATACCTAAAATCTACACTTGGGAAATGACTTCTTTTCTCAAAGCATGGTCACCTGCAGATTAAAGCCTTTACAGATGCAAATTGGGCTGGGTCTTTTGATGATAAAAGATCGACATCAGGATACTGTACTTTTATTGGTGGTAATCTAGTCTCCTAGAGAAGTAATAAGCAAAATGTGATAGCTAAATCCTGTGTAGAAGCTGAATTCAGGGTAATGGCTCAAGGTATCTATGAGTTATTGTGGTTACGGAAGTTGATGGAAGAATTAAAATTGTTTGAAGCTAATGGTTCATTTTTGTTTTGTGATAACAAAGTTGCAATTAGTATAGTTCATAATCCAGTTCAGCATAATCGGACCAAGCACATAGGGATTGATAGACACTTTATAAAAGAAAAAATTGTGGATGGTTCCTTAAGTATCTCTCACATAGGTTTGAAAGATGAGTTAGCTGATGTGTTCACTAAGGGGTTATTTTGTAAGGTGTTTCATACCCTGGTTTGCAAGTTGGACATGTGCAACATACATGAACCAACTTGACGGGGAGTGTTAGAATCCCTTAATTAGTGTATTAGCTATAAATTAGAATATAAATTAGAGATATTAAGGATATTTGTATTTATTAGCTTTTATTTTCTTTCTTATTAAGGCTCTAGCCTTTGTGTATAAATTTGAATCATCATAACACATTGAAATATATCAAGAAATTCTTCAATTCTCTCTAATCTCAACACAGCATTTATCTCATCTTTGAAATATTTCCTCACTTACATATTTACTAGCGACAAATATTATTTTTTTTAGTGAGAAAACACTGTTCATCACAACTAAAATTTTTTTTGTCAATTGTCATTAGCGATGACCAATTATTCATCGCTTATAGTCACTTTATTATCTCTTCTCATTGCTTTTAGTTTATTACCAATGACAATGAAAATCATTTGCGACTGACGAAAAGTCCTTGCAATCACATAATTTGGAATGACTTCATCGCAAAGACGATTAGCGAGGGAGGTATTTGCGACAAGTAGTGATGACCTAATATCCATCACTAAAACAATTAGCAACAATATCCAATTAGTAGCGACAAAAAAAAGTTATAGAAAATAAGCATATTTTTTATGGTGCCATCAGCAGCTCACCACGTCACAAAGCTTCAACTCTCTCTCGCACACCTATAGCTCCACCTCCTTCCATTGGATGCGCGCAACCCTTAATATTGTTGATTTCTCCCTTGTTCGTTCAAGACCTAACTTATTTGCTACCTCTTTTTGCCATTAATAGCACCGAAAATAAACCTATCCTTTGCATCACATAGCCTCATCTCCTCCACCTATTTCCTCACTATTCATTTACGCTAAACCCAACTCCACCAGTCCTTATGGTCGTGGGTCATCTACAAGCTTCAATAGCAGCTCATACCCATTTTCAGAGGTTTCACATCTCAATGAATAACCATCCAATCTTTGTTTCTTTACAAGACACACAATCACTGTCCATTGTTCCTGTTGAAATTGCGAAGAACCAAAAATAGCATGGTAGAATTATTCCATTCCACCAGTTTACAGAGCAGCTTTTATTGACCATTTTGGTACTATTCATAATTTTCTATAGGCAAAGTTTACTCAAGCCCCAGTAGGTATGAATCGATACTCAACTTTATCATTCGACCATTCCGCTTAACATTGGCCTCATTGTGCTCTGGTATTAGAAAAGGAAGTGGATTTGTTCTTATTTTCTCAAACACTGTTTTTTGATTTGTTAATCTATTTGTGTTTGTGCTTTATTCTTAGCTTCTTTATGAATCTATATCTGCTTTATTATTGTTACATGCTTGGGAAGCTTTAATACTATATGAAGGTCTTGCTTTTTATTGCTGAACTAAATTTATTTTCCTTGCTATGATTCTGTGATGTGAATGAAAATGGGTTGCATTTCATTGAATGCTAGTTTTGAAGATTCTCTACAATCTTCTGCATTGATTCATGCACTGTTATTGTGACACCCTTTACCCGTCTACAGTATATCCGAGTAAGATATGTCACACAGTGTATCGGAACACTCTATTTTATCTCAATCATTTTTATTCTTCCTTAATTTATTTTTATCATAATTTTGAATATAATTTGTGAAATATAATTCATTTAAGTCATTTATTGAAATTATAATTTATTTGAGATTCAGAAAATTTTACAGAAAATCCGGCAGAGTACCGGCTAAAAATGGAGAAAACAGTTCTTCGGAACCTGTGAAAAACACTTCCAATAATCATTTCCAATCATTCTCAAACTCCAATAATCATCAAAATCTCAATATTTTTCAACAACATTTGCATTTCTCAATCATTCATTTCTCATGGTATTCATATATAAGCAATAAATAAATACTCAATTTTCCATTCATAAATACAATTTTCACTATTTACATTAACATCAAAATACATGCCATAAATCTCAATTACACATGAGAAAAAAAAAGTTAGTTACAAAATACCAAAATGAAACCTAATGTCCTACCAATGCATTGAATATGTTGAGGTGACACGGACACTATGCAGAGCTGTAGAAGGTCTCACCCAGTCTGTGGTCTACTGGGCTCTCGGTCAGTATCTCCAGAACCTACACGTGGCAAAAGCAACGCGCTAAGCAATAATGCTTAGTGGTGCCAATAATAAAATAAAAAGAAATAACAGAAAATAAATATGCAGTGAATGTATCGATGTCTCATTGCAAATAAATTTTCGTTGAGTATTTGTAGTCTTACTTATTTTGTACTTGTTATATTCATTATTAATTAAATTTATCCACTTTCATTTTTGGTTGCCCAAGTAACCTATACTGGTCGACTGGACTGGATAAGTGGATAAACTGGCACTGGGTATCAAGTACCTCGAGCCGTCACACCATCGGTCACATATGTATCTCCCGGTGTGCAACAGAACAGCTAATAAGCTGTAATAACATTAGGCACAAGGTCAAGTCTCAACACAATGTCAGAATGGCTAAAAGCCATGAAATCACAGAATGGCATAATGCCATGTGCAGTACTACTAACTGAACCCTATTGGCATGCCAAGCTATCCAAACCAATCTTGTTAGGTATACTAGGGCATTTCACACTTTTAAGTTTCACAATTTTTGGAATTTAAGTTTTAGTGTTACTATTCCATTCATTGATTAACAAAAATGTTGACTTTTGCATAGGCAATGGGTACATTAGTTTTAATCTCATCAACATACCACATTTTGCATTCAAATTTTGTTGGTATTGGTTGCCAATATCATTTCTAAGCTTAATGTTAGTTGGGCAGAATTTTCAGTTTTTATGCCTTGTCTTTACTATTCCATTGGTCAATTTTGCAGTGGGAATTTGACAAAATGATCATCATGAAAGTTGTTCCTTATTTTGTCTAGTTGCATTTCCTTTTTTAAATCACTCCATTTGGAGTTTTTTAGCTCAAGTTATGGTCCAAAAACCACAACTAGCCGGATTGAAATTTTTCTGGACTAACCATATCTACAGTGTAGTGAACAGTGACTTCAACTCACTCGTTGGATAGGTTATGGTCATAATTTGGGTTAGGTTTCTTCATGAAAGTTGTTGGTCTATATCTCAGCTTGTTGTGGGTAAAATTTCAGGTCAATTGGACCATTCTACACTGAGTTATGGCCAAATGACCAAATACTGTTTATTTGATCATTCTGCAGAAACAGACTGCAGGTCATCCGGATTGGAGCAAGATTTTGGTCCACTTGATTTGGTCTTATGGGCATGGTTTCTTCACCAAAGTTGTGCCATTTTGTGTCTAGTTTCATGTCCAGTTGGCCAAACATCAATTGAACCTCTACAATTCAAGTTATGGCTGCCCAAACCTGCTGGACTCATGTCCAATTCTGCAGATCACCTAGGGCAAGCACACTAAACCTAAATCCCATCACTAAACACACTTCATTTCTTGTTTACCAATAACCAAATGGTCACTAATTGACCATTAAAACTCACTTTCATCATTATATGATCAAAGTCTCAATTTCATGCTCAAACCCTAACTCCAACAACTAAAATTTTCATACACATACAATCCATGGTTTACAACACCAAAATCATGTTCAATGGCAGCCATACACAAAATTTTTAGAAGAATTTGACACTAACCTTGACTTAGGCAGTTTCCAAAGCTTCATAACTTCACTTTCTTCCTTTCTTTTTGCTGTCCAAAGCTTGTTCTAGGTGTAAGGATGAGTTTTTGTGAAGGGAGACTAGGGTTTTGAGGTGGTTTGGAGGGTGATTTCAAGCTCACCTTAAGCTTTCATGGTGGTTGGGGTGGGAAGGGTGACGCCTGGTTTTTCTTGAGGAAGAAAGCAGATGGCTTTTGTTTATTTTTTACCTCCTTTTACCTCTTTTTATTTGTTTTAAGTGGCTTGGTTAAATGTGATTGGTGGAGAAGGGTTTAATGACATCATATGATGTCAAAATTAGCATATTCTTTCATTTTCTTTTCCTTTCTTCTCTACTCATTTTCAATTTAATCTTTAGCAATATTTATTCATATTTTATGTCATAATAATTATTTACTTAACTGGACAAGTCGGCCAAAAATCATCTCTGAAGACGAAATGACCAAAATGCCCTCCGTTTGGCTTATTGAGCCAAAATTGTTTGTACCGATTGAAAAATTTTTCTAAGCATTTCCTTAGCATTCTAATGCCATAGAAATCTCAATGACCCTTCTCTGAAGTCTCAAAAATTATTTTATGAATTTTTCCCCGGGTCTAGGGCTCCTAATTGCGAGAACCGCAACTTCCCACTAAGTTACCCATCGCTAGGGCACCGGCTCATTTAACTTGATTGTATTTTATTTCTAAAATTTTTCCTAAATTTTTCTTATTAATATTTGAGTTAATTATGGTTCCTCACTTTAGTTTAAATATTTTTTCGGATGTTCTAACTGACCGGACAGACACCGATCACCAGAACAGTAGAATATACGGAATTTCTACAGGGAGGGTGTTACAGTTATATCATAGAAGTGCCTTGAATTCTTTCTAACTAATATGAGGTTGAATGATTGACTCATTTTATTCAAATTTTATTTCACAAGTTGATTACTTGCTGTGGTTCTTATTCTACTGTTATAAAATGATTTTTGATTAACTGTAATGATATTAGTTGCTAGTTAAAGGGTTTGATGCTAATTTGTTCATGGATACTCTGTATTGTTCGTGTAGTGGAGTGTTTTGAACATTTTGGAGAACCAGGTTCTGTCTTAAGTTAATAATTCCTTCTTGTGGTTATGTGATTGAATTCCATTTATTGGCTATTATGAACTCTTCCTTGGCAGCTTATATAGTGCATGTTACTATCCCACCTCTTTGAATGAATATGTGGGAAATTGAGGATGGGATATTAATCTTATTGTTATGTAAATTTTAAAGGTTAGATCCATCAAAATTACGCCTTTGTAATTTATAACTATTTATAGAGAATGCCAAAGAATGTGTTCTTTCTGTAAAATATTGGCATAACAACAGAGATCTATAATAAATTGGTACATTTATGTTTTGTGTATTTGGGGCATGCTTCTTGAAAATTGCATCTTGAGTTTTGGTGTGTATGAGTTATTGATCTAGGGATTTTCTTTCCATTTTCCTCAAATGAATATTCACATGAAGAGTTGTGTTAAGTTAAATAAAAGGCCTTTTTTAAAAAGCGCCCCCTTGAATTACATGAATAAAAATCATTTTATAAAATTTTGTTGCTTTTATTTTGAAGGAGCTAAGTGTGGCATGGAATGGTGTTTTTTGTGCTGTGTCAATGGAGATGCTGCTGGTTATAAGACGATGGGTCTTCAAGGGGAAATCGAAGTCGTTTTTTACTGGGGCAAATCTGTTCTTTTTTTTTAGGTATATTACAAGCTATAAAATACCTGCGCATGCTACAGATATAATTTTTTTTATCATTAAAATTCTTATAATATTATTAATAAGTAAAATTTTTATGTACATATATATTAAATAAAATTATTATTTATAATTTATTATAAAAAATTATTTAATTATTTTCGTTTCGCATGTGGATAAAATATATCCATATATAGTCTAGCCTAAAATATTATAATTCTATGATGTTATGAATTAATAGGCTAAAGTGATAATCAGGAGTAATCATTTTGACAAAAAAAAATTGTCTCAATTCATGTATTCATTATAATTATAGTAGGATTGTTATTTAGTATACTTTTTTCTTTAGAAATAATCTATAATGATGAAGATATATATAATTATTTAAAAGTAAAAAATAATTAAAATAAAATAAAATTTTAAAATTAAATATTAAAAAATATAAAGATAGAAATTGGTAGGATTTAACCAATTAAAATAAGAAGGTAAAAAAAAACTAAATGAAAATTTACAATATTGTTGTTTCTTTGAATAATAACATAAAATTGGGTTTTAATATATATAAATTGATTGCCTAATACTATATATATATAATACTATTATTGGACCTAGGAGTCTTAATCCATATTTTAATAATAAATAAATAATTAATGTACTACTCATTTACCTTAAAAGTGTTTATGTTAAAATTATAGGTCCTCAATTCAAAATTGTGAAATTACTTTGAAATCAAGATTGAATGAGAGCAAGGAATTGAAGCAAAGATCATGGGAGACTCTAAATTTTTATTTTCTTTATACTTTGTAAATCTCAATTATTTGATTATATTGACTCAAGTCTAGGTATTTCTAAAATTTCTTGGCATTTTTGTTTTTACCTACTTCTTGACCAAGGGGAGTGAAATGAAATTTTCACTTTTGAGAAATGCAAAATTTATTTTTGAAAATATATTTTTTTTTTTAAAAAAAAGTTTATTGAATTAGCTTTCTAACAGCTCAAATGGATCGAAAATTCAGTTTCGGGTTAAGAAGTTATGCATTTTTTTAAGGCTTATATGTTTTTCAGTCTAGTAAGCACTTCAGCAGCCGAAGTAGGGGACTTTGGCAATCGAAGTTAAGTTTTTAAACTTATGTTTTTGGCACCCTACTTTCAATAGTTAAAGTAAGGGAAGGGACTTCCGCAGTCGAATTCTATAATACTATTATTGGACCTAAGGGTCTTAATCCATGTTTTGATGATAATAAACAATTAGTGTACTACTAATTTACTTTGGAAGTGTTTGTGTTAAAATTATAGGTCCCAAATTTGAAATTGTGAAATTGCCTTGAAATTAAGATTGAATGAGAGCAAGGAATTGAAGCAAAGATCACGAGAGACTCTGCAATGTAATTTTTATTTTCTTTATAATTTGTAAATCTCAATTAGTCGATTATATTACTCAAGTCTAGGCATTTCTAAAATTTCTTAGTGTTTTTGTTTTTACCTATTTCTTGACCAAAGGGAGTGAAATAAAATTTTTACTTTTGAGAAATGCAAAATTTATTTTTGAAAATGTTTTTTGTTGAAAAGTTTATTGAGTTAGCTTTTTAATGGCTCAAACGGATCAAAAATCCAGTTTCAGGTCAAGAAGTTATACATTTTTTTTTAAGCTTATATGTTTTTTAGTCCAGTGGGCACTTCAGCAGTCGAAGTAGGGGACTTTGGCAGCCGAAGTTAAGTTTTCAAACTTATGTTTTTGGCGCCCTAACTTTCAACAGCCGAAGCAAGGGAAGGGACTTCGATAGCCAAACCTGGATTTCTGTGACTCATAATAATGGGATTTTAAGTGTTTGAATGGCTATAATTACATTTAATGCTCCCCAATGATTATTTTCTTGCCAAAACTATAAATAAAGAATATTTATGACTAGAGGCAAGTTATAACAACTTACCATTTGAGCATTTATTAAGTTTTAAAGCTTTCCCTAACTTTCTCTCTCTAAAACTTGAGCCATTGCAATTATTTTCTTGAGAGCTTGTTTATGTGTTGTAATTTGTAAGTTCTAAGAGTTAGTTTAAAGTTGTTGAGTGTATTTGTTATTGCAAGAGTGTGCTAGAGCATTAAATTGCTCTTGTGTGAAAAGGGATTCATAAAGAGCAAGGTTTTGCTCTTATGGCTTGTAAGGGGTTTGTTCTTCACCCAAAGAAGAAAGTTTAGTGGATTTAACTCTCAAGGAAGTCTTAAGGAAAGGACGTAAGCTTGGAATAGCCGAACCTCTATAAATCTTTGTGTTCTCCTTCTTTCCTTTCTCTCTTTCTTGTGTTTATTTTTCATTAATTTCTTTTAGCCTCCAAAAATTTTATTTAGTACCCAATTCACCCCTCTCCTATTTTGGGTTGCTTAAGGGACAACAAGTGGTATTAGAGTAAGTCTCCATTCAACAAAGATTTAACCATCTTGGAGCAAAGATTAATGGCAACCCTCAATGCACAAGAAGGCCAATTGTTGGTAAGACCTCTCTTATTTGACAGGAATGACTTTCTTTATTGGAAAAATAAGATGTATTACTTCCTTAAATTTGAAGGAGTAGATTTGTGGGATGTTATTAAGAATGGACCATTCACCCCAACCAAAGTGATAGAAGGTGCACATGTAGCAAAACCAAAGGGTGAATAGAGTGAGCAAGAAAAGAGAAGAGTAGCTTTAAATGACAAAGTAATTCATGTTTTGTTTTGTAATCATAGCAAAAGTGAGTATAACAAAGTATGTATGAAGTATCCTACTCGAATGCTAACTTTGCCGGAAGCATCCTTGATAGGAAGAGTACCTCAAGTACTTATTAACTCTTAGGCCATTCTTTGGTTTCTTGGTGTAGAAAGAAACGAAATTCGGTTGAACTTTCCACTACCGAAGCCAAATATGTGGCTACAAGTATTTGTTGTTGCAAGTTCTTTGGATTAAGTAACAATTACGACACTTCAAAGTGTTTCTTGGCCACATTCCTATAAAATGTGATAATACAAGTGTAATCAACTTGACCAATAACTCAATACAACATTTTAGAACCAAACATATAAACATAAGACATCATTTCATTCGTGATCATATGTTAAATAGAGATGTTGTTCTTGAGTTTGTTAATATAAACAACCAACTTGCTGATATCTTTACAAAACCCTTGTGTGAAGATAGATTTAATTTTATCAAGAGAGAATTATGTATGCTTGATAATCATGATGCTTGAATTTACCATGTTTTATTGGTTATTTGTGTTTCTTTGTATGCTCTTTTAAATCTTCTTGATTAATTGTTTTATTCAATTTTTTTTTTATGTTTTAAAGTTTCTTTTATGTTTAAAGTTTTTTAATCATTCAAAAGAAAAAGGTTTTTGAAACTATTTTGGTCTTAAAAGTGTTTTTAAATATTTCTGGCAGTATGCACTGTGGTAACTGAAACGCCCATATTCGATAGCCGAAAGCCTAAAATGTTTTTGCACTTTTGGGCAGAACTGAAAGTGACAGTCAAAACCTTAGAATTTGGATGTCGAACCTCTTAAAATTTATTTTTAAAATGGCAAGCTTTTTGGCTGCGGCAGCCAAAAATCCTTGACCTGATTGTTGAACCTAAGTTTTAAAAACCATTGTTTATTTTCGTTTGACACTTTTATCTCTCTCCTTCTCGGTTTTCTCCCTCTTTTCAAAATCTCTCTCTTGCCTTTCCTTTCTCCATCATTTTTTCCTTCATAACCTATCAAAATTCACCCTTTAACACTCAAATCCACTAAGAAACATAGGCTTTTGAAGCCATCTTTGATACTTTTAGGATTTTTACAATAGTTTTGCAATTCACAGGCATTCTCTCATTTTGTTTGCCTCTTTCTTAAAATTGTTAGTTATAAACTCTTTTTTAATGCTCATTTATATATTTCTATATATTGATTGCTTAGTTTTTTTGAGATTTGAGTGTGGATTGCTCTTTCAAGTTCTTTTTCCTCTTTCAGGTAAGAGCCTGATCCTATCATTTTTGCTCTTTTTTTTTTTTTTGCGCTTATATTAGTGAATTGATGCTAGGTTGTGTATTTTTTTTTATTATTTCTCTTGGTTATGTTTATTAAGTTATATATGCTTGTTAGAATAATTGCCTATACATGCTATAGATATTTTGAATTGTGGATTGAGAGCTACAAACTCTTGAAATTTTAAGTTTCTTGCCTTAATTGTTATTTATCTTGTTGAATTTTTTTTTTTTGGCTAGTACTCTTCAAACAGGGTATGACTTTTCTAATAAGTTTATAGCTTATATTGTTGTTGGTTCTTTGTTATTTGCTATACCTATGTTTAGACTGCTTAGGGTTGTTTACCTTTTGCTAGCATGCTGCTCTTGGCTGAGTATCTCTTTATATACATCCTTCCAAACCTGTTTTTTGTAACTCACTTTTATGAACGTATTGCTCTTACTTGTGCCTTTTGCACAGCTTTTTGAAAAGAAGGATACTTTGAAAAGCTACTGGGCTCTATTTTTATATGCTTATTTGGATCTTTTATGCTAGTTAGCTCTAATTGCTTAAGTTTGACATGCTTATTGTGATCTAGTATTGGTTTTTGACGCCATGCCTATGAATTTTTTTATTTTATTGCTCTTTGGCTTATGCTTGATATTATAACCATGCTGCAATATGTATTTTGTCTTAAACTTGCCTGATACTAGCTTTGGCTTTTATGATTTCTACTCTACACATACATGTGTTTCGCTATTTTTTGCATAAACCAGCTACCTTGATATACTGTTACTGTAATTTATGTTGGTTAATAGCATAACTAAGTTTCACATATGTAGCATCTTAATAATGACTCTTTGCCAACATAACATGAACATTAATTATTATGAAAACCTATGATGTTGTTTACAATTCTTAATATGTTTGATCATTTGAGCTGCTTCTAAATCCCTATTGATTTTGGTATATTAAGTTCTTTGCATTAGTTGGTTTGGGAAACTCTGGCACTAGATTGCTTATGGTTGTTGGCTTATCTTATACTTCTTAGCTGTATTGCTTACAATTGAGATTCTTTTCTGCTTTACCTTACATTACCATATTTTTTAATGCCTCTTATGTTTTAGTTTGGGTTTTTCTTTTAGTGTTTGGCTAAGTGTTGTGTTGTTTTTGACTTAGAGATGGCTTTTCTTGTTTATTCTATTTGTAGTGCTTCTGTCTCTATCCCTGTGTACACTTTTTTATTCTCTATAGGTCAAAAGAGGGCTTGTGGTAAATGACCTAAGGGAGAATCTGAAGGAGCGGAAGCATGGTAATTGGTGCATTGGAGCATTGAATTTCAAATTTTTTCTTCTAGGTTTTTATGCATCATGCCACATCTTATGTGCCTAATTAATTTCAATGCTCAATTACATATTAAAACACTTTTAATATGTATTAGGATCTTTATTTTCCATTTAAGATTGTTAATTAATAAATTAATTCAATTAAACCCTAATTTGAAAGAGGAATTTGGGCACTAACCTCTTTGATGCACTATGGATGCAATTGACACCTTTAGGAAGCTGCTAGGACCTCAAATGTTGTCCCTCTAGCTTGTCCACACCAAGATCACCAATGGCAGCCCCAACTTTGCTTCTCAAGCCTTGCCAACCAATTATAATTTGGGGTTTTGCTTTTAGAGAGATTATATGTGTGTATAGGATACTAGAAACAATTCCTAGCAATTTTAATTCAAAGAGAATGAATGTTTCTCTTTGAATTGATGAAAAAAACAAGAAGAGGGAGAGGGAATAATGGCTGCCGCCACCCTTAGAATAGTGAGAGTTGTATTTTTAATTCTTCTTTCTTTCCCTTTTATAATTAAATCAAATAATCATTTAAACCTTTTGCCACATGTCACCACCACATTGCATCTTATTTTTAATTGACTTAATCTCATTAAGCCAAGTGTCAAAGCTAGACTTAATCTTGACTTTGATCATCTTGCATGATAGGAAGACAAATGGCAAGTTTATATGGTGCCATGTATCACCATCTCATGGTGCCACATGTCATCATGTGAAATGACTAAATTACCCTTATATTGTAATTTTGAGTTCTCAATCCAAAATCATTATTTCTTCTCTTCTAATCAATTTATATCAAATATAAATTAACTAATTAATCTCTATTAATTAATTTCTCACAATTAAATTCATATTTAAATGCTTTGAATATAAATTTAACTTATATTATACATCCAATAACCTAGATTTGGTTTCAAGCCATGCTAGGGACTTTGCAATCTCATTACAAACCAAACCTAATTAATTAATTAATTAAACTCTTTAATTAATCAATTAAATCACATTTTACTTGACGATTAACTTGTGTATGTGTGTGACTCACTAAGCTCATCACTAATTGGCAATGAGATATGATATTAACTCTTAATATCATCAGAACTCTTTCTTACCATAAATGATTTCTCTAAATATTTTAGGCATCTCATAGACCATGGTTGATACTTAGCATAGCGTGCCATAGCCACCCAATCAGTAACAAGGAATACCTTAAATGAACCTTTAATCATATGTTACCATGCACTAGAATCTCTCCGTTACAAAATCCTAATTCAAGCTGGAGTCATGGTTAATGTCAAACCCCATTTGCTATGAACATTATGTTCTCTTTTAATTCTAGTTCTTGATTAATTAGATTTTCTTGTCAGAAACTCTTTCTGAGTAAATCTTTTTGTCCTGGCTAGGAACTTGAAACATCAAGAACAATTAAATGAACATAAGATTTTATCCCTATTTACTTAGGGTAACAGATTCCATCATGATCAACACCTATCTCCATATATAACTAGTAGGAGCCAACACATGCCCATATGCCCATACACAGTACAAGTATGAAAGCAGTATCAAACTTAAAACACCTATAGACAAAATAACTGTGTTATCTCATGTCTAAAGATTATATACACTGATATGATAAATGACAATGCATTAACAAGAGTAAACTCCATGTGTTTGTCATAAGTGTCACTGGTTCGGCCTACTTATCTTGTATAAGTGTCTATCATGTTTGTTATTTGGTATGAGACTCACTACTTCATCATATTTATATCTCATATAAATACCTTGGGAACAAATATGATTACAATCTTTCTGGATAAGTCATGTCCTTTGTGAAGTATCCTCGATTGTGAACCAATTTATAGTTCTTTGTACTAGAAATACTGTTACTCATATTCTTAACAACTTAAAAATAAAATTTCAAACAAAATATCAATGGACCTTTTCTATTACACATAAATACATTATGTAAACGAAAAAGTGAAATCTCCTTTTATTAATAAAATATGTATAAGATACATACAAAATGATATGTTCTAGGGCATACTACTAACAATCTCTCACTAGCACTAGAGCCATTCATTACAATATCTTAGACCCATCTTCTGAAGATGATGGTCTAAATGAGCTTGTGTAATAGGCTTCGTGAATGGATCAGCTGGATTTTCAGCTGATGCTATTTTCTGCATGACTACATCGCCCCACCCAACTATCTCTCTGATAATGTGGTAGCGCCTTTCTATGAGTTTGGATTTCTGGTGAGACCGGGGTTTCTTAGCCTGTATGACCACTCCATTGTTGTCACAGTAGAGAGGAACTGCTAACTCAATGGAAGGAATTACTATAAGTTCTATCACGAACTTCTTTATCTAAACAAGCTCTTTTGCAGCATCTAATGCAGCAATGTACTCGGTCTATGTAGTGGAATCAACAGTTGTACTCTGTTTGAAACTCTTCCAACTAACTGCACCTCTATTACAAATAAACACAAACCCAGAGGTAGACTTTCTATCATCGATATCTGATTGGAAATCAGAATCAGTATAACCATCCAATTGCAAGTCACCACCTCCATAAATCAAGAATAAATCTTTAGTTTTTCTCAAGTACTTAAGGATATTCTCGACAGCTATCTAGTATTCCAAACCTGCATTGGATTAAAACCTACTAGTCAAACTAACAGCATATGTGATATCCGGCCTAATAAACATCATTGCATACATCAAACTTCTAATAGCCGAAGCATATGAAATCCTAGCCATTTTATCTCTTTCTTCAGGTGTCTTTGGAGACATCCCTTTAGAAAGGTGGATACCATGTCTTACTAGTAATATCCCTCTCTTGTAATCAAGCATTTTAAACCTCTTTAACACCTTTTTCAAGTATAGACTTTGGGATAAACCAATTATTCTTTTCGCTATATCTCTGTAGATGCAAATTCCAAGAATATAGATTGCCTCCCCTAAGTCTTTCATGGAGAGTGTATTTGACAATCATACCTTGACAGTTGTCAACATACCCATGTCATTACCTATCAACAAAATGTCATCCATATATAAGACAAGGAAAGTGACAGCACTATCACTAACCTTCTTATATACACATGGTTCATCCACATTTTTTATAAAACTAAATGACTAAATGGCTTCATCAAAATGGATGTTCTAACTCCTCGAAGCTTATTTCAACCCATAAATGGATCGCTTTAGTTTGCATACCTTGGAACCATTTTGGGATTCAAAACCCCTAGGTTGTTCCATGAAAATGTTTTTATCAATGTATCCATTGAGAAAAGCTGTTTTAACATCCATCTGCCAAATCTCATAATCATAGTATGCAACTATTGCTAGTAGAATCCTAATTGATTTAAGCATGGTAACAGGCGAGAAAGTCTCCTCATAGTCGATTCCTTGCCTTTGGCGAAACCCTCTCGCTACTAGCCTTACTTTATAGGTCTTTACCTTTCCATCAGAATCAATTTTCTTCTTAAAAACCTATTTATTCCCTATAGATACAATACTTTCAGGTGGGTCAACAAGGTCCCAAACTTGGTTCTTATGCATGGAATCAATTTCAGATTTCATAGCTTCAATCCATTTTGAAGAATCTATATCTGATATAGCTTCTTCATAGGTAAGAGGATCATCTCCATGATCTACTTCTTCATGACAAAACAACTCTTGTTCATCTTCATGAAGAAAACCATATCTCATTAGTGGGTGAGATATCCTGGTTGATCTACGAGGAATTACTATAGATGTTTCATCAATAGGTGTAGGTTGACTAGATGGATCTATATCCATTTGATCTGTTGATTGGTCAGAATTCTCTAATTCTAACTCTATTTGCCTTCCATTGCCACCTTCTTGAATAAACTGTTATTCAAGAAATATGGCATCTCTGCTTACCATAACCTTTTGTAATGTAGACAAATAAAAATAATATTCAAAACTTTCTTTTGGATATCCAACAAATCGACCTTTTTCTGATCTAGTTTCCAATTTATCAGTGTTCAGCTTTTTAATGTAAGCTAGACAACCCCAAATCTTAACATTCTTAAGATTTGGTTTTCTTCCATGCCATATCTCATAAAGTGTGAAAGAAACTGATTTTGATGAAATCCTATTCAGAATATGCAAAGCTGATTCTAATGCAAATCCCCAAAAGGAGATTACCATATCAGTATAGCTCATCATACTGCGTACCATATCTAATAGGTTACGATTTCTCCTTTCGGATACACCATTCAGTTGTAGCATTCCTGGAGGAGTCAGTTGGGAGACAATACCATGCTCTTTCAAGTTGTCACACCCTACCCCTCTGTAAGGCATAACATGATCCCGTAGTATACCTAATGAATTACCAACTCCGTCTACTGATAACCCATTAAATACACTACAAGGGATTTTCAAAACTTTTCTTACTTCTTTTACAGTGGTGAGCACTATTTACAGGTGTTAAAAACCTTTTTGAACTGAAGTGATAAAACTGACACATTTGACTTAATTGAAGTTTCTGTAAAAATTTTGGCAGAGTGCCATCTATATTTTGGACAAAACAGTTCTTCAGAAAACCTGTAAAAAAGCACTTCAATATGTATTTGCAAATCTCAACTCCAACATATTTTTCAACACAACATATTTCTCAACTCAAATCCATAGTGATTTTTCGAAGATTGAGATAAAGGAAATATAATACAAAACTATTCAAGTAAATGAAATCTCAAATTTACATTTACAATAATTTACATTTAATTTCATACCAAAATGTTTTACAAGAGTTTTTATACAACTGCTCAAATAATTTACATACATATTATTACATGCTTACATCAAAACCTATGTACATGGGTATATCTATGATATACCTGGAGCTGATCTGAATGTATCCTCAAAGCAACTTAATCACTGCTCTATGCTCTTCTTACCTGCGACAGCATGCAAAGCTATCGCTGAGTGGTGAACTCAGTGGTGCACAACTATAATTTAAAACATAGTACAATATACATTGACAAATTTCTGATAAATAATTTGAGAATCTGAATACTGATCAAATTCCAAAACTCAAAATATTCATTGCCAATAATGTAAATCATTTGTATAAATGACTTGGAGCACAAAATTCAATTTATCAAATCATGACTATCCATTTAAGTAATTCTAACGAAATCAATTATACATAAACCATAATTGAAATCACCATTCCTTACCATTCAAAAGCCATTCTGTATCTCAAAAATCATTATGTATCTCAAAAATCATACTGTATCTCAAAAATCATACTGTATCTCAAAAATCATACTGTATCTCAAAAATCAATCTTTATCTCACTAATATGCAAGACTAATCCGAAAGGGCCATATTCGATGTGATTCTACCTCCCTATGGTCGGGGAGGTCGAATCTGATTCTAACTCCCTATGGTCGGGGAGGTCGAATCATCGTGCACAGTACCATCACAATAATGAATCTTCCGCAAGGGCCATAACGATAAAATAAACTTAGATCTAACCTCAAATCAGAGGAAAATCTAAGCCTGTGCACGTACCATGGTAATCAAAACACAACTCACTCCATTGTCTTCTCAACAAATGAGAGAGATGGGTAATAACCTAGTCAAGCATCTATAGTGAGATATAAAACAATATCACAATCCTTTTAGCGAGCATAAATCACAATATAATTCGATTCAAAGTCAATTCCAATATCCAATAATTTTTATGCTCATCACAATTCAAATAATAAAGTTTTCATTTTTTTCATGAATATTACCATCACAATTCAAAACATATTCTATCACAATTTTCCAAAACATAATTTACTTAATCCATAACAATGCTTAATACTTATGGAAATACCATTTCACAAAGCCAAATTCATACATACAATAACAATTTTCAATAATCATGGAATTAAATCCAATGCTTGTTAAACATAATTCATAAGAAAAATATATCATTTAATCATATGAAATATTCAAAACAAAATCGATTAAAAACTAGTTGTGCACAAACCTCGATGGTGTCTCACGATCGGACTCGGTGTTTCCTTCCCTTTTCTTTGAGTCCTTGTTAACTGAGAAACACAATTTGAAGTGTTTCAGTACTAAATTAAACTGTCTCTATCGATGGTATTTGGTAAATAATGCACTGAACTCAATTATTCACTTAATCACCTAATATACCGACCCTCATTGCGTTTTAGGTAAATTAGGTTTTAGTGTCATTAATATGTCACATTCGATAGGGTTTTAGGTTTGGTACGTTTTACCAAAGTCATTTCCTTGTTTAGTGCATTTTAATGCAAATTCTTTGGATTCCGAACAACTGGTTTGACCTAACCGGACGATCTAGTTCCCTCGGTTTTCGGGTCTTGGTCGAAACTACAAAC
This sequence comes from Hevea brasiliensis, assembly GCF_030052815.1. Taxonomy (NCBI): domain Eukaryota; kingdom Viridiplantae; phylum Streptophyta; class Magnoliopsida; order Malpighiales; family Euphorbiaceae; genus Hevea; species Hevea brasiliensis. Next base: position 39,684,111 of record NC_079498.1, read on the forward strand.
TTGTAGATCTAGGTCTTATTGCACGCGGGGCAAAATTTCAGGTCAATCCGAGTTAAGTAGACCAAGTTATGGTCATTACACTATTGCTGGTCAAGTGGTACCATTTTAGGTCAATTTTAGGTCAAATTGGTCAATTCTGGTTTGGCCAGTTTTTGGACCCGAACTTGTGCAAGTTGTTTGACTTGCTTATGGTCATTTCTGGGCTTTGGTGTCTTCATAAGACTTGTAGGTATGGGTCTTAAATATTCTTGGTCAAAATTTCAGGTCAATTGGACCTGGTTTGAGTGAGTTATGGCCTAAACACTCACTGCTGCCCAATTGGTCATTTTTCAGGTCCTAATTGCACCTAATCCGAATTGGTCATTTTTTTAGGTCACCTTGCAAGCAGAATTTTGGCATGTTTTCTCAATGAAAGTTGGAACATATTGTGCCTAGTTTCACCTTAAATTGGTCTCATACCAATTGAGGTTACACATTCAAGGTTATAGGCTAAAATACACACTGCCCTCAATATGCATTTCACACCCCAACTTCAAACACACACTTACCTTTGCCATTTGTTTACTTACTTACCAAACTGTTTTGGCACATTACCAAAAGCATTTTCTACATTACATTAGCATTATTTTGGGCAGATTCCAATCACCTTCAACACACCAATAATCATTCACAATTACAATCTTTAAGTACTATTACAAACACACCTAAACATTACAAACTTTACATACACTTTACAATGTTAATTTACATACATATCATCAATCTTTCTAGGTCAATATTCTGCCCACACTTCCTTCAATATATACCATTACTCAAGTGTCCACAAGCTGCCACAAACCATTCTTCAACATCACATTGCCGTACAATCCATCAATTCTCATTCAAATGCCAAAATCACCATGTATATGTGAAACAATTCATTAGGATATTAATTTACCATGATCAACATTATTTCTCATCAATTATATGCATAATAAATCATCAAATGTGTGACCCCATGGCTGCCCAAAAATGGCTATCTCAATAACTATTTAAACTTCAAAATTTCCTTCACAAAACTAACACCCATAACATAAACATAAAGTTTAACAAGGAAATTCTCAAAAATGCAAACTTACCTTTAATTGTAACTTGCTAAACCTTCACCAAACTTCTCAAAATTGGTATCAATATCTTCCTTGTGATGTGTAGACCATTTTTTGTGAAGGAACTTAAAGGATTGGAGTTGAAAATGGGAGGTTAAGAGAGCTTGCATGAAAAATGGCCATGGTGTTTTTCATTTCCTCTCAATTCGGCAACTTTGGTTGTTTTGGAGAAGATGACTATTTCTGCTGATTTAGTGGAGTTACAGCTGCCCTATTATGTATTTAATTTATGCATTAGTGGTCCACTCACAAATTTAATCATTTTATAAACTTAACTCCCACTTATTCCACATTTAACCCATGATTTTAGTTATTTACTTTAGGTACCACCCAATTAATTTTTCATTTCATTTTCTAAGTGTAATATTATTTATTTTTAATGGACATTTAGGTCAAAAGATACTTCGGGATGTCAAATGACCATAATGCCCCTGTTCGGGTGGCATTCCCGATTTTTCGGTATTATCGGGTTTTGTCTGTTTTTCAATTTCTCACTTTTCTTTGTACTAATTATTTAATTTTTCTTTGATATTTCTAATGATATTTATACTTCAATAAATATTTATTGGAGTCCTAAAAATATTTTTTCAGGGTTCCCCGCAGTCCAGGGCTAGTCAACGGTCCACGCCGTGACTTCCCGGTGCGGTCACCCATCGCTAGGGTTCTCGGCTCGCTTAACTTGGTTACATTTCTTTGCTATTATTTTTTCTTTGTTTTTCTTGTATTTCATTATTTTATGTCTCCTCACTCACATTGAAGTGTGGTTCTAGGCATCCTAGCTGTCCGGACAGCACTGGTCACCGGAACAGCAGAACGCACTACCGAACTTTGGGGTGTTACACAAGTATTCATCAAATTCAGTACTTAAGTATTCACCTCCACGATTTGATCGAAGAGTCTTAATACTTTTTCCTGTTTGATTTTCTACTTCACATTTAAATTCTTTAAACTTTTCAAAGGATTCATGTTTGTATTTCATCAAATATAAATACCCAAACCTTGATTTATCATCAGTAAAGGTAATAAAGTAATGAAAACCGCCTCTAGCCATTTCCTTAAATGGACCACATACATCACTATGTATGAATTCCAAAATATTTTCAGCTCTTAGCCCTTGTCCAACAAAAGGTGATTTAGTCATTTTGCCTTGAAGGCAAGATTCACAAGTTGGAGTAGGTTCAGAACCCAATGAGGATAAAATCTCCATTTTCTCTAGCTTTGCAATCCTATCTTCTGCAACATGACCTAATCTTAAGTGCCAATTATATTTTGAACTTAAGTTGATTTTCATCATGGCATTACATTCATTTAGATTGCTTGCATTATATTTGTATTTAACATTATTATCTAAATAATAAAGTCTATCATGCATATAGCCTAAGCTAACATATTTATTTTCAAAATAAATATTGAAAACATCATTTGTGAATTGAAATTTATAACCATTTCTAGTCAAACTAGATATAGAAATGATGTTCTTAAAAGCATCAGGTACATGCAAAACATTATTTAAATACAAAACATGTTTCACACATGTATAAAGATTTAGATCCTATAGCTAAAGCTTCAACAGTTGAGCCATTACCAACCCAGAGTCTAATATCTCGTGACTGCAATCTGCTACTATTTGCTAGTTCCTGCATATCATAAGTTATGTAAGAACTAGCACCAGTATCTAAAACCCAAGCTGTAGATGAACTATGAGTATCATCAGAACCTAAATAATAAGACACAGACATACCTTCTGAAGGTCTATCCTTCTTGTCCTTCAGAGAAGCAAGATACTCTGGATAGTTCCTTTTTCAGTGCCCATCATTCTGGCAGTGGAAACACTTTCCCTTGCCTTTGTCAGCTTCGGTCTTGCCCTTCTGTTTGGCTATCTTCTTGGAAGGTCTAGGAATTTGAGGTTTCTTATTCTTATTGCCCTTCTTCTTTTTGGACTTTCCAGTAGAAGAAGAAGATACAATCAAAGCCATCTCTTTTCCTTTAGCCTGACATATTCTTTTAGGCAATAACCAATGTGTTAAGTAACCTAGCCAAAGTACACTCTTACTTTATCATATGGAAATTTGTTACAAAATTCCCAGATGACTCAGGCAAGGACTGAAGTATCAAATCCGTCTGCAGTTGGAAATCTATGAGAAAGTCAAGATGTTCCAGCTGCTTAATAAGCCAAATCATCTTCTGGACATGATCTCCTACATTCTGTCCCTCAAACATCTTTATGTGGAATAGCTGTCTAGATATCTCATACCTAGCATTCCTGCTGTGCTTACCATATAACTCTTACAAGTGAATGAGGATCTCACTTGCATTTTGCATATTTTCATGCTGCTTCTGTAACTCATTACTCATTGAAGCAAGCTTATAACATTTGGCTCTCATATCATGCTCCTTCCACTAGTCCAAAGTATCTAGTTCCTCTTGAGTGGCCTCTAGAGGTAAGAGACCAGGAACCTTTGAGTCTAAAACATATTCAATACATTCTAAGTTCAGGACAAATTTTAAATTTCTTAGCCAATCACAAAGATTAGGTCCCATTAACCTATTGTGATCAAGTATATTTGCAAGGATATTGGATGGTGGTGGTTGTTGTGTGCTCATTATTATCAGAAAATTAGCTGCAGAAAATAATTAGATTAAGTAGTAAATGTATCAAGCAATTTAACCAAAATGATTATGGTCTTTTAATCAAATTGGTCCTCCCACTAACTTGGTGAATCCTATACTTCCAAAGTAGGAAACGAAAATCCTAGTTTGATGGATTTCTAATGGGTGATTGAATTCTTATAGTCTTATTAATCATCCTCAAGCACATCCATTATTGAAATTACAATAAACTATAAGTGAGCAACTCCTTGCCCATCACATCTCATATGAGGTTCAATCATTTATCTAGCCCCTAATGCTGAAAATCTCGAGCACATCCATTATTGATTTATCTTGCATTAGTTAAGTTGATCCCATTGAGCTAGTAAACATGCAAATAATTTTGATGTCCTCAGGTACATCCATTATTGGCCATCAACTATTTACATATTTACAACATCTCATGCTTAACAATTATTCTTAAGAAAATCTCTTAAATTAAATACATCACATGTAAATATTTAAAATTTCTTGAAATAATTGCCTCAATGGAGGGCCATGATATAATTATTTTAATTATACCATTTCCAACTTAATCATTTATTTGGAAGATTTAGTGGTCGGCTTAATTACTATTATGGTCCCACTTTGCATATTATCCAATTGGCATGCATATATCATACACTTGCATACATTCCCATACATCTCATGCATACATGGATAAACAAACAATATGGTATGATCATGGACTTTCTAAGTGATTCAATTCTGAGCCACCAAGAATTGAATCAGGGCATTCCTAGGTGTATTTTATTCATTCATTTTACAAGAGTTGCTGAAGGAGTACATAATCAATACTTGATCTTGATTTCCTCCCACTGGTCTCACCAATACTCTTGACCTCCTTGATCTTCTAGCAATCCAATTACATCGTAATCATTGGCATACCAAGGCGAATTTTGAAGAATATGGACTTTAAAGTCCTCAAATAAATGAAATTACAATCCAAATTATTACAACATTTATAATACATGCCACTAAAATAAAATAATTATTTTATAACCCAAAGAAAAATAAAAGAAATAAATCCAATCACATTAGTCTTTTATTGTCCATGATCATCCACCATGCATATTAAAATTTAATAATTAAATAAAATATACATACTAAAAAATTAAATTGAATATCACATATTCAACCTAAAAATTCAGATTTGAATCTCATTCAAAAAAATTTAAATTTAGAAACCCTTTCCAAATTTAATACCATGAAAATATTTTTCAAAAAATTAATTGTATGATTAAAATTCCTAATTAAATAATTTAATTAGGTGTGGACCTAATTATGGGCCTTAAAATATACAAGAATTGTATAAAGGGCCCATAAACTATGCACATTCATCAAACACACCCTCAGGGTGTCGTTCACTTTCATGCCGCCACCAAGGTGAGATCCAAACAGCTTTAGATCAATCCAAATTTGATCTAATCACATAATTAAATCTCATATTCAATACTAATAGCAAATATAGTGGCTCTGATACCAATTGAAGGAGCGAAAGCATGGTAATTGGTGCATTGAAGCATTGAATTTCAAAATTTTTCTTCTAGGGTTTCATGCATCATGCCACATCTCTTATGTGCTTAATTAATTTCAATGCTCAATTGCATATTAAAACACTTTTGATATGTATTAGGATCTTCATTTGTCATTTAAGATTGTGAATTAACAAATTAATTCAATTAAACCCTAATTTGAAAGAGGAGTTTAGGCACTAACCTCTTTGATGCACTATGGATGCAATTGACACCTTTAGGAAGTTCCTAGGACCCCAAGTGTTGTCCCTCTAGCTTCTCCACACCAAGATCACCAATGTCAGCCCCCAATTTTGCTTCTCAAGCCTTGCCAACCAATTATAATTTGAGGTTTTGCTTTTAGAGAGGTTATATGTGTGTATAGGATACTAGAAACAATTCCTAGCAATTTTAATTCAAAGGGAATGAATGATTCTCTTTGAATTGATGAAGAAAACAAGAAGAGGGAGAGGGAATAATGGCTGCCACCACCCTTAGAATAGTAAGAGTTATATTTTTAATTCTTCTTTCTTTCCCTTTTATAATTAGGTCAAATAATCACTTAAACCCTTTGCCACATGTCACCACCACATTGCATCTTATTTTTAATTGACTTAATCTCATTAAGCCAAGTGTCAAAGCTAGACTTAATCTACAAATGACAAGTTTATATGGAGTCATGTGTCACCATCTCACGGTGCCATGTGTCACCATGTGAAATGACCAAATTACCCTTATATTGTAATTTTGAGTTCTCAACCCAAAATCATTATTTCTCCTCTTCTAATCAATTTATATCAAATATAAAATTAACTAATTAATCTCTATTAATTAATTTCTCACAATTAAATTCATATTTAAATACTTTAAATATCAATTTAACTTATACTATACATCCAATAATCTATATTTGGTCTCAAGCCATGCTAGAGACTTTGCAATCTCATTGCAAACCAAACTTATTTAATTAATCAATTAAACTCTTTAATTAATCAATTAAATCACATTTTACTTGGTGATTAACTTGTGTATGTGTGTGACTCACTAGGCTCATCACTAATTAGCAATGAGATATGATATTAACTGTTAATATCATCAAAACTCTTTCTTACCATAAATGATTTCTCTAAATCATTTTAGGCATCTCATAAACCATGGTCGACACCTAGCATAGCGTGCCATGACCACCCAATCAGTAACAAGGAATACCTTAAATGAACCTTTAATCATATTTTACCATGCACTAGAATCTCTCCATTATAAAATCCTAATTCGAGCTGGAGTCATGCTTAATGTCAAACCCCATTTGCTATGAACATTATGTTCACTTTTAATTTCAGTTCTTGATTAATTAGATTTTCTTATCAGAAACTCTTTTCTGACTAAATCTGTCTGTCCTGGCTAGAAACTTGAAACATCAAGAATAATTAAATGAACATAGGATTTTATCCCTATTTACTTAGGGTAACGGATTCCATCTTGATCAACACCTATCTCCATATATAACTAGTAAGAGCCAACACATGCCCATATACCTATACACAGTACAAGTATGAAAGCAGTATCAAACTTAGACCACCTATATACAAGATAACTGTGTTATCTTATGTCTAAAGATTATATGCACTTATATGATATATGACAATGCATTGACAAGAGTAAACTTCATGTGCTTGTTATAAGTATCACTGGTTCGGCCTACTTATCATCAATAAGTGCTTATCATATTTGTTATGTGGCATTAGACTTATCACTCCATCTTATTTATATCTCATATAAATACCTTGGGAACAAACATGATTACAATTTTCTGGATAATTCACGTTCTTTCTGAAATATTCTAGAATGTGAACCAATTTATGATACTTTGTACTAGAAATACTGTAACACCCCTAAGTTCGGTAGTGCGTTCTACTGTTCCAGTGACCAGTGTTGTCCGGACAGCTAGGATGCCTAGAACTACACTTCAATATGAGTGAGGAGACATAAAATAATGAAATACAAGAAAAGAAAATACAAGAAAAACAAAGAAAAAATAATAGCAAAGAAATGTAACCAAGTTAAGCGAGCCGAGAACCCTAGCGATGGGTGACCGCACCGGAAAGTCACGGCGTGGACCGTTGACTAGCCCTGGACTGCGGGGAACCCTGGAAAATATTTTTAGGACTTAAAGAGACATCAATTGAAGTAGGAATATCATTAGAAATATCAAAGAAAAATTAAATTATTAGTACAAGGAAAAGTGAGAAATCGAAAAACAGACAAAACCTGGTGTTACCGAAAAATCGGGAATGCAACCCGAACAGGGGCATTATGGTCATTTGACATCCTGAATTGTCTTTTGACCTAAATGTCCATTAAAAATAAATAATATTACACTTAGAAAATAAAATGAAGAATTAATTTGGTGGTACCTAATACAAATAGCCAAAAGTGGAGTGAAAAAGGTGTAAATAACACATTTAACTTATTATATGATTTAATAAGTGTGAGTGGGCCACTAAAGGAATAAACTAAAAGCAAAATGGGGCAGCTGTAATTCCATTACACCATCAGAAACTTCATCTTCTCCAAATCACCAAACCTTGCTGAAATGAAGAATTAAAAGACCTCCATTGCCATTTTCTCTCAAGCTCACCTAACCTCCTCATTTCACTTCCAATCATTTAGGGCTCTTCATTAAAGATTGTTTACACATCATAAGGAAGAGCTTGATACCAAAATCAAGAAGTTTAATCAAGGTTTAGCAAGTTCCAACCATAGGTAGGTTTACATTTTTGAATATTGCTTTGTTAAACTTTGTGTACATGTTATGGGTATTGGATTTGTGAAGAAAATTTTCAAGTTTGAGGAGTTATTGATATGTCCATTTTGGACAGCCATGGAGTTATGTATTTAATGATTTATTATTACATATATTTGATGTAAATTCATGTTGAGTAGAGGGATTTAATATCCTAGTAAGTTATTTCCATGAAAATGTGGTGATTGTGCACTTAAATTGGAGATTGACGAATTGTGGGACACTTTGGCATTGTAGAACATTTCGGCAGCCTTGGGACACTTTGATAAATGTATGAGTTCATGAAGGTATTGGCAGAATATTGACATTGAGGATTGATGGATATGTATATAGGTTGGTTGTGTAAAGTGTATGTAAGAATGAGTAATGTTTAGGTGTATATGTGATTGTACTTAGACTTTGTAAATTTGAGTTTATTTAGTGTATTGAGGATGTGTGTAATCTGCCCAAAGTGACTTTAAAGTGAAGTGGTATATGGTTTTGGTAATGTACCAAAACAGAATTGGTAAGGGAAGTGGACATATAGTAAGGTGAATGTGTCATTGATGTATGTTTAAGCAAGGTAATTAAGGGCAGTATGCATTTTAGCCTATAACTTTAAATGTGTAACCTCAATTGGTATGAGACCAATTGGAGGTGAAACTAGGCACAAAATGTGCCAACTTTCATTGAGAAAGCATACCAAAATTCTGCTTGCAAGGTGATATGAAAAATGACCAATTCGGATTAAGTGCAAGTGAGACCTGAAAATTGACCATTTGGGCAGCAGTTAGTGTTTAGGCTATAACTCACTCAAAACAGGTCCAATTGACCTGAAATTTTAACCATGAATAGTTAAGACCCATACCTACAAGTCTTATGAAGACACCAAAGACCAGAAATGACCATAAGCAAGTCAAACAGCTTGCACAAGTTCGGGTCCAAAAACTGGCCGAACCAAAGTTGACCAAATTGACCTAAAATGACCTAATTTGATGCCATTTGACCAGCAATAGTAAAATGACCATAACTTGGTCTACATAACTCAGAATGACCTGAAATTTTGCCCCGCGTGCAATAAGAAATAGATCTACAAGTTTGTAGTTTTGACCGAAACCCGAAAACCGAGGGAACTAGGTCGTCCGACTAGGTCAAACTAGTATCCCGGAATCCAGCTAGTTGCATTAAAATGCACTAAACAAGGAAATGAGTTTGGTAAAATGTACCAACCCTAAAACCCTATCGAATGTGACATATTAATGACACAAAAATCTAATTTACCTAAAACGCATCGAAGGTCGGTATATTAGGTGATTAAGCAAATAATAGCCTTCAGTGAATTACTTATCGAACATTATCGTTAGAGACAATTTAATTTAGTACTGAAACACTTCAAATTGTGTTTCTCAGTTATCAAAGACTCAGGAAAAGGGAAGAAAACACTGAGTCCAGACCAGGAGACAGTCATCAGAGGTTTGTGCACAACTAGTTTTCAACTGATTTTACTCTGAATAAGATTTCATATGATTAATTGTATGTTATTGATTTAAATTGTGTTTGTGCACAACAGTATTTCTTTTGAATTTTTCAATTGAAATGAATTATGACTATTTGTACATTATTGTTTTAAATTGTGGAAATGTGTTTGAATGGATATTTATTGCTTGAAAAGCATTGTAAATGATTTGATGGATACTATTGATTGAAAAGCACTGTAAATGGTTTTTGTGGAAATTAAAGATAATTATGAATTGTGTTGCCATTTTGTGAATGAAATTATAACTTTGGAAATTTATTGGATTCTCACGAATCATTTGAATAAAATGTTTGGAATTGATTTTGTGTTCACACTTAGCATGACAGTATCATATCATTCCTTCTCCATTTATGGGGTTGTGATCGTTTATTTTCCTTCTCCATTTATGGAGTCGTGATCGTTTATTTTTCTCCCTCTCTGGTTTACCAGTTGAGGTGATCGGATGAGTACTCATTATATAGCTAGCTCCCTTCCTCATTGATTTTGATTAGTGGGGTTGTGATTGCTTTTTCGTGGTGTACAACGCGGCATTGATCGGAAATTTGTGTCATGGCTTAAGTTGTGAATGAATTGACAACACTGTATTCTTAAATTATTCGACTAAATTGTGTTGTTATGCGATTTGATAATTTGTGAAATGAAGTTTAAATTCTTATTGACATTTACTGTCTTTTGAATTTAACTATGTTTTGATTACTGAGATTTATTGTGATATTGTGTTAAATTCCTTATGACAGTATTATCTTGAATTTAACTATAGTTTTTAAATATCCACTATTTATTTGAATTATGAATTGTGATTTAAATTGTATTTGGTTAATGTTGTGCACCACTGAGACATTGTCTCAGCGATAGCTTTTTATTGCTGTCGCAGGTAGACAGACAGACAGGGCAGCAGACTAGGCTGCTATTACCTCCAACCAGAGATTTTCGGGTATAACGAGTATACCACATTTTGTATTTTGTGCGGTAATTTATAATCACTGTATGTACATATTGTTTTGGTTTTGAGCAGTTGTAAATTAAAATTGTACATTGACATTGTGAAGTAAATTATGAGTTATTTTGGCTTGTAAAAATTGTATTATATTTCTTTTATCTCAGTCTTTGAAAAATCACTGCAGATTTGAGTTGAGAAATATGTTGTGTTGAGAAAAATGTTAGATTTGAGATTTGGAAAATATATTGAAGTGCTTTTTACAGGTTTTCTGAAGAACTGTTTTATCCAAATTACAGATGGCACTCTGCCAAAATTTTTACAGAAATTCCAAATAATCCAAACGAGTTGGCAATTTCACTTCAGTTCACAAAAGTTTTTAACACCTGTAAATAGTGCTCACCACTATAAAAGAAGTAAGAAAAGTTTTTAAAATCCCTTGTAGTGTATTTAATGGGTTATCAGTAGACGGAGTTGGTAATTCATTAGGTATACTACGGGATCATGTTATGCCCTACAGAGGGGTAAGGTGTGACAAATACTGTCACTCATATTCTTAACAACTTAAGAATAGAATTTCTAACAAAATATCAATGGACATTTTCTATAATACATAAATGTATTATATAAATGAAAAAGTGAAATCGCCTTTTATTAATAAAATATGTACAAGATACATACAAAATGATATGCTCTAGGGCATACTACTAACAGAATCTAGTCAAGGTCTTCAACCTACCCAACCTCCTCCAACCTTTAGGTTTAACATAGTAATTAAGAACTCTAAAAAATATGCCTCCTTTTCTTGGAGATTTGTACACCCATGTAAACCTATTGACTATGATTTTCTTGTTCACTTCACTACCCATGGGTTGCTTGCTCTATTTGTTGCCCAAGGTTAGGAATCTCTCATCACAAATCTGGGTCCCACAAAAAGAACATTGTTAGGGATTTTTTATGCCAACCTCCACACTGTTCAACAATCTAACCCAGTCACTCTAATTAGCTATGTTAACCAAACTAGAGTCTCCATCACACTTGGTATTCTGGCTCAGCAGTTAGGGATCCCAAATGCTGGTGAGGTTGTGACTAAAACTCACCAGTGGATTACCAAGCCTTACACTCCTGTAGACTAGGTTCGGATTGTCTCTAAGGGTGATCATACTAGTGACTCCATTCGCCTTCCTGCTACTCACCTTGGGGCAGTATCCAAGGTTGTACACCATATCATCACACATGAGAACATCCCACAAGTAGGTCATAGGTTTGACCTTACCTATACTAATATGTTTGTTATGACCTATCTCTTGGAGAGCCATCCCCTTAATCTACCTGTTCTGATCATTCATACCATGGCCACTGCCCTTAGGCACTCCACAACTTGTCTTCCCTATAGTTGTCTTATCATTATATTTCTTAGGGCTCTTAGATTTGATTCTGGTAGAGAAGCTACCATAACCATTCTTAGGGATTATGGTTATTATACCATGGATACACGTCCGCACATGGGGCTTATTGTTTACTAAGACAGTTATGAGCATGCTTGGAGGGACCATCCTACATCTTTTCAGAGACAGTAGCCTCAGAGATCATAACCTAGGAGCACAGCAGTGGGAGCCTCTTCAGATCAAGCTGGTGCAACCACAGTCGCAGCAGGCCCCAGTGGCACAATAGACTAGGGTGAGTCCTCTCGGACTTCTCACAACATATATAACTCCCTGGCTCATTTGGAGTTTAAGTCTGTCTAGATGGAGGACATATTACAATGGATAGAGGACCGCCAGCTTCACCATCAGTAGCATATGGAGGAGTACATTGCTTAAATTTTTTAACTTCTTCAGCACATAACATCTAGTGCTTCTCCATCAAATACAATCGCTCCACCACCTTTAGAGTCTTGACCTTTTATTCTTTTGTCTTAAATGTTCTTTTTGTTCGTCTTCCTTTTTAGTTAGTATTTTTATTAATTTCTCTTTAGCCTCCAAAAATTTTAATTAGTACCCAATTCATCCCTCCTCTTGGGCTGCTTAAGGGACAATAACTATAATTTTTAATATTTTTAAACGATATTAATATAAATTATTTTTAATTTATTATCATTGATGTATTTTTATAAATTCATTTTTTAAATTATTTATTATGGAAAAAATAAAAATATCTTTTACATTCAATTTATAATTTAATTAAATTTTTTAAATTATTTGAAAAAATTTAAATAATATTTTGTGTGAATATTGAATAAGTTTAATTAGATTAAAAAACCAAAAGGAAAGAAAAAAATTAACATAAAGGATAAAGAGTAAAATAGTACCTTAGCTATTCAATTTATAATTTAATTTAATTTTATTTAAATTATATTTTTTATAAATATTAAATAAATTTAATAAGTGAAAAATTAAAAAAATAAAACTATAAAATTGCCTTCAATAAGAAATCTAGCCAGCTACTTCACATTTTGTCATGCAGGTAAATTAAAAGATAAATGATAAAGATGTCTTTTTACTGTTCCTTAAAACAGTAAAAGTGTCACAGGATTTAGTATAATACAAGCTCTATTGCCCAAATGATATTGTGGGTTAATTTTTTTAATTAAAATTATATTATTATTATTATTAAAATATAATTTTTTGTAAAAAAAATATTTAATTATTTTTATCTCTCATACATATTAAATACATTCATAAATAATTTGATAGGAAAAATTATACTATTATAATTTTACAAATTAATAGCCTAAAATAAATAATTTGAGACAATTTTTTGGATAAAATTTTCGTTTAAACTTCCATTCACTAAAATATGGTTTTTTTTTTAATACCTAATAAAAGTTTTGCAGTACTGTTATTGAGTAGTAATTCAAAGTTGAGCTTTGATATGTAAGTAAGATTGTTTATGTAATATTATATTTTCCTGATATATGAGAACAATTCTGTAATATTTCAATTTATATATTTTTTTTAAAGAAAATAATATAAATTATTTTTAATTTACTTTGAATTAAGAAATTATATTTTCTAGATTGATATTATTAAAGATTTATTTATGAAAAAAATAAAATATATCTTTTTACATCCAATTGATAATTTAATTAGATGCTAATTATTTAAAATATTTAAATAATATGAACTTTTTATGCATATTGAATAAGATTTTAATAATAAAATACTCAACTCAACTCAACTCAACTAAGTTTTTATCCCAAAAATTTGGAGTCGCTATATGGATTCTCTTTCTCCACTCTAAACGATTTTGGGTTAAATCCTCGAAAATGTGTAATGCTTCTAGACCAGGTCATGTTGTACTACTCTTCTCCAAATCAGTTTAGGTCTATTCCTTCTTTTCTTTCTATCATCCTCTACTTGTCTAACTAGAGCATCTATCCTAATGTGCTCTACTTATCTAACTGGAGACTCCGTATGTCTACGCTGCACATGATCAAACCACCTCAATCTCCCTTCTCTCAACTTATCCTCAATTTGTATCACTCCTACCTTTTCTCTAATACTCTCATTATAGACTATCTAATTTAGTATGGCCACTCATACACCTTAACATTCTCGTATCCACAACTCTTTATCTTAGACAGATGCAACTCTTTCAGTTCCCAACTCTCACTCTCATATAACATGCCCGGTGGGAATTAACAGTTAGCCGAAATGTGCACATTGGTTTACAAAATGACATCCGAAGCAGGATTGGTGTTATGGCAGTCGAACGAACATTTAAATATTTGGGGCTACCATCCATTATTGGCAAGTCAAAAACCTATGTTTTCAGAATGCTCAAAGAGAGAATATGGGCCAAGTTCAAAGTTTGGCATGCAAAATTGCTATCTACGGCTGGGAAGGAGATATTGAAAAGGCCCCATTGCACAAGCAATACCGACATATGCAGTGAGTTGTTTCTTATTGCCTGTATCTTTTTATATGACGATGGAACAAATGCTGGCAAGGTTTTGGTGGGGTGGGAATGATGAACAGGCAAAAATCCATTGGAGAGGTTGGCAATTTTTGTCAGAAGCTAAGAATAAAGGAGGTCTGGGATTCTGTTCTTGCATGATTTTAATGTAGCAATGTTCTTTAAGAATGTATGGAGAATGTTAAATAGCCCATATGCTCTTGCTACTCGATTATTAAGTGCGAAATATTTTCCAACTTGCACTATTTAACAAGCAAAGCTAGGCTACGACCCAAGTTACATATGGCGTAGCATAATTTTTGCTCGTAACAGGTTGGATAAGGGGATTAAATGGCAGATTGCTAATGGCGCATCTGTTAGAATCTGGGAGGACCGATGGATTCCAAGGCGTGTAGAGGGAAAGGTTTCGACACCTATTAACCATTCAAGCTGATGCAACAATTAGTGAATTAATCATTGCAGATGAAGCTAGGTGGGATGCTAATCTGATTTGTCAAGTGTTTCATCCGGATGATGCTGCAGAAATCTTAAAAATTCCCATCAGTTTTTGACTTCCTTTAGATATGTCGTACTAGGCTGGAACCAAGACAGGGCGTTTCTCAGTTAAAAGTGCCTATCATTATGGAAGGCAACTCCTAAGACAGTTTTGTCCAAGTGCTTCTAATAAGGTACAATCCTTTTCTCATTGGACGAGATTTTGGTCTTTGTCTATTCCACAAAAAGTTTAAGTGTTTGCACGGAAATTGGTTAATGGTATTCTAACTGTTAAAGATAACTTAAGAAAGAAAGGAATTAAGATTGATGATATGTGATTGATGCGTGGTGATGCCCAGAAACTTTAGATCATTTGTTTTGTGACTGCTCTTTTGTCTCTATGATTTTATATGCTATCCCATTGAGAATGCTATTCCCACCCCATATTGAACGTTCCTGTTGCAGCATCATTAATTGGTTATTTAAAGTTCATGATATGGATGTCATAGAATTGTTTCTTATGCTTGCTTAGAGTGTGTAGCAGGAACGAAATAATTTTGTATTCAGGGATGTACACCCGGAGTTAATTGGAGCTGTCAACAGAGGAGTGGGTTTGTGGTCTGAATTTAAAGAGGCAATTGGATGGAAAGATGATAAATGCAATGCTCCAGGCCCTTGTAGATGGCAACCGCCACCAATTAATACATAAAAATTTAATGCAGATGCTGCGTGCTCCAGAGAAGGGATTACAGGCTTGGATTTGTTATTCGGAACTCTTAAGGATGTATCATGATGGCTGCTGCTAAACTTATTGAAATAAAGATGGACTTAATTACAGCAGAAACTTTTGCCGTTAGATATGGTGTAGAATTGGCTTGTGCTACTGGTTTTTCCTCACTGATTGTTGAAAGTGATAGTCTAACTACAGTTAAAGCATTAACAGGTTCCATGGCACAAAATCCTTTCCAGGCTCTGCATGTAGAGGACACTCTTCATTTAGCTAGCTCTCTATCTGTTATTTCTTTCAATCATGTAAACAGGGTTGCCAATCAGCTTGCTCATGCTTTAGCAAAAGAGGCTTTTTCCTTAGTAAGGGAAACAATTTGGATGGAGGAATTACCTGCATCGGTTCTTTCTTTTGCTACTCTGGATATATAGTCCCGTTTTGAGTAACGAAGATTTGTTTATTCCTCAAAAAAAATATATTGGAGTTGTTCCCAAAATTGTATGATTTCAAATTTAAATCATAACAAGTGTCACTTTTTTTTTTAAAATAAAAAAAATTTAAGTCTAAAATTTTCATATATTTATATAATTTTTTTTAAAAAATAAAAATCATTATTTTTTAATCTAACTAAAAATTTAACTAAAAAATGATTGATTTTTAGCATATATAATTTGATGAACAAAGGTTTTGAATGCTTGAAATTATAAACTTAAGAATTTCAAAATTTTTAAAAGAGGTAATAAAAAAAATTTTAGATAACTTTTTTTTTTTTTAATGAGATAAGATTTTAATAGTTGAAATTCAAAAATGCTTAGATAAAAAATATGTTTAATATAATAAACTAATTTTTAATATATAAACTAATTTTTTTAAGTAACCTTATTAGCTTAGATGTCATACTCTTATAAATCAATTTTTAAGATTCAGCTTTAATATATATATATATAATGATTAGAGCTAAATAAATTTAATGAAAATCTAAAATTAAAATCAATGTACAATCGAAACAAATTAATAAAAATGTTGGCATAACAATTTTATTTATCAAACAATATCGAATAAATTAGTTTTAGGATTCAACAATTTAACATTAAAATATATAAAAATTAAAGAGAAATATGATATGATAATAGCATCGTAGTTAACTGCTAAATTCATAAAAAATTTAAATGATCAATCCATAAATCCTGCGCTGAAGGTATTATTTTTCTTTTATATTTATTATGTTTGTATGATTGATAAATAAAAAATATTTATACTAAAATTATATTTAATTTTATTTTATAAAATATAAAATATTATACTTAAATTTTACATTTATTAATAATTATTAAAATCATAACAAAAATTTAATAATTCACTATATATATATATATATATATATATATATATATATATATATATATATATACAATTTAGTTCAAGAGCAAGTAATATTAATAATATAACACTTATTATTTAAAAGATAATAAAAATATTAATTAAAAAAGTAAATTAATTAATCTATCTGTAAAAAAGCCTTACACTATTTTTTGATTAATAGATTTGTATATAAAAATAATGTATGTACACATTATTTTATAAACATTATTATATTTTCATTATAATTAGATAAAAGTTTGATATTTCATTAATATAATGTTAGTGTAAGAATTAAAATTTATTTTCTCATAAAATAAAGTCAACTTAAATTTACATGTTTTTTTATTAATCGTATGCCGTTTACAGAAGAAACGAGTTTGGTTGGCCAAAAAGTTCATAGATTAAAAGTGAAATAGAAAGAGAAGTAAATTGCGACTCCACTTTTATTTTTTTGTTTATTTTATTTTATATTTTTTAAAAAAATTTTATAAAAAATTATTTAAATAAAATAAATGTTGGTTTAATATTATTAATTTTTGAAAAAGGGAAATATTAGAACAATAAAATAATGTCTTATAGTAAAAAAAAAAAAAGCTTTCAAATTTGACAAAAGACAAGTTTTAATGAAATATAACTATAATTTTAAAATCTTAAAGAAAGAAAGACCTAAGGATTGATTTTTACCGAAAAAATAAAGAGTTGACTTTAAGTTCTTTACTATAAATTAAATTTGTATAAAATTAAAAGTGGATGGGCAGAAAAAAAAAAAAAAAAAAAAAAAAGAAGCAAGCACCTTGAGTCCTTTGTCAGATAAAATTAAATTTGTTTGAAATTAAAAGGACAAACAGGAAAATAAACTTGTAATTTAAATTTTGCTCAAAATTAAATATTATTTTGGTCACATTGTTAAAAGTAGAAGCCATATTATTATTTAGAAAAGGAAAAAAATCTTAAAATCAAAATTTTAATTCATATTACATATTGTGAAAAAAATTGATTACTTTATTGAAAAGCCTATGATGGAGTAGATTTTCAGAAAAATATTTTATTTTTATTGTAAAAGCCTTCATGTCAGTTTTCTTTTAGGAGTAAAAAGAGTTTTAGTAAAAAGGAGCCAAGGTTCCTCTGTGACTGTCATACAGATAATTTATTTATCATTTTTTATTCATTAAATTTCTCCCTTGACAAAATTGGGACTCTAATTCTTGAAGAGAATGTCTAGAGATTTTTGACAAGCATTGAAAATTCCTAACTCACTTATCACTAATATCATCATCGGTATCCGAACAATAAAAGATGTGATGTGTAAAGCAAGTACTGAGCACTTTATAACAAGATTTAAGAATAATAAATACCTACATATTGTACATACTTGCCCAATATAAAATGCAATTACAATCAAAGAATATAATTTAATTAATGAAATACAATTGACGTGGGTTTAGTTTTTTTCGCTCCTTTCAATTAGGACTCCAATTCAAAAGTAATATGTTAATTAATATCTAAAGAGTTTAATTCATTAAGGGAAACTCTTACTCAACAAATCAAAATCCCATCGTCAATATAATTAACTAACAATCCTTATCAACATTAATTCAATTTAACAAATGAATGTTGATGTAAATACGTGTACTCAGATTTGCTGAAAATCCCGCAAAGCTTCTCTTAAAAATCAGATATTTTCTCAGTTTTCAACAAAATTCAACCTACATAAAAGTTATCATTCTGGCCTCCACATCTTGCTCAACTCAAACATCCTAGAGAAAAGCAATAAACATAGTTAGGCTCCACTGAAGTGGTCCTAAGTTCTACAAAAGGTTTCAATTTCAGAATATTCAATTCTCTCTTCAATCAATTATTATGCTTATTATTATATTTTACTTCCTTTATTCATTTGTTTATTTATTTATTTATCATACATCTAATTATTCTAAAAAAGGAACAAACAATCAAAGCAACCTTTAAACTACATTCAAAATTAGAAACCACACTTGCATAGAGTGGTTCAAAGGTGAGAAATTGTTGAATGCATTGTTGTTAAATTAGCGCCTCGCCCGACACCGCCTAGCCTAGCTTCCAGGAGGCGAACACCCCAATGACACAGGCACTAGGCGATGAGGCAATGCCATAGTTAAATCACTAGTGAAGTCACCTCTTTTTTAATTATTTTTTAACACAAGTTATAAAAAATTTAAAAAAAATAATAAAAAAAAAAAAACAAAGAAAGACAGTAGCTCCTATTTTGTCACGCCTCCTTTGTCTCTCCAAAAAGGCCTCTCCATCACAATAGTTCCTCTCTCTAACTCTCTCACACTAACAACCAAATCGGTCCTAAGGTATGCTCATCCTTCCTCTATCTCTCCCTCCTCTTCTTCTTCTTCTTCTTCTTCTTTCCTATCCTTCTTCTCCTCTCCTATTCTCAACAGAACAGACAGCACCCGACACCTATCTTTTTCCCTCCTTTTTTTATACTCTTTGTTTCTTTTCTCTCCTTTTCTTCTCTCTTATTCTATTCTGTTGTATTTTTCACTCTCATCAGATGCCTTTTTTAAAAACACAGCAGTTTGTATTTTATTAAGTTTTCTCTTATCAAGAAGAATCTCAATATTAAGCAAATGAAAAAAATCGGGCCACACCTCTGGATACACCCATTTGCATGCTTTACTGATATCGCATCACTACTTCCCTCATCAGTATCTGGTTCTGATAGAATTGAGAGATTATAATGGGAATGGAGAGTAACAAATATATATATATATATATATATATATAAACAAGGGGGAAAAAGACATAATCCTGTGTACAAATTGCCTCCACGCAAATAGATAAGGTCGTGCCAATTTCCTAAATGCTTCAAACCTACCACATAATCATAGCAACAAAGTTTGACCCATGTCCCTCGGAAATTCTGATTGCCTTGCCAAATTGTTTCTCACAAAAATTTTTATACACAGCTCCACTACCAAAATTTTAACCTTACACAATAAAAGTGTGCAATTCCAATGATGATAGATAAAACATAAGCATAAACAAGCAAGATGAATAGGGCTGTCGACGATGTGATGAACAGGGTATCCACATAAATGTTTACAAGCCCTGTAAGCACATTTGCCTGCAACAAAAGAAAACACATTACTGATATGAGCTCGCATTGCATTGTTTAGGAAGGAAAAGGGCGTTGAAAATTAAAGGAGTTCGGTGGATCAATAATGAAAGCATGTTAAAGCGGGAAAGTCAATTCAGAATGTTTTGTCACCAGAAGAAATGTGCCCAGTAAATTCCGGTCTAATGCTTCTTCAAGCATGGAAATTTTACTTCCAGAAATGAAATCAGAAAGCATTAGTATGCCCAGAACCTGAAAAACAAGATATCTTTGAGCTTGCTTAGTTTAATAACAGATTCAATATTAATGGGGGAAGAAAAACCTATTAGCTGTCAACTAAGCACTTAAGCAACATGCAATGGGAGGAATTTGAGTGGTCAAGGAACATGGAGACGTACTGTAAATGTCTAGCCACATCTCAGCAGGGTTTTAAATAACTGAATTGAAAATGTTTTAGAATGCAACACAACTAGATTGAATCAGCATGAAACAGACAGAATAACTCCAAAGATTTCGTGAATTTTTTAAACGATTAGCAAAAACATAAATAAAAAATTAAGGATTGAATTAAATATCACTACAATCTTGTCCATTATAATGAAAAAAGAAATCAAAGAAATCATTTATCTTCAAAAAGATTGTTTAAAAAAAAATTATTATACCAACAATCTGTTTGTTTTGTGTAAAAAAACTTATCTAATGAAAATATTGGAAAATATTTTCGGAGAAAAATAACTTATTTTCCATTATTTGATTGCAATGCTAAAGAATGAAGGGAAGTTAATTTCCAGTGTTAGGAGTGTATTGGCAAATGTTAATTTTCTTTTAGTTTAAATACTATAAAATGTATCGATGATAAAAACTTCTTTTTATTGTTTATTATTGAATACAAGAAACAAATACATAAAATGGTAAATTGTGGCATACAAGAAACAAATACATTAAATGGTAAATTGTGGCAGCCACCAAACACTGGCGATCAGTGGTGGTTGCCGATGGTCAAGGATTATCAGTGGTGAACGGTAGACTAATAGCTATGTATTTATGTTATGCACCTACATGTTTGTTCACATATTGTATTTATCAATACAAGAAACATTGTCAATTTCCATAGTGATGAAATTCAGTTTAAGGGGGAAAAAAAAAAGGAAGAAAGCTCATGAAATGAGCATAAGGCTATTCCTCATCGAAATTGTACAATCTTTATAAGCTAAATAGGTTCTTATCATACTATCATTTATGATTGCAACAATAATATGAGAAGAAAGTAATAGATGGACATTGCCTCTACATATATAAATAAACCAAGAATTACATGTCGATGGAGATGAAAAAGGGCCCAAAGCCAAGAGGCTCATGTTCTATCATACACCATAGAAAGTTCAATTAGCAATTCTCTAGAGAATGACTAATTTCCGTATCTTTTATGTGAACAAGAGCCCACATACAAATTACAAACATAAAATTCATAATTATGACAATAAATACAATCTTTGAAGTTTAAATTCTGGTGTTCAGCATCAACAATGGCATGAGGTGCCATTATTTTAAGAAGACTGAACGAAATTTATATGGAAATAAACCATTTTTTGTACCATGATGTAAACTTGGAGTTTCATTTCAAAAAAAAAAAAAGGGGTAATTGGGTCAGTTTAGTGTCGTGAAAAATTTAGAACTCAAGCATTTACAAAAATGACCCTTGCAATAACACTACTATTTCTCCAATAGTTCGCACTAAATTTTTAAATAAATTTCCTGATTATATATTGTATGAAAGTTATAATCTAATAAAGAATTGAAGTGAAAGCCATTAGGTATTGGGTCTAAGAAATAACCCATGTTATAAATTAGGTGATGCAGCATAGGAAGGTGATACTTCTGGAATAATTTGATTTTTCAATGTGAAATTAGGAACTTTAGATTCTATTAATTAGGAAGTTTATATTATTTAGGATTTTTGTTGAAACTAATGTATTTGAGAGAAATCTCTACATTTTTTATATATAAAATTATTTGTACATGCTCCTATTTATATACAAATGATTTATCCTAACAAAGAAACTAAGATAAATAGAAAATAATAGTATAATAGGAAAAAATAATCAAATAAGATCCTAATAATTTGCTACTACAACAAATCAGGGATTCCAACACTCCCTGTCCAGTCGGTTCATGTATATCCCACATGCCCAATTTGCAAACTACAGCATGAAACAAAGTACCGCTGAAGTCCTTAGTAAACACGTTGGCTAACTGTTCTTTTGAAGACACATGAGAGAGACTCAAAAATTCCATCTACTATTTTCTCTTTTATGAAGTGTTGAACGATCTCTATATGCTTGGTCCAATCATGTTGGACTAGAACTATAAATCCAACTTCAATTTCTTTGTCTTCTACGTTGAGTCTACTTGAGGTTTCTTTTAATTAAATTTTGTTGGCAAACTCACCTGAGCATTGAATTGTGTTGTCTCATTCGTTCCTAATCATTGTTTATTTCAGGATCTTACAACGAAACAAATTATTGGTAAAGAGGTCATTAGTTCGATGGTCTCTACATCCTGGATACAATGGTGACGAGGTCTATTGCTTGTTCTAGTGCTTTGACTCCTTTAGAAGTACACTATAGACAGGGACATCATTCTCTATCTTCCTTATAGAAAATGAGCCCTCAATTTCAAAACATTTCTTCATTAGATTATAAGTCATGTCAGTTTGCTAAATATCATCATCTTCCTAAAGTATCTAGAGTCAATAAATAGGCTATGTTCCCTCTGAATTGGATCATTTTGATGTCTAGGGTCCTTATCCTATTGTGTCCAAAACTAGATTTAAGTACTTTGTCACTTTTGTTGATAATTAATCTCCTGTGACTTAGTTATATTTAATGAAAAGTCATTCTGAATTGTTTTCTATCTTTTGTGCTTTTTGTGCTAAAACAAAAACACAATTTAATGTTTTCATATGTACATTAAGAAGTGATAATGCCAAAGAAAACTTTTCTACAACCTTTCAATCTTATATGACACAAAATGGCATTCTTTATCAGTCTTCTTGTATTGAAACGCCCTCTCAAAATAGGGTTGCAAAAAGCAAAAATAGGCATCTTCTTAAGGTAGCCCGAGCCCTTATTCAAATGAAAGTGCCTGAACAACTCTAGGCAAATGTTGTCTCCACAGCTTGTTTTCTAGTCAATAGAATGCCCTCTTCAATTCTTAATTGTGAAACTCCATACACTATTCTCTTTCCAACTAAGTCATTGTTTCCCATTGAACCTAAGATTTTTTTGTTGCACTTGATTTGTTCGTGATGTCAGTCCTCACATCACCAAACTAGATCCTAAATCTCTTAAATATATTTTCCTAGGATATTCTGCTATTCTCCTAACCTAAACCGAAATCTGATATCTGCAAATGTCACTTTTTTGGGAAAACATTGCATTTTTTTTTAACTGTCTCTTTCATTTAGGAGAGTTAGGGGGAGGATATACTTGTTTACACTGCAACCATGTCAGTTCTTCAATTATCCTAGCAGCTACTCCAACACCTACCCGATCACCTTATATTCATGTCTACTCTTACCGACCAAAGACTCATGACACAAGACCTATACCAATTACTTCATTGTCAGATCCAGTATCCAATGATCATGATTCTAGTCTTCATCTTCCTATTGCTCTTCGGAAAGGTAAACGTTAATATACTTATCATATTTCTTCCTTTGTTTCTTATAGTCACCTGTTTCCTTGCTCCTTCATTGCATCATTAGATTTTGCTCACTTCCTAAAACAATTCATGAAGCTCTATCTAATCCTAGCTGGCGAGCCGCCATGGAGGAGGAAATGGTGGCCTTGGATAATAATGGCACTTGAAATTTGGTTACCTTACTTGCAAGAAAGAAGGCAATTGGATGTATATGTGTGTTTCAATAAAGGTTAATCCTGATTGTTCTGTGGCTCACCTTAAAGCTCGTCTTCTTGCTAAGGAATATGCTTAAACTCATAGTGTTGATTATTCTGACACTTTCTGTCCTGTGGCAAAAATGGCATGCATTCGCCTTTTCATTTTTATGGCAGCCATCTATAACTAGCCTTTATACCAGTCAGGATATTAAGAATGTTTTTCTACATAATGATCTTCAAGCGGAAGTCTATATGGAGCAACTACCTGAGTTTGTTGCTCAAGGGGAAGTATGGGAAAGTTTATCCGCATTGCAAATCTCTATATGCTTAAAGCATAGTCCTCATGCTTGGTTTGGAAGGTTTAATAAGGTCGTTTAAGAATTTAGAATGCAGAAAAGCAAATGTAATCATTCAATTTTTTATAAACAGTGCAAGGGTGACATAATCTTATTGGTTGTATATGTTGATGATATTGTTATTAGTAGAAGCAACACTATAGAAATTTCATATTTGAAATCTTTTCTTCATACCCTATTTCAAACAAAGGATATGGGGTTGTTGAAATATTTTCGAGGTACTAAAGTAACAAGGTGTAAGAAAGGTTTTTTTTCCCCCAAAAAAAGTATGTTCCTGACTTATTGCTAGAAATAGGAAAATTGGGTCCTAAGCCTTCTAGTACTCCCATGACTCCCAAAGTACAACTTAAAAAAGAAGACAATGAATTATTTGGGGACCCTAAACAAAATAGAAAATTGGTTGATAAATTGAATTATATTACAATGACCCGACCTGATATTGCATACTCTGTTAATGTTATAAATCAGTTTATGTCCTCTCCAACAGGCAATCATTAGGCATAACTAAAACAAATCTTGTGCTACTAGAAGGGAGCTCCAAGACGAAGTCTGTTGTATGGGAATCATGGACACTCAAATATTGTTGTTTTTCAAATGCGGACTAGGCAAGAGTCCAAAGTTGATCAGAGATCTACTACAATGTATTTTGTTTATGTGAGAGCAAATTTCGTATTATGAAAAGGCAAGAAGCAAAATATGGCTTCTAGATATAGTGCAGAATCGCAATAAAGTTATGGCACAGTTTATGTGTGAGATAATGTGGTTGTATTAATTATTGAATAAAGGTGGTCTTAAGTCTTCGTTGCTAGCCAAGTTGGGGTGCGACAATTAGGCTGCTCTTTATGTTATTTCTAATCCCGTGTTTCATGAACAAACTAAATATATTAAGATTGATAGTCATTTTATTCATGACAAGATTCAGGAAAAGTTTATTTTCACAAGTCGTGTTAAAACTAGAAAGCACTTGGGAGGCATCTTCACAAAAACCCTAAATGGAGCTTGAGTTAACTACATTTGCAATAAGTTAGGCACGATTAACATCATGCTCCAGCTTGAGGGGGAGTTTCTATGAAGGAAAGTCAACTAAGTGTTTGTGAGGTACCTATATCCCTCTTACTTGGGATAGTGTGGCATTAGTAATCCCTTATTTGTAAGGATTTGTGTATCTCCTAATCAGAATAGAATTATAGGCTAATTGTGCATATATATATATATATATATATATATATACACACACAGGTGACCCATTTCTCACACATTTTTTTATGTGCTAGACACAAAGCAAATTGGCTCATTACAAGGTAGGTAAGTTTCTTTTTAAATATTATTAAAATAAATTTAAAAAAAAAAACTAAATTCTCTAAAAGATATTAAACAATAGTACTTGTATTTGAGAAATTATTTTGATTTCATTTTTAATTTTGAAATTAAGATCTTTAATTCAAAATTTCTAGTACAACTTATAATAGAAATTAGCTTGACTAATATGTCAATTATATCTGCTCAATTCCCTTGAGACCCATATTCTTGGCAATCCTCCCCAAGGAATCCTTAACCTGATTCTCCATGATGCTTCTAGGGTAATGTACCCAATATCCAGAAACCTGATCATTGTAGTGTTTTTATTTGGCAATCTACACAACCCGCTCCCTCCCCGCAGCCCCCAAAAGCCTTCTAGATTGTTATTATCACAAAGATCCTAAGAATGAAATAGGCAAAAAAGATATAAATAATTCAATATACATCTTAGTACAACTCAAAATCAATTTTTGGGAACCAAACTCAATGGACATGCCTATATGAAAAACAAGCAGCATTGCAATGATAATTCAAGTAATGGCCCTGTTTCATATCATGTAATGACTTTTTGTTTGTTATACTGCCACATATCAATATAAACTTCATATAAGATGAATAAAGATTATTCTTATCAATTTTTAGATATAATTAGGCCTTGTTTGATCCAAATATGCAAACTCTTAGGAACTTGGTTGCCAACTTGCTGGGGAAATTATTTGCTAGGAAATAATAATTTTTATTGTTTGGCTTACGTATTTTTCCTAGAACATTCACCACTTTCCTTAATGGCTCTATTTGGTTCACTTACCGACTTCCTAGAAAATGTCGTAAAATATCATAGACAGTTAATTCACTAAATTTGATCTTTTGCTAAAAAAAAAAAAATGAAATTGTCAACTACCTCCAAAATTTACTAAGCCAAAATTCAAGAAGTACAGCATCCAAAAAGATGTCAAACTTCTTTTTTATTTTGTACCTCATGGTCGGCCAATCATAACATTCCACTTACTTCCTAAGAAGTTCATAATTCTTAGCTAATAAAACAAACACCTCAAAAGTAGGACCGCTGGATTACCTGAAAGTTTTGAGCTAAGACCAGCGTAACATAAGCCATGTTGCACTGCATAAAGATTTTTGTCAGCAATTTTACCAACAAAAAGTCATTTCATATAGCACTGAAATTGACAAAAGGAATCATATCCAACCATCCTACGGGAAACTCTTTCAATGTGACTATTTAGAATCGCAGTTATCAGCCTGCAAAAAATTGACAAAAGGGAATTGAACGTAATTCTCAAAGTAAT
This sequence comes from Hevea brasiliensis, assembly GCF_030052815.1. Classification (NCBI taxonomy): domain Eukaryota; kingdom Viridiplantae; phylum Streptophyta; class Magnoliopsida; order Malpighiales; family Euphorbiaceae; genus Hevea; species Hevea brasiliensis. Next base: position 39,711,117 of record NC_079498.1, read on the forward strand.
CTATTACTTTGGAAACACATTATGCATTATCTCTTCAAGGATAGCAGAATACCAAAAAACAAGAGATAGAGATGAGACTCTGATCCTTGCCCACTTATTGCTTTTCATTTTAGTAGAGGAATGGTTACCAAAAAATAGGTAGTAGCCCAACTGGACACCAATAAGGTACATGCCCCAATATCCTGAAAATAATGACAGAAAGTAAATACAAATATTTATATGCCATAAATATAAACAAGAAAAAACTATGCCCAACATGCAAATCCAAATAGAAAGGCCACCATAAGCCCTCAAATATAAAAGATAAATAAGAAAACTCTCAAATACAGTGTAGACAAGATCAAACAGTGACCAATTTTCCAAATAGAACTGATGCTAGCAAATATACAAAGATTATTTTTCATCTCCATTGGGATATTCAATATATTATTTTCCATTAATCAATTTGACAAACCAGCACAATTGATATATGTTGAACGTATGTCAATACCATTTGTCAGAACCTGCTTTTCTTAAGGCAGGAAGGCACATAATGACTGAGATTTTCACCTACTACTTCAATATTATGCGATTGTCTAGCATCATTGTATTTTATTTGTTTTACTTTCCCCAAAACAAGAAATTGATACTCATTTTTTGTTGTGTTTCTAAGAAAATGTTTTCTTCTCTTCCTTTACATTTACATACAATGAGAAAGTGAAAACACAAACAAATAAACAAATATGTATCCAATCTCTTTCCCAACAAGAATATTTGACCATAAAAGCTTAATATGCAGGAAGATTAATTGTAGATGTATAGCTATATGGTTAAGAAAGACATAAACAAAAATCAAGCAACCTAAAGGCCTCCAACGAACTGCAAATAACCAAAGCAAATTCATTCAAGTGGGATTTAGTGTGGGGGTGAAGGATTTGTGTTTCATTTCAAGATTAAGCTAGGGAATGGAGAAATCAATTTCAAGAAAAGCCACATGCATTGGGTGTTTCCTTGATTTTTATAGCTTTTCAAGAAAGATATTACTTTGTGAGAAGAATAGGAAAAATTCAAGAGATTCTAACATGCTCAAAAGAACACAAAAAGAAAAAGATCTTTTTGATAGCAAAAACACAAAAAAGACTAAATGAAATACGAACGAATTAGATTTTAAGATAGTAAAAGTTAAACTGAAATAAGGACTAAAAAAGAACAAAATATTGTTGACGAAAGAACTAGACATGCCAATACTAAAAAGACCAAGAAGAACTAAATTGAAACAAATAAAACCTCAAGGAAACATGCAAAAACACACCAAAACGCCAAGAGACAACTTCGGCCAATATGAAACTTAAGTGAAAAGAATCAGAAAAATTTAAGAGAAATTCTGATGTGCCCAAAAGAACATAAGAAGAAGATCATTTTGATAGCAAAAACACAAAAAGGACTAAATGAATTACAAACAAACTAGATTTTAAGGCAGTAAAAGTTAAAGTGAAAAAAGGACTAAAAAAGAACAAAAATTGGCAAACGAAAGAACTAGACACGCCAATAGTGAAAAGACCAAGAAGAACTAATTTGAAACAAATAAAACCTTAAGGACACATGCAAAAACACACTAAAACACCAGGACACAACTTCGGCCAAGATGAAACTTACGTAGTTTTTTTATGGAAAACAACACAAAACAAAGAATAGAAGGGTCGAAGATAGATAGAATGGTGATGAAAACTCCTTTGATAAGATTGAATCACCACAAAGAAGAAAACAACAAAAAAGAAGATTCTTGTGTTCAACAGGAGGAGAACAGAAAAAGTGTCATAGTCTATGCTACACCTGTTCACAAATCGGGACTTGTTGCTACTATCTCTAAGGAACAGTCACATAGCTCTGGTCCATCAGACAAAGATCAGTTGCACTGTGACTACTATGAAAAATCCTGACACCAAGGAACACTACTAGAAATTGCATGGCAGCCCAACTAAGGGGAAATGGAGGAAAAAGGATAGGCTCAACAAGACCACAAGGAAATGTATCTGAGATAGTGAAATTTTATGAGCATAGAGTTATAACTAGAATTCTTTCAAATAAGGAAGTACAATCCTTGAGACGTTTGCTATCATAGCTAGAATCTCAGTCTACTGTGATTGCCTCTTCTAACTTTGTTAAATCAAATAATGCTCTTTTTGCCAATCTTGAAAAAACTTTTTGGGTTATAGACTCCGAAGCAAACAAACACATGATAGGCTCTTAAAACCAATTCACAACCTATTCAGCATGTTCAAGAAAGGAAAAAATCCGCATAATAGATGGTTCCCTAGCCAGTGTTTTAGGAATAGATTTTGTTGAATGCACTCCTACTTTAAACCTCACCTCAATTTTGCTTGTGCCTAATTTTCTTATCTGTTAGCTCTCTTACCAAAGCTCTTAACTGTAAAATCTCTTTTTTTTTTTTTTGCCTACTTATTGTTGAAAATAAGAACGATTGGCAATGGTAGATTGTAAGATAGCCTATATCTGCTAGATGACTATAGTGGTTCCTTGAATCCTAGTACAAACCAAGCTTTATTAGGGCACTCTGTGAGTACCAACCAAGAGATCATTCAATTGCATAAGAGATTAGGACATCCTTCTTTTTCAGTTTTAGAAAACTAATACCCCATTTTGTTTAAAATATGCAAAATAGAATCTCTAATTTGCAATGCTTGTGAACTGGCTAAACACACAAAGCAGTCTTATCTTTCAATAAATAAAAAAACCTTGATTCCTTTCATAACTATTCATTCTGATGTATGAGGACCACTCAAACTGTCTTTATCTAGATATAAATGATTTATCACTTTCATTGATTGTTGTACTAGGTTAACTTGGGAATATTTAATGAAAACAAAGACTTAGTTGTTTTCTTATTTCCAACAATTTCATAAAATGATTTGTACATAATTTGATGTTAAGCTAAGACACTAAAAATTGATAATGGTATAGTGTATATGAATGGAGTGTTTTAGGCTTATTTGGACTCGCATGGAATCTTGCACCAAACTAGTTGTGCCAACATTAGTGCTCAAAATAGGGTGTCTGAAGGGAAAAATAGACGTTTACTTGAGATAGCTCGAGCTCTCATGTTTACTATGAATGTTCCCATACCTAACTAGGAGGATACTATTCTTTCTACAACCTATCTAATTAATAGGATGCTCCTTATAACCCTAGATTTTAAAAGTTTTGCAGAGTAAAAATTCCTATACTGTTCCACCCAAAGTCTTTGGTTGTGTTTTTTTCATAAGATAAATGCTATTAAATGTGTCTTTGCAGGGTATTCTAGCAGTCAAAAAGGATATAAATGCTATCAACCACCTTTCAGGAAGTATTTGTGGGCATAGATGTCACTTTTAGGGAATCTAAACCTTATTTTTAGGGAGAGACACCTCTTCAGGGGAGCATAAGAAGGAAGAGGTGACTAGCCCTGCATCTTCTTTCTTCTAATTCTTCTAGGGGAGATTAATGATGCTCAAGATCAATCACCTAGAAATATTCAGCACAGCTCACCTCAGCCTATAGAGAGATTGAATAGGTTGAATTTGAGAATCTATGCTCATCGGAAAACAAATGAGGCCATTAAGCATGATACTCTTAATCAATAAGAACCCCTAGATGTAATCAGTCTCCTTTGATTCCTAATTCTGATCCTTTAACTCCTAATTCTAATCTTGATATCCCTATTGCTCTAAAAAAATGAGTCAGAACTTATAGCAAACATCCTATATCTAACTTTGTGTCCTATAATTCTTTATCCCCATCTTATAGAGCCTTTGTCTTGTTTGTTTCTTCAGTGTCTATCTCACAAGATTAGAAGGAAACATTTCTTGATTCAAAATGGCAAGCTACTATGATTGAAGAGATGAAGGCTTTGGCAAAAAATGAAACATGGGATCTTGTTACTCTCCCTATTGGAAAGAAACCAAAAGGAAACTAGTTGGTGCAAGTGGATGTTCACTATAAAGCATAAAGCAGAGAGTTCGATTGAGAGATACAAGGCTAGATTGGTGGCAAAACGATTCACACAGACATATGGGGTGGATTATCAAGAAAACTTTGCTCCTGTTATAAAGATGAACACCATCAGAATTTTATTGTCAAGTGCAACAAACCTTGAATGGGATTTATAACAGTTTGATGTCAAGAATGCTTTTATGCATGGAGATTTAGAGGAAGAACTATATATGAACATTTCTCTAGGTTTTGATATTGAGAAAACCAAAGGGAATATTTATAGATTAAAAAGGCTTGTATGGTCTAAAACAATCTCCTAGGACATTATTTGACAGATTCAACAAAGCCATGATCTCCTTCAAGTTCTGTCAGAGCAATGTTAATCACACTCTATTTATAAAACATCGTAGAGATAAGATCACATTGCTTATTGTTTATGTGAATGATATAATTGTAACAGAAGATAAGAAAGAAATTGTCCGCCTAAAAAAACACCTGGCACAAGAATTTGAAATTAAAGACTTAGATAAATTGATATACTTTCTTGGAATAGAGGTCGACAGATTAGATAAAGGGATCTTTTATCTCTCAGAGAAAGTATATAGTGTCTTCCAAAAGAAACAGGTATGCTGGGCCGTAAAATAACAAAGTCTCCTATTAAGATAAATCATAGATTGCAGACTAGAATTGGAGAATCAGTGGACCTAAGCAGATATCAGAAGTTAATTGGCAAATTAATTTATCTTTCACACACTAGACCTGGTATAGCCTGTGTGGTAAGTCTAGCGAGTTATTATATACATGATCCTCATGAACCCCATTTAGAAGTTGTTTTTCACATTTTGAAATATTTGAAATTTGCTCTTGAAAAAGGAGTTATTTTCACAAAGCATGGATCACTTCAGATAAAAGCATTTACAGATAAAAATTAGGTTGGATCTCTTGGATTATAGGAGGTCAACATCAGGTTATTGTACTTTTATTGGTGGTAACCTAGTCATCTGGAGAAGCAAAAAACAAAATGTGACGGCTACATCCAATGTAGAAACTGAATATAGAGCCGTAGCTCAAGGTGTCTGTGAATTGCTATGATTGTGAAAGTTGATGCAAGAAATGAAATTGTTAGGAACAAATGGTCCATATTCGTTCTATGATAATAAAGCTACTATTAGTATAGTTCACAATCCAATTTAACATAATTGGACCAAGTATATAGAGATTGACCGACACTTTATAAAAGAGAAAATTGAGGATGGATAGTTGAGTGTCTCTCATGTGACTTCAAAAGACCAATTGGCTAACATGTTCACCAAGGGTTTAAGCAGTAAAGTATGCTACACTCTAGTTTGCAAGTTGGGCATGTATAATAATCATGGACTAACTTGAGGGGGAGTGTTGGAATCATGTTAATTTACGGATGTACGCTTTAAGAAATTATCTTTAGGAGTTAATTTAGGAATTAATTATATCTATTAGCGTTCTATTTTAGAATTTTTTTTCTTGTATATAAATTGTCATATGTATTCTATCAATATAATTGAGAGATACAACAAATACACCCAAATCACTGTCCAACATAGTCCTATAAACATTAATGTAAATAGCATAATAAACTAAGAAATTGTTCAGTTAATTTTCCAATTATACTTACCAAGTATGCTAAATATCCCCTCTTTATTTTTGCTTATGATATTTGTTGCCCTTATATCAGAAAGCAGATGCTCACTTAATCCATTAATCAACCAAGACTGATAACCTGACAAATCAAATTCAGCTCATAAGAAAAGCCAATCAAAATATTTAGCACATATAATTAGACAATATGTTCAGTTGCAATAATACCAATCAGAATTGCCAAACCCAGAAATCCTGAATATTGTGGAGGAACATTAATTATGGATGTAAGGATTGACACAGCAGCTAGTGTGAAAAAGAAATTCCAGTGTACTCCATATTCCCCTGTATGAACCTACAAGGAAATGAAAAAGAAACAAACTCATGAATAAGAACAGTCAAAAGAAGCAAATTTAGATTTAGAACATAACATTGACTAACAATTTTTGTAGCAAAGCGGAAAAAACATACATCATTAGGAAAAAGATGCATACAAGTTCAGTACTACTTCTTGTGTACATTACTTAAGGTTTTTTTGACATTACTATTAGAGTTGTTAAAAAAAAAATTATTATGGAAAGTCAATCACTATATTATTTCTCTGTATATTCTATATTCCTATTTAGGATTTCTTCCTAATTAGTAGAACACAATTATAGGAATCAATTTTGTATATATATACCCATGTACAGATTAATTGAAATTAAGGAGAATCATCTCTTTCTACATGGTATCAGAGCAGGTCATCTATCTAGGGTGACTATTTGTTCTCACCACCCAGCTCAGGAGAGACCTTGACCACCGACGAGCCGTTTCGACTCCGATCAACATCGCCAGCGTCGCCTCAACCCCCTCATTCCACCACTGTGTGTTGTTGCCTGATCCAATATACCATTAAAGGACTTCTAAGGTTTGGCTCTCAGATCCTATTTCAGTATTTGCTTGATTTGTAATTTTGGGTTATTTTGCTGCTGTAAGCACTTTGGATTAACGTTTCGGTCAGTTTTCTTTGTCTCAACAAATGGCAGACAATAAGAATGTTATTTCTAATGTGATTCCGGTGATGACTAAGATCACGGAACACAAACTTAATTATTCGAATTACCTAGAGTGGAGTAAGACTTTTAGGGTCTATTTGCATAGCATTGATAAGAATGATCACCTTACTAAAGATCCATCTACGGATGATACACGACAAACTTGACTAAAGGATGATGCTCGGTTGTTTTTGCAGCTTCATAACTCGATTCACAGTGAGGTAATTAGTTTAATTAATCACTGTGAATTTGTTAAGGAATTGATGGATTACTTAGATTTTCTGTATTCTGGTAAAGGGAATATCTCCCGTATTTGTAATGTTTGTAAGGCATTCTACTGTGCTGAGAAAGAGGATAAGTCTCTCACGGCTTATTTTATGGATTTTAAACGGGTATATGAAGAACTTAATGTATTATTGCCTTTTAGTCCTAATGTGAAAGTTCAGCAGGCCCAACGAGAGCAACTGGCTGTTATGAATTTTCTTGCAGGCCTTCCTTCAGAGTATGAGACTGCTAAATCTCAAATTCTCTCCAATTCTGAGATCTACTCTTTGCATGAAACGTTCACACGGGTCCTTCGCACAGAGAGTACCCAATCTTCACAGCCTGCCAGTAGTGCTCTTATTAACCGTAATCCAAATGGACAACAGGGTAATAGAAGAGGAAGTAGAGGAAGAATTACAGGCAATAGAAGTAATCAGCGTAATTGAGAGGCTAATTCTAATCAGGACTCAAGAGGAGTTATTTGTTATTATTGCCATGAGCCTGGCCATACAAAATATAATTTATCCGCAACTTCAGAGGAAAAATCAGCGATCACAGATAGCAAATATGGCAGCAAAGGATTCTCCAGTATCTTCCTCTGAGAAAACTATTTTGGTATCTACAGAGGATTTTGCACAGTTTTCCCAGTATCAGGCATCTCTAAAGCCTACCAGCCTTCACATCGCGATCACGAATCGTAAATCCACTACATGCCTTGTGTCTTCCTCATCCAAATGGGTTATTGATTCTGGTGCGACGTCGTATAACAAGTAATTCTAGTCTTCTATCTGCTTTTCAGTCTAATCTCACTTCCTCTACAGTTACTTTAGCTGATGGTTCTACTTCTTGTGTCATGGGCTCAAGAACTGCGAACCCGACTTCATCAATTTCTTTGTCATCTGTTTTGTATCTACCAAAATTCTCTTTTAATCTACTTTCTGTTAGTAAACTTACTCGTACCTTAAATTGTTCTGTTTCCTTTTTTCCTGACCAGTGTTTGTTTCAGGATCTTACGACGAAACAGATTATTGGTAGAGGACGTGAGTCAGGTGGTCTCTACATTATGGATAATCATGTACCGCGGTTGCTTATTTGCTCCAGTACCTTAACACCTCTTGAAACTCATTGTAGATTGGATCATCCTCCTTTGTCTACCATGAAGAAGCTGTGTCCTTAGTTTCAGTCTTTATCAGTACTAGAATGTGAGTCGTGTCACTTTGCAAAACATCACCGTTTGCCTTCTGTGTCTAGAGTCAATAAACGGGCTTCATCCCCTTTTGAGTTAGTTCATTCTGATATTTGGGGTCCTTGTTCTGTTACTTTTAAAACTGGATTTCGTTATTTTGTTACTTTTGTTGATGATTACTCTCGTGTTACCTGATTATATTTAATGAAGAATCGTTCTGAGTTGTTTTCTATCTTTTGTGCCTTTTGCAATGAAATCAAAACTCAATTTAATATTTCTGTGCGCATATTAAGAAGTGACAACACCAAATAATACTTTTCAGCACAATTTCAGTCTTATATGACATAAAATGGCATTCTTCATCAATCTTCCTGTGTGGATATCTCATCCCAAAATAGCGTGGCCGAAAGAAAAAATCGGCATCTTCTTAAGGCAACTCGTGCTCTTCTTTTTCAAATGAAAATTCCTGAACACTTTTAGACGGATGCAGTTTCTATGGCATATTTTTTTATCAATCGTATGCCGTCTTTTGTCTTTAATGTGGATATTCTTTATACTGCTTTGTTTCTTACAAAATCTTTGTTCCCTGTTGAACCCCGTATTTTTTGTTGTACCTGTTTTGTGCGTGATGTTCATCCACAGGTTACTAAATTGGATTCAAAAACTCTCAAATGTGTCTTCCTTGGGTACTCCCGGCTGCAAAAAGGGTACCGCTGTTTCTCTCCTACTCTTAATCGTTATCTTGTTTCTGCAGATGTCATATTTTTTGAGTCCACTCTATTTTTTCCTCAATCATCTGTGTATGAGAGTCAGGGGGAGGATGATGATCTCTTAATATATACTGTCCAACCAATGTCTAGTCCTCTCCCACAGCCTATCCCTTCTGTCTCTAAACCTACTCAACCTTCCGTTGTTCATGTTTATTCCAGGAGATTGGAGATTCCTGACTCAGATCCTCCACCAGCTACTCCATTGGGAGATGCTATACCTTATACTGATCATGATTCTGATCTAGACTTACCCATTGCTCTTCGTAAAGGTAAACGTTCATGTACTTACCCTATCTCTTGTTTTGTTTCTTATAATCAATTGTTTTCTTGTTCTCGGTGTTTTGTTACTTCTTTAGACTCTGTTCCTATCACTAATACTGTGCGTGAGGCATTGCCTCATTTTAACTGGTGTGCTGCTATGAAAGAGGAAATTGAGTCTTTAAATGCTAATGGTACATGGGAACTGTTGCCTTTGCCCACTGGTAAGAAAGCTATTGGTTGCAAATGGATATTTACAGTAAAGATAAATCCTGATAGTTCTGTGCCTAGGTTAAAAGCACGCCTTGTAGCAAAGGGACATGCTCAGACATATGGGGTTGATTACTCTTGACACTTTTTCTCCTGTAGCTAAACTTAAATATGTTCGCTTGTTTATCTCTTTAGCAACCACATATGATTGGCCCCTACACTAATTGGATATCAAGAATGCTTTTCTTCATGGTGATCTTCAGGAGGAAGTGTATATGGAGCAACCACCTGGGTTTGTTGCTCAGGGGGAGTTGGGCAAAGTTCGTAGGCTTCGGAAGTCTCTTGACGGCTTGAAACAAAGTCCTAGGGCCTGGTTTGCGAGATTTAGTGAAGCAGTACAGGAATTTGGTATGCAAAAGAGTAAGTGTGATCACTCAGTATTTTATAAGCAATCTGAGGCTGGTCTAATTCTCCTGGTAGTCTATGTGGATGATATTGTCATCACTGAGAGTGACTCTGCAGGTATTTCATCTCTTAAAACCTTCCTCCAAGCCCAGTTTCAGACCAAAGACTTGGGATTGTTAAAGTATTTCTTGGGTATTGAAGTTATGAGAAGTAAGAAGGGTATTTTCTTGTCTCAAAGAAAATATGTCCTTGATTTATTGACAAAGACAGGAAAATTAGGTGCTAAACCTTGTAGTGCACCAATGACTCCAAATTTATAACTGTTAGCAGGGGATAGTGAGTTGTTTGAAGATCCAGAGAGTTACAGGAGATTGGTAGGAAAATTAAACTACCTTACAGTCACTCGTCCTGACATTGCTTATGCCGTTAGTGTGGTAGGTTAGTTTATATCTTCCCCAACTGTTGTTGATTGGGAAGCCTTGGGACAAATCTTGTGTTATCTGAAGGGCGCTCCAGGAAGAGGTTTGTTATATGGTAATCATGGGCATTTGAATGTTGAATGTTTTTCAGATGCCGACTGGGCTGGATCTAAGATTGACAGGAGGTCAACTACTGGATATTGCGTTTTTGTTGGAGGAAATTTTGTGTCTTTGAGAAGTAAGAAGCAGAGTGTAGTTTCTCGATCTAGTGCTGAATCCGAATACAGAGCCATGGCACAATCAGTATGTGAGGTAATGTGGATACTTCAATTACTAGATGAGGCAAGTTTTAAGACCTCCCTGCCTGCGAAATTGTGGTGTGATAATCAATCTGCTCTTCATATTGCTTCTAATCCGGTGTTTCATGAGCAAACCAAACATATTGAGATTGATTGTCACTTTGTTTGTGAAAAAGATTCAACAACAGATCATCTCAACAGGACACATCAAAACTAGAGAGCAGTTAGGAGATATTTTTACAAAAGCTCTAAATGGAGCTAGGATTGACTACATTTGTAACAAGTTGAGCATGATTAGCATCTATACTTCAACTTGAGGGGGAGTGTTATGAAAAGTCAATTACTATATTATTTCTCTGTATATTCTGTATTTTGTATTCCTATTTAGGATTTCTTCCTAATTAGTAGAACACAATTATAGGAATCAATTGTATATATATACCCATGTACAGATTAATTGAAATTAAGGAGAATCATCTCTTTCTACAAATTTAAATATATTAATTAAAGCGTGTTAAAAAAAAAGATCTAAAATTAAATTTGATAAATTTTAGTCTTAAGAACACTAAATAATAGAATAACTTTTTCTAAATTGCTTTTTTCAGCAACATCTAAAATGATACTTTATACTGAAAAGCAGTTTAGATTCTCCCACCACAATGCTAAAGGGGCACTTAGTTTATTTGTCAAAGAAGCTTATAAATGAAAGTATGAAACTCCATACATTATTACTGCCTTATTGGCATTCCTCCACAAATTCTTAAAAGAATCAACTAAACATAAATGGCAAGTAAACACATCAACATAAGAATGAAAAATGTGATCTATTGTTCTCTTACACTCAAATCATAAAATTTCATGGGGCATAAGCTTGACAAAAACTACTGTACCAATACAAATTCAAGTGGATTATTAAAATGTTTGGCATTGATGTGCTTTTAGATGTTGTAAAAAACAATATGAAACTGTTGTTTAGCTATTTTTGAGTTTTTATAAGTAAAATATATCAAAGGTACCTTAAAAAGAACTTTTAATGGCTACTATTCAATAGACTTAAAAAGTTTTTCTCCAGAACAAGTCCAGCAGCAACAACAAACAAACCCCATATATTTAACATCCCTATTATAGGAAGAGAACCATTTGTACTGCAGGGATGGATTCTCTATGTGGTGACAGACAAAATGTTATGATAGGATAAGAATCTTGATAAGGTTAAAACCTAAAAATATGGAGGATTTACCCCGTAAAGAACCTTAACTGTCATAGTTTGTAACCTTTTTCATTCTATTCAAGTTATAACAAGAAAGAAAGCTTTAGGCGTTGCTAATTATAGAAATTGTTAAGAAACCACTCAATCTAAAAGTTTAAGCTTGTAAATGAGGGCTTCAAAAATAGTTTCATATCTCTCTGTTATACCTCCGCAAGTGAAAGTCCATTAGGACTGACGCGTGAACAAGCACAAGCCCACTTTGTCTTATGCTGAAATATTCAACTAATAAAAAAGGAGGCCAGAATTCGAACTTTGAACTTTTTGATCTAAAAGGCTCTTATACCAAATCAAGGAACCACTCATTCTAAAAGCTTAAGCTTGTAGATGAGAGCTCTAAGAATAGTTCTATATTTCTTAAGATGGCATCAGAGCCTCCTCAATCAATGTTTGGGTCTTCCTTAAGTGTTTCATGCTCCAAGTGTTCAGTCTTGAACGTGAGAAGAGTATGCAGAGATCCCACGTTGGTTTGACATTGGAGTAATGTGTCCCTTATATGGTTTAAGGCACTCCTCCCCCCTTGAACTAGCTTTTGCGGGTGAGTTAGGTTGAGCCTATTTTCTTAACATCTATCAAAGCCCAGACTGAACTGTGAATTTAACCATCCATAAGGCTGTACAATTGGGCCGGCATTGAGTTAAAATACAAATTAATTGTCAAGCGACAAACATGTTGTTGCACTTAAGTAGAGAGTATTAGGATTATAAATCCCACATCGGGAAAGATAAACATAAAAAGGTAAATATAAGTGGCTAGATTGTAACATTGACTTGATTAGTCTAGTCATTTTGATAGGTAAAGCAATCTAATCACTTATATAAGCTCGAATTAAAATGAAATTAATTATAATTTGACCAACACTCTCTCCAAATTAAACACGGCTGAGCCTACAAAAAATTATAGAAAATCTCATCAAAGGAGAGTGTTGGAATTAATGAGATTTTACTTTAATTTATGGGATATGCTTATAAGAAAATCTTATGATTGATTAGCTTAATTCGTGCTTGTGTTAAGGAGTGATTTAAGGAATGTCATGTATCTCATATCTTCCATTATAAATATGGACTCTTATGCATTATGCCAATGAAAATGTAATCTTTTAGGTTCATTCCAATTTTCTCACTTTCTCTCCCTTTTCTTCTTTCTTTTTAAAAACTCAACAGACATGATATTCCCCCATATCAGCAGTGTGCATGTTGACATTATAACCAGTCCATCAATTTCAAAATTAAACCAAATTTATCAGACTTTAGCATTTAAGGAAATTAACAGAATGTTATATACCTGATAGTCCACAGTTTTTGTAGATAGAAGTCGACCAAACCCCAGTACCAGCAGTGGACTAGTGGATCGAACAGTGGTCTTCAAGTTCCTAAGATAGCATGAGCAATCAAGCAAACAAAAGAATCACCATTTATGCACAACAATAAAAGAAAACTAAGGGAAGAATAAATAATATTATTTCGAGGAAGTTCAAGCATATCTCCATACACAGGAGAGCATTTTTTGAACAATAAATATACAATGTTCAAAAAAAAAAGAATAAATATAGCTAATACATAATAGGAAGCTTAAAATTTTATTTAGGAACTTTAATTATTATAGAATTAGAAAATTTGAAGAGTTTTTATTGTTTAATAATTTTATTATTACTAGGTATATTATTTCCTAATTTATCTTATTTAGTATTCCTAATTAAAGTTGAATTAGGATTTCTATTCCTAAATTGATTAGGGCTGTAAGCTCCATAAATAGAGCTAATTTTATATTATTTAGTAAGTTTTAGACTTATTATTATTGAGATCAATAAAATTATTGAGAATTAGTTCTCTTTTTTTAAGGATTGGTCCTTATTTTGTTCATTGTTCTTGTTTGTTCTACATCAATTTGGTATCCAAGCCTAAAATCGAGCCAAATTTTCATCGCTTTTCGCAAATTACCAGCCTTTCAATTCAAGTCTCCCCATTCTTCAGATTCCCACCAGTGTTTTTTGTCCTTCGAAATTTTTCTTTGCTGCCTACAATTCAAAAAAAAAAAAAAAAAGTCGAAAACCAGAACCCAATAACTTGCCGTCAGTCAATCTGTCTCTTCGCGTTGTCGAAACTTCAGTCCGATGCCCCTGGAGCTTTAACTCGACGGCTTGGGTATTTGGATCAGCTTCCACAACCAACAAGCTCACCCAGCTTTATTGTGAGCCTACAAGCAATGGATTTGGCACCAACAACAACCCACATCAGATAGCCACATTAGCTTGTCACTTTAATGCCACATCACCTACCATCACTGTCACGTCATCACTGACACATTAGCAAAATTTTAAAGAGTTTTTCCATGCTAATTTCAACATCCTGCATCTAATTTTATAGCTTGTTTTCAGCAAAACAACTTTTGAAAGCTGAATTTTGAGTTTTATTCTTCACGTAAGGAACTTTTTCTTACTTCAAATGCCACGAAAACTTATATTGAAAGGCTAAAAAAGGAGATCAGTAACTACAAAAATGTTCTCAAAAAAATTAATCATGACATTAGATTTTACAAGGGTCAATTACTATCTCTATGGCATTGGATAGATAATTATAACTATAGACGTGATTGTGAAAAGTGTTCTTTCTTACATGGTGAATATCGAAAAGTTAGATTTTACTAGATCTTAGGGAATATGAAAATTTACAACAATTTTTACAAGTTAAAGAAAGAGAGCTTGAAAAATGCAGGAAAGAACTTGTGATTTTAGATGTGAAAAAATTGAAAACACAGCTTGATAAGTTATCAAAAGTAGAAGTACACGTTGAAGAATTATCAAAAATAGAGCTTGATAAGTTATACGTAGCTGTGCAAGAACTTAAAGAAGAAATTCAAATTGTAAATCAAGGAAAGAAGCTTGACATTGAAGATGAACAAGAAGAAAAATAAGGAGTAGCTTTGAAGATGAGAATGAGGTACAGAAAGAGCAACCCAGAGAAATAAAGGTTGAAGAGTATGAGATTGAAGAATACAATGATTCAAGTCTTGAGCATTCACATGTTCAAGAGCCTTTTCCAGAGCAAGATACTGATAAAACTACACAACCAAAGCTTGAGGAAGATATATTGGAGAATGAAGAAGATTCTATGAAGACATCAATGAAAATTGAAAATCCTATTGCGTTAAAATGCATTTCAACTGTTGTTCTAATTGATTTTATCTACTCAGATATTTCCAAGAATACAAAAGCGAGCGCAAACTTCTTCAAGTCATTCTTATTGCTACCGTCCAAGAAGATCACACTGCGTGTTCTCCTTTCTTAGTTCTTGATCCTTCAACACTTTAGAACTCAATGTCGAGTTTTCTCCAACCAGGGGAGAATAATGCAGAATAGAAAGTTTAGAATTTTATTTAAGAATTTTAATTATTATAGAATTAGAAAATTTAAAAAATTTTTATTGTTTAGGAATTTTATTATTATTAGGTCTATTATTTTCTAATTTATCTTATTTAGTATTCCTAATTAGAGTTGAATTAGGATTTCTATTCCTAAATTAATTTGAGCTGTAAGCTTCACAAATAGAGCTAACTTTATATTATTTAGTAAGTTTTAGACCATAATTATTATTGAGATTAATCAAATTATTTAGAATTAGTTCTCTTTTCAAGAATTAGTCCTTTTTTTGTTCTTTGTTCTTATTTGTTCTACATCAATAGCTTTTCATTTTTCCAACTTTTATACATGGAAATGAAAGACAACAATAAGGATTTTTTTTATCACTGCACCAACTGAAGAACACCGATTTGAAATACAATCAATGAAATGTCATTCTGCACAAATAACAACTATTTATCTGGGCGCTACTTTTAGATTTTGTAAAGTAGAGAAAGATAAGATCAAAATAATTAGAAAGAGGTACAACATCCCAGGCGTCAAACCTAGAAAACGTTGAGACTACTCTGTTTTCTAGACAAGACACAAAACAACCTTGTCAAAGAAAAATTTTAAGACTACTCTGTAATAAAGCTAGCATTGTTATTGGGCTAGTCAGCAGCCACTGAATTTGACAAAACCATCAAGTAGACACACAACAAAACATTAAGCCAAATGATCAACTATTGGGGTAAAAAGAACAAAGACCAAAGACCAAAATAGCTTGGTCAATGAGACCCCTCATTAAAAGATTACTAGGAATCTTGATTCCCAGAATATGCTTTTCCATGGATCTTTTTGTATCCACAAAGCTGTGCATGGTTAAAAAGTTTTTAAAAAATATAGAGCCTTTGGTTTAATACACACTTTGGTCTGTCTTTTCCAAAATCAAACATTTTGATCCTTAGGTTTTAATAAATTCAACACCTACATCCTTTCATAGACCAATAACATTTTTTAACCTAAACTTCATTATTTTTGGACCTAATTTTAGCCTAAAAAAGACCAAAATGTTGAAAATTTTAAATACAAGGATGAAAACATTTGTTTTCGAAAAGATGGAGGACCAAAGTGTGTATGCAATCAAACTCAGGCTCAATTAGTTATATTGGCGTCTTGAAAACTGAGAACTTGCTGCTAAAAGGAACTGGCAAGTCACCAACTAAAGAAGACCTTATCATTATATCCACAAGAAAAAATCTAGAAGCTACTAGGAGAAACATGGTGGCGGCATGCCAACAGACTTAAGGATCTCCTATCCAACTCAAACAATATCAGTCACTAAATGATCAGTGATCAATTCTTTTCACTAAAACTATCCTTCAATTTTTTTTCACTAAAATTATCCTTCAATTCAACTATTAAACATTACAGTTTAGTGGTCTTTTATCTATCACATTCAAATGAAAACCAATTTTCTTTCTTTATATTGTAGATAAACAGCACTTACAAAAGGAATGCCACCTTATAATTAATCATTTGTTTGGAATCATACATTGAAATGATCAACTATAGCTCTACCTATTCAAAAGATTAACACCAGCACATAAAGAGCAATAAAGCATAGAAGGACTTACACCAAAGAGGCATTTCGTGCTTGTCGTGAAACCAGTGAGTTTGCAAGTACAAAGGAGCCAACCCCAAGATCCATCTGCCATATAATCACACAAAGCTCACACTCATAAGTAGAAATTAGCAAAAATAATGATCACATAAAATTTTACTTAAAATAGCACTAAATTTTAGAGGGGAGAAGGGGGAGAGACACTTCTGTATGCCTGCAACAAGTAAAGCATCCCAGTAAAACAATAAAAATAATCCAACAAAAAAAGGATTCTAAACTCAGTACAGCTGCTAATCTAAAAAAGCTTGGGAGGACAGTATTTTTACATAGGACTAGAAGAACCCTAAAAATGATCATGTTTTAGCAGTTTAGATAGGAAACAAGTTAGGATTCAACATGGAAGAAATTAGAGATTATTAGGGATTGGGCTTAGTGATTAAGGATGAAAAATCAATTTTAATTGACTGTTCAAGATTTAGTTCATGATAAGGAATAAAGAAGATTGAGAATAGAAGAACCAGAAGAAAATTACAAAAAAGTTTCAAAACTACAAATTCTCAATAACATCCTATCATCTATAAAAGTAGACGTAGGATTACTTGTAGTTGGGGTGAAATGATATAGAAGGATTTACAAGTATTACACATTTCTATAGAAAGATCCTAAACTAAGTAGAATTGGAGGAAAGGGAACCATATAATGAGATAAATTGGGATTGAAACATAGTTAAGTTGAGTCAAGGTGCATTATTTCAAGATCCATAACAAAAAAATGTACAATGTAGCATTTACAAAACACTCTAATTAAAGAAGCTGAAAGGACCAAAATATTCAAATGCACTCTACAGTAGCAATAACAATACCAAAATATTCAAATGCACTCTGCAGCAGCAATAAAAATCTGCATATAGAACTGACATTATCATAGACAAACAACTAATACAAATTTTTTAATAAACAAAAAACCCAAACAACCATATTAAAGAACACCGAGGAAATTTATCTTTTTTTAACTTAAAATGTTTCCCAATAAATAAAGAGTCAATTAAAACACTCTTTACTTTCAGACAAATATGATTTTTATATAGCCATAACAAGTATACTACATTTATTTGCTTTATTATAGGTATGTCCTTGTTTATTTAGTTATTGGCATTCTTTTTGGCGGGACAGATAGAGGGGTGGTGCACATAGTTTTCAGTTAAAGTTGCATGTGCAAACTAAGCCTGCCATAGACATAATATAAAAATAATAGCCATCATGCTGTAACTTTTTTTTTTTAAGATTAACAAATTAAATTAACACATAGATTTGCAAGAACTAGACTACAATTTAATAATGCAACTAACATGTGAAAATAAAATATATAAGTTAAATTTATTATAGACATCATTTATATTTATTATTCATCAATAAGTTCAAAGAAAATGAAAAGGGAAATGAAATCAAAATAAGTTCTAACAATTTTGCACTATGAAACACTAACACGCCTCCAAGGAGGGGTACACAATGTTGAACATTTGCCCATCAAACCAAAGTAAAAAAGAAAAAGATGTTCAATACACATGTCCAACATAATTTTAATACATGTCAAACACGTATTATACACTATATTTGGTCATTTATTTGTGTGCATATTAATAAAACAATCATTGAAATTTTTTTTCTTTTTTAATGTAGTAAATAATCAAAATTATATTAGAAGAATACCAACTTAACTAATTGAAGCAAGGTAGACAAATTCTCTTCATGATTAGTTAATAATCATCATTGTTAATTTAGTACGAACCAGTAAATAATGTTTCTTAATGAATGCTATTAAATTTAACATTGATGCTAAATAATTTATTACATGTTGCCATTGAAAATTTTCTTCCTATTATAGATGAAAATTTTTTTTAAGAATTCTAAGACAGATTAATTTTATCCATATAGGAGCGAGTTGTGTTGTATCCATGTTACCGTATCCATGTCCACACATCATAGGTTTCACATCATCAAAAAATAATGGTAAAAGTCTAACAAGAATTGCAAGTTCAAATCTGGAAGAACGCGATAGTTAAATCCTATATAAGAAGGTTCTATGAGGAAACGAAGATCCATATCAACACTTAGACAAACCAGCACTAATCATTAGGATCACAAAATAAGGCCTGCTCCAGCATGTTTGCTTGAGCAATGATTTGCCCATGGCAAATTGGGGCTCTATAATGGCTTCTTCATTTCTCTTTTTCTTCTCCATTACCGTTATGCTTAAATGTCCTCGTGTTCATATGTTGCTTGTCATTTTGTGTTCATTAGATTTCGAGAATATCTTATCCTCAACATTGTAAATTTCTCTCCGCCTTAGTAAATGATACTATTACCTCCAAAATGGTACTCATGGGCGAGTACCAAGTAACAGCCCTGGAGATGGATACCTGGTCAGGGTCCGAGCTACCATGCGTAGCTCGGACACTCCTAGTTGCATGGATCAGTCATAAGGATCCCGAGATACACACCGGGATACAAGCCAAAGATCATTAGTGTCCTACTTGGGTACAATTTACGAATCCTAATAAAAATCTACACCAAAGTAGTGTTATCAAGAGGCACCCGGCCAAGGCAAAATCCAGTTACCTCGCCTAGGTAGCCTCCAGGCGAGGCGCCTTCAATTTGGTGCTGCCTAGCACACCGCCTAGGCGCCCAACCAAGGCATCAATAGGCGTCCCCAGCAAGAAATTATATATAAGAAAAAAAAAGTTGAGAGAAAAACTAACTTGATTTTTTTTTTTTCATCTTTTGGCATCCACACATGACTAGAGAATTAGAATTCGAGTTCGTATGACATAATAAATAAAATTGAACAATGCATCTAGAATTTTAAATTATATGATGCATCTAGAATTTTAAATTACATGATGAGCTCCCCAAAAACAGTCAATGTAAAGCAATAATATATGCTTAATCAGTAAGCAAAAACTCTGTCATAACCAGAAAGAAAAGGAAATATCATTGTAATTCAGATAATGCATTGAAGTGTAAAAGAAGCAATATGAAGAACCTTACCAAACTAGTACCATAAGTCTCAGTCTTGGCATATCTTCTTGGATATATTCTAAAATCAACGCCTAAGATACAAAGGCAAGTCACAACCATCTGCCAAAATAAACCTCATAAGACTCGGAAGGAAAAGTATAGCAAAAACATCGTTTACCCAATAATCAGGTAATAAAGTATGCAGATAAAACAATACCACAACAACCCTGTATGAGGAAATGACTGTCCTGAGAGAAAAGGACCCTTCAGAACAAGAAGTAGATGTTACAACCCTGCATTGAAATGCAAAAAATGCTCAATCAATGTATTACGTAAGAATCAGCCTCCCATGCAGTGTTCTACATAACCATAAAAGTAGCACTGAAAATAGCACATCCAGAAAATATAACAATAATAATACCTATGAGGAAAATGTGCGACTTACAAGCTCTACCTTTTAGTTGTAATGGAGAAAATGAGTACCACCCAAAAAATTGACAATATAAATGTCCATTCTGCCAAAACCTGCCATCAGTGATTCAAAAGCAGTAAATAATGCTCATGCCAGAGTTTAAATTACACAACTAGATTCTGCACAAGAGTGACCTGACTAACCCAACCATTTTCAACCAACAGATTGATTGTAATGTGAAAAACTAAAAGGTTCACAAGTATAATCAGTAATCACATATCCCTCTTAAAAAAAAATACACATCCCTTACAAAAGAAAAGGAGGCAAATAAAGTAATGCTCAAACAAATATTACTTCACTCTGGAGAAAAACGTAGAATCTCGCTTGAGCACTTACAGTTAAAAAGAAAAGTATGGGTAGGACAATGAACAGAAAATCCACAGTTACAGTAGCCACGCAATTCCCCAAACTTTTGGAAGCAGAAAGTGCATCCCCACCTTTCTTGGTTGAAGTCCTACCGAAATCAGAACCTGTAGAAACAGAAATTTAATATGGAACATTAATAATAACAGCTTATATATTATGAGCTCAACTTGAAATCTTAACAGGAAGGACCGGAATTATTGTTTCTTCACAGGAACCAAAATGTAAGAAAACTTATTATACTTCAATTTCAGCGAAGCAATAAATACTATAGCACATAAATAAATAAAAAAATAAAAAAAATGCATGCATTACTCAAAGAATATGAGGGCAAGAGCATAACATAGGCCATATAAGAATATAAAATAAAATAAATTGCAAACAGATTTAATCAATAAACCCCAAGAAAACAAAATTTGAAAGACGTGTAAAATGGGTTACCAGTTTTGTAACCAAAGCAGATGGAGTGTCGCAAAACAAAGATAAGCTGAAATGGTAGAATAGAGCAAAAGTAGAAGAATAAGTGAATGAAGCATTAAATTGTTCATTAACATTAAAGAAGGTGAAGGGTAACATTACATACAGGGATAGCAGTGGAAAGTACAGCGATCTCAAGCATGGAAGATCCAGTCAAATTGCTTACAAATCTGACCATAGTAATAAGATCATAAGAATTAAAAAAACAAGAGAGAGAGAGAGAGAGAGAGAGAGAGAGAGAGAGAGAGAGAGAGAGAGAGATTACTCTTCTTTGAGGCGTTTGTTTGGATTGAAAGACTTAGAAAGAGAATCCATCACTACAAAAAAAGCGAGTTTGGTTGGCCAAAGAGTTCATAGATTAAAAGTAAAATGGAAAGAGAAATCAAAACTCCTAATCTGAGTGAATTATAATTAGGTCCTTGCATATTGACATAATTCCTGTTATAAACAAGTTGAGGTCAAATGCAGATGCTGTTATGGGTAGATCTTAGACACAAATCCAATCCAAAATACATGAACAAACCCAAGGAAAAAATAGATAGAGAAATTGCATAAAATCCAAGATTGCGTAGTACACGGCTAAAATCACATTGAACTGCTGCTAAATAAAATTTATAAACAAATAAAAGAGATTAAGCAGCTCAAGTGCTCAACTAAGAGCATATTCTGTTTCGATTCTATGCAACTCAAGACTCAAAACTGAACATTTGATCCAAACTAACACTTTTTAATTAGAATATGAGCTAGAAGCCAAAGGAATCAAACAAAAGAATTATACTGTAATTGCCTTATTATCAAGAAATACAAGAAGAACATAGGGCAAGTCCTTGAATTTCCAGTAGACTGGACTTACGATCCCAACAGGAAGAAATGGAGAAAATGGGATTGATTTCTAGAATCTTTTTGGGGATTGAAATCAACGGAAGGGAAGAGGTTTTTGGAGTCTTTGATTCACACCGAGTCAACCAAAGAAAATCATTTATTTTGAAAATTTTATAAAAAGAAAATATTTATCACTTCTAATCTAGCGATCCAGATTCAGGATCCTTGTACATTTGAGGAAGGTATTAGACACCTAACAATTGTCTCTAAATAGTAAGTAGATTTAATGATACGCTCAAAATGAAATAATATCAATAATCTTAATTGGAGTTTAAATTATGATATTAGTTCTTTTGTGCTTGTTCATAAAAATAGATAAGATGTATCATAGAAACACATAAATCTCACTATTAGGGTAAGCCATATATAAAAGTAAGTGAAACGACCTAAAAGTAAATTGTGACTCCACTTTTATTTAAATTTATTTTATTTTATTTTTTTAAAACATTTTTTAAAAAATTATTTAAATAAAATAAATGCCGGTTTAATATTATTAATTTTTGAAAAAGGGAAATATTAGAACAATAAAAACATGTCTTATAGTTAAATAATAATAATAATAATAATAATAATAATAATAATAATAAGGCTTCCAAATTTGACAATAGACAAGTTTTAATGAAAGATAACTATAATTTTAAAATCTTAAATAAAGTAAGACCTAAGAATTGATTTTTACTGGAAAAATAAAGTTGACCTTGAGTCCTTTACTATAAATTAAATTTGTATAAAATTAAAAGTGGATGGGCAAAAAATAAAATATGCACCTTGAGTCCTTTGTTAGGTAAAATTAAATCTGCTTGAAATTAAAAGGACAGACAAGAAAATAAACTTGTAATTTAAATTTTGCTCAAAATTAAATATTGTTTTTGTCACATTGTCGACAGTAAAAGCCATACTATTATTTGGAAAAGGAAAATAATTTTAAATTCAAAATTTTAATTCATATTACATTTTGTGAAAAAATTTGATTATTTTATTGGAAAGCCTATGATAGAATAGATCTTAAGAAAAGTATTTTATTTTTATTGCAAAAGCCTTCATGTCAGTTTTCTTTTAGGAGAAAAAAGAGTTTTATTAAAAAAGAGCCATAGTATTATTTGGAAAAGGAAAAAAATTATAAATTCAAAATTTTAATTCATATTACATATTGTGGAAAAAATTGATTATTTTATTGAAAAGCCTATGATAAAATAGATCTTAAAAAAATATTTTATTTTTACTGTAAAAGTCTTCATGTCAGTTTTCTTTTAGGAGGCAAAAAAGGCAGTTAGTCAAGCAAGAGCACAGGCCTTTGAAAAGTTATATGAGAAACTTGAAACTAAAGAAGGGGAGAAAGATATTTATAGATTAGCAAGAAGTAGAGAAAGGAAATGTCAAGATCTCAATCAAGTTAGGTCCATTAAGGATAAAGAAGGAAAAGTGTTAGTGAAAGATGAGAACATTAAAGAAAGATGGAGACATTATTTTAATGATCTCTTTAATAATAGTCAAAATGGTAATAGCGTGAATATAGATTATAGAACAATAGAAAAGAATGTAAATTATACTAGAAGGATTCGATCTTTAGAAGTAAAGGAAGCACTTAAGAGAATGAAAGTGGGTAAAGCCTGTGGAACCGATGAAATACCAATTGAAGTGTGGAAGTATTTGGGAGATATGGGAGTGGCATGGTTAACTAAATTATTTAATAAGATTCTAAACTCAAAGAAAATGCCTGATGAATGGAGGAAGAGTATTTTAGTACCTATTTTTAAAAATAAGGGAGACATACAGAGTTGCTCAAACTATAGGGGAATTAAACTCATGAGCCATACTATGAAGTTGTAGGAGAGAGTTGTGGAGCATCGACTACGTCATGATACTTCTATCTCTCTCAATCAATTTGGTTTCATGACCGGTCGTTCAACTATGGAAGCGATCTTTCTCATTAGAAGTTTGATGGAGAAATATAGAGATGTGAAGAAAGATCTACACATAATTTTTATTGATTTGGAGAAGGCTTATGATAGTGTTCCAAGAGAGGTCTTATGGAATGTGTTAGAAC
Organism: Hevea brasiliensis; assembly: GCF_030052815.1. Taxonomy (NCBI): domain Eukaryota; kingdom Viridiplantae; phylum Streptophyta; class Magnoliopsida; order Malpighiales; family Euphorbiaceae; genus Hevea; species Hevea brasiliensis. Next base: position 39,735,034 of record NC_079498.1, read on the forward strand.
AAAAGAGGGTATCTATTAGGTACATACAAGTATTGAAAGATATGTATGAAGAAGCAACTACTATTGTGCGCACAGTGGGAGGGGACACAAGAGATTTTCCAATCTCAATTGGATTATACCAAGGATCAGCCATAAGCCCTTACCTTTTTACATTAGTTTTAGATGAACTGACGAAACATATACAAGAGAGTATTCCTTGGTGCATGATGTTTGCAGATGATATTGTTCTGATAGATGAGACACGAGAAGGAGTCAATAGAAAGCTAGAACTTTGGAGAAGTACTCTAGAGTCAAAGGGTTTTAAGTTAAGTAGAACGAAGACAGAATACATGCATTGCAAGTTCAGTGAAGGCCAAACTGGTGATAATGAAGGAGTTAGTTTGAATGGAGTGGTACTGTTACAAAGTGATCACTTTAAATATCTAGGCTCAGTTCTTCAAGTAGATGGGGGATGTGAGGAGGATGTTAGTCATAGGATTAAAGCCGGATGGTTGAAGTGGAGACGTGCCACGGGAGTTTTATGTGATCGTAAGATTCCCAATAAATTGAAAGAAAAATTTTACCGTATAGCCATACGACCGGCTATGTTATATGGTAGTGAGTATTGGGCACTGAAAGAGTCGTATGCATCTAAGATAAGAGTTGCAGAGATGAGAATGTTAAGGTGGATGAGTGGCCATACTAGACTAGATAAAGTCCGTAATGAGAGTATTAGAGAAAAGGTAGGAGTGGTGCCAATTGAAGATAAGTTGAGAGAAGGGAGATTGAGGTGGTTTGGTCATGTGAAGTGTAGACATACGGAGGCTCCAGTTAGACAAGTAGAGCACATTAGGTTAGAGGATAGAAAGAAAAAAAGGGATAGACCTAAATTGACTTGGAGGAGAGTAGTACAACATGACTTAGAAGCATTACACATTTCTGAGGATTTAACCCAAAATTGTTCAGAGTGGAAAAAGCGAATCCATATAGCCGACCCCAAATTTTTGGGATAAAGGCTTAGTTGAGTTGAATTGAGTTGAATTATTATTCATTAACTTCCTCCCTTAACAAAATTGGGACTCTCATTCTTGAAGAGACATCATATAGTTCCTAGAGATTTTTGACAAGCATTGAGAACTCCTAGCTCACCCATCACTAATTTCATCATCGATATCCGAACAATAGAAGGTGTGATGTATAAAGTAAGCACTAAGCACTTTAGAGCAAGATTTAAGAATAATAAATAACTACACACTGTACATACTTGCCCAATATAAAATGCAATTACAATCAAAGAATATAATTTTATCAATGAAATAGAATTAACATGGGCTTAATTTTTTCACTCCTTTTAATTGGGACTCCAATTCAAAAGTAATGTGTAAATTAATACCTAGAGAGTTTGATTCATTAATAGGAACTCTCACTCAACAAATCAAAATCCCATCATAGGTATAATTAACTAACAATCCTTATCCACATTAATTCAATCTAACAAGTGAATATTGATGTAAATATGCATACAATTTATTACTCAGATTTGCTGAAAATCCCGCAAAGCTTCTCCTAAAAACCAGATATTTTCTCAATTTTTAACAAAACACAACCTAGATAAAAATTATCATTCTGGCCTCCACATCTATGCACACATCTTCTTCCTCAACTCAAACATCATAGATAGAAGTAATAAACAAAATTAGGCTCCACTAAAAGTGGTCCTAGGTACTACAAAAGGTTTCAATTTCATTGAAGTAAAGGACAAATAACTTTTAATTGTTTTAGAATATTCAATTCTCTCTTCAATCAATTATTATGCTTATTATTACATTTTACTTCCTTTATTCATTCATTCATTTATTTATTTATCATACATCTAATTATTCTAAAAAAGGAACAATCAATCAAAGCAACCTTTTAAACCATATTCAAAATTAGAAACCATACTTGCATAGAGCAGTTTTAAAAGTGAGAAATTGTTGAAAGCAGTGTTGTTAAATTCGCGCCCTGCGTGGCACCGCCTAGCTTAGCTTCCGAGAGGTGATCACCCCAACAATAGAGGCCCTAGGCGATGAGGCAATGCCTTAGTGAAGTCACCTCTTAATTATTTTTTAACACAACAAATTAAAAAACCCTAAGACAGAAGCTCCTATTTTGTCACACCTCCTTTGTCTCTCTAAAAAGACCTCTCTATCACAGTAAGTCCTCTCTCTATCTCTCTCACAGTAACAAGTAACAACCAAGTCAATCCTAAGGTATGCTCATCCTTCCTCTATCTCTCTCTCCTCTTCTTCTTCTTCTTCTATCCTTTATTTCTTCTCCTCTTCTTCTATTCTTAACACAACAGACAACACCCTACAACTTATCTTTTTCCCTCTTTTTTTATACTTTTTTCTTCTTTTCTCTCCTCTTCTTCTCTCTTCTTCAATTATGTTGTACTTTTCCCTCTCACTTATGCCATTTTTAAAAACATAGCAGTTTTATTTTTTTATTTTCTTTTATTTTAATTGATTTGTTAATTTTTCCTATTTTAATTTGTTGTTTAATTTTTTGTTATATGGGTATTGTGATATGCATTTTGCTAGATGAGTATTGCAAATTTGTGATATGATTTATGTTTAGGCTAATATCATAACAATTTTATTTTAATTCCCCCTAATTGATTAGGCTAAATGAAAATTCGAAGCTCTCTTGCTCACCTCACTTCAAAAAGGCTCTCGCCTTTTGCCTAAGGCCATAGGGTATCCTGTCTCCTAAGTTCACCTTTCGCCTTAATAACACTGGTTGAAAGCTGAGTTTAGAAAAATATATAGATGTATACACATATTTTTTTTAAAAGAGAGGTGGGTGATTTAAGGGAATTTCTTTTCAAATCATCAAAAATATGTTTTAAACAAATTTTACAAAGAATTGGAACATCTCAAGAGGGACTCCATTTCGAACCAAAAATCAAGAGAAATTGTATTTTAAATTAAAATTTTAGGAAAGGTTCAAGGGGGACTCCCCTTCAAACCGAAAACAAAGAAAAAATATATTTTCAATTAAAATTTTAGGAAATGCTCAAAAGGGGACTTCCCTTCAAACCCAAAACAATAAGGAATCGTATTTTGGATTAAAGATTACGAAAGGCTCAAGGGGGACTCCCCTTAAAACCCAAAACCAAGAGAAATTATGTTTTAAGTTAAAATTTTAGGAAAGGTTCAAGGGAGACTCCCCTTCTAGAAGGAATTGCCTTTCAAAATTGAAATTTTAGGAAAGACTCAAGGAGGACTCCCCTTCAAACCCAAAACCAATTCAGAATATAATTTTAATGGAATAAGGATGGTTTAAGGAGGACTCCCCTTCAAACCCTAAAATTGATTTGGAATGTAATTTAAATGGAATAAGGATGGTTTAAGGGGGACTCCCCTTCAAATCCTAAAATCGTTTTGGAATTTAAAAACAAAAGGAATTGGAATGACTCAAGAGGGACTCCCCTTTGAGTCCTCAAAATAAAAGCAACAAATTTTTATAAAAGGATTTTTATTCATGTAATTCAAGGGACGCTTTTTAAAAAAGGCCTTTTGCCCTATTTAACTTAACACAACTCTTCATGTGAATATTCATTGGAGGAAAATGGAAAGAAAATCCATAGATCAATAACTCTTGTACACCAAAACTCAAGAAGCAATTTTCAAGAAGCATGGCCCAAATACACAAAACAGAAATGTACCAATTTATTATAGATCTCTGTTGTTATGCCAATATTTTACAGAAAGAACACATTCTTTGGCATTCTCTATAAATAGTTATAAATTACAAAGGTGCAATTTTGATGGATCTAACCTTTAAAATTTACATAACAGGATTAATATCCCATCCTCAATTTCCCACATATTCATTCAAAGAGGTGGGATAGTAACATCCAATATATAAGCTGCCAAGGAAGAGTTCATAATAACCAATAAATGGAATTCACTCACATAACCGCAAGAAGGAATTATTAACTTAATAACAGACAACCTGGTTCTCCAAAATGTTCAAAACACCCCAATACACAAACAATAGACAGTGTTATGAGACCGTAGACCCTTATTTTGTGATGAGTATGTGCATTGAGGCCGTGGGAAACCCGATGATGAAAAATTGTATAACTGTAAGATATAAGTGAAGGCATGGAGCTAAATTATCAATTCCATGGTATGATCTTGAAAAAATAAAAATAATAATAAAGTTTTGGGGAAATTAATTTAATTAAATTTAAATAAAATTTTATTTTGTTTAAATTTAATATGGGTAGTTCTTAAATGGATCTAATTAAGTTTAATTGGGCTCCATGGGCCTAAGGAAGCCTAGTTAGGAATTTTAAATGGGACCCATTTAATTATTTTCTAAAAATTAAAATAACAAAATATCTCTCTCCTCCTTGGCCCCACTCTCTTCCTCACTCCCTGTTGGTGTCACCCCATTTCCCTCTCTTTCTATTGATTGGAACACCTCACCCATATTCCAGTCTCATCCAAATTCATCAATCCTAGTCATTTAAGTTATCTGAACTTTATCATACTAGGACTCCAAACCTTACCACACCTCGTCCTCACTCCCTATTGGTGCCTTCCATTTTTTTTCTGTCTTCCTATTGGTTGAAACACCTCACCCATATCCCAGTCTTATTCGAATTCTGCAATCGTAGTTGTTTAAGTCATCTAAACTTTATCACCCTAAGACTCCAAACCCTATCACACCTCTCTCCCAAAACCCTATAAATACCCTACTAGAGAAAGGAAGAAAGGAGGGGACGATGGGAGGAAAGAGGAAGAGAAAATTCAAAGCTATAGGAAATTTAGAGATATTCAAGACTCTTTGAGTTCTTCCTTATTTTTTCTTTTCTTCAAGAAGATTTTCATACAAGATTTCTGAAAGGTCAGTTTTTATTGTTTTCTTTTCAAGATCTATGCCACAGAATATTTTAATTCTGTGCTCCTTGTCTTCAATTTATTTTATATGTTCATATTGATCATGTAATCATGTTTAATTTGAGAGGATACACAACTCTGCACATGTTTAATTTCTGTCTCTCGTATTTTTATTATTTTTCTTTATTTTCTGAATCTGTAAAAAACTTGTAAAAATTATATTCATATTCTACACGAAATTCCATTAATTTTAGGCTCAAGAATCACTAAAAAAGCTTTAATATTTTGTAAGTTATGACTGTTTGAAGTTAGGGTTCCTGTAAAATCTGATTTGCAGGATATCCGACTTGTGGAGCCCATATATCCCTTGTTCCTTAATATTTTTGTGCAAATCTAGTGTCTAAAATTAACTTCAGAATCTTATGAATCTTTTCCAATTGGCTTTGCATTCATATCTGTTGTGATTAATGAGTTATGAATTTTACAAAAAAATAGTACGATTCTGTCACTTAGAAAAGTTACGATTTATGTAGACCATTCGGCTAGGGTTTTGTTTGATTTATAAATTTTATGATCTTTTATGATATGTAGGCTGTCTTCTGTAATTTTTTTATGATTTTTAAGCATGTATAACTATTTTTAAAAAATCGGATTTCTTGCTACCATTAATCCACCATAATTTAGAAATTACATATTTATGCATGTTCTTGTATTTTCTTAGGTTTTAATTGATATTTGATCTATTTTTCTGTGTTCTTTTAATTCAAGAAGTGTTATGAAGTGTTTGGATCATGTTAGAAGACTTAGACTATTAGGTAGTTGTAACTAATTAGGAGTTTTAACCCTTTAGGAAACTAGAGTTATAATCCAATGTAAATTGTTATTAATATTTTCTTTATTTCTTTTATTTTCTTTATTTTCTTTAGTTTCTTTATTTTTTTTTATTACAAACAAAATTGGTAAGTAGCTCTAAGGTAAGTACCAAAGAGGGCATTTGCGTGGAGCTTATATGGAGCTAAACGGGAGTAAGCCAGGGATATCATTGCCATACGAGAAGAGAATACCCTTTTTTAAGGGTAGCTTGCCCCAATGGCAACTGCATTTACCAACAGGTAAGTAGCCCTAAACTTCTCGAATAACCATTGGCATGAAATTGTAGTAATAATAAAACTTTTATTTGATAAATTAAAATTAACTTTGTTTTCAATTTAACTGACTTTTGCATGTAATTATTTTAAATAAATACTTTGTAAATTAAAATTAATCTTATTTGTAAATTAAACTAACATTGGCATGTAAATGAATTTAATTTAATACTTGGTAATTGTAAAATAAATTTGCATGTTAGAAATCTTTATTAGGTTGTGATTGTTTGGGCCTTATGTGATATTAGAATAAATTACACATGTACATAATTAACTTAGTTTAATTATCCTTAGGGTAACTTGGTGAAAATTAATTAATTAGGTTAAATAAAATCGTAAGGTTATAGGAAATTGAATTTTTTTGTAAATTAAATTCTCAATAATAAATTAATTTTAGTCATCTGGTAAATATCATTTAAATAATTAGCAACCCCATAGATAGGAATTACTTGTGCATGAAAATTGTGTGTAAACAACAATCCTTTTGTGAATTACTTGCGTGTGTAGGATTAGAATTGCATTTTTAGAATAAAGTTTAATAAAGGAATAATAAACAAGACTTCTAGAAACATTAGTAGAGGACTGGCACTCGAATTAACGAGGTTAGACCAGGCGTAAGGGGTGCCTAACACCTTCCCCTTACGTACCCACTATCCCGAACCTAGACATTGGGCTATGGTAATGACGATTGTGGAAACTCTGCAAGGAGTAAGTTGCCATCCATGACCCTCGGAAGAAACACTGAATATGTCCCGGTTATTACCCGGGTGGCGACTCCTGTCTATCTATGCCTTCGTGGCATAAATCCTTAGTACCGTGATAGTGTTATGGGAAGACGGTACTTACCAGTGGTTTGATTCTATTAGGATTGTATGAAATGCATGTCTAGGAAATGCTGTCTAAGGAGGTGGTACTTAAGTGAGACCATTGTGACTCCACCATCTTTCCTGGGCATTACCTGGTGCATTTTATATAATTTTAATGGATGATATTTCGCCTCACGCCTCGCCCCCTCTTGCCCTACACACAGTATCCATGAACAAATTGGCTTCAAACCCTTTAACTAGCAACTAATATTAGTGAAGTTCTTCAAAACATCATTTTATAACAGTAGAATAAGAACCACAGCAAGTAATCAACTTATGAATAAAATTTGAATAAAATGAATCAATCATTCAACCTCACATCAGCCAAAAAGAATTCAAGGCACTTCTACAATATAATAGTGCATTAATCACTGCAGAAGATTGTAAAGAATCTTCAAAACTAGCATTCAATGAAATGCAACCCAATTTCATTCACATCACAGAATCATAGCCGGGAAAATAAATTTAGTTCAACAGTAAAGAGCAAGACATATAGTATTTAAGCTTTCCAAGCATGTAACAATAATAAAGCAGTTACAGATTCATAAAGAAGCTAAGAATAAAACACAAACACAAATAGATTAACAAATCAAAAAACAGCGTTTGGGAAAATAAGAACAAACCCACTTCCTTTTCCACTACCAGAGCACAATAAGGCCAATGTTAAGCGAAATGGTTGAATGACAAGGTCGAGTATCGATTCATACCTGCTGGGGCCCGAGTAAACTTTCCCTATAGAAAATTATGAACAGCATCGAAATGAGTCAATAAGAGCTGCTCTGTAAACTGGTGGAATGGAACAGTTCTGCCACGCTATTTCCGATTCTTCGCAATCTCAACAGGAACAATGGACGGTGATTGTGTGTCTTGTGAAGAAGCAGAGACTTGATGGTGCTCTGTTTGTCAAGATGTGAAACCTCTGAAAATGGGTATGAGCTGCTATTTGGGCTTGTAGACGACCCGTGACCTCAAGCAACTAGATAGATTGGATTCAATTGAAAAATTACTGACCTCATTAGTGAAAGAGAAATTTCCCTATGTAGAACGAAATGGTCTTCTGCATCTTCAACAACCAAACAATGGCGCTTTGTCGACAGCTCATAAGAACGCTCAAGCACTGTTGCTAGAGGAAGCACCAGCCATCATTCGAAAAATGGAGATGCCCAAGTTTGATGGAGTGGATCCGGAGGTATGGGTCACTCATGCAGACCAATAATTCGCGTTCTATAAAACCCGAGAGAATGTTCAAATCTATTTTGTTTGGAATAGCATGGAGGAAACCTCTCTCCGATGGTTTTGCGGGTTTCCACAATAATTCCCTTGTCCTTCATGGGAACACTTCAAAATAGAGTCCTGGAGCAATTTGGTGAAGATAAAGACGGCACTTCCTGTGGAAATCTTACAGATGTTCCTCATATGGGTTTGGTAACAAATTGGGTCGAAGGTTCTGTGACTAATGCAGTAAAGGAACTAAAATTCTCACCTTCTCACTATCATCGTTCCACGACGGGATTGCACAAGGACAAAAAGAAACAGTTGATATCGCATGAATATTGTTCGTGGGTTTTAACCAAAGAAAGGGACCGCAATATTCTAGGGGTGGAGATGAACAGAGCATTACATTGTTCTGTGGTTGGGAGGCTGAGAAAGAAGACAATGGTTGTGTTTGGGCTAGGGCTAAGAACACAAATTGTTGAGATGGGTCAAGTAGCATCAAATGGGCTCAGCTTATGAGTAGGCCCAATACATATGAGGTCCCATTATATTATAAGGCCTTCTCCTAAGCCTCGCCACATACACCAAGCAGAAACTAATCGCCCTAACTCTCCTCCATTTCAATAGTATACCTGCTTCCCTCTTCCCCAATATCTCAATTACCCTGTGATAAACAACACGCTTCTAGACAAGAATCCCAACTGACAATCAACGGGAAGTTGGAAGCTTGCAACAGTGGCGTCCAATGGAGATTAGCGAAGCTTATTTCATTCCACTAGAGCTATCATTATTTTCTACTCATAGCATGTCTCAGACAACGACAATGGTATTGAAGAAATTTGGCAACCTTCATTTAATCTATATCTTCCATTCCCTCCACCTCCACTCCCTACTAAAACACAGGGAAAACTATTTATTTTCATGCATCATAGAAAATGCTATCAGCAAATTCCAAGACATTTTCCAATCCAAATGAGCATTATAAATTAGTCTTGATCTATTCTTGAAAAGTATACAAGGAAATTAATACAGTTGTTCACTGCTTATCGTGTTTCTTGATTAAGGCAAAAGCAAATTTCCAAGGAAAAAGCAAGATGAGAGTGGAAAACTCTCAAGTTACTCAAATGCATCAAAAGCTTTAATTATCTCACACATATATCCATCTCTCTCCTCTCCTGTATCCCACAGCATTCCTGAAAAAAATCTGTCTTACGAGGCTGTCCAAAGCAACATATGTTTGGTCTGCTTTGTTAAGAAGATAAGAAAGACCACGTAACCTAAAATAGTAGTTAAGAACTTGGTAGTTGGTACCCACTACCTAGGCAAAATATACATGATATGCACAAAAATTAGATAGCAGATAGTACTGGCATTTGCATTTACAGCTTGATGGAATGTGTCTTTAACTAGCATTAGCAGCACCAGCTTCACAGGAAAAAGAAAAATTATGTTTATCATCTTTCAAGTAGAAACTAATTAATTAATTACTACTTGGCCATACATTATGAAATTTGAATTTTAATCCCTATAGCCCCACATCCCGCTCAATATATGAAACCAAAGGATCAAATTAGTTTTTCCATGGGCCAAGAGAAAACATACCAGTACACCACTACAATAATATTCCTAGGCTTTTGATGGTATACTATATATGCATCTTGCAAAATGGGACCCAAACACATGTTCTTGTTACTAGATTAGACTACATACTGTAACAGTAGAATGCCAATCATTTACACATTGCCATATTGCATTCTCTCTTCAGAATTCAAATGTGAATTTCTAGATTAAAAGCAATTAGACCTTTAGAGTCACCATCAAAGCTAATTATCTAACTCACATATAATGCCCCTCGGTATAATTTCTAGTTGATTCTACATTCTAGCATAAGTAACAAAACCCCAAAAAGTCATAAATTCCATTCTGTGTTGCCTGTTGAGACAAATAAGAAACAAATCTCTTAGTGAAACGAAAATCAAAACAGCAAAGTCGAATGTCAATTGTCACATCTTTTTACTGTTCAACACCTCAAGGTTTCAAAGTAGTTTTGATTCATCAAGTGTGAAATGCAGAAGAGCAAAAAAGTTGAATTCCAACTTATTAGCAACCAAGTGCAGCAAATGAAACAAATTCAACAAAATCCAATCTATAATCAGGTTAAGATAAGAACATGGAACGCAGAAGGGCATATCGAAATAGCTATAAGTTTCACTGAAAAATCAGCCAATTAACAATACAAAATCAATAACTCAAAAGTGCGGGAAACACCACTACATCGAAATTGAAATTAAACAAACATTCTTCTATTCAATTTCTAAAATTTAAAAGCCAAATATCCATTGCGGGTCTCATTCTCTAATTCACACTTTCCTAACCCAATAATCAACGTCCATCCAAAGAGAGCCATATGAATTCGAATGCGAAATCAAGAACCCAGATCCAGTAAATCAGTAAGACAGATCAAGGAAAGGAAAGAGGAAAGAAGGCAAACGATCGAATTACCTGGGGTAGTAAGCAGGGCTGACCTTGTTGGCGTAGAAAGGAACAGAGTCACCCTCCTTCTAGCGGTGGTCGGACATGGGTTGCAGAAGAAGCAACTAAAACCGCGTGGAAGAGGAGAGTGGTTAAAGGATTGTTCGTGGCTGTTAGTTTAGCTTCTCTCCTCCGGGTTCTTCTGGAAGTGAGAGGAGGGAGGATCTATTAAGAGAAGAGCAGCTACAAGGGCGTTATTTACCATTACCTGAAAATTGCTCAAGTGAGGTCTGCTTTTGCTTTCAAGCTCTTCCTCTTTCCATCACAGACAAAGTCGAGGAGAAGATAAATCAAAACAGCAAGTCGATGGAACCGAAGAAATGCGAGAATGGAAGACGAAGTGGGCTGCGGCTAGGGCCACATGCTAAAGAGTGAAAAAACATAAAATGAGAGAGAGAGAGAGAGAGGAGAGAGAGAGAGATGGCAGGGTTATGATTTTAGGGCTACTTTTCCTTTTTTAATGCAAAACTACGTAGTTTTGATCTAAACTACGTAGTTTTGTAATAACTGTATTAACTTTATTTGATTATAATTGAAATTTATTATTTTATTTTTGTTAATATTATTCTAATAAAATGTATTACTTTTTAAATTATTAATTAATTTATATAATTAATGTATTAATTTATTTGTATAAATATATTATAACTTGAGTATTTTTATTATTTTATATTTAGTTTATTTAAATAAGTTTAAAATGATTAAGAATATTTAATTATTTAATTTATCAAATTATATTTTATTGTTGTTAATTAATAAATCAAGTTTCATGTGTTTCTCTATTTAATATATGAACAAATTAATTCATATAGGATAAATAAATAATAATAAGTAAGATAATAATTATGAAAGCATTTATCTAAATTTAATAATATATATAAAGAGAATGACATAATTTAATGTTAAACTTAAACCTCATCTTTTAAAGGTTTATATACCATTAATATAATGCTCATGGTATATATAGATAATTTATAATTTTTATTTTTTAATTTAATTTTTAATTATATTTTAAATAAAATAAATTATTATTTTTATATTAATTTTAAATTAAAATTTTTTTATTTATTTTAATTTGAATAAATTTTTATCTATTATAATAATAAATTTTTAATTAATTTATAATATAATTAACTAAAATATTTATTAATTATTTTTATAAATATATTAATAAAAATTTTTATGATTATTTGGTTTAAAATGTAATAAAAGTATTTTACTAAAAAAATAATTTAAATTTCACAAAATATTTATATTTTATCTCATAATTTTATAAATTAATATTATTTTTTGTAAATTATAAAAAATATATTATATTAATAAAAAATAATATTATTTTAAAAATATATAAATATAATATTTTTTATTATCAATATAATAAAAAAATATTAAATTACTAATAGTGAATTGAATTATTTAATTTTAATAATAAAAAAATATATAGCATTATTATTAGTTAAAAATAATATTTTATTATATTATTTTTTAAAAAAGAATATTATATTGTGTAAATTTTTTTATTAATTTGATATATTTTTTATAAAATAATTATTTGTCAAAAATGTTATTAATTTATATAAATTTATAATATAAAATAAATATATTTCATAAATATTAAAATTTTAAAATATCAACATTTTCTATTAATATAATAAATATTAAAAATACATATTATTCTTTCAAAGATATATTCCATAATTTTAATATTGAAATTTTAATTCTTTTTTTTAATCATCTTTATTTGTAATTAATTATAATGAAATAAAAAATTCAAATGTTTAAAAAATATTAAATAAAAAATTTGTAAAAAATTAATAATTAAATAAATATTAATTAAATATATTTAAATAAATAAATTTTGAGAATGATAATTAATAATTTTTTAAAAGAAATAATAAAAAATTAGTGTAAATTAAAAAAAAATTTAAGAGCATTTAGTTAAAATGAAAATACTTGATGAATGGAGAGCGCTTAATGTGTATCAAATATTTCATATAATATATCATACATAGACAAACAAATAAAAACTATTTACATAAAAATTTAATTTATAATTAAATATTATTTAATTAAAAAACTGTAATAAAAGTATTTAAATTTAATTATTATAACAGTAAAATGTTTCCCGTTTATTCAGCCGTTTCAATTAAATGGTCATAAATTGATCATAATAATAATAATAATAATAATAAGTATTAATTAATCTTAGAAAAATGAAATAAAAAGAATATTAAATTATTAACGTAAAAAATAATACATACTAATTATAAATAAGTCAAATCTCTTTATTTTATTTTTAAAACTTTAATCTAGACTATATTTTTTGTCTTTCAAATTTTTTAATAAATATTTCATGATAAAAATTATAGAAAATATAACAATATAATAAAATTATTTATTAATAATATGAAATAATTTAAAATCCATTAAATTATATAATAGTTAATTATGAGTTCATAAATTAATGATTCATTTTTCAAAATTAATTGCTATCAATAATCTTTCATCATCATTATTGTTATTATTATCTTTAAAATTATGATTTTTAAATATTATTATTATCTTTAAATTAATCAATGTTCTTTCATCATCATCATTATTATTTTTTTTAAAATTTAATTTTTAAAAATTAAAGACAGTTTATAATTAAATGTAATATTTAAAATTATTTATATTATTTTATAAATACTAATTATTATTTAATTTCTAATTTCTCTTTTAATTATCATTATTATTTACAATACTATCTTAATATTTATTATTATTATTATTATTATTATTATTATTATTATTATTATTATTTTCTTTAAAATTAAATTTTTAAAAATTAAGACCTTTTATTATTAAATGTAATATTTAAAATGTAACACCCCAAATTTTTAAATTTATTATTTTGTGAGTAATATTAATATTTTATTTTATTTAAATTTTAGAAAATTATTTAAAATTTTTTAGATTTTAGAAATCGGGTTTGATTTCCCAAAAATATAAAACTTTGATAATTTTTAAAAATTAATTTAAAGACCACGTGGCAAAACTAAAAATATATTTGGATTCTACGAATTTTTCTGAGTTTCGTAGAATTTTTTTGAAATTTTTAGGCCTCGTTTTCGGTCCCAAAGCAGAGTAAAAATTTAAAATTTTATATCCTGAATTGTATCGGCTGAATCGAACCAGACCAGATCAAACCAGTCGAATCGGACCGTCCTTTTCTTTTTTTCTTCTTCCCTTCCCCGCACGTCCTGACCTCTCTTCCTCTCTCCCGTTTTCTCTCTCCTTCCTCCTTCCTCCTTCCTCCTCCCCACCTCGTCGGCGCGCCGCCCCAGCCTTCCCCCACGGCCAGCAGACGCTCCAGGCGACTAGAAAACGCGCACGAAAACTCACCTGCGCGCACACTGTTTCGGCTTCCCGATCGAAATCCGGCCGATCCGGCCACCGATTGGGCGAGTCTTGTGTCAAACACCATCTACATCCCGAGAGCTTTCAATAGACACCAAGAACACCAAAACCCAATGAGAAAATTGAGAGTACCAGAGCGCTCCACTCGTCGAGAGCTTTGCAGCAATATAAATTTGGAAATTTTTCGACACCTTTTTTCGGTGGGTCCCATTAAACTTCATAGTATTTTTCTGAACATTAAATGAGCGTAGAAAATTCCGTAAAAATTATATACTAACCCCTGTGTTGTGGGCTTCGTATAGGTACCTTCAATTCGCGGAAATTCGACAGTTACCTCGGTCTATGAATTTTCGGCCAAACAGATCAGCTACCGAAAAATTCTTGGAATTGGATCAAGATTTTGGCTACCCTACTGTTGTCAGATGTCCCGAGGGCGTTTCCGAGATCAGAATCGGCATAGGTAAACCCGAACCTCACTTTTTCTTAATTTTCTAGTGCTTGAATGGGATTAAAAATCCATAAAATATTCGTGATAGCTCAGAAAATTATGATTCTTTTTGCAATAGCTTAGTAATATTGCTAAGGACCGCAGGGCAAAGCTTTAGAATTTTAAGAACTCATTTGGGTAGTTTTTGCAAGAGGGTTAAATTATGAGGACTAAACTGTAATTTTACATGTTGTGATTGATGACTGTTTGGATGGGCCCAGGAGGGGCTGTGTGATGTGATTGAGTTGTGAGTATATGGTTTGTGGATATAGAAGTGTGTTTTAAGCCCTTTTTTAGGTTTGGTAGGTCCTAGGTATAGGGAAGACTCTGCCGGATTTTTAACACGACTTAGGATATCTTTGGTCTTTTTCTTAGTTTGTATTAAGTCAAATTTATTAAATGATTGTAATAAAAATTGTCAGGTGAACTGAGACAACCTTCCTCCTCCACCCAGTCGCCACAGTGACTTCGGTTGAGTCTGTGAGTAAAATATTAATTTTAATTGTAATTTCGATATTATTATATGTTCAAGCATGCCCATGCATCACTTATAAATATGTATCTATATAGTTAAACACTAGGCACGTTTTATGTTGCATTCATAATTGTTAAAGTGCCATGGATATTGTTGTGGTAATTTGGAGCAGTGTACGTGAGTTGGCGTGTGTGTGGTGTGGTGTTGGCTATGGACAGAATGGGTAGACACAGCTTGAGATCTTCGCTAGGACCCGGTCCTTCGGGGTAGACATGGCTTGAGTTCTTCACTGGGACCCCGATTTGGTTTATTAAGCGAAAGTCTGAGCTTGAGTTCTTCGCTAGCACAGTTTGGATTAAGAGGGCTGTATAGGGGATCAGCTCCCATATATGTATTGTTTGAACTTATTGGGTATGTGAGTGTTCCAGATTACCTTTTTGCTGTATGATGTGAAAATATTGACGATGTTGCATTTCACTCTACAGGTGCATTAGCTTTAGATAGCTATAGAGATTATGGTTAAAACTGATATTTTACTCTCTGAGTTGAATGCTCACTCTTATTCATTATTTTTCCAGGCTGCAGGAGGATATTTGTTGTGGTTAACCTGCTTTTCTTCTTCGCAGGTCATTTATTAATATTTGTATAATTCTATTAACTCCTAAAATTTTCGCATGTGTTAGAAATATTTATTTAATTTGGGTCTGTAATATAATTACCATATTGGACCTGTAAACTTATTATATGCATGTATGTTGGACTGGATGAGGGAGCTGAGCTTCCATTTATTTTTGTGACATTTGAGTATGTGGAGGGTGAGCTGAGCTCCCTAATTGATTATATATTGTGTTTACAGGTCCAGTGATTCAAAAACTCCTTGTTGAAAGGTCCATTTTATGACCGGACTCTGTCCGGTTGAATTCTTGAAATTGGGCCCAAATGGGCCTTAGAGTTGGGTTGAGGAATAATTAGGCTTACTACGGGCCTCAGAGGCTTTAGGCTGGCCCAGGTCCTAGTGCCTGTTCGGCCCATAGGTTGGGTCGTGACAAATGTGGTATCAGAGCTTAGGCTTCAGATTCATAGGGAAAAATTGTATAAAGTGTTGAGAAGAGTCTAATAGGAGTCACATGCAGAAAATAGGGTCCACATTCGTCTTGCATTGTCATCTTTACTTCTAGTTTCTGCTTCATATATTGTGTGTAAATATGAGTCTATAGAGTTATGTAACATGCCGTTTTGAAATTTTGTGGGCTAATGCTGCTGAATTTCAGGAAAATACGTAAGAGCAGAAAGCTGCCACTGCACCAGAACTAGATGTGCTTGACGAGGTGTCGGCACAGGATGAGGCGCCTACCCCGAGGAGGCGGGGTAGGAGGCCTAGAGCTGCTCAAGTAGAAAAGCAGCTGCCACCAGTTCAGGAACAGTCTTTTGTGGCCCCAGGTCCCATGGACCCTATAGCAACTACTCTAGCTGGTTTGCAGAGAACCATCGATATGATGGCACAGTATATGGTTCACCCTCCCCAATAGCAGCAGTCCACTGCATGAAGGGGGGAACCTTACAAATAGATAATTAATTTCAAGAAATTGGTGCCTGATACTTATGATGTGTCAGACGATGTCTATCGGTTTTTGGATTCCTGCAAACAGGCAGCGATGGAGTTGCAGTTGACTGATAGGAGGCTCATAGAGTGTGTGCAGCATGTCATGGGGCCTATGCCTAGACAATGGATGAATGACTACATATTACCTGGGATGGAAGGTTTGTCATGGACCTAGTTTATGGAACTGTTTATCAACTAGTTTATACTAGAAAGTTTCAAAGATCAAAAGCAGTGGGCCTTTAAGGCCTTAAGATAGAATGGCAGGTCTGTAGATGAATATGCTACAGAATTTTTGGAATTGAGCAGATATGCCCCTACAGCAGTGGCTACTGAAAGTATGAAGGTGAAAATGTGCCTAAAGGGGCTGGACAATAGGTATGCAAACCTGGTCATGATGTCTGATCAGTCTTTTGATGTGGTAGTTGATCAAGCCCGATAGATTGAGATTAGCTACACCGAAGATGACAATGGAAGAGCAAAGAAAAATAGAGTAGAGGGTTCTTCAGGTGTTCCTGTCACACTCTACCCCTCTGTAAGGCATAACAGATCCCGTAGTATACCTAATGAATTACTAACTTCGTCTACTGATAACCCATTAATACACTACAAGGGATTTTAAAACTTTTCCTACTTCTTTTTACAGTGGTGAGCACTATTTACAAATGTTAAAAAAATTTTGAACTGAAGTAAAACAGCTAACACATTTGAATTATTAGTAATTTCTGTAAAAATTTTAGCGTAGTGCCATCTGTATTTTGAATAAAATAGTTCTTCAAAAACCTGTAAAAATCACTTCAAATATATTTCTCAATCTCAAACTCCAACATTTAATCAACACAATATGTTTCTCAACATTTGTCAACTCAAATCCACAATAATTTTTTAGTGTTTTCAAAGGCTAAGATAAAAGAAATATATCATAATATTTACAAACCAAAATAATTTACAATTTATTTTACAACTTCAATGTACAATTTTAATTTACAACTGCTCAAAATCAAGAACATTATATACATACAGTGAATATATATTACAATACAAAATGCAAAATACGGTATACTCAATATACCTGATGATCTCTCAGTGTAGTACCAGCAGCCTAGTCTGCTGCCCTGTCAGTCTGTCTACCTGCGACAGCAATGAAAAGCTGTCGCTGAGCCAATGTCTCAGTGGTACATAACATTAATAAAATACAACTTTAAATCACAATCATAAGTCATATAAATAGTGGATACTTAAAATAATAGTTAAATTCAAAGACAGTGAATGTTAATAAGAATTTAAACTCTATTTCACAGTGCCACAATAAATATCAATAAACCATACACACAGCTTAACATGTTCCAGAGTCCAATTCATCTCAAAAGCAGATGGCTAATGAGGAATTCAATTCATCCCAAAAGCCGATGGCTAGTGAGGAATAACATAGCTAGCTAGCAATAATATGAGTACTCATTCTATTCGTCATCAACAGGCACACACCTCAACACTTCAGCCAGAGAGGGAATTCAATTCATCCCACTAGACAAGCTAGCGAGGAATTCAATCAATACATGATAGTTGTGGTTTCAAACCATTTACAATGCTTTTCAATCAGTAAATATCCATCAAATATCATTCAAACAATCTCTCATAATTTAAAATAATAATATACAAATAGTCATAATTTATTTCAATTGAAAAATTCAAAAGAAATAACTGTTATGCACAAACCTCTAATAACTGTCTCTTGTCTCTGATTCAGTGTTTCCTTCCCCTTCCCTGAGTCTTTGCTTACTGAAACACACAATTTGAAGTGTTTCAGTACTCATTTAAACCGTCTCTAAAAATAAGGCTTAATACTTAATTTATTGAATTCTATTATTTCTTTAGTCAACCTAAGATGTTGACCCTCGATGCAGTCTAGGTGAATTAGGTTTTAATGTTACCAATGTGTCATATTTAATAGCCTTTTAGTGTTGGTACATGTTACCTAATTCATTTTTATGTATATTGCATTTTATTGCAATTTGTCGAATTCCGGTTTATTAATTTGACCAAGCCGGATGACCTAGTTCCCTCAGTTTTCGGGTTTTGGTCAAAACTACAAACTTGTAGGTCTATGTCTTATTGCAAGCAGGGCAAAATTTTAGGTCATTCTGAGTTGTGTAGACCAAGTTATAGTCAATTTACCAATGCTAGACAGAATGTACTAAAATGGTAGGTTTATGTCATTTTTAGGTCACTTTTGGTTCGGCCAGTTTTTGGACCTGAACTTATGCAAGCTATTTGACTTGGTTCTGGCCATTTCTGAGCTTTGGTGTCTTCATAAGAATTGTAGATATATGTCTCAACTATTAATGGTAAAAATTTTAGGTCAATTGGACCTGTTTTGAGTGAGTTATGGCCAAAACACTAACTGCTGCCCAAATAGTCAATTTTCAGGTTTTCAAAGCACTAATCCGGATTTGGTCATTTTTCAAGTCACCTTCTAAGCAGAATTTTGGTAAGCTTCCTTCATGAAAGTTGGCACTTTTTGTGCCTAGTTTCACCTCCAATTGGTCTCATACCAATTGGAGCCACACATTTAAGGTTCTAAGCCAAAACATACACTTCCTTATTGTACATTGTTCATCACTCATCAATTACACATCCTATGCTTCCCAAGTCACTCTTCCATGTCATTTCTGGTTTGTACCATAACATAAACACATTTAGCAACTCATTTTTTGTCATTTTGGCAGCTTATCACCATTCTCAATATGCACATTATAGTACAAAATTTTCCAAGTCCAATTACAAACAAGTTAACCACATGACATAGCTCATTTACATGTCCATATTCAAACCTTTATACACATATACAAGCTGCCATAACAAGCACCATAATTCAACAATATAATTCTATAAACCAAACCATGAAACAACACATTTTGATCTACACTTCAAAGTTGCTGATTTGTACATCTCTTTCAATTAGTTTCCAAGCTTCCAAAATCATACCTTACACATGGAATTCAAGTACCATATAATCAAACCTATAAATCATCATTCAAAGCACTATTTACATGCAAGTATAAACTGTTCTTATTGAAGTTCCATGGCTACCAAAATGTACCTCTCCATTAACTTATCGAACTTCAAAAATCCTTCCACAAATCAACTACCCACAACACCCATTCAAAGTTTAATGAAACAAAAATTAAAACTACATATTTACTACTTTTGAAATTCTTCAAAACCTCACCAAAACTTAATTTTCTTGTTGCCTGTCTACTGCCCAAGTTATGTAGAAAACTTTAGTGAAGGAAAATGTAAGGATCATGGCTTGAAGATGGGAGAGTAGAGCTTGCATGGAGCTTGGAAGCTTTGGCCATGGAGGATTCTTTTCTTCTTGGTTTCGGCTGGTTTTGGCAAGGTGAGGAAGATGAGTTATTTTTGTTGTCCTATGATGTTTAATGGTCCACTTAATGGGGTTAGTGGAGCACTAAGTAAAGATTTAATGTTTATTTATTCTAAAGTTTCTATATTCCCACATTTAACTCCTATCTTTTGCTATTTAATTTATGTACCGCCAATTTAATTTTTCATGACATTTTCCAAGTGTAATATCATTTATTTTTAATGGAAATTTAGGTCAAAAGACAAATAGGGGTGTCAAATGACCACAATGCCCCTATTCGGGTTGCATTCCCGATTTTTCAGTAACACCGAGTTTTGTCTTTTTCTCGATTTCCCGTTTTTTCTTTATTCTAATTAATTAATTTTTCTTTGATATTTCTAATGATATTTATACTTCAATAGGTCTTTAATTATGTCTTAAAAATATTTTTCAGGGTTCTCCATGGTCCAGGGCTAGTCAACGGTCCATGCCACAACTTTCCAGTGTGGTCACCCATCGCTGGGGTTCTCGGCTCGTTTAACTTGATTACATTTCATTGCTATTATTTTTTCTTTGTTTTTCTTGTATTTTCTTTTCTTGTATTTCATTATTTTATGTCTCCTTATCCATATCTAAGTGTAGTTCTAGGCATCCTAGCTGTCCGGACAACACTGGTCACTGGAACAGTAGAACGCACTACCGAACATAGGGGTGTTACAATTCTCCCCCCCTTAAAATGAATTTCATCACGAAATTTTACCTAGCATCAGTTTCTGAACAGCTGTGGGTGCTGTCTCCTCATGTTCTCTTCACGTTCCCAAGTAGCTTCCTGGCCTGAATGATGGTTCCACAGCACTTTAACTAGGTGTATCTGTTTATTCCTCAGCTGCTTCACCTCATAAGCCAGAATTTCTATGGGTTCTTCCTCATATGAGAGGTCTGGATTTACCTCAATCTCTTCAACTGATAGTACATGAGATGGGTCAGATCTTTACCTCCTTAACATGGACACATGAAAGACATTGTGTATCCTTTCGAGCTCCGGAGGTAATGCCAACCGATATACCAAAGGACCCACTCTCTCCAGAACCTCATATGGTCCGATGAAACGAGGACTTAGTTTCCCCTTTTTGCCAAATCTCATAATCCTCTTCCAAGGAGAAACTTTGAGGAATACCTTATCACCCACTGCATACTCAATATCTCTTCTCTTTAGATCAACATAGGACTTCTGACGGTCTGATGCAGCCTTGAGTCTATCTCTGATCAATCTGATCTCTTCCTCTATGTGCTGAACAATTTCTGGCCTAATCATCTTTTTTTCACCTACTTCATCCCAACATAGGGGAGTTCTGTACTTCTTGCCATACAAAGCTTCATATGGAGGCATCCCAATGCTTGATTGGTAGCTGTTGTTATAAGCAAACTCAATCAAAGGCAAGTGTATATCCCAACTACCTTCAAACTCAATCACACTAGCCCATAGCATATCCTCTAATATCTAAATTACCCTTTCAGACTAGCCATCTGTCTGTGGGTGGAATGCTGTGCTGAAGTTCAATCTAGTTCCTAGGGCTCTCTGAAGACTACCCCAGAATCTATAAATGAACCTAGGATCTCTGTTAGATACAATTGATGCTGGCACTCCATGCAGTCTTATAATCTCATTTATGTATAATCTAGCCAATCTCTCCAGGCTATAGTCCATCCGGACTGGCAAAAAGTGAACAGACTTGGTCAGTCTATCAACAATAACCCATACTGCATCATGACTATTCTGTGTCCTCGGAAGTCCCGTAACAAAATCCATAGTTATCCGTTCCCATTTCCACTTTGGTACTGGCAAAGGATGTAATAAACCAGCTGGAACTTGATGCTCTGCCTTTACTTGCTAACACGTTAGGCATTTGGAAACAAATTCAGCTATATCCCTCTTCATACCCATCCACCAGTAATGTTCTTTCAGCCCTCTGTACATTTTAGTTCCACCAGGGTGCATAGCAAAAGGAGACTCATGTGCTTCCTTCATAATGATCTGTCTCAAGTCAGCATTATTAAGAACGCACATTCTGCCCTGATGTAGTAGTAAACCATCATCTCTCACAGAGAATTCAGGTTTCTTGCCCTGCTGGATTTCTTTCAGTAGCTTCTGATATTTATTATCATTCTGAGTAGCCATTCTGATCTAATCAATTAACACTGGCTGTACATGCCATGCAACTACTGTCTGTCCCTTATCATCAATCTCCAAACTGGCATACTGTGCTTTCAACTCATGTACCATGGACAAAGGAGAAGCTTTGTAACACCTTACCCCTCTGTAAGGCATAACATGATCCTGTAGAATACTTAATGAACTACCGAACTTCACCTACCGATAACTCATTAAGTACCCTACAAGGGATTTTAAAATAATTTTCTTACAAATTGGAAGTGGTGAGCATTTTGGTAGGAATTAAAAACCATTTATTCAAAGTTTAAATACTGATAAAAAATTTTTGTCCATTTTAATTTTGCCGCAAATTTTATAAAAATTTTGACAGAGTTCCGTTTGTAATTAGAGAAAACAGTTCTTCAAATACTTGTGAAAAACACTTCCAAAAATTTTTCACAACTCCCAACCTCCAATAAATCTCAATCAACTCAATTCAAATTACTTCAAATTAATTCCACAATACAAATCAAAATTCATCATCTCAAAATATTTAATACTTCATTCACAAGGCATAAAACATGAAATTCATATGTACAAATATTAAATTTACAGAAGAAAATCTAAAAATAATATTATTACAATTTATTTTACAACTGCTCAACTTACATTGATACATACAACATTTCTATATTTACATCAAAATTATCTACAAGGGTATAAAATAATACCCGTACAAAATGATCGATGTGGTCCACAATTCGATAGCAGCTCACTCTGCTGCTTTCTCCTTGCTCTTATTTGCGACAACAAAATAAGCTATCGCTGAGTATAAAATACTCAGTGGTGCACAATAAAAAAATTTAAAATGTAATACATAAATCATTCATTGATGAAACACAATTTGAATACTTCTCAATCACATTTCACAAATATCAAAGCTCATAACAACTCCATTTAGTCAAATAATTTATTATACACAGTGTTGCCAAAATCATACACAACTTAAGCCATGACACAAAATTTCCGATCAATGCCGTGTTGTACACTACGACAAAGCAATCTCAACCTCATTAATCGAAATCTATGAGGGAGGTGGCTAGCTAGCTAATGAGTACTCATCCGATCTCAACCTCTACTAGCAAGCCAGAGAGGGAGGAAAATAAACGATCTCAATCCCATAAATGGAGGAGGAATAATATGATACTGTCATGCTAAGTGTGAACACAAAATCAATCCAAAACAATTTATTAGAAATCTGGTAAATTTTCAAAGTCATATCCACAATCATAAATGGCAACACAATTCGTAATTAACTCAAGAAAAATCAAATTTTCAAGAATTATATATTTAAACAACAATTATTGTGCACAGACCTAACGTGAGTCGCCTCTAGGCCTTGACTCAGTCTCTCAGAGCTTCCAAGTCTTTTTCAGCTGAAACACACAATTTCACAGTGTTTCAGTACCATAACTTAACATAATTTCAAAAATAAATTTCACTTCATTTTTACTAGTTCTATTGTGTTAAATTCGACGTTCTCGAAGTTTTTGTATTTTGGGTTACTATTCACTACACTATTCAAGTCAAATTGTTGACTTTTTAAGGCTTAATAGGTATGGGAACTCCAACTTCACCCACATACCACATTAAATTAGGGTCATTAAATTTGTTGGTTTTGGTCATTTTCTCAAAGCTTAAGTCATTTTGGCAAAATTGTCAAATTTTCAGTTTTGGTGCTCCTAGTTGCACTGTTCCATTGGTCAATCTACTGTTAGAATTTGGCAAACCTTCCTTCATAGAAAATGTTCCTTATTGTCTTAAGTTTATTCTCATTTTTGGATCACCCTAATTGGAGTTTTGTAGCTCAAGTTATGGCCATTTGAACCAGGGCTGCCGGATTGGAAACAACCCAGATTTTCTGGGGAATTTTGGTGCTGGCAGATTTGGGTCACCAACTTGGGGTGGCCAAATGGCTTGGCTGCTGGTAGAATTTGGACTTGTGTTCTTCATGAAAGTTTTAGGTCTATATCTCATCTAACTACTGGTAAAATTTCAGGTCAATTTGACTTGCCTAGCTTCAGTTATGACCAAATGAACAAATACTGTTCATTTGGTCAGTTTGTACAGTGGCAGACTGCACTTATCCAACTTTGGTCAATTTGTTCACTAGGTTTTAGTCACTTTTTGGGCATGGTTCCTAAATGAAAATTGTGTCATTTTATGTCTATTTTCATCCCCAATTGGTGCCATATCAATTGGACTTGTAAAATTTCAGTTTTGATCCTTCAAAATTGACTTGGTCATGCTGCCAGTAGCATGACCATACACCCTCCGAATTTAGCTTCCATTCCAACAATTCAAACACAACTTATTTGGTCACAATTGACCATTTTTCACTTCACAATAGATCAAATACACCATTTACTCTTTTCTCCAAATTTTGCCTCAATACCCTAGGCCTCCAAATCCTAATCACACTAAATTGTTGCATTCAATCACATTTAAAAATTTCAAGCTTAACCATTCAACTAAATAAGGCTTTTAAACTCATTCAAATGCATCAAACCACACAAAATCATGCTCCCCTTCAAGCTGACTGAAAATTCAGTTTGGTCCTCCCCCCATATTTTTATTTCATTTTAAGTTTATTTACAAGCTCTTGATGCCATACAAACACTAATTAAACAGAAAAAAATTGAAGTTTGCATTACTAACCTTGAGCAGAATTTTCTTCCTCCTTTTCTTCAAAATTTTCTTCTTTCTTTTCCTTGAATCCTCTTTCCTAGTTGCCCAAACAAAGTCTATTTATGGTAGGAAAATTTTCTATGGTTGGATTTTGGGTTCTTCAAGCTCAAAAATGAGCTATCATGGTGGTTTTGTGAGAGAGCTTGGGAGAGGGAAGGGAGGCGGCAAGAATGGGAAGAAGAAGAGGTTTTTATTTTTTTTTTCTTTTCTTTTCTTTTATCCATTTTGGCTTATGGAAGACCATAAAAAAATTTAATTAATTAATTTATTAATTATACACTTATGGCATCATGCATGATGTCATGCATGATGTCATCACCTTTACTTTTTCATTTTCCTTTTTTTTTCTTTTTTATTTTTCTATTAGTTCTTTAATTTAATTCTCGATTCCGAAATTTTCTTTTCTCCGATTTTATTTGACAGTTAGGTCAGGAGTCAGCTCTCGGGGTCAATTGATCAAATTGCCCCTCGCCAGTTTATCCCGGTTTGTAAATAATTTCATATTTCTTCTGGCTCCCTGACCTAATTATTTGACTGGATTAACAGTTCTTTTTCATGATTTTCTCTTTTCCACTGTGTTCATAAGGGTCCTAAGGACCGCGGTGTCACATTTTGCGGTTCGAAATTTGAGTTTAAAATGACTTCGCAGTCGTTCCCGAGGAGGTCACCCATCGCTATGACTCTTGGCTCGTTTAACTTCTTATGTTCTATTTTTCTTATTTATAATTAACTAATTAAACATTACTAATTATTTGTGTTTATGGTTTCTCTAGTTGTCTCAAATATGGTTCTAATCTCCTTAATTGTCCGGACCGACACCGGTCACCGGAACAGTGAAATATACCAGGCTATACAAATAGGGGTGTTACAAACTTTGAGACTTGCCATAGTCTTGCGACTTAAGGTGTCAGCCACTACATTTGCTTTCCCTGGCTAATAGTCTATTAAGCAATCATAGTCTTTAATCAGTTTTAACCATCTTCTCTGCCTCAAATTCAATTCCTTCTAGGTGCCTAAGTACTTCAAGCTCTTGTGATCTGTGTAAATGTAGCATTTCTCCCCATACAAATAGTGTCTCCAGATCTTCAGAGCAAAAACAATAGTTGCTAGCTCCAAATCATGTGTTGGGTAATTCCTCTTATGCGGTTTCAGCTGGCGTGATGCAGAAGCAATGACATTCTGATCTTGCATCAGTACACAGCCTAACCCATTGTGAGAAGCATCACTATAAACTGTGTATTCTTTACCCGGTGTAGGTAAAGTAAGGACTGGAGCTTCAGTCAAATACCTCTTCAACTCATCAAAACTCTGTTGGCATTTATCTGTCCAATGAAATTTTACATCTTTCTGAAGCAGCTTGGTCAGTGGAGAAGCTAACATAGAAAACCCTTTCACAAACCAGCGATAATATCCAGCTAAACCCAGAAAACTGCGAATTTCTGTGATATTCCTGGGCGGCTTCCAATGAAGGATAGCTTCTACCTTGCTGGAATCTACCTTGATCCCTTCAGCTAACACAACATGTCCCAAGAAGGAGATTTCTTTCAGCCAAAATTCACATTTCGATAATTTGGCGTATAGCTATTTCTCCCTTAGAGTCTACATTACAATCCACAGATGTCTATCATGCTCCTCTGCATTCCTCGAATATATCAAAATGTCATCAATAAACACCACCACAAATTGGTCGAGATATGGTCTGAAGATAGTGTTCATCAGATCCATAAAAGCAGCTGGAGCATTTGTTAACCCGAATGGCATTACCAAAAACTCATAGTGGCCATATCGAGTTACGGCGCTTTTGGAATACTCTGCTCTTGCACTTTCAACTGATAATAACCAGATCGCAAATCAATTTTGGAGAATACAGCTGCACCCTTCAACTGATCAAACAGATCATCAATGCGAGGTAATGGATATCTGTTCTTTATTGTCACCTTATTCAACTGTCGGTAGTCAATACATAAGCGGAGGGTGCCATCTTTCTTCTTAACAAACAATACTGGTGCTCCCCAAGGTGACACACTAGGGCGGATGAAGCCCTTTTCAAGTAGTTCTTGCAATTGTACCTTCAACTCTGCTGGTGCCATTCTATATGGTGTTATGGAGATTGGATCCACACCAAGCATAACATTAATCTCAAACTGCACTTCTCTTTCCGGAGGTAATCCTGGCAATTCATTAGGAAACATATCTGGAAAGTCATATACTGTAGGGATGTCCCTCAATGCTGGACTCCCCACTTGGGTGTCTACCACATGTGCCAAGTATGCTTCACACCCCTTTCTGATCATTTTTCTAGCTGGTACAGCTGAAATGATGTTTGATGGCAATAACTGCCTCTCCCCATGTATTACCACATCACTGTATTTAGGAAGGACAAAAGTGACTGTCTTTAGTCTACAATCAATCATGGCATGATGCCTGGCTAACCAATCCATGCCCAAGATGATATCATAATCTCTGAAAGGCATTTCAATGAGATCAGACAGAAAAGTATGTCCTTGGATCACCAAAGGACAATCCCTATACATTCTATTAACCCTGACCTCTTGTCCTAACAGACTTGTTACTAGCATCTCAAAGTTTATTTTTGTACATGGAACATCAATGCAATCAATGATGCTAGTACTCATATAAGAATGGGTAGAACCTGGATCAAATAATACAAACACATCTTGATTAAAAGTTGAGAAGGTACCAGCCACAACATCAGATGTCTCGGCCTCTTCTCTGTTATACCTTACCCCTCTATAAGGCATAACATGATCCCGTAGAATACCTAATGAACTACCGAACTTCACCTACCGATAACTCATTAAGTACTCTACAAGGGATTTTAAAACAATTTTCTTACTTTTGATAAGTGGTGAGCATTTTCTAATATGTATTAAAACATTTAATTAAAGTTGAAAACTAGTTAAAATTTTTGGCCCATTTTATTTTTTCGCAAATTTTATAAAAATTTTGGCAGAGTGCCGTCTGTATTTTGAGAAAACAGTTCTTCAAATACCTGTAAAAAGCACTTCTAATAATTTATCTCAACAATTTCAATAACTCCACAACAATCCCAATCAATTTCTCAAGTTTTAAAATTCAACAATCATCATTTCTCAATTTCTAAAAATTCAGTAATCAACAAAATATTATCAATCAATTTCATTCAAATTAAAATAAAATATTTTCATTCATATTTCTTTAAAGATAAAACAATTTATATACATCATACTAAAAATTTACATTAGGAAAATCCAAACTAAAGTTTATTACAAACTTTATACAAACTTTGTACAAGCTGCTCAAGACCAATTTTACATGTCCATACATTTACGTACATTACATACATCAAAATAAATTTCTTCAGTCAGGGTATAAAATATACCCAATATAACTTCAAGATAAGTAGCTCCTCTGTCCTCAGTAGCTCAATCTGCTGCTCCTCTAGTCTCTAAATCTGCGACAGCAATAATAGCCATCGCTGAGTACTAGGACTCAGTGGTGCACAATATACTAAAATAATCTTTATACAAAATTTAAATCACATTTATTCAAAAATTGGACTGAACATGAGAATTAAATACAAAATATGAATTATGAGATTTTAATCCAAACAAGTTCATTTCGAAGTATCAAAACACATTTCATAAAACCCACAGTTATATCATGCCATTCGAAACAAATATAATCTCAATAGCTAGGGGCTAAGGAGAAGTCACATCACAAGGCTAGCTAACTCAAATATATGGATATTCATTCAATTTCTTCTTCTACTGGCACACACCTCAACACTTTAGCCAGAGAAGGAATCCAAATTTGAAACTGATTACCCCCACTAGTCATGCTAGTGAGGTGTTCAAATATATGGTCATGACACTGTGGTTTCAAAACTTATCTTAACAATTTACTAAACATTGTCATTTCAAATATACACAAATAACTTTCAACAATTTAAATCAAAAGCATCATAAATACTTCATCATAGTAATGTCACAATTCAATATCTCAATTTATTCAAAACAATATGCCGAAGATAATTTACAAAAATTATACATTGTGCACAAACCTTAAGCGAGTCGCCTCTTGGCCTTGACTCGATTCCTCGGGTCCTTTCCCGGTGTTCTTTTCTACTGAAACACACAGTTTCACAGTGTTTCAGTACCATAACTTAGCATAAATCCAAAAATAAATTTAAATTCACTTTTACCTAGCTCTAATGTGCTAATCTTGACATTCTTTAAATTTTGTGTTTCGGGGTTACTATTCACTACACTATTCAAGTCAATTTGTTGACTTTCTAAGGGTTAATAGGTATGGAAATTTCAATTGCACTCACATACCACATTTTGGTCACTAAATTTGTTTGTTTTGGTTGTTTACTCAAATTCTAAGTCTTTTAGGCAAATTTGTAAATTTTCAGTCTTGGTGTCTTAAGTTGCACTATTCCATTGGTCATTTTTCTGTTAGAATTTGGCAAAACTTCATTCATAGAAAATGTTCCCTATTGTCTTAAATTTATTCTCCTTTTTGAATAACTCCAATTGGAGTTTTGTAGCTCAAGTTATAGCTATTGAACCATGGCTGCCAAATTGGACTTAACCTAGATTTCTGGGCAAATTCTGGTTCTGGCAGTTTTTGGTTACTAACTTTAGGTGGCCAAATGACTTAGTTAATGGCATAATTTGGGCTTGTGTTCTTCATGAAAGTTTTAGGTCTATAACTCAACTATCCACTGGTAAAATTTTAGGTCATTTAGATCTGCCTAGCTTAAGTTATGGCCAAATGAACAAATACTATTCATTTGATCATTTTTTTACAGGTCAGACTGAGAAAATCTGGATTTGGTCAATTTGTTCACTAGGTTTTGGTCACTTTTTGGGCATGATTCCTAAATGAAAATTGTGTCATTTTGTGTCCATTTTAATTCCCAATTGGTCTCATACCAATTAGGCTTGTAAATTTTCAGTTTTGGTCCCTCAAAGGGACCTTGGTCCTGCTGCCAGCAGCATGACGACATTGAATCCGAATTTAAACTCAACTCCAACACCTCCAACACACTTCATTTGGTCACAAATGACCATTTCTCACCTCAAACTAGGTCAAACACATCATTTCACCATTTCTCACACTTTTGACTCTTAAACCCTAAGTGTCCAAAACCCTAACTCACTAAATTGTTGCATTTAACCAAATCTAAGCATATCAATCTCACTTCCACATTCATACAAGCTTGCCTACACTTTTAATCCAATCAAATTCATGCATTATCATAGCAAACCCTAGCTAACCAAAATCCATGATTAGTCCTCCAACAATTAATTTCATTTCATTTTAAGTTTATTTCTAAGTTAGTTAAGCTATAAACACAACTAATAAACTAATTTTGCAACTTAAATCACTAACCTCAAGTTGGATGCTAGCTCTTCAATTTCTTTCTTCTTTTCTTCTTTTCTTTGTGATCAATCTTCTTCTCAAGTGAGGTTAACAGGTTTTTATGGAAGAATTTGGGGCAAGGTAGGGTTATGTGGTTGTTTACAAGCTTGAACTCAAGCTTTCATAGAGGAAACAATAGTGGAGCTTAGGGAAGGAGGGCTATCGAACTGGTTGGAGCAGAAAGTGAAGCATTTTTTTGTTTTAATTTTATGTATTTTAGGTCTTACTTTATGTATTTGAATGGGTCATAAATTGTGGGAAATTAAAAATTAATTTTGACATCATTTTGATGTCATAATAGTGATGTAACTAACTTTTTTTTTTCTTTTCCTTTTTTTTTCTATTCTTCCTTTGTTCTTTAATTTAATTTTTAGTCCTGAAATTTTCTTTTCTCTGATTTTATTTGATAGTTAGGTCAGGAGTCAGCTCTCGGGGTCAATTGACCAAATTGCCCCTCGCCGGTTCGACCCGGTTTGCAAATAATTCAATATTTCTTCCGGATCACTGACCTAATTATTTGACTGGCTTAACAATTCTTTTTCGTGATTTTCTCTTTTCTACTATGTTTGTAATGGTCCTAAGGACTGCGACGTCACATTTTACAGTTTGAAATTTGAGTTTAAATCAACTTCGCAGTCATTCCCGAGAAGGTCACCAATCGCTGTGACTCTCGGCTCGTTTAACTTCTTATGTTCTGTTTTTCTTATTTATACTTAACTAATTGACAATTACTAATTATTTGTGTTTATGGCTTATCTATTTGTCTTAAGTGTGGTTCTAATCCCCTTAATTGTCCGGACCGACACCAGTCACGGGAACAGTGAAATATACCAAGCTATACAAATAGGGGTGTTACATTCTCTCTGTCTCATTGCATAGACTCTGACTGGAGCACTGCCTTGCTCTGATTGATTCACTATGCCTTGGCTTCCTGCTGGGTTACCTCTACCCCTGCCTCTACCTCTACTAGGTGGTTGTGTACCTCTGGTGACAGGGCTCTGAACTGACCCCTCAGCAGTAGTAGGAGGTGGTCCAACTCTGCGAGTACTGGTGCAGTCTTTGGCAAAGTGTCCTATGCCTCCACAGTTATAACAGGCTCCAATAGCCTTGTAGCATACCCCACCATGATTTCTTCCATAAGTTTCACATTGGCAGGGAGGGTAGGAACTTCTGGTACTCTGCTGACCAGATAGAGGAGGTTTCTGTCCTGAATATCTTCCCCTACCAAACTTCTTACCACCTCTGCTGTGTCCCCCAGGATTCTTCCTCTTTCCAGTAGGACCACTGAAACTCTGTTCTACTGACTTCCCCTCTTTTTCTTTTTTTGTCTTCTTTGATTTCTTTTTCTCTAGGGCTGCTTCAGATTCAATTCTTTCTAACTCTAGTGCTTGAGAAATAAGTTCAGAGAAGTTGTTATGTTTGAATCCGACCACTTGTAATATGATACTGGGCTTCAAGCCGATTTCAAACCTCTTACATCTCTCCCTGCTGGTAGCAAGTAGACTTACTACATAATGGCTAAGGCGGGAAAATTCCATTTATATTCAGCCACCGATCTACTCCCCTGTTTCAGACTTAGGAACTCTTGCAGCTTCTGGTCCACATAAGCATCAGGGACATATTTTTGTCTGAACTCTCGTAGAAAATCATTCCATGTTAGCACTGAAGTTCTACCAGACTATGGAGAATGGTTTTCCACCAGTCATATGCATCCCCCTGTAGCAGAGACACTGAATATTCAAATCTGAGCTCCTTTGTACAATGTAGCTTCTTGAATACCCTATCCATTTTCTCTAACTACTATTCTGCCTCTAGAGGATCTACTGTCCCCTTGAACTCTATAGCCCCATATTTCATCAATTTATCATACTGCCTAGCAGAAGACTGTAGTTGTACTACTAGTGTCTGTAGTGGGACTTAAGTAGGCATGTTACCAGCCATTTGTTGGAATATTGCAGCCATCTGCTGAGCGAACTAAGCAGAAAACTGCGGTACTGAGAGGGTTGGTGCGTCTAATCCACTGACATTGTGTAGGGTTGGGGCATCCCCTTGTACCTTAGCCTCTATAGATTGATCGACTGAACGATCACCCTCTTCCATAGTCAATGCGAGGATCTTACACCTCCTGAACAAATAACACAAGGAGATTTCCTCCTGTTAGTGCATATTTATAATGTAATGTACTGTATGCATCAAACAATGACATTGAGCAGTTGTACTGTGAAGAAAGAATATTCAAATTACAGGTTAAAATAGAATTTAAAAACTAGCTCTGATACCACTAAAACATGTCACACACTACCCCTCTGTAAGGCATAATATGATCCTATAGTATACCTAATGAATTACCAACTTCATCTACTGATTACTCATTAAATACACTACAAGGGATTTTAAAACTTTTCTTACTTCTTTTTACAGTGGTCAGCACTATTTACAGGTGTTAAAATTTTTTTGAATTGAAGTGAAATAGCTAACACATTTGAATTATTAGTAATTTCTGTAAAAATTTTGGCGGAGTGCCATCTGTATTTTGAATAAAACAGTTTTTCAAAAACCTGTAAAGAGCACTTCAAATATATTTCTCAATCTCAAACTCCAACATTTAATCAACACAACATGTTTCTCAACATTTGTCAACTCAAATCCACAATAATTTTTTAGTGTTTTCAAAGGCTAGGATAAAAGAACTATATCACAATATTTACAAACCAAAATAATTTACAATTTATTTTACAACTTCAATGTATAATTTTAATTTACAAATGCTCAAAACCAAGAACACTATATACATACAGTGAACATACATTACAATACAAAATGCAAAATACGGTATACTCAATATACCCGATGATCTCTCAGTGTAGTACTAGCAGCCTAGTCTGCTGTCCTGTCAGTCTGTCTACTTGCGACAACAATGAAAAGTTATCGCTGAGCCAATGTCTCAGTAGTGCACAACATTAACAAAATACAACTTTAAATCACAATCATAAGTCATATAAATAGTGGATACTTAAAACAATAGTTAAATTCAAAGACAGTGAATGTCAATAAGAATTTAAACTCCATTTCACAATATCACAATAAATATCAATAAATCATACACATAGCTTAACATGTTCCAAAGTCCAATTCATCCCAAAAGCCGATGGCTAATGAGAAATTCAATTCATCCCAAAAGCCGATGGCTAGTGAGGAATAACATAGCTAGCTAGCAATAATATGAGTACTCATTCTATTCGTCTTCACAGGCACACACCTCAATACTTCAGCCACAGAGGGAATTCAATTCATCCCACTAGACAAGCTAGCAAGGAATTCAATCAATATACATGATAGCTATGGTTTCAAACCATTTACAATGCTTTTCAATTAGTAAGTATCAATCAAATATCATTCAAATAATTTCTCACAATTTAAAACAATAATATATAAATAGTCATAATTTATTTCAATTGAAAAATTTAAAAGAAATAACTGTTGTGCACAAATCTCTGATAACTGTCTCTTAGCTCTGACTCAGTGTTTCCTTCCCCTTTCCTGAGTCTTTGCTAACTGAAATACACAATTTGAAGTGTTTCAGTACTCATTTAAACCGTCTCTAAAAATAAGGCTTAATACTTAATTTATTGAATTCTATTATTTCTTTAGTCAACCTAAGATGTTGACCCTCGATGCAGTCTAGGTGAATTAGGTTTTAATGTTATCAATGTGTCATATTTAATAGCCTTTTAGTGTTGGTACATGTGACCCAATTCATTTTCATGTATATTGCATTTTATTGCAATTTTTCGGATTCTGGTATACTAATTTGACCTAGCCGGATGACCTAGTTTCCTCGATTTTCGGGTTTCGGTTAAAACTACAAACTTATAGGTCTATGTCTTATTGCATGCGGGGAAAAATTTCGTGTCATTCTGAGTTGTGTAGACCAAGTTATGGTCAATTTACCAATGCTGGACAGAATGTACCAAAATGGTAGGTTTAGGTCATTTTTAGGTCACTTTTGGTTCGGCTAGTTTTTGGACCTAAATTTGTGCAAGCTATTTGGCTTGGTTCAGGCCATTTCTGGGCTTTGGTGTCTTCATAAGAATTGTAGATATATGTCTCAACTATTAATGGTAAAAATTTCAGGTCAATTGGACCTGTTTTGAGTGAGTTATGGCTAAAATACTAACTGCTGCTCAAATGGTCAATTTTCAGGTTTTTAAAGCACTAATCCGGATTTGGTCATTTTTCAAGTCACCTTCCAAGCAGAATTTTGGTAAGCTTCCTTCATGAAAGTTGGCACTTTTTGTGCTTAATTTCACCTCCAATTGGTCTCATACCAATTAGAGCCACACACTTTAGGTTCTAAGCCAAAACATACACTGCCCTATTGTACATTGTTCATCACTCATCAATTACACATCCTATGCTTCCCAAGTCACTCTTCAATGTCATTTCTGGTTTGTACCATAACATAAACACATTTAGCAACTCATTTTTGGTTATTTTGGCAGCTTATAACCATTCTCAATATGCACATTATAGTACATAATTTTTCAAGTTCAATTACAAACAATTTAACTACATGACATAGCTCATTTAAATGTCCATATTCAAACCTTTATACACATATACATGCTGCCATAACAAGCACCATAATTCAACAATATAATTCCATAAACTAAACCATGAAACAACACATTTTGATCTATACTTCAAAGTTGCCGATTTGTACATCTCTTTCAATTAGTTTCCAAGCTTCCAAAATCATACCTTACACATGGAATTCAAGTACCATACAATCAAACCTATAAATCATCATTCAAACCACTATTTACATGCAAGTATAAACTTTTCTTATTGAAGTTCCATGGCTGCCAAAATGTACCTCTCCATTAACTCATCAAACTTCAAAAATCCTTCCACAAATCAACTACCCACAACACCCATTCAAAGTTTAATGAAACAAAAATTAAAACTACATACTTACCACTTATGAAATTCTTCAAAACCTCACCAAAACTTAATTTTCTTATTGCCTATCTACTGCCCAAGTTGTGTAGAACAACTTTAGTGAAGGTA
This sequence comes from Hevea brasiliensis, assembly GCF_030052815.1. Taxonomy (NCBI): domain Eukaryota; kingdom Viridiplantae; phylum Streptophyta; class Magnoliopsida; order Malpighiales; family Euphorbiaceae; genus Hevea; species Hevea brasiliensis. The sequence continues at coordinate 39,770,388 of NC_079498.1, forward strand.
AATGTAAGGATCATGGCTTGAAGATGGGAGAGTGGTGCTTGCATGGAGCTTGGAAGCTTTGGCCATGGAGGATTCTTTTCTTCTTGGTTTCGACTGGTTTTGGCAAGGTGAGGAAGATGAGTTATTTCTACTGTCCTATGATGTTTAATGGTCCACTTAATGGGGTTAGTGGAGGTCTAAGTAAAGATTTAATGTTTATTTATTCTAAAGTTTCCATATTTTCACATTTAACTCTTATCTTTTGCTATTTAATTTATGTACCACCAATTTAATTTTTCATGATATTTTCCAAGTGTAATATCATTTATTTTTAATGGACATTTAGGTCAAAAGATAACTCGGGGTGTCAAATGACCACAATGCCCCTGTTCGGATTGCATTCCTGATTTTTCGGTAACACCGAGTTTTGTCGTTTTCTCGATTTCCTGTTTTTTCTTTGTACTAATTAATTAATTTTTCTTTAATATTTCCAATGATATTTATACTTCAGTAGGTCTTTAATTATGTCTTAAAAATATTTTCTAGGGTTCCCTGCGGTCCAGGCTAGTCAACGGTCCACGCCGCAACTTCTCGGTGCGGTCACCCATCGCCAGGGTTCTCGGCTCATTTAACTTGGTTACATTTCATTGCTATTATTTTTTCTTTATTTTTTTTGTATTTTCTTTTCTTGTATTTCATTATTTTATGTCTCCTCATCCATATCTAAGTGTAGTTCTAGGCATCCTAGCTGTCCGGACAACACTGGTCACTAGAACAGTAAAACGCACTACCTAACATAGGGGTGTTACAGTTCCCCACATTGGTGCTCCGAACAACAGAGGTCAAAGTAATTTCAGAGGAAAAAGTAGGAACAAGAGGAGTGGTTTTAGACACTAATCTCGAGGATTCAGACCAGGGTACGGATCCAGTAGTGGTCACAGTTCGGGATACAGCAGTTCTGGGTTTGGTTCAGAATCCTCCTTGGCACCATGCGCACAGTGTGGAAGAGGACATTCAGGACCTTGGCTGATGGGTTCAAGAGTATGCTTCAAGTGTGGCCAACCAAGTCACTTTGCTAGGGAATGCCCCGTGTTTAGCGAGCCACAGATGGGGTCACAGGGTTCTGTTGCAAATGTTCCTCGTCAGCTGTATCTTGGTGCTTCCAGTGTAGCAGGCAGTCAGTTCAGTGGCCAACATGGCCGAGGACAAGGGGGACGTGGATTTGGAGGCAGATCAAGAGGTAGAAGTCAATATCAGGGTTCTACAACTCAGGGTAGGGGTCAAGCTCGGGTTTTCACCCTGACCCACCAGGATGCTCAGGCTTCCAATGCAGTTGTGGCAGGTATTCTTCTAGTTTGTTCCTATGAGGCTCGTGTTTTAATAAATCTGAGTGCTACGCACTCATTTGCCTCCCCAGTGTTTGCCATGAATTGGGTAGAAACCCTACAACTTTAGAATGTCCTTTGTTTGTAGCTACCCTGCTTAGTGACAACATAGATGTAGATATGGTTTTTCCGGATAGCCCAGTAGTAGTGGATGGAAAGATCCTCCCAGCAGATTTGGTTCCTCTACCAGTAATGGATTTCGATGTAATCTTGGGAATGGATTAGTTGGCAACTCATTTTGCCACTTTAGACTGCAGGAATAAAAAGGTGTATTTCCACATACCTGGTGTGGAAGAGTTTAGCTTTGATGGTGACAGGAGCGTGGCTCCATATAATTTGGTGTCGGCAATTAGTGCTAGAAAAATGTTGAGGCGTGGATGTCAAGGGTTTTTGGCATTAGTGAGAGATACATCTGTAGAAGGTATCAACATGGAAAATGTTCCTGTTGTCAGAGAATTTATGGATGTCTTCCCTGAGGAGCTTCCAGGGTTGCCACCAGGAAGGGAAATAGAGTTCTGCATTGATGTTGTACCAAGTACAAACCCCATATCAATGCCGCCTTACAGGATAGCACTAGCAAAATTGAAAGAGCTAAAGGAGCAACTATAGGAGCTTTTGGACAAGGGTTTCATATGTCTGAGCACTTCACCTTGGGGTGCTCTTGTTCTATTCGTGAGAAAGAAAGATGGGTCCTTGAGGTTGTGTATTGATTATAGACAGCTGAACAAGGTGACTGTGAAGAACAAGCATCCACTTCCTCGGATCGATGATCTGTTTGATCAGCTCCAAGGAGCTAGATTCTTTTCCAAGATAGACCTACGATCAGGCCATCATCAGTTGAGAATCAGGAATGAGGATGTGTCCAAAACAACATTTAGGACAAGATATGGTCATTATGAGTTCTTGGTGATGTCTTTTGGACTCACTAATGCACCAGCAGCCTTCATGGACTTGATGAACAGAGTCTTCAGACCATTCCTAGACCGTTTTGTCATCGTATTCATAGATGACATTTTGGTATACTCTCGGACCGAGGAAGAATGCATATGGCACTTGAGGATGGTGTTGCAGACTTTGAGGGAGCACCAGCTATATGCCAAATTTTCAAAATGTGAATTTTGGCTAGAAAGCATCTCATTCTTAGGACACGTGATTTCTAGTGAAGGCATTCAAGTGGATCCCAAGAAAATTGAGGCTGTAAATGATTGGCTTAGGCCTACAACCGTCACTAAGGTGCGAAGTTTTCTGGGCCTAGCTGGCTACTACAGGCGTTTCGTGCAGGATTTTTCCAGGATAGCAACTCCCTTAACTAAGTTAACTTGGAAGAATGTTCCATTCATTTGGATAGATGATTGTGAGGAGAGTTTCCAGAAGTTTAAGGAGTGTCTAACCACCGCCTCTATGTTGACACTACCAACGAGTGGTGAAGGATATACCGTGTACTGTGACGCCTCCAAAGTTGGCTTAGGGTGTGTTTTGATGCAGAATGGAAAAGTAGTGACTTATGCTTTAAGAAAGCTAAAGAGGCATGAGCAGAACTACCCCACCCATGATTTGGAAATGGCGGCTGTAGTCTTTGCACTAAATATTTAGAGACACTACCTGTATGGTAAAGTGTGCGAGATATACACCGACCACAAGAGTTTGAAGTACATCTTCCAACAAAGAGATTTAAACTTGAGACAGAGGAGATGGATGGAGCTTCTGAAGGACTATGATTGTACCATCCAGTACCACCCTGGAAAGGCTAATGTAGTAGCAGATGCTTTGAGCAGAAAATCTTCTGGCAGCTTGGCGCACATATCAGCGGAGAAGAGACCGTTGATTCAGGAAGTACATGAGTTGATGGATCAAGGTCTGATCGTAGATCTTTCAGATGAGGGGGTATTGTTGGCTCATTTTTCAGTGAGACCAGACCTGCGAGACAGAGTCAGAGTTTCCCAGCACAGAGACCAATAACTGATGAAGATCATAGAAAGAGTACAGCAGGGTGAAGGTGGTGAGTTTGGATTTACCAATGATGGCGCCCTTATGCAAGGTTCCAGGATGTGTGTGCCCGATGTGGACAATCTCAAAAATAAAATTATACGAGAGGCACACTATACGCTGTACAATATCCAACCAGGCTCCACTAAGATTTAAAAATGCAATATTTAAAAATTATTTATATTATTTTATAAATACTAATTATTATTTAATTTTTTATTTCTCTTTTAATTATCATTATTATTTACAATATTACCTTAATATTTATGATTTATATTGTTATTTTCTTCAAAATTTGATTTTTAAAAATTAATACCTTCTATGATTAAATGTAATATTTAAAAATTATTTGTATTATTTTTTATAAATTTATATATATAAAAATATTATTTGCTACATGTTACCCTTAATAATAATAATAATAATAATAATAATAATAATAATAATAATAATAATAATAATAATAATAATAATAATAATAATAATAATATCCATTAATTTAAAAGAAATTGACTATTAATTTGTAATATCATAATCTACTATCATATAATTTAATCAACCTTAAATTATTTTATATATTTAATAAATATTTTATTACATTGTTATATTTTATATTATTTTTATTATGAAATATTTGTTAAAAAATTTGAGAGACAAAAGGTATAGTCTACATAAAAAGTTATAAAAATAAAATATAGATATTTGATTTATTTATAATTACTATATATTATTTTTTATGTTAATAATTTAATATTCTTTTTATTTCACTTTTTTAAAATTAATTAATGTGTATCATTATTATTATTATTATTGTTGTTGTTGTTGTTGTTGTTGTTGTTGTTGTTGTTGTCGTCGTCGTCGTCAACTTATGGCCATTTAATTGAAACGGCCAAGTAAATAGAAAATATTTTTCTATTATAAAAATTAAATTTGAATACTTTTATTATCCTTTTTTTAATTAGATAATATTTAATTATAAATTAATTTTTATTTAAATAGTTTTCATTTATTTGTCTATATATAATATGTTATATAAGATATTTGATATATATCAAATGCTCTTCTTTCACCAAGTATTTTCATTTTACCTAAATACTCTTAAATCTTTTTTAGATTTGCCCTTTTTTTATTTTTTTTTTCAAAAGCTATTAGTTGTCATTTTCAAAATTTATTTATTTAAATATATTTAATTAATATTTCTTTAATTATTAATTTTTTATAAATTTCTTATTTAATATTTCTTAAATCTTTGAATATTTTATTTTATTATAATTATATATGGAATACAATTATACTAATAATTTAATTATCCATATTTTATTATCATTAATTTTCAACAGAATTATTTTTAAATTTTAATTAAATATTTATATTTTTATGTATAAATTATCTCTTAATTATATTTTTATATAGAAATAGAATTTCACAGATAAATTATAAATATGATTGCATCGAAAATTTAGTTATTAATAAATATTATTAAAAAAATTAAAATTATAATACTAAAATTATGAAATTTATCTTTTGAAAAATAGTGTATACTTTTAATATTCATTTTATTAATATAAAATGACGATATTTAAAATTTTTTTTTTTCGAAATGTTTTTATTTATATTATAAATTTTTGTAAAGTGATAATCATTTTTATCAAAGAATTATTTTATAAAAAATATATTAAATTAATAAAAGAATTTACAAATAGATATAGTATTTTTAAAAAATAATATAATATAATGTTATTTTTAATTAATAATAATGTTATATATTTCATTGTTATTAAAATTAAATAATTCAATTTATTATTAGTAATTTAATATTTTTTATTATATTAATAACAGAAAAATAATATTATTTTCTTATTAATCCAATATATTCTCTGTAATTTACAAAAATAAATATAGATTTATATAAATTATGAGATAAAATATATAAATTTTATGAAATTTAAAATTTTTTTTGAATAAAGTATTTTTATTATATTTTAAACGAAATAATCATGAAACTACTATTAATATTTGTATAAAAAGAATTAAATATGTATTTTAATTAATTACACTATAAATTAATTAAAAATTTATTATTATAACAAATAAAAATTTATTCAAATTAAATTAAATAAGAGAGAAATTTTAATTTAAAATTAATTTAATAGTAATAATTTATTTTATTTAAAATATAATTAAAAAATAAAAATTATAAATTACTCATGCATAGATATTTATTCTAGTTACAAGTATAACTAACAACAGGGAGAGTCATATTGGTTCGCCACACACAATGAGTCAACCTTTTTAGCATCGGGCCGCGACTTTGGGGGGATTCTGAAGGATTGTTACTTGATGCTAGTGTAAGCCCTGTAAGCTATAATGAGCTTGGTTTTGATGATAACAAAACTTAATGAAATATACATTAACCCTTTGTGCATAAGTATTTGAAGTGATTTTATAGGTCATGATATGCAAAGACAATAATGGAAGGACTATTCTATTGAAATGGTTGATATAAAAAGAGATTATTATCTTGTATAACACAAGACGAATCAAAGTCCATGAAGAATTAGGATAGAAATTAAGTCCTTATGTCTATTGTACAAGATTGGAGAGATTATGTCATTTAAGACCCAAAATCAATTTTATTTTTTAGATTTAAAAGTTTAAAAAGTGGTTTTACATCATTTCTAAGGTTTTAGAATGGTCAAAACAATTTTTACAACCTTCCTTCAAAAACTCAAAATTTCAAAATTTAAGTTAGACAGTAGCGAAATTAGTTAACCTATTGTGAAAATTAGTTAACTAGTTTTGTTATCTAAAATTTTCTTTCTTACGAAACTAGTTAACTAGTGAAAATTTTAGTTAACTATTTTCATACTCTGACCTGGCGCAACTTTGTTGCATAACTTTCAAAGAAGTAACGATTAGTTTCTTTAAAATTAAAGAGTCGTTAGATATACTCTTTAGCGGACATTTTTAGCAATGAAAAGTACCTATAAAAGGCATAATTTACTACAATTTTACCTAATGAAAGTGTTCCTATTCATTGAGAATTTATTGTGTTGTTTTTAAAACTTTCATTCAAATACTCTTGAGCTTGAGTGGCAGATCTTCTCTCTCAATCTTTTAGCATTAAAATATGTATCTGAGAGTTATTGAGAGTGATTTCATCTACACCAAAATCTATTTAAGATTGTGTAAGTGTGAGGACACACTGGTGGAAGGTTTTCAAGCACCTTGTGAAGCTTGTGGAAGCTCTTCAAGCACCTTATAAAGCTTGTAGAAGGTTTTCAAGCACCTTGTGAAGTTTGTGGTCGTTTGTGGGAAGTAAAGACATTGTAAAGGTTCTCAAGCACCTGGGAAGCTTGCTGAGATTGTAAAGGCTTTGAATCTTGCCTGTTGAAAAAGATCAAATAGTGGAGTGACTCTCAAAGTGGGACTTTGGGAAAAGTGGATGTAGGCTAAGAGAGCCAAACCACTATAAACCTTGTGTTTAATTCTTTTCTTCCCTTAACTCTTTAATTTTCAGTACTTTATTTCTCTGATTATATATTGAATGTGTTGAGAATTTATTTTATTGAGTTAACACTGAGCTTGAACAATTAAACTTGCAAATTCTGATTTATATGTGAAAAGATACACTTGATATTAAGCGATTATTTTGTGTATGAGCTGCTATTTATGCATAACTGGTTTGATCACTTAAATTACATCTTAAAAACAGAGTTATACACATACATAGAAGTGCAAAGTCATAATTTTTTATTAAGTTTTGAGCAAGGACTGAAAAATTGCATAAAGTATCCAATTCACCCCCCCTCTTGGTCACTTTTTTTGGGACAACAGCTAGGATTATATTGGCAATTAATTTCCCAATTCTCTTCTTCATTGTGAGGTTATTTTTCTCTAATCATGCAATGAGCTGGTTTTCTCATCCATACTTGGCTTTCATGATTATGAATCCCTAGTCACTTGTTAGTTTGTTGATTCCAAGAACTATTTGGAGCTCTTTAATTCCATGTCTTGTATATTTTGATGGAATTCTTGTTGAGAAGATGGGTATGTTAGGTGTTGTTCCATTCACATATAGATTTTCTGTTATTGATGATGCAATGGCCATAATAATTGAAGTTATAACTAGTTGGTGTGTGGATCTTCTACTATTTAATTGTGGTCATTGGTTGGCCAGGTCCTTCATCATTCATTTTTTTTTGCATATTAGTGTGCTTGCATTGGCTCTCTCATTAGAGTTCTTTACTTACAGCAAACTACCCTTATGAAGCTTATTGTAGTTGCTACTGCAAATGAAAATAGAATTCTAGACTTCAATTATAATTTTTCTATAGTAGATTCCAATCACATCTGTGTTAATAATTTCGTCAGAAGTCTTACGGTATTTTGTGTCATGAGTAGAATGGATTGGATCCAATTTAATCAAAGTAGCATGCATTCTCTAATTGCTGCATTATATACACTGATGGAATTATTGAAAGGATTATTACTTGAATTACTTCTGTGGTGTCTCCAATTCAGCCTTGAGGACAATGCTATTTTTGAGGAGGTGGCATTGATAGAGACAAAAGAATGGAAGAGGCCCAAGCCTAAGTTTCTGGAATTGAGGTAGAATTCTCTATAAGAGTAGCTGAAGTTCTATGGGCACAATTGTGGGAAAGAAAAGGATGCGAGGGTGCCAATTGGTGTAATAGAATCACGTGATATGTGCAAATAGAAGTAAGGCAGAGTCTATAAATAAAGAAGAGAAGAAAGAAAAGGGCATTGAAAAATCATTTGGTTATTGACCGCTGTGAGCTAAGGACTAGCTCTGCTAGTATGAGAATTATTCTAGGGAGGTTGCTTGGCAACAATTTCTATGCTCTTATTTCTTTGTTCTTGTATTTCAATCACTGTTGACAATTTGAGGATAAGAAGAGGAGAACATATAAGTTTTAAAAGAGAGAGCTACTATTTGCTACTTTTACAACCCCACAAGTTCACGAATCGCGAACAATTAATAAAGTGATGAATAAAGTATCGTTCTTGTAAGGAATTTATAGGCGTAAGCACTAAGCTAGATAGCAATTTTAACTGTTTAAACTACCAAAGGTTATGAAGGAATTAAATCTGAACTACTGCTGAGAATATTGGAAAGCAAGAGAAAATAAAGCTGAGAATTTAAAAGATTCTATGAAGTAAACACTAAGAATTTAAAAAATTCTATGAAGTAAACAACTTTATAATTAAGATTTCATACTTTAACCTTGTTATGGTTCTAACCTTGCTCATTCAATGGATTGAGTATTGTCACTTTGATCGAAATTAATTCTAAAGTATCCTAAATCCTCTCTCAAGACATCTAAGATGTATTTTAATTAATCTAAATCATACTTTCGTGGTGATTAATCTTAATTAAAACCCTTTAAGATATTTGATTAATTATGAAATTCCACAAAGGTCATTAGCTTATCTTTAGGTTAGACTTCTTAGGTTCAAGATCCTAATTTTTTAATACTAATCTTCACCTTTCAGTTTTTCAATTAGTATTTTAGATCATAGCTAGCTGGGTACCAACACATAGCATACATTAAGAACACAAAATATTGAATTAAAGCACAAAACTCAATTCTATTAAATAAAACTCAATGTGTATCCATAAAAAAAATTAAAAGTGCTACTCTTCTAATTCTAAAATTAAAGGAACTACTCACTTATGGTGAGTTTAATAAACGTAATGTAATTAAAGTAAAAAGAACATAAAATCAATCTAAAGAATTGAAACAAAATGACCCAGAAAAAGATTTTGCAGCTTTGGACTTGTGGAACTTCGACTGAGAGATCTCCTCTTTGATGCTAATACAGTTCTCCTTCAAGCGACTTGGAAACTAGGGTGGTTTTCTATGCTAAATTGGTCTCCCCCTTCTTCATGCTTTCTATCCTCCGATATTTATATTGGGTGTCCTAGGGTTATGTTTTAGAGTCCCAAAGGCATTAGAAGTCTATTTGGCAAGCGAAAACTAGAGCTGGAATCGAATTAGGAAGCTGGCTGCTGCATGGTATATGGTCCTTGTGGCACTACACGACCCAAGGGCGTGTAAGTCTCTAGATTGCACCTGGCTTCTTTCTAGTGGGAGGCTAAAGATTACATGGAGTACATAGGGTTTACAAGGATCAAGGTGCATGACTCGTGTACTGCTTTCCTCCCTTAGCTCTTCAGGTTCAAATGTCCAGAAGGTTACATGGGTCTTAGTGAGCTACACGGAGTCATTTACACGACTCGTGTATTGTGGCTCTTCGTGCTTCTTTCAGTTTTCTCTTGCCAGAAGGTTACGAGGGTCTAGCTTTCTCTTTACACTACCTGTGTATTTTGGTGCAGCAGCTTACTTTGCTTTTTCTTCTTTCCAAAATTGTTAAATTTATTTCTATGCCTTGGATTTCTTTTAGAATAAATTTAGTGGAGATTAACTACTTTAACAAAAACTAATGAAACTAACTAAAATGCATATGATTAACTACTCAAATGCTATGAAATATAATATAATTATGCCTAAAAATATCTATTTGATACAAGTGTATCAGCTACTATCTGTAAAGACATTTTGCCATTTCCAATTTAATGCAAAAAAATCTCAAATATTTTCTCCGCAATTCATTATTTTACAATTCCACAATGATAAAAAAACAAAATAAAATGAAAATAAGAAAAAAAATTGATAATTGTAATAATATTAATATCTATATAATTAATTAATATATTAATTTCCTCTGTTATTAATATAAGAGGTAATACTTGATAGGTGATGTAATGCTAATTCTACAATAGCAATTTTTGTGAAATTATAATTATAAAAAAATTATAAAAAAATAAATATCTACAAGAATAAATTAATTTAATTTAGAATTAGTTGTCATTAATGATTTTTTATTAGCAATGATTTTTATCAAAACCAAATAAAATTCCATTTAAATTGTCCAATATTTGTTTTTTTTGATGTAGAATACTTATTTTGTTTTAATTTTATTACAGTTCATAGTTTTGAAAGACGTTAAAAGACTTAGTTTTATTTAGTATTTATAATTTTACAAGTATTATTATTAATCTAAATTACTTTAACATAAAAGTTTATTTTATTTTATTTTTTAATATATTTCATTGCTCTTTACTCTTGTTTAATAAACTACAAGAGATTTGTAGTATTACTAATAATAGATCTTTACAAGAGATTAATGCATAAGTTAAATGAAATAAATATCCTAATTCTAGTGCACATATTTGTCAATATAGTCTCAATGCATGATTTAGTATAGGGGAAAAAATACTCAATTTTATTATATTATAAAATTCTTATTCCTCAGTATATTAAATGGTAAGAGTTTTATTAGTAATATAATAGGATTATAAAAAAATTAAAGACTATTTTTCTTACTTATGTATTTTCTTTCTTTTCTAAGTTAAATTGCAGTAACTATATTTTTCTCTCTTATTGTATTGTATTTATAATACAATTTTTTAGCAAATTATTTTTTTTTAATTTTTAGCTTATTAATAATATTTTTTAGCTTTAAAGTTTTAATATTATAAATAATTTGAAAATTAAGGATATTTTTATCTATTCAAAAATTAACCCCCTGATTTTTTACTTATAGAAATTGGAAAGTTATTTATATTTATTTTTTTTTTGATATATTATTTTATCTTTCTAAATAAATGAAAACATGTGTAATTCAATTATCAATACAAGAAACATTGTCAATTTCCATTGTGATGAAATTTAGTTTAAGGGGGAAAAGAAAAAGGAAGAAAGCTCATGAAATGAGCATAAGGCTATCTTTATAAGCTAAATAGGTTCTTATCATACTATCATTTACGATTGCAACAATAATGTGATGAGAAAGTACTAAATGGACATTGCCTCTGCATTTATAAATAAAACAAGAATTACATGTCGATGGAGATGAAAAAAGGCCCAAAGCCAAGAGGCCCATATTCTATCATACACCATAGAAAGTTTAATTAGCAATTTTCTAGAGAATGACTAATTTCCAAAGATATTTTGTGAATAAGAGGCCACATACAAATTACAAACATAAAATTTATGATTGTGACAATAAATACAATATTTGAAGTTTAAATTCTACCATTCAACATCAACAATGGCATGAGGTGCCATTATTTTGAGAAGACTGAACGTAATTTATATGGAAATAAACCTTTTTTTCTTCTATGATGTAAACTTGGAGTTTCATTTCAATAAAAAAAAAGGGCAATTGGGTTAGTTTAGTGTTGTGAAAAATTTAGTGCTTAGGCATTTACAAAAATGACCCTTGCAATAATGCTACTATTTCTCTAATAGTTCGGGCTAAAATTTTTAAATAAATTGTATGAAAGTAATAATCTAATAAATAATTGAAGTGAAAGCCATTAGGTACTGGGTCCAAGAAATAACCCATGTTATAAATTGGGTGATGCAGTATAGGAAGGTGATACGTCTGGAATAGGAAGTTTAGATTTTTTAGTGTGAAATGGGAAACTTTAGATTTCTATTAATTAGGAAGTTTATATTATTTAGGATTTTTTTTGAAACTAATGTATTTGAGAGAAATCTCTATATTTTTCATATATAAAATTATTTATACATGCTCCTATTTATATACAAGTGATTTATCCTAACAAAGAAACAAAGATAAATAGGAAATAATAGTATAATAAGAAAGAATAATCAAATAAGATCCTAATAATATGCTACTACAACAAATTAAGGATTCCAACACTCTCCCTTAAGTTGGTTCATGTATATCAAACATTCCCAACTTACAAACTAGAGCATAAAACAAATTACTGCTTAAGCCCTTAGTAAAAACGTCAGCCAATTATTCTTTTGAAGACACATGAGATACTCAAAATTCTATCTACTATTTTCTCTTTTATGATGTAACACCCCTATTTGTATAGCCTGGTATATTTTACTGTTCCGATGACCGGTGTCGGTCCGGACAATTAAGGGGATTAGAACCACACTTAAGTCAACTATAGAAGCCATAAACACAAATAATTAGTAATATTCAATTAGTTAAGTATAAATAAGAAAAACAGAACATAAGAGGTTAAACGAGCCGAGAGTCACAGCAATGGGTGACCTCCTCGGGAACGACTGCGAAGTCGTTTTAAACTCAAATTTCGAATCGTAAAATATGACGCTGTGGTCCTTAGGACCCTTATGAACATAGTGGAAAAGAGAAAATCAAGAAAAAGAACTGTTAAGCCAGTCAAATAATTAGGTCAGGGAGCCGAAAGAAATATGGAATAATTTGCAAACCGGGATGAACCGGCAAGGGGCAATTTGGTCAATTGACCCCGAGAGCTGACTCCTGACCTAACTATCAAATAAAATCGGAGAAAAGAAAATTTTGGGATCAAGAATTAAATTAAAGAACTAATAGAAAAATAGAAAAAAAAAGAGAGAGAGAAAAATGAATAAGTAAAAAGGTGATGACATCATGCATGACCTCATGCATGATGCCATAAATAAATTAATTAATTTAATTATTAATTTAGATTTTGTGGTCTTCCATGACCTAAAATAAATAAAGAAAAGAAAAAAAAAACATTATTTGGTCATCTTCCATCTCCCTTGCCGCCTCACTCTCTCCTTCATTTCACCATTTTTAATCTTCCATTAAAGCTTGCACTCAAGCTTTAATTTGTTCACTTACCCTTCATAAATCCCATAAAAACCTTACTAGAGCTTGTAATCTCAACTTAAAAAGAAGATTGAAAGAAGAAAGGAGAACAAAAGATTGAGATTTGAGGATCTAAGCAAAGGTTAGTCTCTTAACTATCAATTAGTTAATTAAATGCATCATTAGTTGTTGAAATGAGCTTAGAAATTAATGAAATGAAATAAAAATATGGGGTGAGGACCATTACTAAAATTTCGGCCTGTTGAAGGGGAGCATGATCTTGTATGGTTTGATGGATTTAAATGAGTTTATGGACCTCCATTAGTTGATTGATTATGGTTGAAAGCTTTGAATTTAGTTAATTGCAACAATTAAGTGAATTAGGGTTTTGGGACTTAGGGTTTGTGAACAAAAAATGTAAGAAATGAGTAAATGGCATGTTTGACCTATTGGGAAGTGAAAAATGGTCAATTGTGACCAAATGAGTTGTGTTTGAATTGTTGGAGTTGAAGCCAAATTCGGAGGGTATATGGTTATGCTGCTGGCAGCATGACCAAGTCAACTTTGAAGGACTAAAACTAAAATTTTACAAGTCCAATTGATATGGTATCAATTGGGGATGAAAATAGACATAAAATGACACAATTTTCATTTAGGAACCATGCCCAAAAACTGACCAAAACCTAGTGAACAAATTGACCAAAGTTGAATAAGAGCAGTCTGCCACTGTACAAACTGACCAATTGTTCATTTAGTCATAACTGAAGCTAGGCAGGTCAAATTGACCTGAAATTATACCAGTGGTTAGATGAGATATAGACCTAAAACTTTCATGAAGAACACAAGTCCAAATTCTGCCAGCAACCAAGCCATCTGGCCACCCCAAGTTGGTGACTCAAATCTGCCAGCAACAAAATTTGCCCAGAAAATCTGGGTTATGTCCAATCTGGCAGCCCTAGTTCAAATGGCCATAACTTGAGCTACAAAAATCCAATTGGGGTGATCCAAAAATGAGAATAAACTTAAGACAATAAGGAACATTTTCTATGAAGAAAGATTTGCCAAATTCCAACAGTAGATTGACCAATGGAACAGTGGAACTAGGAGCACCAAAACTGAAAATTTGACAATTTGGCTTGAAGGACTTAAGCTTTGAGAAAATGACCAAAACCAACAAATTTAATGACCAAAATGTGGTATGTGGGTGAAGTTGGACAAATGGAACTCTGTCAAAATTTTTATAAAATTTGCGACAAAATTAAGATGGACAAAAATTTTTACTAGTATTTAAACTTTGAATAAATGGTTTTTAATTCCTACCAAAATGCTCACCACTTCCAAAATGTAAGAAAATTGTTTTAAAATCCCTTGTAGGGTACTTAATGAGTTATCGGTAGGTGAAGTTCGGTAGTTCATTAAGTATTCTACGGGATCATGTTATGCCTTACGGAGGGGTAAGGTGTGACATGTTTTAATTGTATCAGAGCATGGTTTTTTAATAAATTGAACATTTTATTGATAAGTACAACTGCTCAAGTATCCTTAATTGATACATATGACATATTTACATCATGAATATGCACTAACGGAGGTCAACCTCCTTGTGTTTGATCTCAGGAAGTAGAAAATTTTGTGAAAACGGAATGGAGGGAGGAGATCATTCTGAAGAACAATCTGTTGAGGCTGAGGTTCAAGGGGAAGCCCCAGCACTTCAGAACGTGAGTGGGTCAGCCACTCCAGTTCCTGCTCCAGCACCGCAGTTTCCTGCTCAATTTGTACAGCAGATGGCTGCGTTCTTCCAGCAAATGGCAGGTAATGTGCCACCCCAAGCTCAAATGCTAGTACCTGTAGCACAACCACAGCCCTCAGCTCGGCAATATGAAAAATTGATGAAATTTAGGGCCACCAAGTTTAAAGGCACTGTGGATCCACTGGAGGCAGAACAGTGGTTGGAAAGAATGGAACGATTTTATAGAAAATTGCAGTGTACGGAAGAGATGAAGTTCGAGTATTCTGTTTCCTTGTTATAAGGGGATGCATATGAATGGTGGAAGACCATCCCCCACAGCCTGGTTGAGCCACCTGTGCTGACATTATAACACTCCTCACCCGACTACAGTGTAGCCGAGCGAAGTATGTCACACTCGGTGCCGAAGCACCCTATCATGTCTTACTTTATTATTTTAATAATTTGATCTTGTTATATTTTTAATATCAATTATTTTTCGATGGAGAAACCAACGGAGTTTTCCCTATTTTATTATCGTTTGGCGTATTTCAATATTCACCTGTTTGAAATTCAACAATATTTCCAAAATAAAATCTTATCCATGCTAATCATAATTATCTCATCAATCATTTTCATAATTTTCTCATATTTCAAATCTCATCCATACATTTCAATTTCATAATCATTTCCATACATTTCCATTCATACTCAATTCATATGTAAACATTCTCAAATTACATAAGCAAAATTTTCAAATTTCCTTAATTTACATAATTTATAAAATAATTACAAAATTTCATAATTTACATCATAATACAATATCTAGCATTTTATACAAAATACAAAATAGGATCTATATGGGCCCTATCTACATGCATTGCTGAGGAGGTGACAACCTTGAATACTTCAGATACTTCCGCAGATCAAAACTCCCAAAATTCCCAGTCAAACGTCCATTGGGTTCTAGCTTCAGTACCTGCGCGAAGGAAACAATTCCATTGCGCTAAGCATTGCTGCTTAGTGGTGCAATAATATAACAAAAAAATAATATACAAATAAAGATAGAAATAAAACATAATTTAAATAATTAAGATTTATTTATACTTCACATGCGGTTTCTAAAATTTAATATGTTTTATCCTAATTTAGTCTTCTTTGAAAGTGTTTATTTGCCAATGTATAGTAATAATGTACAAATTACAGAATTAATAAAAATACTCAATTTATATTCGTATGGCAATAGAAGGCACATTTAAAGTATTTAGTTAAGTTATACCTATTTTTGCAACTCTTTTATCATTTTACTTAACAATTTTTATGTGGTTTAGATCATTTCATAATTGTAACTAATTCTTTTGAAGTCTTATTAACTCATTTATTTAATTTTTAATATTTTTAATTACTAATAGTCTTAATTTATTTCAATAAATTACACTGCCCAAGTAACCTACGACAGGCTGACTAAACTGGATAACGGGTCGTTGGCACTGGACACCGCAGTGCCTCGGGCCGTCATACCATGGGACGCGGAACGTCAACCACGTATGCAGTCAGTATGGCTAAAAGCCATGATAACACATAATCGGGCATAAAAGCCATGAATGTTGGCATAAAGCCATGGAAGCAGGCATGAAGCCATGAATACAGGCATAAAGCCTTTCGCAGTACTGCTAAAACAATACCCTATTGGCATGCCAAACTATCCAATCTGACACACATGTCTAGGCAATACAAGGGCACATAATATCATTAAATATTAATATATTGTGTTTTATGACTTCATTATTTCATGATAAATTTCAATTATAGTTCATACATTCATTTGATCATTTATATGATCACAATTCACATCAATTATCCTTTTATACCATTGTACTCAAAATACTTTTTCTCTCTACAATAATGAGAACTAATGTCTCATTCATACATTAATATGGTTCATTTATTCATTCATTATGTTATTCATATTGATCACAATTCTAAACAATGGTTCACATGTACCATTGTATTCAAAACATTTTTTTCCTTTCTCATTTGTACATTCAAGAATCTACTTATGTAATTACAAATTTTATATTTCAAATTAAGTTACTAATATTTTATGAATTTCATTTGTGATGGGCATATAAGCCCTAACTATCTATTCACATCAATTAGGTGACTTATTTTCCATGTTTCAAGTAATCCATGAATATTTTATGGATTTCAAATTATGGCCTTAATTTCTTTTTAACAATTTTGACTAGGATGCATAGTCCACATTTGTCATACAATTCTAAGCATTTAAGCTTAGAATTTGTTCTAGGTTTTCATCTTAATTTACTAATCATTTTGATTACTATTCACCTTACTAGTCAACCAAAATGTTGACTTTTTTTTATACTTAATGGATATATTAATTCTAATTACACCAAGATCCCACATTTTGAGTTTTACATTTGCTAGTATTAATTGCCAATTGTAATTTAAAGTCTCCTAGATGCATTTCTAAATTTTTAGTTTTTACTACCTAAGTTTACTATTCCATTGGACAATTTTAGAGTGGAAAATGGGCTAACCTTTCTCTCTTGATGAGAACCTAAATCACAAATGACACTTTTATCACATTTATTCATTCAACAATTTATTCATGTAAGTACATTTCATATTTTAAGTTTTGGTGTCACTATTTACTTTATTAGTCAACAAAAATGTTGACTTTTGGATAGAAAATAGGTGCATTGGTTTTAACACTCCCCATGTACCACATTTTACATTTAAAACTTGTTGGAATTGAGCACCCATACCATTTCTAAACTTAAAACCAAGAGGGCAAAATTTTCAGTTTTTGAAGCCTAACTTTACTGTTCCATTAAGCACTGTTGCAGTGGGAATTTGGGGAAATGGTAAACATGAAAGTTGTTCCTTATTTTGTCTAGTTGAATTTCCTTTTTTGAATCACTCCTTTGGAGTTTTGTATCTCCAGATATGGTCCAAAAACCACAGTTGGCCGGATTGAAAAAACTGTAGAATTACCAAATCTATAGTACCATGAACAGTGACTGTGACTGCCATTTGGGTTAGGTTCTGGTCATAATTTGGGGTATGTTTCTTCATGAAAGTTGTTTGTCTAGGTCTTAACTTGTTGCTGTAAAAATTTCAGGTCAATTGACCATTTCTACAATGAGTTATGGTTACTGTTCATTTGGTCATTCTGCAGAATTGGCTTGCAGGGTACCCGGATTGGGGCCAACTTTTGGTCCACTTGTTTTGGTCTTTTGGGCATGGTTTCTTCAGTAAAAATGTGCCATTATAAGTCTAGTTTCATGTCCAATTGGCCAAACACCAATTGGACCAACACAGCCAAAGGTATGGCAGTCCAAGTGGATTGAAATCTCAGCCACCCTGCTGCACTCATTGGGCAGCATACTCATTCACTTTGCCATGCTATATTTCAGTCCAATTTATGGTCAACTTACCTCAAATGGTCACTAATTGACCATTAGAATGTTCTTTAACCATTTCATAAGCCAAGTCCACATTTTACTCCTAAACCCTAGCTCAAAGTCATGGTTTTCACAAATTTCTTTAGTTAACTCTTTCATTCTTTGTATATATATATGTATATACTTTAAACATAATCTCTAATTCACTCTAAGTCCATTAATACAATCAAACTCATTCCTTCCTAGGGCTGCCGAAAATTCATAGGGTACATATACATGAGTTTAGTTCATTTAATCTACCATTTCACAACAATTTCAAGTTCCTAACATGAAATAAAAGAAATACTTATATAAATAAGCACCAACCTCACTTGAGAGCTTTTCAAGAGCTCAAATTCTTCACTTTCTTTCCTTTTCTAGGCTGCCAATCACTTTCCCAAGAGGTATGGACAAGTTTTAGTGAAGGTGACTTAGGGTTTAGTAGTGGAATTTCATGGGAAATGGAAGTAATTAAAGGAAACTCTCATGGAGGGTTATGGAGGAGAAACTCACGTTTTGGCTGAAGAAGAAGAAGAAGAGCAGAATTTTTTTGGTCTTCTTTGACTCTTTTAAGTGATTTAAGAAAGCTTGTTAAATGGTGATTGGTTGGGAGAAAGTAAATGACATCATGTGATGTCATTATCCTTAATTTCCACTATTTTTCTTTTCTTTTCTTTTCTACCACATTTCAATTTAATTTTTAGCAATATTTATTCATATTTTGAGTCATAATAATTATTTACTTAACTGGACAAGTCGGCCAAAAATCGTCTCTGAAGGCGAAATGACCAAAATGCCCTCCGTTTGGCTTAACGGGTCAAAATTGTCTGTACCGATTGAAAAATTTTTCTAAATATTTTCTTGGCATTCTAATGCCATAGGAACCTCAATAACCCTTCTCTGGAGTCCCAAAAATTATTTTATGAATTTTTCCCCGGGTCTAGGGCTCCTAGTTGCGAGAACCGCAACTTCCCTCTGGGTTACCCATCGCTTGGGCACCGGCTCATTTGACTTGATTGTATTTTATTTCTAAAATTTTTACTAAATTTTTCTTATTAATATTTGGGTTAATTATGGTTCCTCGCTTTAATTTAAATATTTTTCCGGACGTTCTAGCTATCCGGATCGACACCGGTCATCGAAACAATAGAATGTACGGAGTTGCTACCGGGAGGGTGTTACAGACATGGACAGACTTCCTGAGGGAATTCAGGCAGAAATGGGTTCCTGGTGCATATGTAGATATGAAATTACAAGAATTCTTGAGTTTGAAATAAGGGGACAGAACCATAGCAGAATATGAGAGAGACTTCTCAAGGCTAAGCCACTATGCTGGAAGCTTAGTCTCCACCCCCAGAGATAGATGTAAGAGGTTTGAGTCCGGGTTAAGGCCGAATCTGAGAATGCAAGTTGTGGGTTTCCGACATCAGAATTTTGTTGAGTTGATCTCACAGACCCTGGAACTGGAAAGGATAGAATCAGAAGGGGCAGTGAAGAAAGGTACATAAGAAAAAGATAAGACTGAAAAGACTACTGGACAAGCATCTGAAAGTGGTTCTAGCAAGAGGAAATAGTTTGGGGGATCTAGCTCCCGTAGATTCGGCAGAGGCAGATTTTCTGGCCAAAGACCACCCCGGTCTGGTCAGCCGACCCAACAAGCTTCTCGAGGATCTCTATCAGTACAACAGTGTGAAACTTGTGGGAGAACTCATGGTGGGGTTTGTTTCAAGGACACCGGTGCATGTTTTAACTGTGGAGGGAGCGGACATTTCGCTAAGGATTGTACTAGTCCGCGCCGGTCTGGATCTTTTACTACATCTGAGGGATCAGCCCAAGTCTCTGCACCTAGAGGGTCACAGTCAACTACTAGAGGTAGAGGCAGAGGTAGGGGTCTTGGTAACACTCCTGGAAGTCAAAGCACTGTTAACCAGCCAGTATCCAGTGGCACACCAGTCAGAGTGTATACCATGCGTCAGAGGGAAGAAGCTGAAACATCAGACGTTGTAGCTGGTAATTTTTCCATCCTTGACCAAGATGTACATGTGTTATTTGATCCTGGCTCCACACATTCGTATGTTAGTGCCAGTGTGATGTGTTCTACTGCTATTCAGTGTGTACCAATGGACTATGATGTGCTAGTAACTAGTCCATTAGGCCAGGAAGTTAGGGTAAATAGGCTATATAGGGACTGTCCTTTGGTGATTCAAGGACACACTTTTCTGTCTGATTTAATTGAAATGCCCTCAGAGATTATGACATTATCTTGGGCATGGATTGGTTAGCCAGGCATCATGCGATGATTGATCAGAGATCAAGATCACTTTTGGTCTTCCTCGGTATGGTGATGTAGTAATACATGGGGAGAGGCGATTGCCTTCAAACATCATTTCACCAGACCGGCGTAAAAATGATTAGAAAAGGGTGTGAGGCGATTGGCACATGTGATAGACACCCAAGTGGGGAGTCCAAAGATCGAGGACATTCCTATCAGATGTGACTTTCCGGATGTATTTCCTGATGAATTGCCAGGATTACCTCCAGAAAGAGAAGTGCAGTTTGAAATTGATGTTATGCCTGGTGTGGACCCAATCTCCATAACACCATACAGAATGGCACCAGTAGAACTAAAAGAATTGAAAGTGCAGTTGCAAGAACTGCTTGATAAGGGCTTCATTCGCCCTAGTGTGTCACCTTGAGGAGCGCCAGTATTGTTTGTAAAGAAGAAATATGGCACTCTCCGGTTATGCATTGACTATCGGCAGTTAAATAAAGTGACAATAAAGAACAGATACCCATTGCCCCGCATTGATGACTTATTTGATCAGTTAAGAGGTGCAGCTGTGTTCTCCAAAATTGACCTGAGATCAGGTTATTATCAGCTGAAAGTACTAGAGCAGAGTATTCCTAAAACTGCCTTCAGAACCCGCTATGGCCATTATGAGTTCTTGGTCATGCCATTCGGGTTAACTAATGCTCCGGCTGCTTTTATGGATCTGATGAACACTATCTTCAGACCATACCTCGACCAGTTTGTTGTGGTATCTATTGATGATATATTGGTCTATTCGAGGAATGCAGAAGAGCATGATAGACATCTGCGGATTGTACTGCAGACTTTGAGGGAGAAACAGCTATACGCCAAATTGTCAAAATGCAAATTTTGGCTAAAGGAGATATCCTTTTTGGGGCACATAGTATCAGCAGAGGGTATTAAGGTAGATCCTAGCAAGATTGAAGTTGTCCTTAATTGGAAGCCACCCAGAATGTCACGGAGATTCACAGTTTTCTGGGGTTAGCTGGATACTACCGTCGATTTGTGAAGGGATTCTCCATGTTGGCATCTCCATTGACCAAGCTGCTTAGAAAAGATGTGAAATTTCAGTAGACGGACAAATGCCAGCAAAGTTTTGATGAATTGAAGAGATGTTTGACAGAGGCTCCAGTCTTGACTTTACCTATACCGGGTAAAGAATATACGATTCTGACGATGCTTCTCACAATGGGTTAGGTTGTGTGTTGATGCAAGATCAAAATGTCATTGCCTATGCATCACGCCAGCTAAAACCGCATGAGAGGAATTATCCAACACATGATTTGGAGCTTGCAGCTATTGTGTTTGCTCTTAAGATCTGGAGACATTATTTGTATGGGGAGATGTGTTACATCTACACAGATCATAAGAGTTTGAAGTATTTGGGCACCCAGAAAGAGTTGAATTTGAGACAGAGGAGATGGTTAGAGTTGATAAAAGACTATAATTGTCTAATAGACTATCAGCCAGGGAAAGCTAATGTTGTGGCTGATGCCCTAAGTTGCAAGACTATGGCAAGTCTACAGGTTACTCCTTTGTCTTTGGTACATGAGTTGAGATCATTACATGCCAGTTTAGATATTAATGATGAGGGGCAGACAGCAGTTGCATGGCATGTACAGCCAGTGTTAATTGATCAGATCAGAATGGCTGCTCAGAATGATGAAAGGTATCATAAGCTGTTGGAAGAAGTTCGGCAGGGCAAGAAACCAGAGTTTTCAATAAAAAATGATGGTCTACTGCTACACCAGGGTAGAATATGTGTTCCTAATGATGTTGATTTGAGGCAGATCATTTTGAAGGAAGCACATGAGTCTCCTTTTGCTATGCACCCTTGTCACACCCTGCCCCTCTGTAAGATGTAACATGATCCCGTAGTATACCTAATGAATTACCAACTCCGTCTACTGATAACCCATTAAATACACTACAAGGGATTTTAAAAACTTTTCTTACTTCCTTTACAGTGGTGAGCACTATTCACAGGTGTTAAAAACCTTTTTGAACTGAAGTGATAGAACTAACACATTTAAATTATTTGGAATTTCTGTAAAAATTTTGGCAGAGTGCCATCTGTATTTTGGATAAAACAGTTCTTCAGAAAATCTGTAAAAAGCACTTCAATATGTATTTGCAAATCTCAACTCCAACATATTTCTCAACACAACATATTTCTCAACTCAAATCCGCAATGATTTTTCAAAGACTGAGATACAAGAAATATAATACAGAACTATTCAAGTAAATGAAATCTCAAATTTACATTTACAATAATTTACATTTAATTACATACCAAAATATTTTACAAGAGTTTCTATACAACTGCTCAAATAATTTACATACATATTATTACATGCATACATCAAAACCTATGTACATGGGTATACCTATGATATACCTAGAGCTGATCTGAATATATCTTCAAGGAAATTTACTTACTGCTCTATGCTCTTCTTACCTGCGACAGCAAACAAAGCTATCGCTGAGTGGTGAACTCAGTGGTGCACAACTATAATTTAAAACATAATACAATATACATTGACAAAATTTACAGTAAATAATTTGGAAATCTGAATACTCATCAAATTCCACAACTCAAAATATTCATTGCCAATAATGTAAATCATTTGTCTAAATGACTTTGATCACAAAATTCAATTTATCAAATCATGACTATCCATTTAAGTAATTCCAACAAAATCAATTATACATAAACCATAATTGAAATCACAATTCCTTACCATTCAAAAGCCATTCTGTATCTCAAAAATCATTATGTATCTCAAAAACCATGTTGTATCTCAAAAATCAATCTTTATCTCAAAACTCATTCTTTATCTCACTAACTATGCAAGACTAATCCGAAAGGGCCATATTCGATGTGATTCTAACTCCCTATGGTCGGGGAGGTCGAATCAGATTCTAACTCCCTATGGTCGGGGAGGTCGAATCATCGTGCACAGTACCATCACAATAATGAATCTTCCGCAAGGGCCATAACGATAAAATAAACTTAGATCTAACCTCAAATCAGAGGAAAATCTAAGCCTGTGCACGTACCATGGTAATCAAAACACAACTAACTCCATTGTCTTCTCAACAAATGAGAGAGACGGGTAATAACCTAGTCAAGCATCTATAGTGAGATATAAAACAATATCACAATCCTTTTAGTGAGCATAATTCACAATATAATTCGATTCAAAGTCAATTCCAATATCCAATAAATTTTTATGCTCTTCACAATTCAAATCATAAATTTGCATTTTTCCATGAAAATTACCATCAAAATTCAAAACATGTTCTATCACAAATTTTCAAAACATAATTTATTCAATCCATAACAATGCTTAATACTTGTGGAAATACCATTTCACAAAGCTAAATTCATACATACTATAACAATTTTCAATAATCATTGAATTAAATCCAATGCTTGTTAAACATAGTACATAAGAAAAGTATGTCATTTAATCATATGAAATATTCAAACAAAATCAGTTAAAAACTAGTTGTGCACAAACCTCTGATAACTGTCTCTTGGTCTTAACTCAGTGTTTCCTTCCCTTTCCCTGAGTCTTTGCTAACTAAGAAACACAATTTGAAGTGTTTCAGTACTTAATTAAACTGTCTCTATGATAATGTTTGATAAATAATTCACTGAATGCTATTATTTGCTTAATCAACTTAATATATCGACCCTCGATGCGTTTTAGGTAAATTAGGTTTTAACGTTACTAATGTGTCACATTCGATAGTCTCTTATGGTTGGTACGTTTTAGCAAACTCATTTCCATATATACTGCGTTTTCTCGCATTTTGCTAGATTCCAGAATACTAGTTTGACCTAGCCGGAAGACCTAGTTCCCTCGGTTTTCGGGTTTCGGTCAAAACTACAAACTTGTAGATCTATGTCTTATTGCACGCGGGGCAAAATTTCAGGTCATTCTGAGTTATGTAGACCAAGTTATGGTCATTTTACTATTGCTGGTCAAATGGCATCAAATTAGGTCATTTTAGGTCAATTTGGTCAACTTTGGTTCGGCCAGTTTTTGGACCCGAACTTGTGCAAGCTGTTTGACTTGCTTATTTTCATTTCTGGGCTTTGGTGTCTTCATAAGACTTGTAGATATGGGTCTTAACTATTCATGGTTAAAATTTCAGGTCAATTGGACCTGTTTTGAGTGAGTTCTGGCCTAAACACTAACTGCTGCCCAAATGGTCAATTTTCAGGTCTCAATTGCACTTAATCCGAATTGGTCATTTTTCATGCCACCTTGCAAGCAGAATTTTGGTATGCTTTCTTAATGAAAGTTGGAAAATTTTGTGCCTAGTTTCACCTCCAATTGGTCTCATACCAATTGGAGTTACACATTTAGAGTTATTGACTAAAATGCACACTGCCCTTAATTACCTTGTTTAAACATGTAGCAATTACACATTTACCTTACCATAAATCCACTCCTCAACCCAATTCTGTTTTGGTACATTACCAAAACCATATACCACCTTACCTTAAAGTCATTTTGGGCAGATTATAAACATCCTCAATACCCCAAATAAAACTCCAATTCATAAAGTCCAAATACAACCACAATTACACATAAACACTACTCATTATTTCATACAATTTCCATAACTAATTTATATACATATCCATCAATCCTCAAAGCCATAATTCTGCCAATATCTTCATGAACTCATACATTTATCAAAGAGTCCCAAGGCTGCCAAATTGTTTCACAACGCCAAAGTGTCCTACAATTCATCAATTTCCATTCCAAGTGCACAATTACCATATACATGTGGAATTAATTTACTTGGACATTAAATCACTCTAATCAATATAATTTCTCATCAAATATATGTATAAACATTTCATTAAACATATAACTCCATGGCTGTCCAAAATGGACATATCAATAACTCCTCAAACTTGAAAATTTTCTTCACAATTCAAACACTCATAACAAGTATACAAAGTTTAACAAAGCAATGTTCAAAAATACAAACTTACCTTTGGTTGGGACTTGTTAAACCTTCACTAAACTTCTTGATTTTGGTATCAAGCTCTTCCTTGTGATGTGGGGACAATTTTTAATGAAGCAATCTAGGTGATTGGAGGTAAATTGAAGGAGTGCATGAAGCTTAAAGAAAAATGGCCATGGAGGTTTTGGGAGCTTTTCATTTACGGCATGGATGATTCTCAAGCTTGAAGATGAAGTGTTTAGTGGAGAAATCTGCCCACTAACACATATTATAATCCTTAGTTTATTCCTTAGTGGTCCACTCACTTTAGTTTAATCATTTTATATGTTAAATGTGTTATTTACACAATTTTCACTCCACTTTTGGCTATTTACATTAGGTACCACCAAATTAATTTTTCATTTTATTTTCTAAGTGTAATATTATTTATTTTTAATGGACATTTAGGTCAAAAGACAATTCGGGATGTCAAATGACCATAATGCCCCTGTTCGGGTTGCATTCTCGATTTTTCGGTAACACCGGGTTTTATCTGTTTTTCGATTTCTCACTTTTCTTTGTACTAATTATTTAATTTTTCTTTGATATTTCTAATGATATTTATACTTCAATTATTGTCTCTTTAAGTCCTAAAAATATTTTCCAGGGTTCCCCATGATCCGAGGAGCTAGTCAACGGTCCACGCCGTGACTTCCGTCTGATCACCATCGCTAGGGTTCCCGGCTCGCTTAACTTGGTTACTCTTCTTTGCTATTATTTTTCCTTTGTTTTTCTTGTATTTTCTTTTCTTGTATTTCATTATTTTATGTCTCTTCACTCATATCGAAGTGTAGTTCTAGGCATCCTAACTGTCCGGACAGCACTAGCCATCGGAACAGTAGAACGCACTACCGAACTTAGGGGCGTTACAACCCTGGTGGTACAAAAATGTATAAAGGGCTAAAGGAGCATTACTGGTGGATGGGTTTAAAAAGAGATGTGGCAGAGTTTGTATCCAAATGCCTAACTTGTCAGCAAGTAAAGGCAGAGCATCAAGTACCAACTGGGTTATTACATCCACTGTCAGTGCCAGAATGGAAATGGGAGAGAATAACAATGAATTTTGTAATGGGACTTCCAAAGACACAGAAGAGTCATGATGCAGTATGGGTCATTATCGATAGACTGACTAAGTCTGCTCATTTTCTGCCAATTCGAATGGACTACAGCTTGGACAGATTGGCCAGGTTGTACATTGATGAGATTGTGAGACTTCATGGAGTGCCAGTATCCATTGTATCAGACAGAGATCTTAGGTTCACTTCTAGATTCTGGGGTAGTCTTCAGAGAGCCCTAGGAACTAGATTGAACTTCAGTACTGCGTTCCACCCATAGACAGATGGCCAGTCTGAAAGGGTAATTCAGATCTTGGAGGACATGCTACGTGCTTGTGTGATTGAGTTTGAGGGTAGTTGGGATACACACTTGCCTTTAATTGAGTTTGCTTACAACAAAAGCTACCAATCAAGCATTGGGATGCCTCCATATGAAGCTTTGTATGGCAGAAAATGTAGAACCCTGTTGTGTTGGGATGACGTGGGTGAAAGAAAAATGATTGGACCCGAAATTGTTCAATAGACTGAAGAGAAAATCAGGGTGATCAAAGATCGACTTAAAGCTGCATCAGACAGTCAGAAGTCCTATATTGATTTGAAAAGAAGTGATATTGAGTATGCAGTGGGTGAGAAAGTTTTCCTCAAGGTTTCTCCTTGGAAGAGGATTATGAGATTTGGCAGGAAGGGGAGACTAAGTCCTCGTTTTATCGGGCCTGTAACACCCCTAAGTTCGGTAGTGCGTTCTACTGCTCCGGTGACCAGTGCTGTCCGGACAGCTAGGATGCCTAGAACCACACTTTAATATGAGTGAGGAGACATAAAATAATGAAATACAAGAAAAGAAAATACAAGAAAAACAAAGGAAAAATCAAAGCAAAGAAATGTAACCAAGTTAAGCGAGCTGAAAACCCTAGCGATGGGTGACCGCACCGGGAAGCCACGGCGTGGACCGTTGACTAGCCCTGGACTGCGGGGAACCCTGGAAAACATTTTTAGGACTCCAATAAATATTTATTGAAGTATAAATATCATTAGAAATATCAAGGAGAAATTAAATAATTAGTACAAAGAAAAGTGAGAAATCGAAAAACAGACAAAACCCAGTGTTACCGAAAAATCGGGAATGCAACCCGAACAGGGGCATTATGGTCATTTGACATCCTGAATTGTCTTTTGACCTAAATGTCCACTAAAAATAAATAATATTACACTTAGAAAATAAAATGAAAAATTAATTTAGTGGTACCTAAAGTAAATAGCTAAAATCATGGGTTAATGTGGGATAAATGAGAATTAAGCTTATAAAATGGTTTAATTAATGTGAGTGGACCACTAAGAATTATAAAATGGATTAAGTGGACAAAGTGGGCAGCACTTAAAAGCTTCATCTTCAACCTCACGTCTCACCATTTCCAAAGTGAAGAAATTCTCCAAAAAAAGCTCCCATGGCCGCCCACCTTCAAACCTTCACAACCCCATGATCAAGCCTCCTTTTCCCACACCTTTCTTCATTAAAGATTGTCTACACATCACAAGGAAGAGTTTGATACCAAATTTAAGAAGTTTAATCAAGGTTTGGCAAGTTCCAACCATAAGGTAAGTTTACATTTTTGAAGATTTCTTTGTTAAACTTTGTGTACATGTTATGGGTGTTGGTTTTGTGAAGAAAATTTTTAAGTTTGAAGAGTTATTGAGATATCCATTTTTGGGCAGCCATGTAGTCATGTATTTGATGAAATAATTGTGCATATATTTGATGAGAAATGATGTTGGTTATGTGATTTAATATCCTAGTAAAATAATTCATATGTATATGGTGATTCTTGCACTTGGATGGGAATTGATGAATTGTAGGACACTTTAGTGTTGAGGGACATTTTCGGCAGCCTTGGAACTCTTGGATAAGTGTATGTGTTCATGAAGATATGGGCAGAATTGTGGCATTAAGGATAGATGGATATGTATATGAAATTGTTGTGTAAAGTGTATGTAAAAACTAGTAATGTTTATGTGTATGTGTAATTGTATTTAGACTTTGGAAATTAGAGTTATATTTGGTGTGTTGAGGATAATTGTAATATGCCCAAAGTGATGTTAATGTAAAGTGAAATATGGTTTTGGTAATGAACCAAAACAGAAATGGTAAGGGGGAGTGGACATGTAGTAATGTAAGTGTGTAATTGATGTGTGTTAAGCAAAGTAACTAAGGGCAGTGTACATTTTAGCCTATAACTTTAAATGTGTAACCTCAATTGGTATGAGACCAATTGGAGGTGAAACTAGGCACAAAATGTGCCAACTTTCATTGAGAAAACATACTAAAATTCTGCTTGCAAGGTGACCTAAGAAAATGACCAATTCGGATTAGGTGCAATTAAGACCTGAAAAATGACCAATTGGGAAGCAGTGAGTGTTTAGGCCATAACTCACTCAAAACAGGTCCAATTGACCTGAAATTTTAACCATGAATAGTTAAGACCCATACCTATAAGTCTTATGAAGACACTAAAGCCCAGAAATGACCATAAGCAAGTCAAACAGCTTGCACAAGTTCGGGTCCAAAAACTGGCCGAACCAAATTGACCTAAAATTGACCTAATTTGATACCATTTGACCAGCAATAGTATAATGACCATAACTCGGTCTACTTAACTCGGAATGACCTGAAATTTTGCACCGCGGTCCATAAGGCATAGATCTACAAGTTTGTAGTTTCGACCAAAACCCGAAAACCGAGGGAACTAGGTCGTCCGGCTAGGTCAAACTAGTATCCCGGAATCCAGCAAGTTGCATTAAAATGCACTGAACAAGGAAATGACTTTGGTAAAACGTACCAACCCTAAAACCCTATCGAATGTGACATATTAATGATACCAAAACCTAATTTACCTAGAACGCATCGAGGGTCGGTATATTAGGTGATTAAGCAAATAAAGGTATTCAGTGAATTGTTTATCGAACATTATCGTTAGAGACAATTTAATTTAGTACTGAAACACTTCAAATTGTGTTTCTCAGTTACCAAAGACTCAGGAAAAGAGAAGGAAACACTGAGTCCAGATCAAGAGACAGTTATCAGAGGTTTGTGCACAACTAGTTTTTAACTGATTTTGTTTGAAATTTTGATATGATTAAATGACATACTTTTCTTATGTATTATGTTTAACAAGCATTGGATTTAATTCAATGATCATTGAAAATTGTCATAGTATGTATGAATTTAGCTTTGTGAAATGGTATTTCCACAAGTATTAAGCATTATTATGGATTGAATAAATTATGTTTTGGAAAATTGTGATAGAACATGTTTTGAATTGTTATGGTAATTTTCATGGAAAAATGCAAATTTATGATTTGAATTGTGATGAGCATAAAAATTATTGGATATTAGAATTGAATTTGAATCGAATTATATTGTGATTTATGCTTACTAAAAGGATTGTGATATTGTTTTATATCTCACTATAGATGCTTGACTAGGTTATTACCCGTCTCTCTCATTTGTTGAGAGACAATGGAGTGAGTTGTGTTTTGATTACCATGGTACGTGCATAGGCTTAGATTTTCCTCTGATTTGAGGTTAGATCTAAGTTTATTTTATCGTTATGGCCCTTGCGGAAGATTCATTATTGTGATGGTACTGTGCACGATGATTCGACCTCCCCAACCATAAGGAGTTAGAATCTGATTCGACCTCCCCGACCATAGGGAGTTAGAATCACATCGAATATGGCCCTTTCGGATTAGTCTTGCATAGTTAGTGAGATAAAGAATGAGTTTTGAGATAAAGATTGATTTTTGAGATACAACATGGTTTTTGAGATACATAATGATTTTTGAGATACAGAATGGCTTTTGAATGGTAAAGAATTGTGATTTCAATTATGGTTTATATATAATTGATTTTGTTGGAATTACTTAAATGGATAGTCATGATTTGATAAATTGAATTTTGTGATCAAAGTCATTTATACAAATGGTTTACATTATTGGCAATGAATAATTTGAGTTGTGGAATTTGATGAGTATTCAGATTTCTAAATTATTTACTGTAAATTTTGTCAATATATATTGTATTATGTTTTAAATTATAGTTGTGTACCACTGAGTTCACCACTCAGCGATAGCTTTGTATCTTTGTCATGAGTAAAAGAGCATAGAGCAGTGAATAAGTTTCTTTGAAGACATATTCAGATCAGCTCCAGGTATATCATAGGTATACCCATGTACATAGGTTTTGATGTATGCATGTAATAATATGTATGTAAATTATTTGAGCAGTTGTATAGAAACTCTTGTAAAAAATTTTGGTATGTAATTAAATGTAAATTATTGTAAATGTAAATTTGAGATTTCATTTACTTGAATAGTTTTGTATTATATTTCTTGTATCTCAGTCTTTGAAAAATCACTGCGGATTTGAGTTGAGAAATATGTTGTGTTGAGAAATATGTTGGAGTTGAGATTTACAAATACATATTGAAGTGCTTTTTACAGGTTTTCTGAAGAACTGTTTTATCCAAAATACAGATGGCACTCTGCCAAAATTTTTACAGAAATTCCAAATAATTTAAATGTGTTAGTTCTATCACTTTAGTTCAAAAAGATTTTTAACACCTGTAAATAGTGCTCACCACTGTAAAAGAAGTAAGAAAAGTTTTTAAAATCCCTTGTAGTGTATTTAATGGGTTATTAGTAGACGGAGTTGGTAATTCATTAGGTATACTGCGGGATCATGTTATGCCTTACAGAGGGGTAGGGTGTGACAGGGCCATATGAGGTATTGGAAAGAGTGGGTCCTTTGGCTTATCGTTTGGCACTACCTCCAGAGTTGGAGAAGATACATAACGTCTTCCATGTGTCTATGTTGAGGAGGTATCGATCAGACACATCTCATGTACTATCAGTAGAAGAAATTGAAGTGAATCCAAACCTCACATATGAAGAAGAACCCATAAAGATTCTGGCTTATGAGGTGAAACAGCTACGGAACAAGCAGATACCATTGGTAAAAGTGTTGTGGAACCATCATTCGGGCCAGGAGGCTACTTGGGAACGAGAGGAGGACTTGAGGAGACAACACCCACAGCTGTTCAGAGATTGATACCAGGTAAAATTTCGAGACAAAATTTATTTAAGGGAGGGAGAATTGTAACACCCCTATTTGTATAGCCTGGTATATTTTACTGTTCCGGTGACCGGTGTCGGTCCGGACAATTAAGGGGATTAAAACCACACTTAAGTCAACTAGAGAAGCCATAAACACAAATAATTAGTAATGTTCAATTAGTTAAGTATAAATAAGAAAAACAGAACATAAGAGGTTAAACGAGCCGAGAGTCACAGCGATGGGTGACCTCCTCGGGAACGACTACGAAGTCGTTTTAAACTCAAATTTCGAACCATAAAATGTGACGCTGCGGTCCTTAGGACCCTTATGAACACAGTGGAAAAGAGAAAATCACGAAAAAGAACTATTAAGCCAGTCAAATAATTAGGTCAGGGAGCCAGAAGAAATATGGAATTATTTACAAACCGGGATGAACCGGCGAGGGGCAATTTGGTCAATTGACCCTGAGAATTGACTCCTAACCTAACTGTCAAATAAAATTGGAGAAAAGAAAATTTTGGGATCAAGAATTAAATTAAAGAACTAATAGAAAAATAGAAAAAAAAAAGAGAGAAAAATGAAAAAGTAAAAAGGTGATGACATCATGCATGACCTCATGCATGATGCCATAAATAAATTAATTAATTTAATTATTAATTTAGATTTTGTGGTCTTCCATAACCTAAAAGAAATAAAGAAAAGAAAAAAAAACATTATTTGGTCATCTTCCATCTCCCTTGCCGCCTCACTCTCTCCTTCATTTCACCATTTTTAATCTTCCATTAAAGCTTGCACTCAAGCTTTAATTTGTTCACTTACCCTTCATAAATCCCATAAAAACCTTACTAGAGCTTGTAATCTCAACTTAAAAAGAAGATTGAAAGAAGAAAGGAGAACAAAAGATTGAGATTTGAGGATCTAAGCAAAGGTTAGTCTCTTAACTATCAATTAGTTAATTAAATGCATCATTAGTTGTTGAAATGAGCTTAGAAATTAATGAAATGAAATAAAAATATGGGGTGAGGACCATTACTGAAATTTCAGCCTGTTGAAGGGGAGCATGATCTTGTATGGTTTGATGGATTTAAATGAGTTTATGGACCTCCATTAGTTGATTGATTATGGTTGAAAGCTTTGAATTTAGTTAATTGCAACAATTAAGTGAATTAGGGTTTTGGAACTTAGGGTTTGTGAACCAAAAATGTAAGAAATGAGCAAATGGCATGTTTGACCTATTGTGAAGTGAAAAATGGTCAATTGTGATCAAATGAGTTGTGTTTGAATTGTTGGAGTTGAAGCCAAATTCGGAGGGTATATGGTCATGCTGCTAGCAGCATGACCAAGTCAACTTTGAAGGACCAAAACTGAAATTTTACAAGTCCAATTGATATGGTATCAATTGGGGATGAAAATAGACATAAAATGACACAATTTTCATTTAGGAACCATGCCCAAAAACTGACCAAAACCTAGTGAACAAATTGACCAAAGTTGAATAAGAGCAGTCTGCCACTCTACAAACTGACCAAATGAACAGTATTTGTTCATTTGGTCATAACTGAAGCTAGGCAGGTCAAATTGACCTGAAATTTTACCAGTGGTTAGATGAGATATAGACCTAAAACTTTCATGAAGAACACAAGTCCAAATTATACCAGCAACCAAGCCATCTGGCCACCCCAAGTTGGTGACTCAAATCTGCCAGCACCAAAATTTGCCCAGAAAATCTGGGTTGTGTCCAATCCGGCAGCCCTAGTTCAAATGGCCATAACTTGAGCTACAAAACTCCAATTGGGGTGATCCAAAAATGAAAATAAACTTAAGACAATAAGGAACATTTTCTATGAAGAAAGATTTGCCAAATTCCAATAGTAGATTGACCAATGGAACAGTGCAACTAGGAGCACCAAAACTGAAAATTTGACAATTTTGCTTGAAGGACTTAAGCTTTGAGAAAATGACAAAAACCAACAAATTTAATGACCAAAATGTGGTATGTGGGTGAAGTTGGAGTTCCCATACCTATTAAGCCTTAAAAAGTCAACAATTTAACTTGAATAGTGTAGTGAATAGTAACCTGAAACACAAAAACTTCGAGAACGTCGAAATTAGTACATTAAAGCTAGGTAAAAATGAAGTGAAATTTATTTTTGGATTTATGCTAAGTTATGGTCCTGAAATACTGTGAAATTGTGTGTTTCAGCTGAAAAAGACTTAGAAACTCGAAGAGACTGAGTCAAGGCCTAAAGGCGACTCACGTCAGGTCTGTGCACAGTAATTTTTATTTGAATATATGATTCTTGAAAAATTGATTTTTTTTGAGCTAGTTACGAATTGTGTTGCCATTTATGATTGTGAATATGACTTTGAAAGTTTACCAGATTTCCAATAAATTATTTGAATAAATTGTTTTGAATTAATTTTGTGTTCACACTTAGCATGACAGTATCACACTATTCCTCCTCCATTTATGGGGTTGAGATCGTTTATTTTCCTCCCTCTCTGGTTTACCAGTTGAGGTTGAGATCGGATGAGTACTCATTAGCTAGCTAGCCACGTCCCTCATTGATTTCGATTAATGGGGTTGTAGATTGCTTTATCGTGGTGTACAACACGGCATTGATCGGAAATTTTGTGTCATGGCTTAAGTTGTGTATGATTTTGGCAACACTGTGTTTATGAAATTATTTGACTAAATTGTGTTTATATGAGCTTTGATATTTGTGAAATATGATTGAGAAGTATTCAAATTGTGTTTCATCAATGAATGATTTATGTATTGCATTTTAAATTTTTATTGTGCACCACTGAGTATGTTTATACTCAGCGATAGCTCATTTTGCTGTCGTAGATAAGAGCAAGGAGAAAGCAGCAGAGTGAGCTGCTATCGAATTGTGGACCACATCGATCATTTTGTACGGGTATTATTTTATACCCTTGTAGATAATTTTGATGTAAATATGGAAATGTTGTATGTATCAATGAAAGTTGAGCAGTTGTAAATAAATTGTAATAATATTATTTTGGATTTCCTTCTGCAAATTTAATATTTGTACATATGAATTTCATGTTTTATGCCTTGTGAATGAAGTATTAAATATTTTGAGATGATGAATTTTGATTTGTATTGTGGAATTACTTTGAAGTGATTTGAATTGAGTTGATTTGAGGTTTATTGGAGGTTGGGAGTTGTGAAAAATTTTTGGAAGTGTTTTTCGCAGGTATTTGAAGAACTGTTTTCTCTAATTACAAATGAAACTCTGTCAAAATTTTTATAAAATTTGCGGCAAAATTAAGATGGACAAAATTTTTTACTAGTATTTAAACTTTGAATAAATAGTTTTTAATTCCTACCAAAATGCTCACCACTTCCAAAATGTAAGAAAATTGTTTTAAAATCCCTTGTAAGGTACTTAATGAGTTATCGGTAGGTGAAGTTCGGTAGTTCATTAAGTATTCTACGGGATCATGTTATGCCTTACGAAGGGGTAAGGTGTGACATATGAAGTGTGTAGACACCATATTTTGGTCGATCAATAAATTCATCATTTGGCAGAAATGACAATTCTAGTGTAATTGACTTTCATCTATTAATTCACCAATTTCATGTAGTTTCAGAATCGGGATCCGATCCCAATATTATCCGATCTCGATAATGGTGAGTCTGCTGTAGTCGGATCTTGGGATTGCCCGAATTCAATGATGCTGGTTTCAAGTTTTATCAATAATACTGGTTTAATTAATTTTCATCTGTTAGTTTTAATGTTCATCAATTTCATATAGTCAATTTCTCCATCAGGGTCCGATCCTGACATTATCCGATCTCGATAAAGGTTGCCAATCTATTATAGCCCGACCTCAGGATTGCCTGAACTTAATGATACTTATTCTAAGTTTCATTAAGCTCAATCCTATATACTTCAGAGTTCCAGTTTCTCGGTTGAGTGCTGATTATCCGATCTCCAAGCTCATTCTTGTTTTAGTTTTAATTGAAGTTTGATTTCCTAGTTTAGATCCAACTTCTATCTGTAAATAACCTGATCCCAATAACTTTTATTTTGTTCTAGTCTGGTCCTCAGACCATCTGATCTTAATAAAGTTCAATTTTATATACTTGCTTAAATTTCAATTTTACTCTCGAATGAAGTTCAATATTATGTTTTATTTCCAATTTCTATGCTGTTAGTCCGCTCTCTAAAGGTCATTGCATATAATTGAATTTGTAATCTAATGTCGATCACGTGATTATCCGATCTCAATAAGAAAATAAGAAAGACTTATCTTAAAGGAATCTTTTATTTCATTTAACATTTAATTACATCATTATGCGAGCAGGTCCTCCTCAACCCACTCATCAATTACATTGTTTATGTCCTCTCCCTTTGGTTCGCTCTTATTCTCAGCCTCAACACCCAGAGCAAGCTTCTCGAGCCAGGTAAAGTTCTCTTTAGGATAGCACTTGATGAGCTCAGCTAGGAGATCACCATGGGCCTACACATAAGCACTGGCTTCCTTCTCCAAGGCTTTGTTCTCCTTCGTTTTAATCTCCTCAACAAACCTAGACAGGTCGGTAGCTCGATTAGCCTGAGCATCTTCGATTTCCTTCCGTAGTTAAGCTATTAGCTCTTTAGAAGACTTCACTTGTTGCTCTAATTCTTCAATTTGAGCATTCACAGTCGAAAGCTAGTTCTTAAAAGCCATGGCCTCCTGAACCACCTTAGAGATCTCCCTCCTCAAAATGTCCACTACATAGGAAGCCCTCTAAGCCCAACTCAAAGAACACGGGTGAAATTCATTCCAAACCCAAGTCAAGGGATAAGAAGAATAAAAAAAATGCTGAATAGAAGAATAGGCCGAAATTAGTGAAAAAGGACTTTGATAGAGCAATTTATGTGGAAGCCAGGGGAATGCACTTTGAGGTCCACTTTAAATTCATCAATGAGCCTTATATTTTAATTGTTGAGATTGCTAAGAAGATGGGGAAAAGCCCACAGTTCGACTTTGTATTCCTGACTGATCTGTGTTAGCTCAGAGCGATTAAAAATTGACATCACCTCGTCCATAGGAAGAGCTTTTTCCCTTGGGAACAGAGCTTGTCCTTGGCTCGGCTCGATAGCCTAGTTAGGAATTGGATGGACTTCTATTTTAGTCTCAAGTCACCTACTTGGTCCGACTTATTCATCCTCATTGAAGGACTACGAAACATGTATTGATGGGCGGCTCCTCTCTCTCTGACCATTGGTGCTGCTCATTTTCAATTGAAGAAGGAAAATGTATGACGGAAAAAAAAATCAAACACTGTACCTTAGATGGAAAACGTTGCCAGAGATCAAGAACTAGAAAAGAGAACTCTCTGAAGATTTGAGAGAGAAGAGAGAAAGCAAAAATGTGGAATGTGAGAGTGACCGCCTCCCCTTTATATATATAGCCATAAGCATTTAATGCCTGCGAGACCCAAAGCGGTATCTTGGTTAACAAAAATATTTAATATTTTCCCAATATTTAATGCACACCAGAAGAGACTGGATAAAGATAGATCAGATGAAGGAGATCGGATGAAGGGCTTTTGAACGACCATAGATCGGATTGAAAGAATTCAAATAAAAGGTGATGTGGAGAGACTGCAGGTTAAATAAGAGATTGGAGAGAGTGACTTCAGAAAGAGAGAGAAGACAGATCAAGAGGGATCGGATGAGGATGACTAAAGATCAGTTTAGATAGAGAGACCTAATGAAGAAATCAGAAACCACTAGATCAAAAGGATGTCAAATTAAGATCAGAATAGAAAGGTTGTGTGAGGATTTCAGAGACATTACTTTGAATCCTAGCCTTTGGTTTGCAAGATCAAATTTTCACCATCAGCTTTGAGTTAGTTAAAAGTGATTGGGGTACAATTCAATATTCATTATTAATCCTTTTTGTAAAGATGAATCCGGGCCATTGATTCAAAGTAGATAAAGCATTTTGGCGCACTCCAGTCTCCACCGTTGATTTTATTTATAAGGACAAATCTCAGACCCTCGGATTAAAATGGTCAATGCAAATTTGGTACCTTCCAATCCCAACCCTTGATCTGATTTGTAAGGCATAACTCTCAACCGCTAGATCAAAGAAGAAAAGGACAGAGGAGTCCTGGATTGATCGCTGCCCTTAAATCCTTAGTCACTTTAATTCTTGACTTTTGGATGTTGTCCTTTTGAATTGAGACCCTTCTTCTTTTTCATCTTGAATCCTGGCCCTCCATTTTAAGGCTCCCGTTCCCTATAAATACCCAAAGTTTTCACTGTTGAAGGAGTCCTTTTTCAGAAAAAGAGTTTAAAAGAATATAAGGAGGAGGCTTTAGAAGCGTCAGTTTTCTAAAGAATCTTCATTGTAGCATCAGCATCAGATAGTTTACCTTCACCAAATTACCTAAGCTCGTCACTTCAAAAACCAATTTGACATTCTTCTGGTTCCATTTCTGAGCTTCATACGCTAGAACTCATTGACCCTATCATTGCTAAAGCCCCTTTGAAGGTAAAATTCTTGACCCCTACATGCTTCTTTTAAGGGGATAAAGTCACATCTGCAATGTTACGTAAGCTAGAATCTGAGCACTATAAATATTTAGTTATGCCGAACTCTTGGGGAAATAAGATTAAAATTGATTTATGCTTATTTTGTAAGCATTATCGTCATGTGGTTACAATACTATAAAATGTCATTTTTTTTATCTCATTTCAAAATAGTTTAGGAATAATAGTTTGAGTTTAGATGAAATATAAGTAGTAATTAGAGTTTGGATGTAGTAAACAGAGTAAAGAGAGTTTGGATGTGACTATAGGAGATTAGCAATAAATATAATAGGGTACTATAGAATAAGGTTGAAATTGATTTATGACAGTTTTGTGAATATTATTGTTATGTTGATGTAGTACTATAAAATGTCACTTTTATCATTTTATTTCATATTAAAAGCATGTTTTCTCATTTCGAAGTGGTCTAGGAATAATAGTGTAGATTTGGATGAAATAATAGGTAGAGTAAAGAGAGTTAGGATGTGACTATAGGAGATTGGCAATAATAAAAGTAGGGTACAATAGAATGAGTTCAAGCATTGCATGGTCAGCAAATCTAAGAGATCGAAAGTAACACGTATAGCTGTCATACATAATATAGAGTTAGGAAATAGTGCATTTTTATTTTATAAAATTTATCATTTTATAGATCAGGAAATAATAAGAGTCTGGGGGAAACGTAGCATAATCTCTTTATATAATATTGGGAGTTCGGGAGAGAGTCTTTTCGTAGAACCCCTTCCATATTTATGAAAAGCATTTTCTTAAAAGTTCTTTTTTAAAAATATTGGGAGTTCGAGAGAGAGTCCTTTACTGAAACCCCTTCCACATATATGAAAAGCATTTTCTTGAAAGTTTTTAAATATGGGAGTTCGAGAGAGAGTCCTTTCCTTGGACCCACTTTATATTTATGAAAAATATGTTTTTTTTACTTCTCTTAAATTTCGGAGAAAAGTTTTCCATCTAACATGTCAATGAATATGCGATTTTGAAGCACAAAGGAGAGTTCTTCCTTGGATTATATTCTTCTTGAAGGAGAGTTCTTCCTCGAATTTGATAATCTAAACTTGCACAATTCGACTTCATCTTTAAGTTGCGGATTCATCCATCAATATAGGTAAAGACTTTATGGTTGATATTGTCAATGATGGGACTTTGATTCATTAATTGAGATTCCTCATTGATGAAGAAAACTCTCTAGGCTTTAATTAACTTATTCCTGTTACATTGGAGTCCCAATTAAAAGGAATGAAAATCCATACCTATATTGATTCGATTAATAAAAATTCACTTCACACACTGTACCCTCAATTGTTTGGATACCAATGATGGGATAAATGGTGAGTAAGCCAAGAGTCCTCCTTACTCATTACGGATCTCTAAGGACCCAAATGATGCTTCTTCAAAATTAGAGTCCTAATTTTACAGAGGGAGGAATTTAATAAAAATCATAATAAAAGTCAGAGTCACAATTCACCCTAGGGTCATTCTATCTACTCATGTTCTTGGAACAACCCCGATGGTGATACATCAAACGTTCATATAGTAAATATGGGAACTTATATTGTAATTTAAACCCCAAAATTATCAATTTTAAGTCACAAAGAGCACATCTTTAAATCCACTTACTCTTGTTAAGGGACGATGTGGAGTGCCTAACACTTTCCCTACACGTATACGGATCCTGAACCCAGAATCTCTTTCTTAGAAGTGGTAAAATTATTATTATTTTTTTATTTTTCAATAATAAATGTTTTTTTTTAATTTTTCTCAAAATTAAAAGTGGCGACTCCTCACTTCCCATTTCAGTGAGAATCGTCCGGCGATCGTAAAACCCTTGTGATAGCTTGGTGACTCCACTGGGGACTGTTAAATCCTAAAAGGAAAAAAAGTTTAGAGGTCTGAAAGTGGATTTAACTTTGTGCTCTTATAAATTAATAATTATAGGGTTTAACTTAAGAACATCGAGGGCTTTATCATTTGGTAAATTTAAATTTTTCTCTTGTCTTTATTACTAACCATTTAATTTGTTTAAGTGTTTTCTTGCGTGGTGTAGCAGTGCCGTTTTAATTTCCCTAAACAAGGAAGAGGTGTGTATGTCCCTTCACACACCTAATACGTACACAATATCCTCACATGCTTCAGCCCTATACCCGGGCTTTCTTTTATCCTCTAGGAAATAGGAGGAAGTCGTGTAGCGGTACCCGTAGGTTTCCCTATTAGTATCCACAAAGGCTTTTGCTCATATTGGAACTTGTTTTATCTATTGTGATACCCATGGGTTTTCCCATTAGTACCATGATAATGAAATAAGGCTCTACTATTCGTAGTAGGGACATTTTGGGGACCTTTAAACCTTAGTAAATTAGACCCAAAGCTAAACCATCACGTTGGTAAAAGCCCTAGTAAGCCATCTCTGAGGGTAGAGCCATTCCATTCAGTACCACCCACCTGGCATTAGGGTTATCCCGTTTCTAGGATAAAAGGGACACACTTCTTCTTTCTTTTCATTTATTTGTCATTTGATCACTCTCATTTTTTTTTGAAAAAAGTAATTTTGAATCGTACTTTTTAAGCAGTCTAAACACCTTCCTACTTTGATAGATGTGTAGACACAATTGGCTTTGGCAGTATAACTCGAAATTACTTGAGTTATATATTTACATTTTTATGATTTGATTAATTTTTTTTTTTGAGCATAGGTTGTTTGTAAGGGGTAAGTAAAAAGGTCCCGATGGCATCTTCAAGTCAGTCAACTGGGGAAATCACAAGGCAAGAACAAAATGCTCGACATTGGTGTAGTTTAATTCAAAGTTCAAAATCCTTACAAGTAGAAGAGAGGACATTGAAGTAGGAGCTCACTCATTACTCCCATTCGATCCTGATAAGATTGAAGTGAGTTGTTGAAAGTTGCTTCCTCCACACATCCAAACAATGTTCGAGAAGAAGTATGGGGAATTGCCTCTTTGTTATGGGTCAAGATATAAGGTTCTGCTCTGAAGGTATTATTATCCACATGGAATCCCACTTACAGGGTTTTCTCTTTCAATGACATTGATACAACACCAACGATAGAAGAGTATTAGTCACTGTTAGAGATCCCCTATGTGGCTCAAAATCGTGCTTATCTTCATTTTGACTATAAGCAGACGTGAAAACGACTTTCCAGTATAATAGGAGTTTCAGTAAAGGAAGCAAAAGCTAAGGAAACTATTAAGGGCAATTCCGACGAGTGCTCTTGGGCCTATATCAAGAAGATTTTAGATCAACATATTTAGAATGGAAGGATGGAGGTTGCTCTGCCAACACTTACTTTGAGTATTTATGGGTTAGTTTTATTGCCTGGGCCTCTGGAGATAGTGAGCTGGAACGTGGTAGAGCTATTTTGGGCAATTGAGAAGCAGAACATTAATCCAACCCCTGCTATCATTATTGAAACTTTTCTGACTTTGACATACTGCTGATAAAAGGGTAAAGGAACTTTGAAGTACTGTATTCAACTACTGTATCTCTAAATCTTGAGCCATTTCTTGTCACACCCTATCCCTTATAAGGCATGACATGTTCCCATAGCATACCTAATGAATTACCAAACTCTACCTACAGATAACCCATTAGTTATGCTACAAAGGATTTTAAAACAAACCATAACTTTTTATCTTATCAATTCTTTTGCGGAAAACTGCATGAGAATAGTTAAAATTCCATGTAAACATTCATTGGAAATAATGATAGACTAAATATTACAAAAGTTACATTTTCATAAGTCTCAAAGTAAAATACAAAATAGTTACAAACTCAAAATGAGATAGCAATGCAATGCTTTTAAATACAAACTGCTCAATATCCGTACATCCATACATATAGGTACAAAATACATCCAAAGGAATCACAATGGTATACCTAACGTAAATACCCACAAACAATACCAAAATGCTGTTTTCAAGTCTCTCACTCGATAGCCTTATCCTTTCCCTTACCTGCGACAACATAAAGAAGCTATCGCTGAGTATATCACTCAGTGGTGCACAACTAATAACTTTAAAACTTAAGGTAAAACACAATTTGTCAAAGCATAATAAATCTCATTTTTCTTAAGCATGAAAACTTCACAAGAGTTCTAAGTTCATAAGAGCCATTTATTAGAATAACATTGCAAATGAGAAATCATACTTCATAAATCACAATTCACAAAGCATTAGTGTTGCCAACATCAACACACAGTTCAGGCCATGACACAAAATTTCACGATCAGTGCCGTGTTGTACACCACGACAAAGCAATCTCAACCTCACTAACCGTTATTAATGAGGGAAGGGCTAGCTAGCTAATGAGTACTCATGTAGTCTTACCCCACTAACCATTATTAATGGGAGACATAATCAATATCAATTATAAAACCCCAAGTAGTGTCACACCCTACCCCTCTGTAAGGCATAACATGATCCCGTAGTATACCTAATGAATTACCAACTCCGTCTACTGATAA
The DNA here is from genome assembly GCF_030052815.1 of Hevea brasiliensis. NCBI lineage: Eukaryota > Viridiplantae > Streptophyta > Magnoliopsida > Malpighiales > Euphorbiaceae > Hevea > Hevea brasiliensis. The sequence goes on from NC_079498.1 coordinate 39,813,147, forward strand.
CCCATTAAATACACTACAAGGAATTTTAAAAACTTTTCTTACTTCTTTTACAGTGGTGAGCACTATTTACAGGTGTTAAAAACCTTTTTGAACTGAAGTGATAGAACTAACACATTTGAATTATTTGGAATTTCTGTAAAAATTTTAGCAGAGTGCCATCTGTATTTTGGATAAAACAGTTCTTCAGAAAAACCTGTAAAAAAGCACTTCAATATATATTTCCAAATCTCAACTCCAACATGTTTCTCAAGACAACATATTTCTCAACTCAAATCCATAGTAATTTTTCAAAGACTGAGATACAAGAAATATAATACAATTTTTACAAGTCAAAATAACTCATAATTTATTTTACAACTTTAATGTACAATTTTATTTTACAACTGCTCAAAAACAAGAACACTATATACATACAGTGAACATACATTACAATATAAAATGCAGAATATGGTATACTCAATATACCCGATGATTTCTTGCTGAATATACTAGCAGCCTAGTCTGCTGCCCTGTCAGTCTGTCTACCTGCGACAGCAATGAAAAGCTATCGCTGAGTAAAATTTACTCAGTGGTGCACAATAACAATTTGAAATGCAATATATAAATCTTTTATTGACAGTTCACAAATTAAATGATTCACAATTTACAAAATTCACCTAACACAAATTTGATCAAGTAATTGAATAATACCGTTTTGCAAATCAATAATACAATTCGATCAAATAACTGAATAATACAATGTTGCCAATCGATAACATAATTTAGGCCATGACACAATTTTTCCACACATGCCGTGTTGTACACCACGACAAGACATACTCACCCCAATAATTGAAATCAATGAGGGAGGAAGCTAGCTATATAATGAGTACTCATCCACACTCACCTCAGACTGGGAAGTCAATGAGGGAGGAACATAATCACACTCACCCCAGACTGATAAGTCAAAGAGGGAGGAACATATCACACTCACCCCATAAATGGAGGAGGAACATAGTAATAGTGTCATGCCAAGTGTGAATCAAAACAATTTCAAATCACAATATTTCATACAAACCATAAATCACATTTTATCTCAAAATTTCCATTTGCAAAGTTGGCAACACAATAATTTTCAAATAATATTCCCAAAACCAAAGCAATAAAAAATTATTCATTTCTCCAAATAAATTTGCTAGTAAAAGCAGTGAATATAAAAGTATTGTGCACGGACACAATTTAAAACAATAACATACAAATAATTATAATTTACTTCAATTGAAAATTTCAAAAGAAATACTTATTATGCACAAACCTCTGATAACTTTCTCTTGGCTCTGACTCAGTGTTTCCTTCCCCTCCCTGAGTCTTTGCTAACTGAGAAACACAATTTGAAGTGTTTCAGTACTCATTTAAACTGTCTCTAACGATAATGCTTGATAATTAATTCACTGAATTCATTTATTCGCTTAGTTAACCTACTATGTCGACCCTTGGTACATTCTAGGTAATTTAGGTTTTAATGTCATTAATATGTCACATTCGATAGTCTTTTAGGGTTGGTACATGTTACCAAATTCATTTCCGTGTATACTGCATTTTCTTGCGATTTGCTGGATTCCGGGATACTAGTTTGACCTAGCCGGACGACCTAGTTCCCTCGGTTTTCGGGTTTTGGTCAAAACTACAAACTTGTAGATCTATGTCTTATTGCACGCGGGGCAAAATTTCAGGTCATTCTGAGTTATGTAGACCAAGTTATGGTCATTTTACTATTGCTGGTCAAATTGCACCAAAATTGGTCACTTTAGGTCACTTTAGGTCATTTTAGGTTCGGCCAGTTTTTGGACCCGAACTTGTGCAAGCTTTTTGACTTACTTATGGTCATTTCTGGGCTTTGGTGTCTTCATAAGACTTGTAGATATGGGTCTTAACTATTCATGGTTAAAATTTCAGGTCAATTGGACCTGTTTAGAGTGAGTTATGGCCTAAACACTAATTGCTGCTCAAATGGTCAATTTTCAGGCCTCATTTGCACTTAATCCGGATTTGGTCATTTTTCAAGCTACCTTACAAGCAAAATTTTGGCAAGCTTTCTTCATGAAAGTTGGCAAATTTTGTGCCTAGTTTCACCTTCAATTGGTCTCATACCAATTGGAGTCACACACTTAAAGTTATAGGCCTAAAACTCAAACTGCCTTATTGAAATTCTTGCATACACATCAAGCATCACTTTTAACACTCACCAACTTAACCTTCAAACCAATTCTGGTTGTACCACAACCTAAACATAATTTATAACATATTATAGGTCATTTTGGCAGCTTACAATTACATTCAATGGGAACCAACAAGTGCAGAATTTGTCCAACTCAATTTACAACAATTCAATCACCAATTCATGCCCATTTACATGTCCCACTTTACACCACCATACATACACTCAAACTGCCATAACAACCAACACATTTTAACACCATTATTTCATAAACCAAGCATGAATTCCAGCATTCCTCAAGAGTTAACAAACTGTTGCAATGGTACATTTACATTCCATTAATTTCTAAGCTTTAAATTTCATTTCACATTTACATATACCAAGTATACATCACCCAAACAATTTCCTACACAATATACATTTAATCAATCATTTAATTCACCATTTACAAGCACAAATAAACTGCCTTCAAGGTACTTCCATGGCTGCCAAAAGTGCACATTCCCATTCAACATCAAAACTCAAAAATTTCTTCATAAATCAAACACCCATAACATTCCTACTAACTTTAATGAAGCAATAACCCAAAAATATAAACTTACCACTTTGGAAATTCTTCAAAACTCCTCCAAAACTTGGTCTTCTTGCTGCCTATCTACTGCCCATTGTGTAAGGATCACTTTTAATGGAGAGACTTACAAGAAATTATGGCTTGAAAGTGAAGATTGGAGTTCATGCATGGAGCTTGGAAGCTTTGGCCATGGAGTTCTTCTTGGGAGCAAATCGGTTGCTGTTTAGGAAGGTTGAAGAAGATGACAATCTGTCCAAAAATGAGGATGTAGTGGTCCACTTAGGTGAGTTAGTGGAGCACCATGTGTGATTAAATATTTATTTAATCTTAAATTCCCAATTTCTCACATTAAGCTCCCAATTTTTGCTATTTACTTTAGGTACCACCAATTTAATTTTTCATGACATTTTCCAAGTGTAATATCATGTATTTTTAATGGACATTTAAGTCAAAAGACAACTCGAGGTGTCAAATGACCACAATGCCCTTGTTCGGGTTGCATTCCCGATTTTTCGGTAATACCGGGTTTTGTCCGTTTTTCGATTTCTCACTTTTCTTTATACTAATTATTTAATTTTTCTTTGATATTTCTAATGATATTTATACTTCAATAGGGGCCTATTTAAGTCCTAAAAATATTTCCCAGGGTTCCCCGTGGTCCAGAGCTAGTCAACGGTCCACGCTGTGACTTCCCAGTGCGATCACCCATCGCTAGGGTTCTCGGCTCGCTTAACTTAGTTGCATTTCTTTACTATTATTTTTCCTTTATTTTTCTTGTATTTTATTTTCTTGTATTTCATTATTTAATGTCTCCTCACTCATATCGAAGCGTAGTTCTAGGCATTCTAGCTGTCCGGACAACACTGGTCACCGGAACAGTAGAACGCACTACCGAACTTAGGGGTGTTACAAGTAGCCGTTACTACTGGCGAGTTCCGAAGGGACTGTCATGCTAACAGTGGTTTCAAAACAACTTTCAAGAGTTTCTAAATCAATAATCACATTTGCAAAACAATTGCATATTCAAATCATCATAAAATCCATAAAAGGGGTGGCAACACACAAATTCCTCAAATACAAGAGAAAAACATACCTCATTCAAAATAAACTCATTCAAATAAACTTATTCAAATCAATTTACGAAGCTAAAACAAAGAAAAATATTAGTTGTGCACAAACCTTCAATGCTCTCCTTTATTGTTACCTACTTCTCCTTGTCCGTTCCAACTTCTTTTTCTACTAAAAATACACAAATAGAATACCTCAATACCAATCTCAATTGCTGCCAAGAACTCATTATATGCATGTCTAATGCATCCCAAGTTAGCTTTGAAAATTTTAGAATATTTTGGTTTTGGGACAGCTTGGTGCCCCAATCTTTGAATCCAATTTTTACCTAGTTTCGATCATAATTTGGTGAGATGTTCTTCATAAAAATTGTTCATTTAGGTCTTAACTTTATTTTCCTTTTTGAATCGCCTAATTCGGAGCTGTGTAGCTCAAGTTATGCCCAAAACACCATTACTGTTCACGTTATTATTTATGCTGCAAATTTTATTCTGGCAGATTTATCGATCCAACTTCGTTCAGCAATTTGACCAAGTTAAGTCCATAATTTGGTCTAATGTTCTCATATGAAATGTTCTACTATGTCTTAGGTTTCCATCGGTTTAAGAATCACCTAAATTGGAGTTTTCTAGAGAGAGTTATAGCCTTGCAAAGTTTACTGTTCATTTGGTCAATTTTAGGTGCCCAGATTCTGGCAGATTCGGTGACCCGAATTTGTTTCGCAATTTGATTGAGTTAAGTTCATAATTTAGCCTAACATTCTTCATTTGAAATATTCTACTATGTCTTAGGTTTCCATCGGTTCAAGAATCGCCTAAATCGGAGTTTTCTAGAGAGAGTTATAGCCTTGCAAAGTTTACTGTTCATTTGGTCAATTTTAGGTGCCCAGATTCTGGCAGATTCGGTGACCCGACTTTGTTTCGTAATTTGATTGAGTTAAGTTCATAATTTGGCCTAACATTCTTCATATGAAATATTCTTCTATGTCTTAGGTTTCCATCGGTTCAAGAATCACCTAAATCGGAGTTTTCTAGAGAGAGTTATAGCTATTGAAACTTTACTGCTCATATGGTAATTCTGCAGTTTTGCAGATTCAGTAACTCAACTTTGCTCAATAATTTGATTGGGTTAATGGAATAATTTGGGTTTGTGTTCTTCATGAAAGTTTTAGGTCTATATCTCATCTAACTACTGGTAAAATTTCAGGTCATTTTGACCTGCCTAGCTTGAGTTATGACCCAAACACGATTACTGTTCATGTGTACTGTTCATACTGCAGTTTTTCAAGTTTGGTCAGTTTGTTCACTAGGTTTTGGTTACTTTTTGGGCATACTTCCTAAATAAAAATTGTGTCATTTAGTGCCTATTTTCAGTCCCAATTGGTCCCATACCAATTGGACTTGTAAAATTTCATTTTTGGTCTCTAAACCCTAATGTTCAAAACCCTAATTTTTCTCCCATTTGGCCAAAACCCTAGTTTAGGTTCTATATATGTTTTCTTTCATTTTCTTATGAAATTTCATCATAAATTAACTTCATTCCAAGCTTATACAACTAATCTAACATGAAAAGAAAATTACCTCTTGTTGATTTCTTTCCAACTTCACTTTTCTTCCGATTCTTGTTCTCCTTGCTTTTAATCTCTCAATCAAAGATCTCTTTGATGTTTTCTTTTAGTGGGCTATGGAATTTATGAAGGGAATTTAAGGGAATTAAAACTTGGGAGGGAAAATCAATGAGGGGAAGAAGTGGAAGAAGAAGAGAAAAAGAGAGAGAGAGAAAGAGAGAGGAGAGGGTGGTGGCATTTTATGAAAAAAAGAAATGAAAAAGACATTTGTCTTCTTATATATATATTTATCCCCAAACTTAGCTTATTAAAATTATAAATTTTAATTGTGTCATAAGGATAATTAAACTTCAATTTTTTTTCTTTTTTTTTTTACATTTACACTTAATTTTTCCTTTTAATTAAATAATTAAATTTAACTATCAAAAGCCCATAAGTTTTCATTTTAATTTTGTTATAATGAAAATGAAAGTTTAAGTTTTCATTTCTTAAATTTTCCTAACATATTTTTACTTGAATTTTTCTCCAATTTTTTTACTCCATAATTCAATTCATTAATTTTATTTAATTTAATTGACATTTTGGTCAAAAGTCAACTCTTGAGGTGAATTGACCAAAATGCCCCTCATCGGGTCATAATCCTTCTTTTTATAATATCTAATGAGTTCTTAGCTTTTTTTTTTTGTTCACTAGAATTTTTATTGTGTATATCTCAATTAATTTCTATTTATTTTTGGTCCTCAAGGTGTCTTCGAATTGTATTAGTCACAGACCAAAAATGGTACTATTCATAACTCGGAGGTTCGGGGTGTTATATTTCTACCCACGCGAGACCAAAGGGTTAACTTAGTACTCTGATTAGCCTATCATCGAAAAGATGTTGAAGATGGCAATAAGGGAGAAGAATGAATCACATTGGCAAGAACTTATTTTGAGTTATGATAGTCAAAACTATTGCTGGAGAAAGTTGTGGAATTTGGGTCAACCCTTTATATTGGGAATAGGAGATTATCAATTCATACCTTTGGTGGGGGTGACTAGATGTACTGGCCACTTGCCAGCTCTAGTAATGAGGCAGTTCGATTCCATCTAGTTCATTCTATGCACGAAGGAGTTTTTGCCAGTTCATTTCTACTATGAAGCCACTAAAGGGGATGAGCTGAAGCCCTTGCGAAAGTCCTAGGAGAGAATAACCTTAATGGACCAGTCACCTAAGGGACTTAGTGCGACAGAAGGTTACCCCATGTGGAGGGAAAAGAGAGACAGAGAACATAAGGTTCCTAAGTTAATAGGTCCTGAAAATAAATTGCCTCAGAGGGACACTGTCAAAGATTACTCTGAAGAAGCTCTTGCCAGTTTAGAAATTCACTTCCAAAGTATGATGCTTGAGAACCAATAGTTAAAGGAACAAATTAAGCAACTAGAAGCAAAGAAAGATCAATTTGCCCAAAGCATTAGGCAAGCTGTAAAAAATGAAGGGAAAAGAGTCAGAGAAGAAGTAGCAACGACACAGGCAGAATATGAGAAGCATAAAGCTCAGTGGGTGTAACACCCCTATGTTCGATAGTACGTTCTACTGTTTCTATGACCATTATCGGTCCGGACAGCTAGAATGCCTAAAACTACACTTGGATATGAGTGAGGAGACATAAAATAACGAAATACAAGAAAAGAAAATACAAGAAAAACAAAAGAAAAATAATAACAATGAAATGTAACCAAGTTAAACGAGCCGAGAACCCTAGCGATGGGTGACTGCACTGGAAAGTTGCGGCGTGGACCGTTGACTAGCCCTGGACCGCGGGAAACCTTGAAAAATATTTTTAAGACTCAAATAGACATCTATTAAAGCATAAATACCATTAGAAATATCAAAGAAAAATTAATTAATTAGTACAAAGAAAAGTGAGAAATCAAAAAACGGACAAAATCCGGTGTTACCAAAAATTGGGAATGCAACCCGAACAGGGGCATTGTGGTCATTTGACATCCCGAGTGGCCTTTTGACCTAAATTTACATTAAAAATAAATGATATTAAACTTTGAAAATGCCATGAAAATTAAAATGGTGGTCCATAGTTTAAATAGTGAAAAAAAAGGTTTAATGTTGAATAATTGAAAGTTGAATTAAAGTAATAATATTCTTACATTAGTGGACCACTAAACACTTGGAAAATCAATAAAAATTCTATCACTCTCCACTTACTTCTGCAACCCTTCTTCTTCCTCAAATTCTTCCCATGGCCAAACCAAAAAGCTCCCAAACTCTCCCATGGCCGTCCAAGCTCCAACCTCCATGCATCCATGATCCAAGCTCCCAATGGTTAAGGTTTCTTCATTAAACTTGACCACCACACCATGGGCAGTAGATAGGCAGCAAGAAGACCAAGTTTTGGAGAGGTTTTGAAGAGTTTCCAAAGTGGTAAGTTTGTGTTTTTGGTTATTGCTTCATTAAAGTTTGTGAGGAGGTTATGGGTACTTGAATTGTGGAAAGAATTTTGAGGTTTGATGTTTAAAGGGAGAGCTGTATTTTTGGCAGCCATAACTTGGTCTACATAACTCAGAATGACCTGAAATTTTGCCCCGAGTGCAATAAGGCATAGATCTACAAGTTTGTAGTTTTGACCAAAACCTGAAAACCGAGGGAACTAGGTCATCCGGCTAGCTTAAATTAGTATATCGGAATCCGACAAATTGCAATAAAATGCAACAAACATGGAAATAAATTGGGTAACATGTACCAACACTAAAAGGCTATCAAATGTGACATATTGGTAATATTAAGACCTAATTCACCTAGACTATATCGAAGGTCAACATCTTAGGCTGACTAAAGAAATGATAGAACTCAATGAATTAATTATTAAGCATTATCGTTAGAGACAGTTTAAATGAGTACTGAAACACTTCAAATTGTGTTTCTCAGTTAGCAAAGACTCAGGGAAGGGGAAGGAAACACTCAGTTAGAGCCAAGAGGCATATATCAGAGGTTTGTGCACAATAATTATTTCTTTTGAATTTTTCAATTGAAATAAATTATGATTATTGAAAAAAAAATTATGATTATTTTTATATTATTGTTTTAAATTGTGTTTGTGCACAATAGTTATTTCTTTTGAATTTTTCAATTGAAATAAATTATGATTAATTTTATGTTATTGTTTTAAATTGTGTTTGTGCACAATAAACCTTATTGAGCCTTTTGTCATTGAAAAATTGATTTAGTGTAATTTATGAAAATTTGAAGTTAATTATGAATTGTGTTGCCATCTTGTGAATGAAATTATGACTTTGGAAATTTATTGAATTTCTCACGAATCATTTGAATAAAATGTTTGGAATTGATTTTGTGTTCACACTTAGCATGACAGTATCACACTATTCCTCCTCCATTTATGGGGTTGAGATCGTTTATTTTCCTCCCTCTCTGGTTTACCAATTGAGGTTGTAGATTGGATGAGTACTCATTAGCTAGCCAGCCACCTCCCTCATTAATTTTGACTAGTGGGGTTGTAGATTGCTTTGTCGTGGTGTACAACACGGCATTGATCGGAAATTTTGTGTCGTGGCTTAAGTTGTGTATGAATTGGCAACACTGTATTTATTAAATTATTTGACTCAAAATTTTTCTATAATGAGCTTTGATAATTTGTGAAATGTAATTGTGCAGTATTTAAATTGTGTTATTGATTTGCAAAACGGTATTATTCAGTTATTTGATCAAATTGTGTTATTGATTAGCAAAACTATATTATTCAGTTATTTGATCAAATTGTGTTATTAATGGGCAAAACTGTATTATTCAGTTATTTGATTAAATTGTGTTATTGATGGGAAAAACTGTATTATTCAGTTATTTGATCAAATTTGTGTTATATGAACTTTGTAAATTGTGAACTATTTGATTTGTGAATTGTCAATAAAAGATTTATGTATCGCATTTCAAATTGTTTTTGTGCACCACTGAGTAAATTTTACTCAGCGATAGCTTTTCATTGCTGTCGCAGGTTGACAGACTGACAGGGCAGTAGACTAGGCTGCTAGTACTACATTAAGAGATCATCGTGTATATTGAGTATACCATAATTTGCATTTTATATTGTAATATATGTTCACTGTATGTATATAATATTCTTGATTTTGAGTAGTTGTATATTAAAATTGTACATTGAAGTTGTAAAATAAATTGTGAATTATTTTGGCTTGTAAAATTGGTACTATATTTCTTTTATCTCAGCTTTGAAAATACTGAAAAATTACTGTGGATTTGAGTTGAGAAACATATTGAGTTGATCAAATATTGGAGTTGAGATTGAGAAGTACATTTAAAGTGCTTTTTATAGGTTTTTGAAGAACTGTTTTATTCAAAATATAGATGGTACTCCGCCAAAATTTTTACAGAAATTACTAATAATTCAAATGTGTTAGCTGTTTCACTTCAGTTCAAAAAAAAGTTTTTAACACCTGTAAATAGTGCTCACCACTGTAAAAAGAAGTAAGAAAAGTTTTAAAATCCCTTGTAGTGTATTTAATGGGTTACCAGTAGACGAAGTTGGTAATTCATTAGGTATACTATAGGATCATGTTATGCCTTACAGAGGGGTAGGGTGTGACAGTGGGAGCTAGAGAAGTCCATGCTCCAAGGAAAACTAAAGGAGGCTGGGATGCAAAACAACAAATTGCAAAAAGAGCTGAATCATTAGAAGATGCTAGTGGCCAAGTATAAGCAGGAAAACAATAAGAAACATATTGAATTTGATGGGCAAGCACAATTAATCAAAGATATTATGAAGGAGTGTGCTAAGGAAAAAGCTGAAACAGAACGCCAGGCCAATCTCTATCATAAATTAAAGGAAAATATCAGCAAACTAGAGAGGATGGCCACTCATCAAAATATGCCCTGCACACATTCAATCTGGTAAAACAAGAAGAGAGGTTGTATAAATACCTCAAGAAATGTCATAGCATCTTGAAGAGTCTTCCTGAACCTAGACAATAGTTGGATTCAGTAGTATGATTGATTATGAACAATTAAGGTTTCTAATGCAACAATGATGTGAGATATGTTTTGTGCCTTGTAATGATGAATGAATAGCATGATCCCCATAGGATCTATCCTCGTTAGGGTTATGCAAAAAGTCATGTATGTCACATGAACAAGTATCATGGACACATACATGACCTTGTCATTCATGGTTGGACTATGGATTGATACCATTGGGTTGATGATTTAAATTACCCTTTTGCAAATAAAGACACGACAATAAAGTCATCACCGTATCCTTTTAATAGAAGAAAGATAATTAAGTAAAATAAGCTATGTAAAATGAACTAATAAATATGCCTTTTACAGGAAAAAGTCAACATTGCTCGAGACAAAGCAAACCCAGTGAAGCAACCTACTGCCCCATTGAAAGTTTATTTAATGCGAACTCGAACACGAATAAAAGGGATACTGGAAGAACAAGAGTAGGTTCGAAGTCTACAAGGACAAGTTTCTGAGCTAAAAGAATAAGTCTCAGAACTAATGCAAATGATGAGAGAGATGGCCCATAGTAAGGAAGTGACAGTTCCACCTTGTGATCCAAGTTTGCCACCAATAATGACTGGGGAGCCAAATCCCTAACGTTTTCAAGACCAAGCTTCAACTTCCTTCACATTCCAACACTTGAACGCTGAGCTAGTAGTTGCTAATCCACAGGTTCCCTCATTTTAAGTAAATGAGCCTATTTTTCCTGTTAACCAGCCCTACAATCAAAACTTTCCCTATACTTAATATTACCCACCAGTTCCCAACACATCAAGAGGAATGGCATATGGGTTGACTGGAATAGGCAAAGAGAAGGAGAAAGTAGAGAAAGAGAAGCTGACAGCCTTAGAAGAGCGTATCAGTGCTATAGAGGGTTTAAATATGTATGGTTCAATTGATGTAGTAGCTCTACGGTTAGTGTCCGATGTTATGGTGCCCCTGAAATTCAAAATCTTGGAGTTTGAAAAGTATAGTGGCAATGTAGATCCATAAATAGATTTTGCCACTTATATAGCTAAAATGTCAGCACTAACCGATGAAGATAAGTTATTGATCCATTTCTTCTACGAAAGTCTTTTTGACCCAGCTCTGCGCTGGTATGTCTAGCTGGATAAGAGTAAATTACACTCCTGAAAAAACTTAGCCGATGCTTTCCTAAGGCAATAAAAGTTTAACTGTGATGTTGCTCCGACCAGGAGGGATCTCCAGAATTTGGTGCAAAAAGAAGGAGAAAGTTTCAAGAATACGCTCAGAGGTGGAGAGAAAAGCTGCAGAAGTATATCCACTCGTGACAGACAATGAGCTTTGTTCCCTATTCATTGAAACATTAAAAGCTCCTTATTTCAATTTGAAAATCGGGAACACTTCTAACAGCTTTTCAGACATTATTCAGACCAGGGAGAGAATTGAAGCAAACTTAAATTTAGGAAGGCTTCAGGAAACCATGGGAGAGTCTTTTAGTGAAAAGAAATGCAAATTCTGCAAAGAAAAGAGAAGGGGTGGTGCATGCAATGAAGAAACAGACTCATCAGCTCCATCCCTCACAAAACACCTACCGTCCTCAGTTTTCTCCTAATCCAATGATAGCTAATGTTCCCCCACAATTCCCACATTGTCCTCATCCTCGCCTACAATTTCCACAATAAACTACCTACGCTCCTAAACCGCCAACCCAACCAACTCCTTCCATTCGACCACCAACTCCCCAAACCAATCGTAGACCACCCAGGAATCTGGACACACCACTTCCAAATGCTTTAAGCAAAATTTATAACTACCTCCTGAGCATCAACCAATTCATCCCTATACCACTAGACCCCTTACAACCTCCCTACTCTAGATGGTATGATCCTAATGCTCGATGCGAGTATCACAGTGGGGCAGTTGGTCATTCAATCGACAACTGTGGGGCTTTAAAAGATAGGGTACAATCCCTTATCAGAAATGGGTGGTTGAAGATAGAAGCCTGTGGTGAAACTTCGAATGTGGGAACGAATCCCTTGCCTAACCATGATGCAGGGAGAGGTGGAAATGTGAACATGATAGAATATATAGATGATGCTCAGAAACCTAAAATTGAACAGTTGGTTCCATTCTTTGAACAGATGTTTGAATTTGCAGTACAGGAGGGGTATCTTGACCCCAAGATTATAAAATCTGGAAATGACCAATCAGGGATAGGGTGTGCTTATCATGGGGGCACACCAAATCATGTAATTACAGATTGCCAAGAGTCAAAAGATAAAGTGGCCAAACTAATAATGTTTAAGATCTTGAGGTGCCAAAAAAAGCTGAAAGTAAAGAAAAAAGGGGAAATAAATACAATTGAAAAAGATCAGGGTAATTAAAGGCCCAGGATTATGTTTTCTCTTCCCCTAGTGCCAACCCCATCAACTCCCTCGAGAGCTATCATCAGGACACCTTCATAACTCTTGATGACCAATACTCACACCGTGCTGTGGAATTATAATTTTTAAGTATTTACATAGGATACTCTGAGCAGTTCCTCCATTCCTACCCTTAACCACACCTATACCCAAGCAATCACCTCACCTAAATTGACCTCTACATCCTCTTCCCATTTTAAACTCACTTTTACAGGACCATCCTTTCCTACAAGTGACATAACTCTGAACCAGTTAGTGGGAAAACCTAAGCCTAACCTCATCTCCTAGCTTATGAAGCCTACCATTAGCCCACCTATACCAGACATGCGAATAGAGTATATTACAAGGAGTGGGAGGTGTTACAGCTTGGATAAGTTAGAAAAGAAGAAAAGAAAGGGGAAGGTGGAAGAAGTGGTAAGGAATTATAACACCCCCAACCCGGTCTACAGTGTAGCCGAGCAAGGCGTGTCACACCTTACCCCTTTGTAAGGCATAACATGATCCCGTAGAATACCTAATGAACTACCGCACTTCGCCTACCGATAACTCATTAAGTACCCTACAAGGGATTTTTAAAACAATTTTCTTATCTTTGACAAGTGGTGAGCATTTCTAATAAGTATTTAAAACATTTAGTTGAAATTAAAAATAAATAATATTTTTGGCCATTTTAGTTTTCTGCAAATTTTATAAAAATTTTGACAGAGTTTCCTCTGTATTTTGAGAAAACCGTTCTTCGAATACCTGTAAAAAGCACTTCTAAAAGTTTTTCTCAACTACTACTTCGGTTTCACAATCAAACTCAATCAATTTCTCAAAGTTCACAAGTTCAATAGTTCTCAAAATACTGTCAATCAATATCATTCATATTTCATTAAAACAAAATAATTTATACACAACCTTACAAATTTATATCAAAAGAAACACAAACTAAACTTTATTACAAACTTCATACAAATTTGTGTACAAGCTGCTCAAGACCCATTTTTACATGTCCATACATTTATGTGCAATATATACATCAAAAGAAGTATTTACAGTTAGGGTATAAATTATACCCGAAGGCTTCAAGCTGATGACTTCACACACCTCAGCAGCTCAGTCTGCTGCTCCTCTAGTCTCTATATCTGCGACAGCAATAAAAGCTATCGCTGAGTACTAGGACTCAGTGGTGCACAATATACTAAAATAATCTTTATGCAAAACTTAAAGCACATTCATTCAAAAATTTGGCTAAACATGAAAATTAAATACAATCATGCATTGTGAGATTTTACATGTAAACCAAGTTCATTTCAAAGTATCAAAACACATTTCACAAAACCCACAGCTAGATCATGCCATTCGAAACAAATAGAATCTCAATAGCCAGAGGCTAAAGAGAAATCACATGAATCTCAATAGCCAGAGGCTAAAGAGAAATCATATCACAAGGCTAGCTAGCTCAAATATATGGATATCCATTCACATCCTCTTCTACTGGTACACCTCAACACTTCTCCAGAGAAGGACTCAAAATTCGAAACTAATTACCCCCACTAGTCGTGCTAGTGAGGTGTTCAAATATATGGTCACGACACTGTGGTTTCAAAACTTATCTTAACAATTTGCTAAACATTGTCATTTCAAATATACACAATAACTTTCACAATTTAAATCAAACATCATAAGAATGCTATAATCCAATATTTCACATTATTCAAAACAATATGCAAAAGATGATTATAAAAGTATATGTTGTGCACAAACCTCAAACGAGTCGCCTGTTGGCCTTGACTCTACTCCTCGGGTTCTGTCCCTGTATTCTTTTCCACTGAAACACGCAATTTTACAATGTTTCAGTACTAGAACTGTAACACCCCTAAGTTCGGTAGTGCGTTCTGCTGTTCCGGTGACCAGTGCTGTCCGGACAGCTAGGATGCCTAGAACTACACCTTGATATGAGTGAGGAGACATAAAATAATGAAATACAAGAAAAGAAAATGCAAGAAAAACAAAGGAAAAATCATAGCAAAAAAAATGTAACCAAGTTAAGCGGCGGGAACCCTAGCGATGGGTGATCAGACTGGAAGTCACGGCGTGGACCGTTGACTAGCCTCTGCATGGAAACCACGGAAAACATTTTTAGGACATAAATAGACCCTTGTTGAAGAATAAATCTCATTAGAAATATCAAAGAAAAATTAAATAAATAGTACAAAGAAAAGTGAGAAATCGAAAAACAGACAAAACCCGGTAATACCGAAAAATCGGGAACGTAACCCGAACAGGGGCATTATGGTCATTTGACATCCCGAATTGTCTTTTGACCTAAATGTCCATTAAAAATAAATAATATTACACTTAGAAAATGAAATGAAAAATTAATTTGGTGGTACCTAAAGTAAATAGCTAAAATCATGGGTTAATGTGGGATTAAGTGAAAGTTTAACGTATAAAATGATTTAATTTTTTTGTGGACCACTAAGGGAATTAATTAAACACATAGTGGGACATGTGTACACTTAAAATGCAGCTGAATAATTCATCTTTCTCATTTGCATTCAACATTGCCGTGAATGAGGTGAGAGGAAACTCCATAGCCATTTTTCATGCAAGCTTTCTTAACTCTCCATTTCAACTCCAATCCTTTAAGTTCCTTCACAAAAAATGGTCTACACATCACAAGGAAGATATTGATACCAATTTTGAGAAGTTTGGTGAAGGTTTAGCAAGTTACAAACAAAGGTAAGTTTACATTTTTGAGAATTTCCTTGTTAAACTTTATGTTTATGTTATGGGTGTTAGTTTTGTGAAGGAAATTTTGAAGTTTAAATAGTTATTGAGATAGCCATTTTTGGACAGCCATGGGGTCACACATTTGATGATTTATTATGCATATAATTGATGAGAAATAATTTTGATCATGGTAAATTAATATCTTAATGAATTGTTTCACATATATATGGTGATTTTGGCACTTGGATGAGAATTGATGGATTGTAGGGCAATTTGATGTTGAGGGACAAATTTCGGCAGCCTTGGGGCACTTGAATAAATGTGTATATTCATGGGAGTGTTGGCAGAATTGTGGCATTAAGGAATGAAGGATATGTGTATGAAATTATTGTGTAAAGTGTATGTGAGAATTAGTGGTGTTTAGGTGTGTATGTAATGGTATTGAGATATTGTAAATGTGAATTATATTTGGTGTGTTGAGGGTAATGGTAATCTGCCCAAAATAATGTTAATGTAAAGTAGATTATACTGTGGTTAATGTACCAAAACAGATTGGTAGGGAAGTAAACAAATTGCAAAGTAAATGTGTGTAGTTGATGTGTGTTAAGCAAAGTAATCAAGGGCAGTGTACATTTTAGCCTATAACCTTAAATGTGTAACCTCAATTGGTATGAGACCAATTTGAGGTGAAACTAGGCACAAAATGTGCCAACTTTCATTGAGAAACCATACCAAAATTCTGCTTGCAAGGTGACCTAAGAAAATGACCAATTCGGATTAGGTACACTTGAGACCTAAAAACTGACCATTTGGGCAGCAGTGAGTATTTAGGCCATAACTCACTCAAAACAAGTCCAATTGACCTGAAATTTTAACCATGAATAGTTAAGA
Organism: Hevea brasiliensis; assembly: GCF_030052815.1. NCBI lineage: Eukaryota > Viridiplantae > Streptophyta > Magnoliopsida > Malpighiales > Euphorbiaceae > Hevea > Hevea brasiliensis. The sequence continues at coordinate 39,829,575 of NC_079498.1, forward strand.
CCCATACCTACAAGTCTTATGAAGACACCAAAGCCCAGAAATGACCATAAGCAAGTCAAACAACTTACACAAGTTCGGGTCCAAAAACTGGCCGAACCAGAGTTGACCAAATTGACCTAAAATTGACCTAAAATGGTACCATTTGACCAGCAAGAGTGTAATGACCATAACTTGGTCTACTTAACTCGGATTGACCTGAAATTTTGCACCGCATGCAATAAGACCTAGATCTACAAGTTTGTAGTTTCGACCGAGACCCGAAAACCGACGGAACTAGATCGTCCGGTTAGGTCAAACTAGTGTTCCGGAATCCAGCAATTTGCATTAAAATGCACTAAACAAGGAAATGACTTTGGTAAAACGTACCAAACCTAAAACCCTATCGAATGTGACATATTAACGACACTAAAACCTAATTTACCTAAAACGCAATGAGGGTCGGTATATTAGGTGATTAAGTGAATAATTGAGTTCAGTGCATTATTTACCAAACACCATCGATAGAGACAGTTTAATTTAGTACTGAAACACTTCAAATTGTGTTTCTCAGTTAACAAGGACTCAGCAAAAGGGAAGGAAACACTGAGTCCAGATCAGGGAGACAGTCATCAGAGGTTTGTGCACAACTAGTTTTCAACTGATTTTACTCTGAATAAGATTTCATATGATTAATTGTATGTTATTGTTTTAAATTGTGTTTGTGCACAACTAGTTTTTAACTGTGATGAGCATAAAAAAAATTATTGGATATTGGAATTGAATTTGAATCGAATTATATTGTGATTTATGCTCACTAAAAGGATTGTGATATTGTTTTATATCTCACTATAGATGCTTGACTAGGTTATTACCCGTCTCTCATTTGTTGAGAAGACAATGGAGTGAGTTGTGTTTTGATTACCATGGTACGTGCACAAAGCTTAGATTTTTCCCGATTTGAGGTTAGATCTAAGTTTATTTTATCGTTATGGCCCTTGCGGAAGATTCATTATTGTGATGGTATCGCACGATGATTCGACCTCCCGACCATAGGGAGTTAGAATCGATTCGACCTCCCGACCATAGGGAGTTAGAATCACATCGAATATGGCCCTTTCGGATTAGTCTTGCATATTAGTGAGATAAAGATTGATTTTGAGATACTGAGATGATTTTTGAGATACAGTATGATTTTTGAGATACAGAATGATTTTTGAGATACATAATGATTTTTGAGATACAGAATGGCTTTTGAATGGTAAGAAATTGTGATTTCAATTATGGTTTATGTATAATTGATTTTGTTGGAATTACTTAAATGGATAGTCATGATTTGATAAATTGAATTTTGTGCTCCAAGTCATTTATACAAATGATTTACATTATTGGCAATGAATATTTTGAGTTTTGGAATTTGATCAAGATTCGATTCTCAAATTATTTCTTGTAAAATTTGTCAATGTATATTATACTATGTTTTAAATTATAGTTGTGCACCATCGAGTTCACCACTCAATGATAGCTTTGCATCTTTGTCGCAGGTAAGAAGAGCATAGAGCAGTGATTAAGTTGCTTTGAGGATACATTCAGATCAGCTCCAGGTATATCATAGATATACCCATGTACATAGGTTTTGATGTAAGCATGTAATAATATGTATGTAAATTATTTGAGCAGTTGTATAGAAACTCTTGTAAAATATTTTGGTATGTAATTAAATGTAAATTATCGTGAATGTAAATCTGAGATTTCATTTACTTAAATAGTTTTGTATTATATTTCTTGTATCTCAGTCTTTGAAAAATCACTATGGATTTGAATTGAGAAATATGTTGTGTTGAGAAATATATTGGAGTTGAGATTTGCAAATACATATTGAAGTGCTTTTTACAGGTTTTTTGAAGAACTGTTTTATCCAAAATACAGATGGCACTCTGCCAAAATTTTTACAGAAACTCCAATTAAGTCAAATGTGTCAGTTTTATCACTTCAGTTCAAAAAGGTTTTTAACACCTGTAAATAGTGCTCACCACTGTAAAAGAAGTAAGAAAAGTTTTGAAAATCCCTTGTAGTGTATTTAATGGGTTATCAGTAGACGGAGTTGGTAATTCATTAGGTATACTACGGGATCATGTTATGCCTTACAGAGGGGTAGGGTGTGACATGTTTTAGTGGTATCAGAGCAATGGTTTTAAAGTGAATTTCGAACTGTGAATTTGAAATCTTTTTGTCGGTAACTACAACTGCTCAAATGTTTGATACATATAGTACATTTACATCATAAATGTGAACTAATAGAGAGGAATCTCCTTGTGTTGGTTGTACAGGAATAGAAAAATGGAAGAGAAGAATGAGATAATAGAACAGTCTGTGATGGCAGAAGAACAAGTTGAAGCCCCAGCTCCACAAAATGTCGAAGGCCTGACTGTACCAGTTTTACCGGTACAAATTACTGCACAAATGGCCCAGCAAATGGCCACTTTCTTTCAACAAATGGCTGATAATCTGTCAGCCCAAACCCAAGTACAGACCCAACTCCCACAAGGGCAGTGTGAAATGGAAAAGAGGGAGAAACCTATGGGTCAGAGCTCGAACAGAAATTTGAGAAAGAGAAAAGAATTTGAGGAACCCCGAGCTCAAGGATATGATAGAGGTGGATCAGTAAGACAGAGACCATCAAGGTCCAGTCGTCGAACAACTAGAAGTTCCTACCCTTCCCGCCAATGTGAAACTTGTAGAAGATATCATGGTGGGATATGCTATAAGGCGTCTGGAGCCTGTTACAATTGTGGAAAACTTGGACACTTTGCTAAAAATTGTACTAAACCACCTCGATCTGCTCTCCAGAGTTCACAGACCGTCAGTCAGAGTCAAGATAGAAATAGAGTTAGTACTCCTCACCACTATAACACAGTGAATCAACCCGAATATGGTAGTGCACCCGATCGGGCGTCCCATCGTGCGCCAAGGAGAAAGAGCGAAACTTGGATGTAGCTACTGGTAAGTTCTTAAATTTTGAAAGAAACAATTAGTTATTATTTGATCCCAGCACTACTTAGTTGTGTGTTAGTGTCAGAACTATATGTCCTGTTGTTATTCCTTTACATGGGAATGAATTTTGATGTATTAGTGACTAGTCTTTTAGGATAATAATTGTAATAACAAGTATGATTGACATTAATTTTGGAAGAATTTTAGCTAAAAGTATTTTCTAACATACCGTAAATTATAAAGCTAATTGGCGAGCCTACTAATGTAAGGCAAGAGGACCTAAAAGTAAGTTACAGTAATAGAATTGCTCTAGATGAGGGAAAAAATGTTACTATTAGTAATTGTCAAAGGAAATTGTAATCAGAATCAGTTTGGGATATTAGTGGATTCGAGAAGGATAAGATGTTAGAAAACCTAGTCCATGAGGTTATAACGTAGTGACTATGTAATGTTCTCGATGTTTGTATTGTAAGTCTGATGCAGGCACGGGATTATTGTGTAGAGCTACATGTTTCCTCGTGGTACAATAAGTAAGAATATTTGTAAGTAATCTATAAATTGATACAGTTGCACCCAAATAGAGTACTATTACTGGAAATAAATGTGGAAATTTTAGTCAGAAATTTAAAACTTCAGAACTAGCCTATCAAACAACTACACTTGTAAGGTAGCTAGAGTCAGTGACTCAGTTACATTAGTGTGAATTACCTGTACCACAGTAATTGCTATAAGCTTAGAGATATCAGTACGACTTATTATCCTCAGATGGATGGACAGTCGAAACAAGTGATTCAGGTAAATTTTAAAACTCATTGAGTTTCTATAAATAATGAAATGAAATGATAATAATAACCTGTAATACGTGATAAGCCCTCGAGAATATACTGAGAACTTGTGTCGTTGAATCCGAGGGGAGATGGGACAGATAAATCCCACTAATAGAATTTGTATACATTAATAAGTGTCAAGCTAGCATACAAGTGGCACCCTATGAAACATTGTAAGGGAACAGATAACTATGGATTTTGTGATGAGACTTCCGAGGACACAGAATAGTCATGATGCAGTATGGGTTATAATTGATAGACTAACCAAGTCTACTCACTTTTTGCCATTCTAAATGGACTATAGTTGGAGAGATTGGCCAGATTTTTACATATATGAAATTGTAAAATTGCATGGAGTGCCAGTATCGATTATATCTTATAGAGATCCTTTGTTCACTTCTAGATTAGGGTAGTCTTGAGAGAGCCCTAGGAACTAGATTGAACTTCAAAGACAAAGATTCCACCCACGCATGATGGCCAACTTTGAAAGAGTTATTCAGATATTGGAGGATATGCTACGGGCTTGTGTGATTGAATTTGAAGGTAGTTGGGATACACACTTGCCTTTGATTGAGTTTGCTTATAACAACAGCTACCAATCAAGCATTGGGATGCCTCCATATGAAGCTTTGTATGGCAGAAAGTGCAGAACTCCCCTATGTTGGGATGAAATTGGTGAAAGAAAGATGATTGGGCCAGAAATTGTTCAGCAGACATAGGAAAAGATCAAATTGATCAGAGATAGACTCAAGGCTGCATCAGACCGCCAGAAGTCCTATGTTGATCTGAAGAGAAGAAATATTGAATATGCAGTGGGTGATAAGGTATTCCTCAAAGTTTCTCCTTGGAAGAGGATTATGAGATTTGGCAGAAAGGGGAAACTGAGTCCTCGTTTCATCGGACCATATGAAGTTCTGGAAAGAGTGGGTCCTCTGGCATATCGGTTAGCATTACCTCTAGAATTAGTAAGGATACACAGTGTCTTCTATGTGTCCATGTTAAGGAGGTACAGATCAGACCCATCTCATGTACTGTCAGTTGAAGAGATTGAAGTGAATCCAGACCTCTCATATGAGGAAGAACCCATAAAAATTCTGGCATATGAGGTGAAGCAGCTAAGGAACAAATAAATACACCTGGTTAAAGTGCTGTGGAACCATCATTTAGGCCACTAAGCTACTTGGAAACGTGAAGAGGATATGAGGAGACAGCACCCACAACTGTTCAGAGACTAATGCCAGGTAAAATTTCGAGACGAAATTTATTTAAGGGGGGGAGAATTGTAACACCCCTAAGTTCGGTAGTGCGCTCATTAGGTGACTGATCTGTCCGGACAGCTAGGATGCCTAGAACTACACCTTGATATGAGTGAGGAGACATAAAATAATGAAATACAAGAAAAGAAAATGCAAGAAAAACAAAGGAAAAATCATAGCAAAAAAATGTAACCAAGTTAAGCGAGCCGGGAACCCTAGCGATGGGTGACCGCACCGGGAAGTCACGGCGTGGACCGTTGACTAGCCCTGGACTGCGGGAAACCCTGGAAAACATTTTTAGGACATAAATAGACCCTTGTTGAAGAATAAATCTCATTAGAAATATCAAAGAAAAATTAAATAAATAGTACAAAGAAAAGTGAGAAATCGAAAAACAGACAAAACCCGGTAATACCGAAAAATCGGGAACGTAACCCGAACAGGGGCATTATGGTCATTTGACATCCCGAATTGTCTTTTGACCTAAATGTCCATTAAAAATAAATAATATTACACTTAGAAAATGAAATGAAAAATTAATTTGGTGGTACCTAAAGTAAATAGCTAAAATCATGGGTTAATGTGGGATTAAGTGAAAGTTTAACTTATAAAATGATTTAATTTTTTTGTGGACCACTAAGGGAATTAATTAAACACATAGTGGGACATGTGTACACTTAAAATGCAGCTGAATAATTCATCTTCCTCATTTGCATTCAACATTGCCGTGAATGAGGTGAGAGGAAACTCCATAGCCATTTTTCATGCAAGCTTTCTTAACTCTCCATTTCAACTCCAATCCTTTAAGTTCCTTCACAAAAAATGGTCTACACATCACAAGGAAGATATTGATACCAATTTTGAGAAGTTTGGTGAAGGTTTAGCAAGTTACAAACAAAGGTAAGTTTACATTTTTGAGAATTTCCTTGTTAAACTTTATGTTTATGTTATGGGTGTTAGTTTTGTGAAGGAAATTTTGAAGTTTAAATAGTTATTGAGATAGCCATTTTTGGACAGCCATGGGGTCACACATTTGATGATTTATTATGCATATAATTGATGAGAAATAATGTTGATCATGGTAAATTAATATCCTAATGAATTGTTTCACATATATATGGTGATTTTGGCACTTGGATGAGAATTGATGGATTGTAGGGCAATTTGATGTTGAGGGACAAATTTCGGCAGCCTTGGGGCACTTGAATAAATGTGTATATTCATGGGAGTGTTGGCAGAATTGTGGCATTAAGGAATGAAGGATATGTGTATGAAATTATTGTGTAAAGTGTATGTGAGAATTAGTGGTGTTTAGGTGTGTATGTAATGGTATTGAGATATTGTAAATGTGAATTATATTTGGTGTGTTGAGGGTAATGGTAATCTGCCCAAAATAATGTTAATGTAAAGTAGATTATACTGTGGTTAATGTACCAAAACAGATTGGTAGGGAAGTAAACAAATTGCAAAGTAAATGTGTGTAGTTGATGTGTGTTAAGCAAAGTAATCAAGGGTAGTGTACATTTTAGCCTATAACCTTAAATGTGTAACCTCAATTGGTATGAGACCAATTTGAGGTGAAACTAGGCACAAAATGTGCCAACTTTCATTGAGAAACCATACCAAAATTCTGCTTGCAAGGTGACCTAAGAAAATGACCAATTCGGATTAGGTACACTTGAGACCTAAAAACTGACCATTTGGGCAGCAGTGAGTATTTAGGCCATAACTCACTCAAAACAAGTCCAATTGACCTGAAATTTTAACCATGAATAGTTAAGACCCATACCTACAAGTCTTATGAAGATACCAAAGCCCATAAATGACCATAAGCAAGTCAAACAACTTGCACAAGTTCGGGTCCAAAAACTGGCCGAACCAGAGTTGACCAAATTGACCTAAAATTGACCTAAAATGGTACCATTTGACCAGCAAGAGTGTAATGACCATAACTTGGTCTACTTAACTCGGATTGACCTGAAATTTTGCACCGCATGCAATAAGACCTAGATCTACAAGTTTGTAGTTTCGACCGAGACCCGAAAACCGAGGGAACTAGATCGTCCGGTTAGGTCAAACCAGTGTTCCGGAATCCAGCAATTTGCATTAAAATGCACTAAACAAGGAAATGACTTTGGTAAAACGTACCAAACCTAAAACCCTATCGAATGTGACATATTAACGACACTAAAACCTAATTTACCTAAAACGCAATGAGAGTCGGTATATTAGGTGATTAAGTGAATAATTGAGTTCAGTGCATTATTTACCAAACACCATCGATAGAGACAGTTTAATTTAGTACTGAAACACTTCAAATTGTGTTTCTCAGTTAACAAGGACTCAGCAAAAGGGAAGAAAACACTGAGTCCAGATCAGGGAGACAGTCATCAGAGGTTTGTGCACAACTAGTTTTTAACTGATTTTGTTTGAATATTTCATATGATTAAATGACATATTTTCTTATGAACTATGTTTAACAAGCATTGGATTTAAATCAATGATTATTGAAATTGTTATAGTATGTATGAATTTAGCTTTGTGAAATGGTATTTCCACAAATATTAAGCATTGTTATGGATTGAATAAAGTATGTTTTGGAAAATTGTGATAGAACATGTTTTGAATTGTGATGGTAATTTTCATGGAAAAATGCAAATTTATGATTTGAATTGTGATGAGCATAAAAAAAATTATTGGATATTGGAATTGAATTTGAATCTAATTATATTGTGATTTATGCTCACTAAAAGGATTGTGATATTGTTTTATATCTCACTATAGATGCTTGACTAGGTTATTACCCGTCTCTCTCATTTGTTGAGAAGACAATGGAGTGAGTTGTGTTTTGATTACCATGGTACGTGCACAGGCTTAGATTTTCCCCTGATTTGAGGTTAGATCTAAGTTTATTTTATCGTTATGGCCCTTGCGGAAGATTCATTATTGTGATGGTACTGTGCACGATGATTCGACCTCCCCGACCATAGGGAGTTAGAATCAGATTCGACCTCCCCGACCATAGGGAGTTAGAATCAGATTCGACCTCCCCGACCATAGGGAGTTAGAATCACATCGAATATGGCCCTTTCGGATTAATCTTGCATATTAGTGAGATAAAGATTGATTTTTGAGATACAGTATGATTTTTGAGATACAGTATGATTTTTGAGATACAGAATGATTTTTGAGATACATAATGATTTTTGAGATACAGAATGGCTTTTGAATGGTAAGAAATTGTGATTTCAATTATGGTTTATGTATAATTGATTTTGTTGGAATTACTTAAATGGATAGTCATGATTTGATAAATTGAATTTTGTGCTCCAAGTCATTTATACAAATGATTTACATTATTGGCAATGAATATTTTGAGTTTTGGAATTTGATCGATTCGATTCTCAAATTATTTACTGTAAAATTTGTCAATGTATATTGTACTATGTTTTAAATTATAGTTGTGCACCACTGAGTTCACCACTCAGCGATAGCTTTGTATGCTGTCGCAGGTAAGAAGAGCATAGAGCAGTGATTAAGTTGCTTTGAGGATACATTCAGATCAGCTCCAGGTATATCATAGATATACCCATGTACATAGGTTTTGATGTAAGCATGTAATAATATGTATGTAAATTATTTGAGCAGTTGTATAGAAACTCTTGTAAAATATTTTGGTATGTAATTAAATGTAAATTATCGTGAATGTAAATCTGAGATTTCATTTACTTAAATAGTTTTGTATTATATTTCTTGTATCTCAGTCTTTGAAAAATCACTATGGATTTGAATTGAGAAATATGTTGTGTTGAGAAATATATTGGAGTTGAGATTTGCAAATACATATTGAAGTGCTTTTTACAGGTTTTCTGAAGAACTGTTTTATCCAAAATACAGATGGCACTCTGCCAAAATTTTTACAGAAACTCCAATTAAGTCAAATGTGTCAGTTTTATCACTTCAGTTCAAAAAGGTTTTTAACACCTGTAAATAGTGCTCACCACTGTAAAAGAAGTAAGAAAAGTTTTGAAAATCCCTTGTAGTGTATTTAATGGGTTATCAGTAGACGGAGTTGGTAATTCATTAGGTATACTACGGGATCATGTTATGCCTTACAGAGGGGTAGGGTGTGACAAGAACTTAAAATAAATCCAAAATAAACTTAGCTCCACATTTACCTAGCTCTAACGTGTTAAATTTAACGTTCTCGAAATTTTGTGTTTTGGGTTACTATTCACTACACTATTCCAGTCAAATAGTTGACTTTTTAAGGCTTACTAGGTATGGGAACTCTAACTTCACCCACATACCACATTTTGGTCATTAAACTTGTTGGTTTTAGTCATTTTATCAAAGCTTAGGTCATTTTGGCAAAATTGCAAATTTTCGGTTTTGGTTCTCCGAAGTTGCACTGTTCCATTGGTCGATCTACTGTTAGAATTTGACAAAACGTCCTTCATAGAAAATGTTCCTTATTGTCTTAAGTGTATTCTCATTTTTGGATCACCCCAATCGGAGTTTTGTAGCTCAAGTTATGGCCAAAATAAAATTACTGTTCACATGCACTGTTCATGCTGCAATTTTGATGCTGGCAGATTTTTGATCCAACTTTGCTCAGTAATTTGATCAAGTTAAGTCCATAATTTGGTCTAACTTTCTTCATATGAAATGTTCTACTATGTCTTATGTTTCCATCGATTCAAGAATCGCCTAAATCTGAGTTTTCTAGAGAGAGTTATAGCCCTTCAAACATTACTGCTCAATGGTAATTCTGCAGAGTTGCAGGTTTGGTAGGTCAACTTTGCTCAATAATCTGACTAAGTTAGTGGCATAATTTGGGGTGATGTTCTTCATGAAAGTTTTAGATCTATATCTTATCTAATTACGGTTAAAATTTCAGGTCAATTTGACCTACCTAGCTCGAGTTATGACCAAATGAACAGTTACTTTTCATTTGGTCAGTTTGGTGCAGTGGCAGCCTGCTCTCATTTCACTTTGGTCAATTGTTTCACCAAGTTTTGGTCAGTTTTTGGCCATAGTTCCTTAATGAAAATTGTGCTATTTTATGTCTATTTTCATCCCCAATTAGTGGCATATCAATTGGGCTTGTAAAATTTGAGTTTTGGTCCTTCAAAGTGGGTTTGGTCATGCTGCCAGCAGCATGACCATTGGACCTACGAATTTGGTTCTCATTCCAACAATTCCCACACATCTCTTTTGGTCATTATTGACCATTTTTCAGTCCACAATTGGTCAAAGATATCATTTATATATTTCTCCAAATTTTGCCTCAAAACCCTAGGCCTCCAAACCCTAATCACACTAAATTGTTGCATCTAACTAATTTAAAACATTTAATCATGATCATTCAACACCAATAAGCTCACATACACCTTTAAATTCACCAAGTTCATGCATACACATCCTCAAACCCTAGTTGACTAAAATTTAGGTTTGGTCCTTCAACAATTTATTTCATTTCATTTTTTCACAATTTCTAGTGTAATTCAACTACTTAATTATGAATTTAAACATAATATTAAAAACTAACCACTAACCTCTTTTGTTGAATTTCTTCCTCTTCAAATCTTCTTTCTTTCCTCCTCTGTTTGTTGTCAAGATGCTTGTCAAAGTCCAAAAACAAGACTTACTTAAAGGAGTTAGGGAGTTTATAAAATAAAATCAAGCTTTTGAAAGCTTGAAATGGGTGTTAATGGTGGAAAGGAAATGAGAGAAATGAGAGAGAAGGAGTGACGGGAATGGAGAAGTAATCCAATTTTTTTTTTCTTTTCTTTTATCCATTTTGCTTATGGAAGACCACAAAAACTTAATTTAATAAATATTTAATTAATTCTTTTATGACATCATGCATGAGGTCATGCATGATGTCATCACCTTTTTACTTTTTAATTTTCCTTTCTTTTTTTTTTCTATTTTTCTATCAATTCTTTAATTTAATTCTCGATCCCGAAGTTTTTCTTTCTCTGATTTTATTTGACAGTTAGGTCAGGAGTCAGCTCTCGGGGTCAATTGACCAAATTGCCCCTCACCGGTTCATCCCGGTTTGTAAATAATCCAATATTTCTTCCGGCTCCCTGACCTAATTATTTAACTGACTTAACAGTTCTTTTTCGTGATTTTCTCTTTTCCACTGTGTTCATAAGGGTCCTAAGGACCGCAGAGTCACTTTTTACGGTTCAAAATTTGAGTTTAAAATGACTTTGCAGTCGTTCCCGAGGAGGTCACTCATCGCTGTGACTCTCGGCTCGTTTAACCTCTTATGTTCTGTTTTTCGTATTTATAGTTAACTAATTAAACATTACTAATTATTTGTGTTTATGGCTTCTCAAATTGTCTTAAGTGTGGCCCTAATCCCATTAATTGTCCGGACCGACACCGATCACCGGAACAGTGAAATCTACCAGGCTATACAAATGGGGTGTTACAAGGCATGTCACATTCGGTGCTGGAGCACCTTATCTTATCTTACTTAATTCCTATAATTTATTTTAATCTCGTTATATTTTAAAATCAATTATATTCTAAGGAGAAACTTGTAACATCCTCATTTTCGTAGTTCGTACGTCCTACTATTCCAACAGTTAATGTCTGCCCCAGAAAGTCGAAATATCTAGAACTACACTGTAATGACAGTGAGAAACTATAAAATAATGAAATATGTGATGAGAAAAAATAAGAAAAAATAAAAGAGATAAAATGTGACTAAGTTAAGCGAGCTAAACCCGTAGCGATGGATGAACGCACTAGGAAGTTACGGCGAGAAACGTTGACTAGCCCTGGACCACAGAGGTGTAATTGACATTGAAAATGTCAAAGAAAAATTAATAAGTTAGTATAAACGAAAAATGAAATTAAAGAAATCGGCAGTACAAGGAGTAAATCGGTGTTATTGAAAAAGTCTAAATTTGACCCCAAGAGGGGTATTTTGGTCATTTGACACCTAGAGTTGACTTTTGACCTCAATGTCCATTAAAAATAAGTAGTATTACACTTTGAAAATGTCATGAAAAATAAAAATGAGGTACATTATATAAAGAGTGAAAGAAATGAGGCAAATGTGCAAATTATGGAACTTTAAGTAATTAAATCATTAATTTATGGTTAGTGCTCCGCTAACTCAGATTTTGGGACACATATATAAGCCAATTTGGGACAAAAATGTTCATCTTCAACCTTGGAAACAAACCAGCCGAGGGAAACACCATGGAAATCCTCCATGGCTAATCCTCACTCCACCACCATGCACTCATGATTCAAGCCTTCTTTCCATTTGGTTTCTTCATTAAAGCTTGCACACACACCTTGGGCAGCATGTTGGAAGAAAAAAGAAGAGGATTTGATGAAGTTTTGGTGAAGCTCAAAAACAGTTAGTGCTTAATCTCCCATTTTCCTTCACTAATCCTTGTGTTGAGCTTTGGGTAAGTTGAATTGCTAAGAAAAATTGAGGAAATGATTGAGTATTGGTGAACCTTAGTTTTGGCAGCCATGAAAATACATGGTTAGTGACTTATTCTTATATTTAATGGATGGAAATTAAGGTTGATTAACTCAAATGGAAGTTGTGGTAAGTTAATATCCAAGTATGTGTATGTTAGTGCTTGAATCAAGAGTTTAATAGTGGGACTTTGATGCTTTAGTAAATTACCATGTTGGGTAGCCTTAAATATCATGCATTTGTGTGTGAGTTTATGAAATTTATCAATGAAATATGATGGTGTTGAATGGTGGGTAGTTTGTGTAATTGCCATGGAAGTGTATGTGTGATATATGTGTTGTTGTACATTGAATTTGGGTTGAAGTAAATGTTAAACATTAATGGTGTATTGTGTGCATTGAGCACTTGAGTATTCTGCCCAAAATGCTTGATGGAATTGTGTACAATATATATAGAAGTGTCATGATTAAATGTTGAAGTATTGGGAGGAGGAGGATTGTCAAAATTGGAAGTGTGATATTTAAATGCAGGTTGTGTATGTTGGCAGCACCTAAATTAGGTCATAAGTACAAAACTGTGAACCCAATTGGTATGAGGCCAATGAGGGGTGAAACTAGACACTAAATAGGCCAACTTTCATGGAGAAATGTTGCTAAAATTCTGCCTAGAAACTGACCTTAAAAATGACCAAATCTGAAATGGCAACCTTGCAAACCCAGATTTTTGACTATATGAATAGTAGTCATTAGGATGACCATAACTCACTCAAAATAGGTCCAATTGACCTGAAAGTTTTACCATGGATAGCTTAGACATAGAGCTACAATTCTTATGAAGACACCAAAGCCCAGAAATGGCCAGAACCAAGTCAAATAGCTTGTACAAATTCGGATACCAATACTGCCAGAACTAAATGTGACCTAAAATTGACCAAGTTTTGCACCAAAAATGCAATCTTTCCAGCTTTAGTAAATTGACCATATCTTAGTCTATACAACTCAGAATGACCTAAAATTTTGCCCAGAGTGCAATAAGACATAGAGCTACAATTTTGCTTCTTTGACCATAAGCTAAAAACCAAGAGAAATAGGACTTTAAGCTAGACCAATCTAGCACACAAAAATTGAGAATTTGACATTAACATACAATGAAGCCTTGAAGTAAATTGGCAATAAATGCCAACTAGTGAGAATTGTAAATGGCACTATACTGGCAGCATATTGAAATGTGAATTGTGACATGTTGATACTAGAATCAACTTATGCATGATGTATGAAAAGGTCAACATTTTCACTGACCAGTGAATTGAATAATGACCAGTAAACCCTAAAAATAAAGAAATAAATATTTAATCTTGTAATATGCCCTAGTTTGCCAAGTTGACTAGTTTGGATAGGTTGGCATGCCAATAGGATTCTGACAGCTGTTCTGTAAATGGCTTTACGTCATATTGTGTTTTATGGCTTATTATGCCATACTATGATTTTAATAGCCTATGGCTATACAGATTGTGTCATTATACTCGGCTTAATGCCTGATTGATTATATGGCTTTTTAGCCACATTGTTTGCACACCGGGAGACACTCTGTGACCGATGGTGTGACGGCCTGAGGTACTAGATACCCAGTGCTAGTATATCCGTTTATCCTGTCTGGTCAGTGTATAGGCTACATGGGTAGTCAATTAAAACATTATTCAATTCATGCAGTTAAGTTAAGTTAAGTATACGAAAATTTCAGTACAATTAAATTAAGCATTGAATGAAATGAGTAAAAGAGATTAGCAATAGAAACATAACAAAGATATAATTTGCAGAACCATAGAGACTTAAAATACAATACAGTTAGAATAATTGATTCCTGGATATCCGAATTATGATTTATTTCTTTCTTTATTTGTATATATTATTTCTTGTTATATTATTGCACCACTAAGCAGAAATGCTTAGTGCGATGAAATTGCTTCCTCGCGTAAGTACTGAAGGTAAAACCAGTAGACTGTCGACCAAGATTTTTGGAGTCCAGATCTGCAGAAGTGTCAGAAGAGTTCAAGATTATCACCTCCTCAGCAATGCATGTAGATATGGCTCATTTTAAGCATGTTTTCTAATCTGTACATTATAATTGCTGCTTATATTGTAATGTGAATTAGTAACTATAATTTCATTTGTATATCCAGTACTTGATAAATTTATGTACTTAATTGGCTAATTATATAAGTTAATGAAATATAAGAATTCTGATATTTGAATTGATTATCTAATCATAATGATTCTGAATGAGATTGAATTTGAGAAATTTTGAGACTGAATATGAGTTTGAGAAACTAATGAGAATGCCTTGAGATAATCTGAGTTATGAATTTGAGCATATATTGAAATTGTTTTTGGCAGGTTTAGAAAAACTGTTAGTCCAAATTACAGTCGGCACTCTGCCGGATTATTATTAAAATTTTTGAATTTTGTAAATTAGTCAGATTTTGATAAATAGTAAAAATAGCCTAAAATTCAGATAAAGTTTTTGAACAAGTAAATCAAGAACTATAATGAAATAAGATAAGATTAGGTGCTCCGACACGCCGTATAGCACGCCTTGCTCGATTACATTATAGACGGGTGAGGGGTGTTACAAAACTGATGAAGTTTCCCCTATTTTATTATCGTTTAGCATATTTCACTATTCACCTGTTCGAAAATAAAATCCCAAATTTAATCTCATATTTCAAGATTATCTTAACTATGTTAACATCATAATTTCATTCCATAATCATTTCTATAGAATTCGCATATCATTCATCCATATCAAATTTTTATAGTCCATTCATAATCAATTCATATAATAAAAAAAATGATCAAATTTCATAACTTTACATCAAGGTACAATCGATTACAAAAATTATAATTTACATCATGTACAAATTTAATTACATGTGTTCATAATTTACATTACAATATAATGAACATTTACAATGTACAAAGTGCATTAATATGTCCTATATGGGCCATATTTACATGCATTCTAAGGAGGTGACAAAATGTGACACTGTAGATCTGATCTCCAAAATCCCAGTCTGATGTGCACTGGGCTTGTCTTCAGTCCCTACGCGAGGAAACAATCCATCGCGCTAAGGATTTTTGCTTAGTAGTGCAATAATATAACAAGGAAATAATATATACAAATAAAGATAGAATTGGAGCATATTTTCTGTACTCAAGAATTTTACTGGTTTCATATGGAATTTTCAATACTGAATATCTTTCATCATTTATGTTGCTCTCTAGAAGCGCTTATTTCATAAGTTACAATAATCATATATAATATACAAAATGAATATAAATATTGAATTTGTGTTCATATTATTATGGAAGATGTATTTGTAATAATTATTTAAGCTATACTTATTTTACTAATCTTTTTATCACTTTACTTAGCACTTTTTAGGTGTTTTGGATCGTTTCATAATAAATAAATTTTTAGAGCTAATCTAATTCATTTCAAGTCTTTATTACTCATTTATTTAATTTTCATTATTCTTAACAAATTTCACTGCCCAAGTAACCTATGACAGGTTGACTAAATTGGATAAGCGGGTCCTTGGCACTGGACACCGTGGTGCCTTGGGTCGTCGTACTATGGGACGCAAAACGTCAACCACATATGCAATCAATATAGCTGACACTGGATACCATGGTGCCTCACGCCATCTTACCATGGGATGCAGAACGTCAACTACGTATGCAATCAATATGGCTAAGAAGCCATGATAACATATAATCGGGCATAGAAGCCATAAATGTGGGCATAAAGCCATAAATACATGCATAAAGCCTTACGCAGTACTGCTCAAACAATCCCCTATTGGCATGCCAATCTATCTAATCTGATACACATGTCTAGGCAATACATGAGCACAATAGTACCATTAGTTGTTCATATATTTCATTATTTCATTATATGTTTTATTTATATTTTATAGCATTTAAATTCTATTCTTAGTGGGAGCATAAATTTCCATACTACATTTTTATATAATTCATGTATTCATCATATCATTCATATTGATTATAATTCACATTATTTCCACTCTTGTACCATTTATTGTGCAAGGTATTATTATTCTATTTGCAATGAGAATATAAGTCCTAATTATAATTTCACCTCATTTATACATTTAATGATTCCTTTATGTTAATTACATTTCACATTTCAAGTTGCATTGCTAAATATTATGAGTTCCATTGGTGATGGAGTACAAGCCCTAACTACCTATTCACATGAATTAGATGTTCATTAAGTCATATAAGTGGTTACCATTCATATTTCAAGTCATCCCTAACATTTTCTTGGATTCCAAATTTATGCCTTAGTTTCCTCTAGTAATTTGGCCAAGATGCATAGTCCATTTGGCTATACTTCCTTCATGAAAGTTGTTCCTTATTGTCTTAAATTTAATTTCTTTTTTTGAATCATTCAATTTTAAGTTTTGTAGCTCAAGTTATGGTCAAATTACCACAATTGGTTCATTGACCCTTTCTGGTTTCAGAACCAGGCAGATTCTAGAATCCAATTTTGTCTAATTATTTGGGCGTGTTACAGTCATTTTTAGACCTACTATCCTTTATATGAGTTATTAATCTATGTTTTAAGGTCACTCAAGTTTAAAAATCATAATTTTTCTAGTTATGGAGAGTGAATTATAGCCAATTAACTGACCTAGACTCCTGAATCCTATGCCTTCAGGTTTTCAGGTTCAGGTCAGCATATTTGGATCCCATTTTAGGGTCCTTGCACTCAAATTTTGAGGAAGATTCCTGAATCAAGATTGGAGTCCTATTTCTTAGGTTTCCAGAGTAATTTAGCTCATCTCAATTGGAGTTTCCTGATTAGAGATATGATCTAAATACTATTCTAGGGTCAAGCATCTATAGGGTTAAATTTTAGGATTTGGAATATTAAATTGTCCTAGCAATTTCTCCTAATTCTATTAGGTTATGAGTTTTGGTCAAAACATAAAAATTATAGTTCTAGGTCTTATGAAGATTTTGGCTTTGGTTTCACTACATTTGCAGTTTTGTAGAATAAGTTATGGGATTTTTGCCACAACTGGTCGGATGGGCTAAAGTCCAGAATTTCTATATCAGTTTTGGTCTTGGCAGTTTTATTAGGCTAAATTTGGTTAGTAATTTGATTAGGTTAGGGTCAGAGCTGGGCTTTAAGTTCTTCATAGGAAATGTTCTCCTATGTCTAGTCTTTCCAATGGTTTAAAAATTAGGTCATTCTGACCTTCCTAGAGTAAGTTATGGCCATTTGAATATTTACTGTTCATATGGTCATTTTTTCAAGTCTAGATTTTGGTTACCCAGATTCAAGCCAATTTTAGGTAATTTTGGGTTTGGTTTCTTGTAATACCCCCGTTTGCATAGCCTGGTAGATTTACTGTTCCAGTGACCGGTGTCGGTCCGGACAATTAAGGGGATTAGAACTACACTTAAGACAACTAGATAAACTATAAACACAAATAATTAGTAATGTTCAATTAGTTAAGTATAAACAAGAAAAACAAAACAGAAGAAGTTAAACTAGCCGAGAGTCACAGCGATGGGTAACCTTCTCGGGAATGACTGCGAAGTCATTTTAAACTCAAATTTCGAACCGTAAAAAGTGACACTGCGGTCCTTAGGACCCTTATGAACACATTGGAAAAGAGAAAATCACGAAAAAGAACTGTTAAGCCAGTCAAATGATTAGGTCAAGGAGCCAGAAGAAATATGGAATTATTTGCAAACCGGGATGAACTGGCGAGGGGCAATTTGGTCAATTGACCCCGAGAGCTGACTCCTGACCTAACTGTCAAATAAAATCGGAGAAAAGGAAATTTCGGGATCGATAATTAAATTAAAGAACTAATAGAAAAATAAAAAAAAATAGAAAAATCTCATCTTCATCTTCTCCCAAAAACGTCACTCTCTTCTCTCCCTCACAAAACCACTATGAAAGCTCTATTGTGAGCTTGAAGAACTAAAAATCCTACCACAAAAAAATAGTCTACCATATATAAGACTTGTTTGGGCAACTAGAAAACAAGATCTAAGGGAAAGAAAGAAAAGAAAAATTTGAAGAAAAGGAAGAAGAAAATTCTGCTCAAGGTTAGTACTATAAACTTCAATTTTTTTTGTTTAATTAATGTTAGTGTGGCATCAAGAGCTTGTAAATAAACTTAAAATGAAATAAAAATATGGGAAAGGACCAAACTGAATTTTCATCCAGCCTATGTAGGGGTGAGTATTGCATGAGTTTGATTGAATGAAATATGTTAGAAAGCTTGAATAAGTTAAAGAATTGTGTTTGTATGGTTGGAATTAGTAAAATGCAATAAATTAGGTGAGTTAGGGTTTTGGGACTTAGGGTTTTGAAGCAAAAATTTGAAGAAGTGAGTAAATTGTGTGTTTGACCTATTGTGAAGTGAAAAATGGTCAATTGTGACCAAATGAGTTGTGTTTGAATTGTTGGAATGGAAGTCAAATTCGGAGGTTGTATGGTCATGCTGCTGGCAGCATGACCAAGTCAACTTTGAAGGACCAAAACTGAAATTTTACAAGTCCAATTGATATGGTATCAATTGGGGATGAAAATAGACATAAAATGACACAATTTTCATTTAGGAACCATGCCCAAAAACTGACCAAAACTTAGTGAACCAATTGATCAAAGTTGAATAAGAGCAGTCTGCCACTGCACAAACTGACCAAATGAACAGTATTTGTTCATTTGGTCATAACTCGAGCTAGGAAGGTCAAAATGACCTGAAATTTTACCAGTAATTAGATAAGATATAGGTCTAAAACTTTCATGAAGAACACCAATCCAAATTATGCCATTAACCTAATCAAATTATTGAGCAAAATTGAGTTACTGAACCTGCAAAACTGCAGAATTGCCATTTGAACAGTAAAGTTTCAATGGCTATAACTCTCTCTAGAAAACTCCGATTTAGGCGATTCTTGAACCGATAGAAACCTAAGACATAATAGAACATTTCATATGAAGAAAATTAGACCAAATTATGGACTTAACTTGACCAAATTATTGAACGAAGTTGGATCAAAAATCTGCCAGAACCAAAATCTGCAGCATGAACAGTGCATGTGAACAGTAACTGTATTTTGGCTATAACTTGAGCTACAAAACTCCAATTGGGGTGATTCAAAAAGAAGAATAAACTTAAGACAATGGGAAACATTTTCTATGAAGAAAGTTTTGCCAAATTCCAACAATAAAGTGACCAATGGAACAGTGCAACTTAGGACTCCAAAACTGAAATTTACCAAATTTGCCTAAAAGACTTAGGATTTGAGTAAACAACCAAAACCAATAAGTTTAGTGACCAAAATGTGGTATGTGGGTGAAGTTGGAGTTCCCATACCTATTAAGCCTTAGAAAGTCAACTATTTGACTTGAATAGTGTAGTGAATAGTAACCCGAAACACAAAAATTTCGAGAACGTCGAATTTAACACGTTAGAACTAGGTAAATGTGAAGCTAAATTTATTTTGGATTTATGATAAGTTCTAGTACTAAAACATTATAAAATTATGTGTTTCAGTTGAAAAGAATACCGAGAAAAAAACCCGAGGAACCGAGTCAAGGCCAAGAGACAACTCGCTTGAGGTTTGTGCACAACGTATACTTTTTATAATCATCTTTTGCATACTGTTTTGAATAATGTGAAATATTGAATTATGGCATTCTTATGACGTTTTGATTTAAATTGTTGAAAGTTATTATGTATATTGAAATGACAATGTTTAGCAAATTGTTAAGATAAGTTTTCAAACCACAGTGTCATGACCATATATTTGAACACCTCACTAGCACGACTAGTGGGGGTAATTAGTTTCGAATTTTGATTCCTTCTCTGGAGAAGTGTTGAGGTGTGCCAGTAGAAGAGGATGTGAATGGATATCCATATATTTGAGCTAGCTAGCCTTGTGTTGTGATTTCTCTTTAGCATCTGGCTATTGAGATTCTATTTGTTTCGAATGGCATGATCTAACTGTGGGTTTTATGAAATGTGTTTTGATACTTCGAAATGAACTTGGTTTGCATTAAAATTTCATAATTCATGTTTTGTGTTTAATGCTTATGTTTAGTCAAATTTTTGAATAAATGTGATTATATTCTGCATAAAGATCATTTTAGTATGTTGTGCACCACTGAGTCCTAGTACTCAGCGATGGCTTCTATTGCTGTCCCAGATACAGAGACTAGAGAAGCAGCAGACTGAGCTGCTGAGGTGTGAAGAGCTATCAGCTTAAAGTCATCGGGTATAATTTATACCCTAATTGTAAATATTTCTTTTCATGTATGTATTACATATAAATGTATGGACGTGCAAATGGGTCTTGAGCAGCTTGTACAAAAATTTGCATGAAGTTTGTAATAAAGTTTAGTTTGTATTTCTTTTGATGTAAATTTTGTAAGAATGTACATAAATTGTGTTGTCTCTAATGAAAAATGAGTACAACTATTTTATTTAATTTAAATGAAATGTATTGCTAGTATGCTGAGGATTATTGAATTTTGAACTTGAGAAATTTATTGAAATAATTGTGAAATTGATTGAGTTTGATTGTGAAATCGAAGTAGTGGTTGAGAAAAACTTTTAGAAGTGCTTTTTACAGGTATTTGAAGAACTGGTTTCTCAAAATACAGAGGGAACTCTATCAAAATTTTTATAAAATTTGCGTAAAAATAAAATGGGCCAAAAATATTAACTAGTTTTAATTTTAAATAAATGTTTTAAGTACTTATTAGAAAATGCTCACCACTTGTCAAAAATAAGAAAATTGTTTTAAAATCCCTTGTAGGGTACTTAATGAGTTATCGGTAGGTGAAGTTCGGTAGTTCATTAGGTATTCTACGGGATTATGTTATGCCTTACAGATGGGTAAGGTGTGACATTTCTAGGCATGGTTTCTTCATTAAAAATGTTGCATTATGTCCTAAGTTTCACCTTCAATTGGCCTTATATCAATTGAAGCTACAGAATTTAACTTATGACTGCCCAAACTCACTGGACTCAAGGTCCAGAATTGCTGCACACAAGAACACTTCCAATTTCCAGCATTCCAACTTCACAACCAACTTCAATTCAAGCTCAATATGCATCAATTGGTCAATAATTGACCTCAACACTTCAATTAAACATTTCAAGCCAATAACCCTAATTTTTCCCTCTAAAACCCTAACTTCTAATCCATGAATCATGCAACGCATCCCAATTAAGGTCATCAATCATTCATATATCATTATCTAAGCTTGTATTTAGATTTTAGTTCAATAAAACTCATCAGTTCCTAATCCTATAAGTGCTGGCCAAAATTTTCTTCTCAATTTCACACATGATTTTCTTCAATTCTTAATTATTTGTTCATATTCATATTAAATTTCAAGAAGTAAACAAGATTAGGAAGTTAATTTGCACTAAACTTATTTGATAAAATTCCCAACTTGTTAAACCTTCACTTCTCCTCTTCTTTTTGGTACTAAACACTTGATCAATGTCTAAAATCAACTTTTAATGTTACGAGCTAGGGTTTTTATGGTGAGAATTGTGAGAAATTTAAGCTTGGATTGAAGAGAAAATGGAGGAAGAGGGACTCCCATGGAGTTCGGCCAACAAGGCAAGGAAGATGATAAGTTTTGTTTTATTTAATTTCCTTTTATCCTTTTTGTAGTGTTTGTCTAAATTTAATTGGTTAATAATTTTTAATGATGTCATTCTTGCATAGTGCTTATGTAATAATTCAATTTAATTTAATTTATGTTTTATGTTTCTTTCTTCTTTCTTTTATAATTTTTAATTAAATTTTTAATAATATTTATTCATATTTTATGTCATAAATCTCACTTACTTAAATGGACAAGTTAGTCAAAAATCATCTCTGAAGATAAAATGACCAAAATGTCCTTTATTGTGCTTATTGAGTTAAGATTGTCTGTACTGATTTACAAAATTTTCTTAGCATTTTCTTGGTATTCTATTGTCATCTAAGTCTCAAGAATCCTTCACTTGAGTTCCAAAAATTATTTCACAGGATTCCTCATGGGTCTACAGTCGTTAAATGGTTCCCCATGGGTCTACGGTCGCTAGCTATCTTCTCAGCCGCTTCCTGTTAGGGTTACCCATCACCGTAGCTTCGACTCATTTAATCTTATTACATTTCATTTCTTAAATTTTTCTTTAATTTTTCTTATCATTATTTGAGCTATTTATGACTCCTCACTCCAGTTTAAATATAATTCCAGACATTTTAGTTGTTCAGATAGACATTGATCATCGGAACAGTAAAACGTATGGATTGCCTAATGTGAGGATGTCACAGGAATGGTGATGAGGGTACTAAGGAAGTAGATAAAAGAGAATCTAGTGAAAAGAAGGATGAAGATGAGCTGCTATTATAGATAATGAAGCAGAGTGAGTATGATGTAATTGAGTAATTAAAGAGAACCTGCTAGGATTTCATTACTATCACTAATTTTGAGCTCAGATGGGCATCGCCAAGCATTACAAAGGGTTCTAAATTAGGCCTTTGTAACTCCCGACATCATGCTGGGACAATTTGAGAAGATTATTGGACAAATTAAGGCATCATATTTTGTCACCTTTTCAGGTGATGAAATAAGCTCTGTTAGCTTGAAGCATACCAAGGCTCTGCATGTGACAATGAGGTGTAAAGGCTATATGGTAGCAAAAGTCCTGATTGATAATGGATATACACTTAATGTGTTGCTAAGTGCTACCTTGGCCAGGCTCCTAATGGAACCGTCATCGATGCGTCAAAGCAGCATGGTAGTTAGGGCTTTCGACGGAACAAAGAGGGATGTATTAGGAGATATAGAGCTTCCACTTTAGATTGAAGCCTGTACTTTTGACATCACTTTCCAAGTGATGAATATTGAGCCAGCTTACACCATGCTGCTGGGGAGACCACGGATTCATACCTCCAACGCAGTCCCCTCTACTCTGCATCAAAGAATTAAATACGTTAGGAATGGGAAAATTATCACGGTCCCATATGTTGAAACAACTAAGCAGGCGTCAAAGAGTTTTTCCCAAACTCTAGAGTTTTTCCCAAACTCTAGAGTTATAGGAGGGACCCAGGGCTAGCTGGGGAATTAACAATATGGTGGCGAAGGTGATGTTAAAGCAGGGTTATAAAGAGGGAAAAGGATTAGGGACCAAGTTGCAAGGGATTGTTGAGCCCATGGTTGTTGCCTTGAGAGAGGGCGTTTTGGAATCGGATATAATGGGGGCGCTCTGATGGATGGAAGATTCAGGATGAGATATATGCTCCGTGACCAGAGATTTGATCAGCTACTTGAATGAGAGGGGGTTATCCCCTAAATTAAAGAAATTTTCACCCATCCCTTACCGAGCATCAAAGAAGTCGAAGAAGGAGAGGAAAGGCCTCTGTCCTGTATCCATCAACACCCTACAACAGAGTCCTACTCAGGAAATGCTGATTGTGTAGACGGAAGACAATTGGGAGCTTGATAACTGGGAGGTTGAAGATGTTCCAATGCTGTTCTTCAAGTAATATATATTTAGTTACAACACTTGATCACTTAGTCCATGGTGTCAAGTGGAACTATGTAAATGGACCTTTTCTTATGATTAAACATTAACAAATTAACAGTGCATTTTCCAAAATTTTAAGTTGCATTTTCCAAAATTTTAAGTCCAATTGTTTCTTTTTGTTTAGCTTTTTTTTGCTTAATAAAACCATTAGTTCAATTCCATTCATTTAACTACCATATTCTAATTTTCCTCAGGATTGATGATCAAACAAACCATAATAATCTAATCAACTCTGATATTCCTCAAATTAACTTTGAAAGACTAACAATTGCCATGGATACTAGTGTTTCTGATGAAGAGGAAGAGTGTGTACCCTTGAAGAAAATAACAAGGTGGTAAGATTCAGATCAACTAAGCCTCACCCCCTGTGGAGATGGTATGAACACCCTAAATTTAGGAATAGAGCAGAATAAGAAGGTGCTTAAGGTGGTAGATAATAAGGAGTTGGAAAACATGATCCAGTTGTTAAAGGAGTTCATAGATGTATTCCCATGGAGCTGCAATGACATGCCAGGGTTAGATCCTCAAATCGTAACTCATAAAATTCCTCTGATTCCAAGGGCAATACCTGTAAAGCAGAAATTGAGGATAATGGATTTGATCCTAACACGTTGTTGAAGGTTAGAGATGAAATTAAAAAGCAGTATGATGCTGGGTTCCTAGAAGTGGTAAAGTATCTTGAGTGGATAGCTAATATAGTCCCCGTAAGGAAGAAGGATAAAAGGGTAAGAGTATGTGTTGACTACAGGGATCTCAATAAGGCTAGTTTAAAAGATGATTTTCTGCTTTCACACATAGACATGCTGGTTGATAATGCAACAAGATTAGGTAGATGTTCTTGTATCGATGGAGCTTCGGGGTATAATCAAATTTTGATGGATAAAGAGGATAAGGAGAAAACTACCTTTATCACTCAATGGGGAGTATTTATTACAAGATTATACCTTTCAAGTTGAAGAATGCTAGAACTACCTACCAACGTGCAATGGTTACATTATTCCATAATATGATTCATAAAGAAGTAGAGGTCTATGTGGATGATATGATCATTAAGTTTAAAGGAACAAAAAGCCATGTATAGGTGTTGAGAAAAGTATTTGAAAGGCTGAGGTAATAAAAGCTAAAACTAAACCCAACAAAGTGTGTGTTTGGTGCAAAGTCAGGAAAATTACTTGGTTTTATAGTTAGTGAAAAAGGGATAAAAATTGAACCAGATAAAGTCAGAGCTATTTAAGAAATGCCATCCCTAAAAACAAAAAGGGAAGTGCGCAGTTTTCTGGGAAAATTGAATTACATCTCTAGATTCATTTCCAATCTCACAGCTAAAGCCCAGCCAATCTTCAAGCTGCTAAAGAAGAATACCACTGTGAATGGGATAAAACTTGTCAAGAGGCCTTTGAGAAGATCAAGCGGTATTTATCCAACCCACCTATTTTGGTTCCTCCGACAGTAGGTGGAGCGTTAATCTTATATATGGCAGTCCATCAAACATCTATGGGTTGTGTCCTAGGACAATACGATGATACAGGAAGAAAGGAAAGAGTCATTTACTATCTGAGCAAAAAGTTCAACGAATGTGAAGCACGGTATTCATTTATAAAAATAACTTGTTATGCGCTGGTTTGGACAGCAAATCGACTCAAGTACTACATGTTAAACCACAAAATGTGGCTCATCTCTAGGATGGATCCGATTAAGTATGTCTTTGAAAGCCAATTCATACCCGAGAGAATAGCTAAGTGGCAAGTCATACTCTCATAATATTACATTGTCTATATGACGAGAAAAGTGGTGAAAGGAAGTGTTATAGCAGACCTCTTAGCAGAAAATTCAATTGATGACTATGAAATGCCAGATTTGGAATTGCCGGACGAGCATATCAATACACTAAGTGATGAAACCGAATGGCATAATGATGTATGGAAGATGTATTTTAACGGGGCAGTTAACCTCTCTAGTAATGGGATTGGGGCAGTACTGGTATCTCCAGAAGGGAAACATTTAACGGTAGCAGTCAAGCTAAGATTTAAATGCACCAATAATGTTGCAGAATATAAAGCCCGTGTGAGCAGTTTACAAGCTGCTATTGAAATGAAAATAAAGAAGTTGGAGGTATATGGAAACTCAGCCTTGATAATTTACCAATTGAAAGGAGAATGGCAAACCAAAGACTCAAAACTAGTCCTATATCAGAAGTATCTCCTGGAATTGATTAAGAAGTTTGAAGAAATCTCCTTTATTCATTTGGGATGTGATAAGAACCAGTTTGCAGATGTCTTGGCTACATTAGCAGTTATGACTCAAATGGAGGAGGGGCAAAAAGTGTAGTTATTACAGATAAGGGCAAGGGGTGAGCCTGCATACTGCCTCATGATTTAAGAGAAGATGGACGGCAAACCTTGGTATCACGACATTCAATAATACATCAAAACCAGAGAGTATACTTCAGGGGTAAGTAGAAACAAAAGGAGAATGATTAGGATGTTAGCATTAGGATATTTTCCTAGTGGTGAGACCCTATATAAAAGAAACTTCAATGGAGAATTATGAAGGTGTGTTGATGTAAACGAGGCTAAAAGTTTTTGGGTCTACTTTTGCTTCTCCCGTCAATCATTCAGCTTTAGGCTCATGATTAAGTAAACTTTTGATCGGGTAGAGGTCCCTCACCAGGTTTGCTTTAAAGATCAAACATTCAACCTTTCATAATTAAACTTATCGTAAATTTGCTAAGCTTAAAATCGGCCTATTAGTTTAGGTATAATAGTCATCATTTGTTCTTTGCATCCTATGCTTTAGTCAATTTTAATTTCCTGTTATTAATCTCTAGATTCAAGATCCAAGTTAATTTTAATTTCCTGCAATTTAATTTTATGCTATCAACCTCTGGATCCAAGATCCAAGTTGATTTTTAAATTTCCTTTAATTTCCTATTATCAACATCTAAATTCAAGATCCAAGTTGATTTTAAATTTCCTGCAGTTTAATTTTCTACTGTTAACCTCTAAATCCAAGATCCAAGTTGATTTTAAATTTCCTTTAATTTTCTGCTATCAACCTCTAGATTTAAGATCCAAGTTAATTTTAATTTCATGCAATTTAATTTTACGCTATCAACCTCTGGATCCAAGATCTAAGTTGATTTTAAATTTCCTTTAATTTCCTATTATCAACCTCTGGATTTAAGATTTAAGTTGATTTTAATTTCTTACAATTTAATTTTCTGCTATCAACCTCTGAATTCAAGATCCAAGTTGATTTTAATTTCATGCAATTTAATTTTCTGTTATCAACCTCTGGATTCAAGATCGAAATTGATTTTAATTTCCTGTAATTTAATTTTCTGCTATCAACCTTTGGATTCAAGATCTAAGTTGATTTTTAATTTTCTGCTATCAATCTCTGGATTCAAGATCCAAGTTAATTTTAATTTCATGCAATTTAATTTTTTGCTATCAACCTCTAGATTCAAGATCCAAGTTGATTTTAATTTTTTGCAATTTAATTTCCTACAATCAATCTCTGGATTCAAGATCCAAGTTGATTTTTAATTTCTTGCAATTTGATTTCCTATTATCAACCTCTGGATTCTAAATCCAAGTTGATTTTAATTTCATGATTCATGTTGATTTTAAGTAGTTAACTCATCCAAAATACGAGTCTATATCTTTATATGTTTCTTATTTAAGAAGAATGAAATTAAATTTTCATTCTCTTTAATGGAAAACATGTAAAGAGGGACAACTATAGACACCATATTTTGATCGGTCAATAAATTCATTATTTGGCAGAAATGACAATTCTAGTCTAATTGACTTTCATCTGTTAATTCACCAATTTCATGTAGTTTTCGAATCAGGATCTGATCCCAATATTATCCGATCTCAATAAAGGTTGCAAGTCTGCTGTAGTTTGACTTGGGATTGCCCAAACTCAATAATACTGGTTTAATTAATTTTCATCTATTAGTTTTAATGTTCATCAATTTTATGTAGTCAGTTTCTGAATCAGGGTTCGATCCTAATATTATCTGATCTCGATAAAGGTTGTCAATCTGTTGTAGCCCGACCTCAGGATTGCCCAAACTCAATAATACTTGTTCTAAGTTTCATTAAGCTCAATCCTATATACTTCAGAGTTCCAATTTCTCGAAAATTTGAGTGTTGATTATTCGATCTCTAAGCTCATTCTTATTTTAGTTTTAATTGAAGTTTGATTTCCTGGTTGAGATCCAACTTCCGTCTGTAAATAACCTGATCCCAATAACTTTTAATTTATTCTAGTTTGGTCCTCAGACCATCCGATCTCAATAAAGTTTAATTTTATATACTTGCTTAAATTTTAATTTTATTCTTGATTAAAGTTCAGTATTATATTTTATTTTCAATTTCTATGCTGTTAGTCCGATCTCTAAAGGTCATTACATATAATTGAATTTGTAATCTAATGCCGATCACGTAATTATCCAATCTCGATAAGAAAATAAGAAAGATCAATTGTAAAGGAATCTTTTATTTCATTAAACATTTAATTACATCATTTCACAGGTGGGTCCTCCCCAGCCCGCTCATCAGTTACATTGTTTATGTCTTCTCCCTCTGGGTCGCTCTTACTCTTAGCCTCAACACCCGGAGCAAGCTTCTAGAGCCAGGTAAAGTCCTCTTTCGAATAACGCTTGATGAGCTCAGCTAGGAGAACGCCATGGGCCTGCACATAGGCACTAGCTTCCTTCTCCAAGGCTTCATTCTCCCTCACTTTAATCTCCTTAGCAAACTTAGCCAGGTCAGTAGCTCGATTGGCTTGGGCATCTTCGAGTTCCTTCTGTAGTTGAGCTATTAGCTCTTCAGAAGACTTCGCCTATTACTCTAATTTTTCAATCCAAGAATTTGCAGTCGAGAGCTGGTTCTTAGAAGCCATGGCCTCCTGAACTGCCTTAGAGATCTCCTTCCTTAGAAAGTCCACTACATAGGAAGCCCTCTAAGCCCAACTCAAAGAACACAGGTGAAATCCATTCCAAACCCAAGTTAAGGGATAAGAAGAATAAATAAAAGGCCAAATAGAAGAATTGGCTGCAATTAGTGAAAAAGGACTTTGATAGAGCAATCTATGTGGAAGCCAGGGGAATGCAATTTGAGGTCCACTTTAAATTCATCAATGAGCCTTATATTTTGCTGGTTGAGATTACTAAGAAGACGGAGAAGAGCCCATAGTTTAGCTTTGTATTCCTGACTGCTCTATACTAGCTCAGAGTGATTAAGAATTAACACTACCTCATCCACAGGAAGAGCTTCTTTCCTTGGGATTGGTGCTTATCTCTGGCTCGGCTCAGTAGGCTGGTTAGAGATCGGATGGACTGCTATTCCAGTCTCAAGTTGCCTACTTGGTCTAACTTCTTCATCCTCATCGGAGGACCATGAAACATGTACTGATGGCAAGCTCCTCGCTCTCTGACCATCGATGCCGCTCATTTTCAGTTGAAGAGGGAAAATGTATGACAAAAAAAGATCAAACACTATACATTCGATGCAAAATGTCACTGGAGATCAAGAATTAGAAAAGAGAACTCACCGGAGATTTGAGAGAGAAGAGAGAAAGCAGAAATGTGGAATGTGAGGGTGAGCCACCCCCCTATATATATAGCTATGAGCCTTTAATGCTTGTGAAACCCATAGCAGTATCTCGATTAACGAAAATATTTAATGTTTTCCCGATTTTCAATGCACACTAGAAGAGACCAGATAAGGATAGATTGGATGAAGGAGATCAGATGAAGGGCTTTTGAATGACCACAGATCGAATTGAAAGAATTCGACTAAAAGGTGATGTAGAGAGATCGTAGGTCAAATAAGAGATCGCAGAGAGTGACTTCAGAAAGAGAGAGAAGACAGATCAGGAGGGGTTGGATGAGGATGACTCTAGACCAATTTAGATAGAGAGACCTAATAAAGAGATCGAAAACCACCAGATCGGAAGGATGTCAAATTAAGATAGGAATGGAAAGGTTATGTGAGGATTTCAGAGACATCACTTTAAATCTTAGCCTTTGGTTTACAAGATCGAATTTTCACCATCAAATTTGAGTTAGTTAAAGTGATTGGGATACAATTCAATCTTCATCATTAATCCTACTTGTAAGGATGAATCCGAGCCATTGATTCCAAGTAGATAAAGCATTTTGGTATACTCTAGTCTCCACCATTGATTTTATATGTAAGGACAAATCTCAGGTCTTCGAATTAAAGTGATCAATGTAAATTTGGTACCTTCCAATCCCAACCCTTAATCTGATTTATAAGGCATAACTCCCAACCATTGGATCAAAGAAGAAAAGGATAGAGGAGTCCTAGATTGATCGCTGCCCTTAAATCCTTGGTCACTTTAATTTTTAACCTTCAGATGTTATCCTTTGGAATCCAGACCCTTCTTTTTTTTTTCATCTTGAATCCTGACCCTCCATTTTAAGGCCCTTGTTCCCTATAAATACCCAAAGTTTTCACTGTTGAAGGGGTCTTTTTTCCGAAAAAGAGTAAAAAAGAATATAAGAAGGAGGCTTTAGAATCTTCATTGTAGCATTAGCATCAGATAGTTTACCTTCATCAAAGTATCTAAGCCTGTCACTTCAAAATCCAATTTGATAGTCTTTTGGTTCCATTTCTGAGCTTCATACGCTATAACTCATTGACCCCATCATTACTAGAGCCCCTTTATAGGTAAAATTCTTGACCCCTACATGCTTCTTTTAAGGGGATAAAGTCACATCTGCAATGTTACGTAAGCTAGAATATGAGCTTTATAAATATTTAGTCATGCCAAACTCTTTGGGAAATAAGGTTAAAATTGATGTATGCTTCTTTTGCAAACATTACTGTCATGTGGTTACGGTACTATAAAATTTTTTTATCATTTCATTTCAAAATAGTTTAGGAATAGTAGTTTGAGTTCAGATGAAATAATGGGTAGTAATTAGAGTTCGAATGTAATAAATAGGGTAAAGAGAGTTTAGATGTGACTGTAGAAGATCTGTAATAAATAAAGTAGGGTACTATAGAATAAGGTTGAAATTGATTTATGACAGTTTTGTGAATATCATTGTTATGTTGATGTAGTATTATAAAATATCACTTTTACCTTTTTATTTCATTTTAAAAGCATGTTTTCTCATTTCAAAGTAGTATAAGAATAATAGTGTAGGTTTGGATGAAATAATAGGTAGAGTAAAGAGAGTTTAGATGTGACTATAGGAGATCAGCAATAATAAAAGTAGGGTACGATAGAATGAGTTCGGGCATTGCATGGTCAGCAAATCTTAGAGATCGAAAGTAACACGTATAACTGTCATACATAATATAGAGTTAGGAAATAGTACATTTTTATTTTATAACATTTGTCATTTTGTAGATCAAGAAATAATAAGAGTCCGAGGGAAACGTAGCATAGTCTCTTTATATAATATTGAGAGTTCGGTAGAGAGTCCTTTCATAGAACCCCTTCCATATTTATAAAAAGCATTTTCTTAAAAATTCTTTTTTAAAAATATTGGGAGTTTAGGAGAGAGTCCTTTCCTGGAACCCCTTTCACATCTATGAAAAGCATTTTTTCGAAAGTTTTTAAATATGATAGCTTGGGAGAGACTCCTTTCCTTGGACCCCCCTTTATATTTATAAAAATATTTTGTTTACTTCTCTCAAATTTCAGATAAAAGTTTTCCATCTAACATGTCAATGAATATGCGATTTTGAAGCACAAGGGAGAGTCCTTCCTTGGATTATATTCTTATTGAGGGAGAGTCCTTCCTCGGATTTGTTAATCTAAGCTTGCACAAATCGACTTCATCTTTAAGTTACGGATTCATCCATCAATATGGGTAAAGACGTTATGGTTGAAATTGCCAATAATGGGACTTTGATTCATTAACAGAGAGTCCTCATCGATGAAGAAAACTCTCTAGGCTTTAATTAACTTATTCTTGTTAAATTGGAGTTCCAATTAAAAGGAATGAAAATCTATACCCATATTGGTTTGATTAATAAAAATTCAATTCACACACTGCACCCTCAATTGTTTGGATACCAATGATGGGATAAATAGTGAGTAAGCCGAGAGTCATCCTTACTCATTGCGGATCTCTAAGGAACCAAATAATGCCTTGTAAGAATTAGAGTCCTAATTTTGCTGAGGGAGGAATTTAATAAATATCATAATAAAAGTCAGAGTCACAATTCACCATAGGGTCATTCCATCTACTCGTGTTCTTGGGACAACCCCAAATGGTGATACATCAAGCATTCTTATCATAAATATGGGAACTTACATTGTAATTTAAATCCCAAAATTATTAATTTTAAGTAACAAAGAGCACATCCTTAAATCTACTTACCCTTGTTAAGGGATGATGTGAGGTGCCTAACGCCTTCCCTACACGTATACAGACCTCGAACTCAGAATCTCTGTCTTAGAAGTGGTAAAATTATTATTATTTTTTATTTTTCAATAACAAATGGTTTTCTTTAATTTTTCTCAAAATTAAAGAGGCGACTCCTCACCTCCCACTTTCGTGAGAATCGTCCAGCGACTACAAAACCCTTGCGATAAAGTATTGATCAATCTCTATATACTTGGTTTGATCATGTTGGACTAGAACTATAAATCCAACTTCAATTTCCTTGTCTTCTGTGTTGAGCCTACCTGAATTTTCTTTTAATTTAATTTTTGTTGGTAAACTCACCTGAGTGTTGAATTGTGTTGTCTCATTCTTTCCTAATCATTATTTATTTTAGGATCTTATGACGAAATACATTATTAGTAAATAGGTCATTAGTTAGGCTATCTCTACATCCTTGATACAATGGTAACGAGGTCTGTTGCTTGTTCCAATGCTTTGACTCCTTTAGAAGTACACTATAGATGGGGACATCATTCTATATCTTCCTTGCAGAAAATGTGCCCTGAATTTTAGAATATTTCTTCATTAAATTGTGAGTCACGTTAATTTGCTAAACATCATCATCTTCCTAAAGTATCTAGAGTTAATAAATAGGCTATGTTCCCTTTGAAATGGTTCATTTTGATGTCTAGGGTCCTTATCCTATTATGTCCAAAACTAGATTTGAGTACTTTGTTACTTTTGTTGATCATTATTCTCATGTGACTTAATTATATTTAATGAAAAGTCATTCTGAGTTGTTTTCTATCTTTTGTGACTTTTGTGCTAAAATAAAAACATGATTTAATGTTTTCATATGTATATTAAGAAGTGATAATATCAAAGAATACTTTTCAGCAACCTTTCAATCTTATATGACACAAAATGACATTCTTTATCAGTCTTATTGTGTTGATAGACCCTTTCAAAATAGGGTTGCAAAAGCAAAAATAGACATCTTCTTAAGGTAGCCCGAGCCCTTTTTCAAATGAAAGTGCTTGAAAAGTTCTGGACAGATGTTGTCTTCACTGTTAGTAGTATGCCCTAGAGCATAACCAGTAAATTGTATCTTGTAAATATTAATTCTTCTTTAATGACATATATCTTTTCTTTTAATGTAAATTGTTTAAATTTAATTAAAAATATCCTTTAACAGCTTGTTAGATGTTCCATTCTTAAGGTGTTAAGAATATGAGTAATGGAATAATCTAGTATAAGTGTTATAAATTTTGGTTTATAGTCAAGGATACATTATTGAGTATGATTTATCTGTATAGACTGTCACCTTTGTTTGTTTCCATAAATTAGTATGGGATATTAATAAGATGAAATAGTGAGTCTCATGCCATATAACAAACATAGTGGGAACTTATGAGATAAGTAAGCTGAATAAGTGACATTAAATGATATGTACATAGAGTTTACTCTTATTAATACATTATCATCTAGATTATAATCGTAACACCCTTATGGTCAGTAGTGCGTTCTACTGTTCCAGTGATCAGTGTTGTCCGGACAGCTAGGATGCCTAGAACTACACTTAGATATGGGTGAGGAGACATAAAATAATGAAATACAAGAAAAGAAAATACAAGAAAAACAAAGGAAAAATAATAGCAATGAAATGTAACAAAGTTAAACGAGTTGAGAACCCTAGTGATGGGTGACCGCACCGGGAAGTTACGGCGTGGACCGTTAACTAGCCTTGGATCTCGGAAAACCCTAGAAAATATTTTTAAGACTTAAATAAACATCTATTAAAGTATAAATATCATTAGAAATGTCATGAAAAATTAAAATGGTGGTACATAATCTAAATAGTAATAGAAAAGAGGTTAAATGTGGGAAATTGGAAATTTTGGATTAAATAAATCATAAACTCACTTAGTGCTCCACTAACTTCAGCATTTGGACACCTAAAGGGACACTTGGGAGGTGCAGCACTCATCTTCAATCTTAGGAAGAGAACCAGCCGAAACTCCATGGGAGTCCTCCATGGCCGTCCACACTCCAAGCTCAAGTTTACCATGTTCTAGCCACTTTTTCCATTAGGTTCCTTTACTAAACTTGACCACCATACCTTGGGCAGCATACTAGGAGCAAGAAAGTTAAGTTTTAGTGAGGTTTTGAAGAACTTCAAAAGTGGTAAGTGAGTGTTTTCAATTCTTGTTTTATTAAAAGTGTAACCAAGGTTGTGGGTAGTTGATTTATGGAAGAATTTTTGAAGTTTGATGTTTTAATGGAGATTTACATTTTGGCAGCCATGGAAATTTAGTATAGGTAGCTTGTTTTTACTTGTTTATGGTTGTTTAAGATATTGTTATTGATGGCAGCATGGATATGTGTATAATGGTTTGGAATTGGGTATGTAAATGGGGTATGTTCATGTGGTTAAATGGTGTAAATAGACTTTGAAAAATTCTGTTTTATAGTGTGCATATTGAGAATGGTTACAAGCTGTCCAAAATGACCAAAATGTGTTGTTAAATGTGTTAATGGTAAGGTACAAACCAGAATTGGCATGAAGGAAGTAGTTTGGTAAGTGTTGAATATGTAATTGGTAAGTGATGAGAAGTGTGTAGTAGGACAGTGTATATTTTGGCTTAGAACCTTAAGTGTGTCACTCCACTTGGTATGAGACCAATTGGAGGTGAAACTAGGCACAAAATGTGCCAACTTTCATGAAGGAAGCTTACCAAAATTCTGCCTAGAAGGTGACTTGAAAAATGACCAAATCTGGATTAGTGACTTGAAAGCCTGAAAATTG
Organism: Hevea brasiliensis; assembly: GCF_030052815.1. Classification (NCBI taxonomy): domain Eukaryota; kingdom Viridiplantae; phylum Streptophyta; class Magnoliopsida; order Malpighiales; family Euphorbiaceae; genus Hevea; species Hevea brasiliensis. The sequence goes on from NC_079498.1 coordinate 39,864,911, forward strand.
ACCATTTGGGCAGTGGTTAGTGTTTTGATCATAACTTACTCAAAACAGGTCTAATTAACTTGAAATTTTTACCATGAATAATTTAGACATATATCTACAATTTTTATGAAGACACCAAAGCCTAGAAATGGCCAGAACCAAGCCAAATCGCTTGCACAAATTCAGGTCCAAAAACTGGCCGAACCAAAAGTGACCTAAAAATGATCTAAAGTTACCATTTTGGTACATTTTGTCCAGCATTGGTAAATTGACCATAACTTGGTCTACACAACTCAGAATGACCTGAAATTTTTCCTCGTGTGCAATAAGACATAGACCTACAAGTTTGTAATTTGGACCGAAACCCGAAAACCGAGGGAACTAGGTCATTCGGCTGGGTCAAATTAGTATACCGAAATCCGGCAAATTGCAATAAAATGCAATATACTTGAAAGTGAATTTAATAACATGTACCAACATTAAAAGGCTATAAAATGTGACATATTGGTAACCTTAAACTTAATTCACCTAGAGTGCATCGAGGGTCAACATTTTAGGTTGACTAAGGAAAATAATAGAATTCAGTAAATTAATTATTAGGCTTTATTGTTAGAGACAGTTTAAATGAGTACTGAAACACTTCAAATTGTGTGTTTCAGTTAGCAAAGACTCAAGGAAGGGGAAGGAAACACTGAGTCAGGGCCAAGAGACATTTATCAGAGGTTTGTGCACAACAGTTATTTCTTTGACTTTTCAATTGAAATAAATTATGAGAATTTTGTATGTTATTATTTTAAATTGTGAAAATTGGTTTGAATGATATTTGATGGATACTTATTGCTTGAAAAACATTGTAAATGGTTTGAAACCATAGCTATCATGTATATTGATTGAATTCCTCGCTAGCTTGTCTAGTGGGATGAATTGACTTTGAATTCCCTCTCTGGCTGAAGTGTTGAGGTGTGTGCCTGTTGAGGACGAATATAATGAGTACTCATATTATTGCTAGCTAGCTATGTTATTCCTCATTAGCCATCGGCTCTTGGGATGAATTGGACTTTGGAACATGATTAAGTTGTGTGTATGATTTATTGATATTTATTGTGATATTGTGAAATGGAGTTTAAATTATTATTGACATTCACTGTCTTTGAATTTAACTATGGTTTTAAGTATCCACTATTTATACGATTTATGATTTATGATTTAAAGTTGAATTTTATTAATGTTGTGCACCACTGAGACATTGGCTCAGCGATAGCTTTTCATTGCTGTCGCAGGTAGACAGATTGACAGGGTAGTAGACTAGGCTGCTAGTGCTACATTGAGAGTTCATCAGGTATATTGAGTATACCATATTTTGCATTTTGTGTTGTAATGTATGTTCACTGTATGTATATATTGTTCTTGGTTTTGAGCAGTTGTAAATTACAATTGTACATTAAAGTTGTAAACTAAATTTGTAAATTATTTTGGCTTGTAAATATTGTGATATATTTCTTTTATCTCAGCTTTTGAAAACACTGAAAAATTATTATGGATTTGAGTTGGCAAATGTTGAGAAACTTATTGTGTTGAATGGATATTGGAGTTTAGGGATTGAAGTGCTTTTTACAGGTTTTTGAAGAACTGTTTTATTCAAAATACAGATGATACTCTGCCAAAATTTTTACAGAAATTATTAATTCTTCAAATGTGTTATCTGGTTTCACTTTAGTTAAAAAAATTTTTTAACACCTGTAAATAGTGCTCACCACTGTAAAAAAAAGTAAGAAAAGGTTTAAAATCTCTTGTAGTATATTTAATAGGTTATCAGTAGACTAAGTTGGTAATTCATTAGGTATACTACGGGATCATGTTATGCCTTACAGAGGGGTAGGATGTGACAATAATAGGGCATATAATCTCTTGACCTGAGATAATATGGTTATCATGTATATAGGTGGTTTGAGTTTGATTCCTTTTACATACTTGTACTTGGTATGAGTATATGGGCATGTGTTGGTTCTAATTAGTTATATATGGAGATAGGTGTTTAGTCAAGATGGAATCCGTTGCCTTAGGTAAATAGGGATAAAATTCTATGTTTATCTTAATTGTTCTTGATAAATAAAGTTCTTAGCTAGGACACATAAACTTATTCAGAAAAGTTTTTCTGATTGAAAATTCTTGTTAATCAAGAATTGGAATTAAGATGAGAATATATGATTCTAAGTAATTAGGATTTGACATAAACCATGACCCTAGCTAGAATTGGAAATTTGTAATGGAGAGATTTTAGTACATGGTATATATGATCAAGTTTAATGAGTTAAATATAAATTAATTCATCACTAGTTGGGTAATTAAGGCACATTATGCTCAGTGTTAACCATGATTTATGAGAACTAAGAGTAATAAGGGAATTTTACTCTAAGTGTGGAATAGTTCCAATGATATTAAAGAGTTAATATTATTCTTAATACCAATTAGTAATGAACCTAGAAAGTCACACACAATAAGAGTAACATGATCAAAGCATAATTAATTTGATTAGTTAATTAAATGATTTAATTAATTAATTAAATTAATATTTTTTTTAGTTTGCAATTAAATTACAAGGTCTCTAGCACAACTTGAAACTAAATTCATTAATGAAAGTATTCAAGTTAATGTTTAAAGTGTTTAAATATAAACTTAATTAATTAATTAACAAGGTAAGGGATTTTAATTTGGTTAAAATGGCTTAAGAAGTCATGAGAGAGAAAAATTAAAGGTTAATTAGTGTTTTTCATAATGCTAATTAATTAGTGTTTTAATTTTCTTATTTATGCTAATTTGACAAGCGACAAAATCAAAATTAGAAAACACATCTAATTGGTAAATTAGATGTTGACATTTATAAAGTAGGTAATCATTAATGATCAATCACTAATTAACTTTAAGGGGAATTAAAACTCTCTAATGGTTAGAGATTGGAAGATTAAGTGTGTTAATCTTTTCTTCTTCTATTTTTTCTCTCAAACCAAGCTCTCTCATCCTTTTCTTTGTGTTTGATTCAAGAGGATTTTGAAGTTATTATTCTTGAATTAAAGGTAGAGAAATTATTTCTCTATACTTCCATAAGCTTAAAACTAAGAAAAACCTTAAACTTCATCTTTATGCAAGCTTGGTCAAGACAAGGAGAGGAAGCACAAAGGAGTTTTGTTTAAAAATTAGTGCTTTAGTCATCTTGTTCAGGTGGATGGACTAGAGGATCGAATCTTAGTAATGTAAGCTTCCCAGATTAGGTGTTGAATGTGATTCTGTGCCTATACGGGTAAATTCCTTAATTTCATTTTAATAATCTTAAGGTTTAAGTTTTCTAATGGCAAATAGGCTTTTTAGCAATTGAGTTACAAGTGTTGTAACTTAAAATATGTGTTTTTGTAATACCATCAAGAATTTGCATGTTGTATGAAATACTAGAGTTTATAAAATTTTAAAATTGCTTAGTTTACACCCTGGTGCTCTTTTTCTTTCAATCCAAGACTTGTTTTCTAATCAATAAAATACCGTCTTCAATTCTTAATTGTGAAACTCCATACACTATTCTCTTTCTAACTAAGTCATTGTTTCCCATTGAAACTAAGATTTTTTGTTGTACTTCCATTGTTCGTGATGTCCATCCTCATATCACCAAACTAGATCCTAAATCTCTTAAATGTGTTTTTCTAGGATACTTTGCTATTCTCCTAACCTAAATCGATATCTGGTATCCGCAGATGTCACTTTTTTTGGAAAACATTGCATTTTTTTTCCCTGTCTCTTCCATTTAGGAGAGGTAGGGGGAAGATATACTTGTTTACATTGCAACCATGTTAGTTCTTCAATTATCCCAGTAGCTACTCTAACACCTGTTTGGCCACCTTATATTCATATCTACTCTCACCGACCAAAGTCTCATGACACAGGACCTCTACCAATTACTTTGTTGTCGGATCTAGTATCTAATAATCATGATTCTAGTCTTGATATTCTTATTGCTCTTCAAAAAGGTAAATGTCAATGTACTTATTATATTTCTTCCTTTGTTTCTTATGGTTACTTGTCTCCTTGCTCCTTTATTGCATTATAAGATTTTGCTCACTTCCTAAAATAGTTTATGAAGCTCTACCTCATCTTAGGTGGTGTGTTGCTATGGAGGAGGAGATGGTGGCCTTAGATGATAATGGCACTTAGAATTTGGTTACCTTACCTTCAAGAAAGAAGGCAATTGGATGTATATGTGTGTTTCAATAAAGGATAATCTTAATGGTTTTGTGGCTTACCTTAAAGCCCGTCTTATTGTTAAGGGATATGCTCAAACTCATGGTGTTCATTATTCTGACACTTTCTCTCCTGTGGCAAAAATGGCATTAATTTGCCTATTCATTTTTATGGCAGCCATCTATAACTAGCCTTTACAATAGTTAGGATATTAAGAATGTTTTTCTACATAATGATCTTCAGGAGGAAGTCTATATGGAGCAACCACCTGGGTTTGTTGCTTAGGGGGAAGTATGGGAAAGTTTGTCAGCTTTGCAAATCGTTATATGTTTAAAGCGAAGTCCTCATGCTTGGTTTAGAAGGTTGTTTAAGTGTTTAGAATGTAAAAAAGCAAATGTGATCATTCAGTTTTTTATAAACAGTTCAAGGCTGACATAATCTGATTAGTTGTATATGTTGATGATATCGTTATCACTATGAGCAACACTGTAGGAATTTCATCTTTGAAATCTTTTATTCATACCCTTTTCCAAATAAAGGATATGGGGTTATTAAAATATTTCCTAGGTATTGAAGTAATAAGGTGTAAGAAAGGTTTTTTTCTGCCCTAAAAAAAGTATGTTCTTGACTTATTGGTAGAAATAGGAAAATTGGGTGCTAAGCCTTAGTACTCCAATGACTCCCAATTTACAACTTACAAAAGAAGATAATGAATTATTTGGAGACCCTGAACAAAATAGAAAATTGGTTAGTAAATTGAATTAATTGATTGGTAAATTGAATTATCTTACAGTGACCTGACTTGATATTGCATACTCTAATAATGTTGTAAGTCAGTTTATGTCCTCTCCACCAGTCAATCATTAGGCAAAACTAGAACAAATCTTGTGCTACTTGAAGGGAGCTTTAAGACAAAGTCTATTGTATGGGAATCATGGACACTCTAATATTGAGGTTTTTCAAATACGGACTGGGCTAGGTCCAAAGTTATCACAGATCTACTACAAGGTATTTTGTTTTTGTGAGAGCAAATTTGATATCATGGAAAAGCAAAAAGAATAATATGGTTTCTAGATATAGTGCAGAATCAAAATAGAGTTATGGCACAGTTTATGTGTGAGATAATGTGGTTGCATTAATTATTAAATGAAGGTGGTCTTAAGTCTTTATTGTTAGCCAAGTTGGGATGCGACAATTAGGCTGCTCTTCATGTTATTTCTAATCCCTGTTTCATGAACGAACCAAATATATTGAGATTGATTGTCATTTTGCTCATTACAAGATTCATAAAAAGCTTATTTCCACGAGTTGTGTTAAAACTAGAAAGCATTTGGGAGACATCTTCACAAAAACTCTAAATGGAGCTCGAGTTAACTGCATTTGTAATAAGTTGGGTATGATTAACATCTTGCTTCAGCTTGAGGGGGAGTTTTTATGAAGGAAAGTTAGCTGAGTGTTTGTAAGGTACTTACATCCCTCTTGCTTAGGATAGTGTGGTATTAGGAATTCCTTATTTGTAAGGATTTGTATATCTCTTAATTATATCCCTTATTAGCTAATTACAAGGTTGGTAAGTTTTTTTTTTTAAAATATTATTAAAATAAATTAAAAAAAAAACTAAATTTTCTAAAAGATATTAAACAATAGTACTTGAATTTGAGAAATTATTTTGATTTAATTTTTAATTTTGAAATTAAGATCTTTAATTCAAATTTTCTAGTAGAATTTATAATAGAAATTAGATTGATTAATATATCAATTTTATCTGCTCAATTCGTTTGAGACCTATATTCTTGACAATCCTCTCTAAGGAATCCTTAGCTTGATTCTTCATGATGCTTCTAGGGTAAAGTACCCACTATCCACAAACCTGTGCATTGTAGCATTTTTATTTGGCAATCTACACAACTCTTTCCCCCTTAATCCCCCCCCCCCTCTCCCAAGCCTTCTAGGAATGGCATTTTTATTATCACAAAAATCCTAAGAATGGAATAGGTAAAAAAGATATAAATAATTCAATGTACATCTTAGTAAAAGTCAAAATCAATTTTTGGGAACAAAACCCAATGGACATGCCTATATGAAAAACAAGAAGCATTGCACTGACAATTCAAGTAATGGCCCTATTTCATATCATATAATGACTTTTTGTTTGTTATACTGCCACATATCATTATAAACTTCATATAAGATGAATAAAGATTATTCTTATCAACTTTTAGATATAATTAGGCCTTGTTTGATCCAAGTATGCAAATTCTTAGGAACTTACTTGGTTGCCAAGTTGCTGGGAAAATTATTTGCTAGGAAATAGTAATTTTTATTGTTTGGCTTACATATTTGTGCTAGAACATTCACTACTTTCCTTAATGACCCTGTTTGGTTCACTTATCGACTTCCTAGAAAATGTTGTAAAATATCAAAGACGATTAATTCACTAAATTTGATATTTTGTTAAAGAAAAAATTGAAATTGTCGACTCCCCTCCAAAATTTACCATGCCAAAATTTAGGAAGTATAGCAGCCAAAAAGAAGTTAAACTTTTTTTTTTTTTAATTTTGTACCTCATGATCAGCCATGTAACACCCCTTACCCGATTTACAGTGTAGCCGGGCAAGGAATTCTACATTTTGTGCTGGAGCACCTTATCTTATCTTGCTTTATTCATTATTAATTTTAATCCCATCGTTATTTTAAATTCGATTATTTAAACAGAGAAACTGACGGAGTTTCCCCTGTTTTATTAACATTTGTCGTGTTACACTAATTATATCAATTCTTTTAATTCACTTTATGTCCCAATTTATTTTTCCATAAACACTTTAAATTTTTAATGCATTTTCAACATTTTAATGTTACTCATTTTATTGGACATTTAGGTCAAAAGTCAACTCTAGGTATCAAATGACCAAAATGCCCCTCATCGAGTTATAGTCCATCCTTTTCAATAGTGACCTTTAACTCCATAACCTGATAATCAATTTAATTTTAATACTACTTAATTCAACTTATTTTCATTTCATTTTTTGTCCTCAAACTGGCTATGAATAGTACCATTCATGGACTGAAAATAGTACTTTTAGAGCTCAAAAGTACAGGACGTTATAAGCCAATTATAACCATTCCACTTACTTCCTAAGAAGTTCATAATCCTGAGCTAATAAAATAAATACCTCAAAAGTAGGACAGGTGGATTACCTGAAAGTTTTGAGCCAAAACTAACGTAACATAAGCCATGTTGCACTGCATAAAGATTTTTGTCAGCAATTTTACCAACAAAAAGTCATTTCATAGAGCATTGAAATTGACAAAAAGGAATCATATCCAACCATCCTATAAGAAACTCTTTCAACATGATTGTCCATAATCACAGTTATCAGCCTACAAGAAAATTGACAAAAGGGGATTGAATGTAATTTTCAAAGTAATCTATTAGTTTAGAAAGATATTACACATTATCTTTTCAAGGATAGAAGAATACTAAAAAACAAGAGAAAGAGATGAGACTCTGATCCTTGCTCACTTATTGCTTTTCATTTTAGTAGAGGAATGGTTACCAAAGAATAGATAGTAGCCTAACTAGACACCAATAAGGTGCATATCCTAATATCCTAGAAATAATGACAAAAAGTAAATAGAAATATTTATATACCAATAATATAAACAAGAAAAAATTATGCCAAACATGCAAATCCAAAATTATGCCAAATATGCAAATCTAAATAGAAAGGCCAACATCAGTCCCCATATATAAAAGATAAGTGAGAAAAGTCTCAAATACACTGTAGACAAGATCCAATAGTGACCAATTTCCCAAATAGAAGTGATGCCAGCAAATATGCAAAAATTATTTTCTATCTCCATTTGGATATTCAACATATTATTTTCCATTAATTAATTGACAGACTAGTACAATTGATACCTGTTGAATGTATATCAATACCAATTGTCAGAATCTACTTTTCTTAAGTTAGGAACGCATATAATGACTGAGATTTTCACATATTACTTGAATATTATGCGGTTGTCTAGCACCGTTGTATTTTATTTGTTCTACTTTCCTTAAAACAAGAAATTGATATTCATTTTTTGTTGTGTTTCTAAGAAAATGTTGTGTTTCTAAGAAAACATTTTTTTTTCTCTTCCTTTACATTTGCATATAATGAGAAAGTGAAAACATAAATAAATAAACAAATCTATATCCAGTCTCTTTCCCAATAAGAATATTTAACAATAAAAGCTTAATATGCAGGAAGATTAGTTGTAGATTTATTACTATATGGTTAAGAAAGACATAAACAAAAATAAAGCAACCTAAAGGCTTCCTCCAAAGTGCAAATAACCAAAGCAAATTCATTCAAGTGGGATTTAGTGTGGGGGTGATGGATTTGTGTTTCATTTTAGGATTAAGCTAGGGAATGGAGAAATCAATTTGAAGAAAAGTCATATGCAATTGGGTTTTTTGTTTATTTTTATAGCTTTTTAAGAAAGAGATTACTTTGTGAGAAGAATCAAAAAAATTCAAGAGAAATTCTGATGTGCTCAAAAGAATACAAAAAAGAAAAAGATCATTTTGATAGCAAAAACACAAAAAGGACAAAATGAAATACGAATGAACTAGATTTTAAGGTAGTAAAAGTTAAACTAAAATAAGGACTAAAAAAGAACAAAATATGGTGGATGAAAGAACTAGACACACTAATAATGAAAAAACTAAGAAGAACTAAATTGAAACAAATAAAACCTTAAGGAAACATGCAAAAGCACACCAAAACACCAAGACACAACTTCGGCCAAGATGAAACTTATGTGAGAAGAATCAGAAAATTTTAAGAGAAATTTTAATGTGCCTAAAAGAATACAAAAAGAAGAAGATCATTTTAATAGCAAAAACACAAAAAGGACTAAATGAAATACGAACAAATTAGATTTTAAGTTAGTAAAATTTAAATTGAAATAATGACCAAAAAAGAACAAAATATGGTAAACGAAAGAACTAAACATGCCAATAATGAAAAGACCAAGAAGAATTAAATTGAAACAAATAAAACCTTAAGGAAACATGCAAAAACACACCAAAATACCTCCACACAACTTCAGCTAAGATGAAACTTATGTAGCTTTTATGGAAAACAACTCAAAACAAAGAAAAAATAAAGAATATAAGGGTCGAAGATAGATAAAATGGTGATGAAAACTCTTTTGATAAGATTGAATCACCATAAAGAAGACACTACACACTTTAAGCTATAAAATATGATAAGTCAAGGTGGACGCCGTAATCAAAATTGATTTATAAGTCAAAACATTTGCCACTCTTGAATCAAGTGATAAAAAGAAAAGTAGTACGTTATTAATTCTAAAAACTAGAGAACAAAGCACACAATAAGTATTCTTTATATAGATAAAAAGAAAAGTAGCACTTAATTAATTTTGAAAACTTGAGAACAAAGTACACAATAAGTATTTTTTATATAGACACCTATTACATAAAATCCTACTAAGAAAACATAATATAAACCTATTTGTGTTACATCTCATTAGATAAATATAATTATAGTTATGAAAACATAAAAATAAAAGATAAATTTAAAAAATAGAAAAAGTTAATATTCCAACCAATGACCATGCACACACCATATAGGGTGGATAAGATTTTCTTGAAGATAAGAAAATGTTACCATGTTTTAAGCGTAAATTTTAGGAAGAGATGACCTCAAATTCTAAAGGATAAGAATCAACTAAAATCAATCCAAATCCTTTTAAAAACCCTAAAATATCATCAAAATCCGTCCATTATAGTTACTAATCAAAATTCATCTTTTTCTAAGAGAATCTTGTTAGTCAAATATGTCAAATTGATTCTTAACCCATATAGAAATATAAAAGTCATTAAAAACTCTAAAATCTCCCATACATGAGCTTTCAAAAGTGAAAAAATATTGGTTGAAAGTAAACCCCCGAATTTAAGATAGTTAAAAGCCCAATTATAACACCCCTCACTCGTCTATAGTGTAGCTGAGCAAGGTGTGCTGCATTCGGTGCTGGAGCACCCTATCCTGTCTTATCGTTTGCAATATTAATTTAATATCCATTTAATTTTATTATCTTACGTGTAGAAAATTTTTTTTATCCCATTTCATTTTTATGGAGACCTAGATAGAGTCCCCTCTATTCTATTAGTGCATGGTGGGTTTCATGTTACCTGTTAAAACAATTTATATCCATTTCATCATATCACTTCTCATGCTTATATCAATTTCAAGAAAATAAATTATATTTCCATTCATATAAAGTTTACATATACAATAATTTACAGTTTATATACAATCCAAAATTATTTACATCATTTACTTATGTACAGTGATTCAACATGCAAAATTTAAATACACATGAGCCCTACCCAAAATGAACTGGTGAGGTGACACTGACCCTGTAGCAGATCTGATCCTCTCTATCTGTACTCTCCTGCTACTATTGCGGCTGCTGGTGCTCTTCAGTACCTACGCGTGGTAAGAATCAATGCGCTAAGCATAACATTTAGTGGTGCATAAATAAGGAAAAATAACTAAACTATTTAAAATAATTAATTCACGTATAACCTTATAAATAAATATCAATTTTCATGTTTTTAAAATCTTTTACATGTTTTCTAGAACTTTGGAAGTAAATAAGCTAATAGGGATCTTTCCTGTGCATATAACTTATATTCAGTCTTATAAAATTCATATTAATGATTTTCTCATGTACTTATTTATATTTAAGGCTTATTGCTTTTATCTGTGCCCAAGTAACCTATGACAGACTATAAAGACTGGATACACGGGAGTATACTAGTTAGACATCCGTATGTTTACTCAATATATAACGGTCATATTAGGCACAAAGCCAGCGGGCAAGCATAAACCAGTAATAATGAAAATTGGCACTATAGCCATCGGGTAGGCATAAAGCCAGTAGAGCAATCATCTTAGACATATGTTGTCTGTAAATAATTATCCTTGTGGGCAGTACTGCTGTAACACCCTCACTGTAGCAATTCCGTACATTCTACTATTCCGGTGATCGGTGTTGGTTCGGACATCTAGAATGTCTGAAAAAATATTTAAACTAGAGTGAATAGTCATAAAGAAACCAAATAAGTATAAGAAAAATTTAGGAAAAATTTTAGAAATAAAATACAACCAAGTTAAATGAGCCAGTGCCCTAGCGATGGGTAACTCAGTGGGAAGTTGCGGTCCTCGCAACTAGAAGCTCTAAACTCAGGGGAAAATTCATAAAAAAAATTTGTGGACTCCAGAGAAGAGTCATTGAGGTTTCTATGGCATTAGAATGCCAAGAAAAGGTTTAAAAAAAATTTTCAATAGGTACAGACAATTTTAGTTTGTTAAGCCAAACGGAGGGCATTTTGGTCATTTCGTCTTCAGAGATAATTTTTGGCCGACTTGTCCAATTAAGTAAAAAATTATTATGATATAAAATATAAATAAATATTGCTAAAAATTAAATTGAAAATGAGTAGAAAGGAAAAGAAAAGAAAAATGAAGAAAATTGGAATTATTACATCATGATGATGTCATTAAAAACTTATCCACCAATCACCATTCAACAAGCTTACACAAAACAAATAAAAAGAGAATAATAAATCAAAAATTGTGGTCATCTTCTTCCTCCCAAGAGCCATAGCCAAACCACCATTTTCTAGAGCTCTCTCCATTGCTCTTTCTTCTCACCTCAAATTCCCATATAAAAACACCATAAAATCCCTAGACTTCTTTCATGAAACTTTGCTTGTGCACCTTGGAAGAGTGTTTGGCAGCCTAGAAAAAGAAAGAAAGTGAAGTTTAAGCATAGAAAAATTCTGCTCAAAGAGGTTAGTGCTACTTTCTTCCATATTCTTTTAGTAAACTTAAATTTGAGCATGGAAATGGAAAGAATTACAAGAAAAAAAATTGAGAAATTATTCATGTTTGATGGCAGAAGAATTTTAGCCAGCATGTGTACCTATGGGAATTGATGAATTTAAATGAAATAAAATGTGTTTATTAGAGTTGCTTAGTAGGAATTTGTGATTGGATGTGTTAGATGGCATGGATAGTATGAAATGGACACTTTGGAAATTAGGATTTGTGAAAAATTAGAGTTTTACTTATGTAATAGTATATTAACTTATAATGGTCAATTAGTGACTATTTGAATGTATATGAGGAGGAATTGAAGTGAGTAAAGATATTGAAGTTGAACTTAGGCATGCTGCCCTTGGTGACCTGTTGGACTGGTTATGAGTCCAGCAGGTTTGGGCAGCCATAAATGGAGTTGTATAGGTTCAATTGGTGCAAGGCCAATTGGACATAAAACTAGACACATAATGGCACAACTTTGATGAAGAAATCCTGCCCAGAAAACCAAACTAAGTTGACTTAAAAATTGTCCTAATCAGGGTGACTTGCATTCTGCCTAGGCAAAATAACCAAATGAATAATGTTTATTCATTTAGTCATAACTCAGTGTAGAAAGGTCCAATTGACCTGAAATTTTACCAACAGATATCTGAGACATAGACCTACAACTTTCATGAAGAAACCAAACCCAAATTTTGATCATAACATGTTCAAAAATTGACTGCGATCGATGTACAAAATCTGTAGATCCAGTTACATCCGAGAAAATTTGGAAAATTTGCAATCCAGCCAGTTATGGTATTTAGGCCATAACTTGAGCTACAAAACTCCAAATGAAGTGATTAAAAAAAAATCAAATGTAACTAGGCACAATAAGGAACAACTTTCATGAAGACAATTTTTCCAAATTCCTACTATACAAATGACCAATGGAATAATAAACTTTGTGCTTGAAATCTGAAAATTGTGAATAACTGACACTAATCTGAAATGTTATTGACAACCAATACCAAAAACTTTAGAATGTAAAATGTGGTATCTTGGTGAATTTAGGTTCAATAAATTTTTTATATATTAAAAAGTTAATAATTTGAGTAAATAGTAATGTGAATAGTAATATAAAGACACAAAGTATAAGAACTATATTGTTAAAGGGAAATTAAGGCCATAAATTTGAAATCCATGAAATGTTCATAGATTGCTTGAAACATGAAAAGTAAGTCACCTAATTGATGTGAATAGGTAGTTAGGGCTTATATGCCCATCACAAATCGAATTCATAAAATGTATAAATGAGAAAGGAAAAAAATGTTTTGAATACAATGGTACATGTGAATCATTGTTTTGAATTGTGATTAATATGAATAACATAATGAATGAATAGATGAACCATATTAATGTATGAATAAGATATTAGTTCTCATTATTGTGGAAAGAAAAAGTACTTTGAGTACAATGATATAAAAGGATAATTGATGTGAATTGTGATCATATATATGATCAAATGAATGTATACATTATAATTGAAAATTATTATGAAATAATGAAGTCATAAAACACAATATATTAATATTTAATGATATTATGTGCCCTTGTATTGCCTAGACATGTGTGTTAGATTGGATAGTTTGGCATACCAATAGGGTATTGTTTTAGCAGTACTGCGAAAGGCTTTATGCCTGTATTCATAGCTTTATGCCCGTATTCATGGCTTTATGCCCGCACTCATGGCTTAATGCCCGATTATGTGTTATCATGGCTTTTTAGCCATACTGACTGCATACGTGGTTGACGTTCTGTGTCCCATGGTATGATGGCCCGAGGCACCGCTGTGTCCAGTGCCAACGACCCGTTATTCAGTTTAGTCAGCATATCGTAGGTTACTTGGGTAGTCTAATTTATTAAAATAAGTTATGAATATTAGCAATTAAAAATGCTAGAAAGTAAATAAATGAGAAGAAGTTCTGAAATAAATTAGATTAGCTCCAAAAATTTGTTCCTTAGAATGATTTGAAGTAAATTAAACTAGTTCTAAAAATTTTAAATATTACGAAATAATTGTAAACAACTTAGAAAGTATCAAGGAAGTGATAAAAAGACTAGTAGAAGAATTATAACTTAAATGACATTACAAATATGATTTTCATAAGAATATAAGTATAAGTATAAATTTTAGATTTATTTGTACATTATATAAATGATTATTGTAAACTTATAAAAGAAGTGATTCTAGAGAGCAACATAAATGATGAAATATATATTGTATGAAAAATTTCATATGAACCCAGTAAAATTCTTGAGTATAGAAAATATGCTCCAATTATTTTTACTTGTTATATTATTTCCTTGTTATATTATTACACCACTAAGCAGTAATTCTTAGCGCGATGGATTTGTTTCCTCACGCAGGTACTGAAGTTAAAGCCAAGTAAATGCCAAACAGAGTTTTTGGAGTTCTGATCTGCAGAGTGTTGAAGGTTGTCACCTCCTCAGCAATGCATGTAGATAGGGCTCATATAGATCATATTATGTATTTTGTACATTATAATTAGTTATTATTTATAGTGTAAATTATGAATTGTATGTTTAAATATAGATTATGGAACTGTAATTAATTTGTAGATCATGTAAATTATGAGTTTATGTAATCAGTCTGTAAATCATGCAAATTAATAAAACTTGAGAACTTACATATATAAATTATGCATGAATGGAAATGCATGGAAATGAATATGAAATTGAGATATATGAATGAGATGTGAATAATGAGAATAATTGATGAGATTTCATTTATTGCTTGAAATTTTCAAATAGGTGAATAGTAAAATACATCAAACGATAATAAAATAGGGGAAACTCTGTTAGTTTCTCCGTAAAAAAATAATCGATATTAAATATAACGAGAACAAAATTTTTTAAAGAAATAAAGTAAGATAAGTTAGGGTGCTCCGGCACCGAATGAAGCACGAGTGAGGGGTGTTACAACTACAATATGTAGTCCCTAATTGGTATACCAATCGATCTAAACTATATAAATGAGTCTAGGTGTACTTTGGGAAAAATAATGTTATTTCATACCTATAGTTTCATTAATTCATGTCATTTTTATGCTTAACAAAGTATTCTCTTTTATTTCATATCATATGCTAAGTTATTTTATGAACCTTTCTCAATGTCCAAAAATTGGCAGTTTCTAGAGTTTGTGTTTGTCTAATTAATTGGTCATGTTATAGTCATTTTTAGGCCTAAAGTTCTTCATGGAAGTTGTTACCCTATGTCTTATAGTCACTCAAAAATTTTTATTACAATTTTTCAAGTTTTGTAGAATTAATTATGGCCAAATCACTGGCCTAGAATCATGTACCCTGTTCTACCAGAATTCATGTTCAGGTCAGAAACTTTGACTCTTATTTTAGGGTCCTTATGTTCATAATTTGAGGACCAAGTCTAAAACAAAGTTGGAGCCCTATTTCTTAGGGTTCCAGATCAGTAAGGCTTATCCTAATTAGAGCTTCCTAGTGGGAGATATGACTTAAAGTTTGTTCTGGGGTCAAGTGTAGTTTGGTCAAACTCCAGGTTCTGATATGCTAAATTTTTCTAACCATTAGACCTAGTTTTTTTAGGTTTTGGGTTTTGGTCAAAAGATCAATATTGTAGACCTATGTCTTATAAAAATTTTGCCACTGGTTTTATTGGATTTGGGTTTTTGTAGACCAAGTTATGGCTATTTTGCCAAAACTGGTCGGGTGAGCTTTAGTCCAGGAAATTCTGGGCAGAATGGTGCAGGTCAGTTTGGTATCCTAATTTGAGTCAACAATTTCATTTGGTTAAAGACATTTATAGGCTTGGTGTTCTCAATAAAAGTTGTAGTCCTATGTCTAATCTTTCCAATGGTATAAAATTCAGGTCATTTGGATCTGTCTA
Source organism: Hevea brasiliensis (assembly GCF_030052815.1). Classification (NCBI taxonomy): domain Eukaryota; kingdom Viridiplantae; phylum Streptophyta; class Magnoliopsida; order Malpighiales; family Euphorbiaceae; genus Hevea; species Hevea brasiliensis. The sequence continues at coordinate 39,880,942 of NC_079498.1, forward strand.
GAGGGAGTTATTACCTAGTTCATTTGGTCATTTTTTTGGGTTCAGTGTTTGAATGCCCAGATTGGGACAGTAAATTGACCAAGATTTTGACAGAATTTGGGTAGGGTTTCTCCATGAAAAATGGGTTATTTTGAGTCTAGTTTCACCTCTAATTATCCTTATACCAATTGGAGTCACAAAACTTCAGTTATAGGTCAAACAAGACACTAGACTCATAGGTCCGAATTTCCTGCATAAAAGAAGCACTCCCAATATTCCATCCTCCTTACTCCCAACTATAATTTATCATTCATAACACTTCAAATGATCAACAAATAGTCTCAACAAGATCAATCTCAAGCCATAATACCAAGGTACCAAAATTAATTCAAACCCTAACTCAAGGTCTCAATTTATGTACACCATATGTAAATCAACATATTAATCACATTTACTTGTTAATCAACACTTGTAACCACAAGTATAACCCTCATATCATCAAAATCTTATCAATTCTCATGGCTGCCAAAAATTTAATTCCTCACAAAGTTGTCATTTTCTTTTTATTTCAAGTAATTTCAACTATTCTTAAGTCTAATTCAAGCATTAAACAAAAGAGATAATGAGATTAGGCACTAACCTCTTATTGATCTCTCCTTGACTTGTGAAAGCTCTAAGATTTTTCAATTTCTTGGCAGGCAAAGTCTTCCTAATGGTATGGGAAAAATTTTTAGTGAAGGTGTATTAGGGTTTTATGGTAGAACAAAGGGAGAATCAAGCTTGAGAAAAGAAAAAAAAAATGGAATAAGAGAGGTTATGAGGTTCGGCCATGGCTCCTAAAAAAGAAGAAGAAGACTCTTTTTTAATCAATTTTAGCTCTTCCTTATCTCTTATAAATGAGATGTTGAATTCCCATTGGTTGCCACTTTTTTTTATGGTGTCATTATGACATCATATATATATATATTAAGCTTATTTCTTTTCTTTTCTTTTCTTTTCTTTTCTTTTACTTTTTCTACCATCATTCATCATTTTAATTTATTTTATGTATTTTTAATTTCTCTCATTTTAATTGACATTTAGGTCAAAATTCAACTCTGGGGTTGAAATGATCAAAATGCCCTTCATTAGACTCATCGGGTTATTTTTGATCTATACCGATAGATAAATTTTTCTGAATTTTTTTTGGCATTTTTAATGTCATTTAGACCTCAATAACTATTCATTGGAGTCCCAAAATTTATTTTCCTAGGGTTCCTCGTGGGTCTAGGGTCAGCAACTGTCTTTATAGTCACTTCCCCGTACAATCACCCATCGCTGTGACCTTGGCTCATTTAACTCATTTGCAATTCATTTCTTTTATTTTTCCTTAATTTTTCTTGGTCTTTATTCAGTCAATTTATGCCTCCTTATTCTAGTTTGACTGTAGTTCTAGACATCCTGTCACACCTTATCCCTCTGTAAGGCATAACATGATCCCGTAGAATACCTAATGAACTACCGCACTTCATCTACCGATAACTCATTAAGTACCCTACAAGGGATTTTAAAACAATTTTCTTATTTTTGGTAAGTGGTGAGCATTTTCTAATAAGTATTTAAAACATTTAATTGAAATTAAAAACTAGTTAAAACTTTTGGCCCATTATATTTTTCCGCAAATTTTATAAAAATTTTGACAGAGTTTCGTTTATATTTTGAGAAAATAATTCTTCAAATACCTGTAAAAAGCACTTCTAAAAATTTTCTCAACCACTACTTCAATTTCACAATCAATCTCAACAATTTCTCAAATCTCAAAATTCAACGGTCAACATTTCTCAAATTTCTAAAATTCGATCATCAGTAAAATAATATCTATCAATCTCATTCAAATTAAAATAAAAATTTCCATTCATTAAAGACAAACAATCTATATACATCATACTAAAATCTACATTGGGAAAATCCAAACTAAATTTTAGTACAACTTTATATAAACTTTGTACAAGCTGCTCAAGACCGAATTTACATGTTCATATATTTATGTGCAATACATACATCAAAAGAAATATTTACAGTCAAGGTATAAATTATACCCGATAACTTCAAGCTGATAAATCCTCAATCCTCAGCAGCTCAGTCTGCTGCTCCTCTAGTCTCTATATCTGCGACAGCAATAAAAGCTATTGCTGAGTACTAGGACTCAGTGGTGCACAACATACTAAAATAATCTTTATGCAGAACTTAAATCACATTTATTCAAAAATTTGATTGAACATGAGAATTAAATACAAATCATGCATTATGAGATTTTAATCCCAAACAATTTCATTTTGAAGTATCAAATCACATTTCATAAAACCCACAGTTAGATCATGCCATTCGAAACAAATAGAATCTCAATAGCCATAGGCTAAAGAGAAATCACATCACAAGACTAGCTAGCACAAATATATGGATATCCATTCAAATCCTCTTCTGCTAGCACACCTCAATACTTCTCCAGAGAAGGAATTAAAATTCAAAACTAATTACCTCCACTAGTCGTGCTAGTGAGTTGTTCAAATATATGGTCATGACACTGTGGTTTTAAAACTTATCTTAACAATTTGCTAAACATTGTCATTTCAAATATACACAATAACTTTCACAATTTAAATCAAAACATCATAAATAAGGTCACAATAAACTTTCAACAATTCAAAGCAAAAGTAAAATGCATATTTCATTCACTTTATCAATTTTAAAGCATAGTGATGTTGTGCACAAACCTCAAACGAGTCGCCTCTTGGCCATGACTCGGCTCTTCGGGTTCTTTCCCAGTATTCTTTTCAACTGAAACACATAATTTTATAGTGTTTCAGTACCATAACTTAGCATAAATCCGAAAATAAATTTAACCTCACTTTTACCTAGCTCTAACGTGCTAAACTTGACGTTCTTGAAATTTTATGTTTTGGGGTTACTATTCACTATACTATTCAAGTCAAATTGTTGACTTTCTAAGGCTTAATAGTTATGGGAATTCCAACTTCACTCACATACCACATTTTGGTCACTAAATTTGTTGGTTTTATTTGTTTACTCAAATTCTAAGTCTTTTTAGGCAAATTTGAAAATTTTCAGTTTTGGAGTCTAAGGTTGCACTGTTCCATTGGTCACTTTTCTGTTAGAATTTGGAAAAACTTCCTTCATAGAAATTGTTCCCTATTGTCTTAAGTTTATTCTCCTTTTTGAATCACTCCAATTGGAGTTTTGTAGCTCAAGTTATAGCCATTTGAACCATGGCTGCCGGATTGGACACAACCCAGAATTCTGGGCAATTTTCTATGCTGGCAGTTTTAGGTCACCAACTTGGGGTGGCCAAATAACTTGGTTAATGGCATAATTTGGGTTTGTGTTCTTCATAAAAGTTTTAGGTCTATATCTCATCTAACCACTGGTAAAAGTTCAGGTCATTTAGACCTGCCTAGCTTGAGTTATAGCCAAATGAACAAACACTGTTCATTTGGTCAGTTTGTACAGAGGCAGACTGTGATTTTTCAACTTTGGTCAATTTGTTCACTAGGTTTTGATCACTTTTTGGGCATGCTTCCTAAATGAAAATTGTGTCATTTAGTGTCTATTTTCATCCCTAATTGGTCCCATACCAATTGGACTTGTAAAATTGCATTTTTGGTCCCTCAAAAGAAATTTGGTCATACTGCTCCATCTAAATTTGGCTTTGATTCAAACACTTTTAACACACTTAATTAGGTCATAAATGACCATTTTTCACTTCACATTAGGTCAAAGACATCATTTACCACTTCCTCACATTTTTGTCTCTAAACCCTAAGTCCAAAACCCTAGTTCACAATTTCTTTGCATTTAACCAAATCTAAACATTTCAATCTCACTACCACATTCACATAAGCTTGCCTAACATATTAAATTCAATCAAAACACATGCTTTTCATCACTGACCCTAGCTGCCAGAATTTCCATCTAGTCCTCCAATAATTAATTTCTTTTCATTTTAAGCATATTTCCATGTTCTTCATGCTATAAATACTTAAATTAAACTATAATTTCCAAGTTTAGCTACTAACCTTGAATGCAGAATTTTCAATCTCTCTTTTCTTAATTTTCTCCTTCTTTCTTTCCCTTGAATCTTCTTTTCTAGTTGCTCAAACAAACTTTAACCATGGTAAGACAATTTTTATGGTGGGATTTTGTAGTTTTCAAGCTCAAAGATGAGCTTCAATGATGGTTTTTGGTGAGGAAGGGAGGAAAGAGATGGGTCACGTTTTTTTGAAGAAGATGACTTTATTTTTTTTTTCTTTTCTTTTCTTTTCTTTTATGTCTTAGGAAGACTAAAAATTCCAATTAATTAAATATATTAATTATTATTTTTATGGCATCATGCATGATGTCATCACCTTTTTAACTTTTTCATTTTCTTTTTTTTTTTCTATTTATTTTTCTATTAGTTCTTTAATTTAATTCTCGATTTCAAAATTTTCTTTTCTCCTATTTTATTTGATAGTTAGGTCAGGAGTCAGCTCTCGAGGTCAATTGACCAAATTGCCCCTCGCCGGTTCATCCCGGTTTGCAAATACTTCAATATTTCTTTCGGCTTCCTGACTTAATTATTTGACTGGCTTAACAGTTCTTTTTCTTGATTTTCTCTTTTCCACTGTGTTCGTAATGGTCCTAAGGACCGCAGCGTCACATTTTACAGTTCGAAATTTGGGTTTAAAATGACTTCACAGTCGTTCCCGATAAGGTCACCCATCGCTGTGACTCTCGGCTCATTTAACTTCCTATGTTCTGTTTTTCTTATTTATACTTAACTAATAGGCAATTACTAATTATTTGTGTTTATGGCTTGTCTAATTGTCTTAAGTGTGGTTCTAATCCCCTTAATTTTCCGGACCGACACCGATCACCGGAATAGTGAAGTATACCAGGCTATACAAATGGGGGTGTTACAATTCTCCCTCTCTTAAATAAATTTCGTCTCGAAATTTTACCTGATATTAATCTCTCAACAGCTGTGGGTGTTATCTCCTCATGTCCTCTTCTCGTTCCCAAGTAGACTTCTGGCCCGAATGATGGCTCCACAGCACTTTTACCAACGGTATCTGCTTGTTTCGTAGCTGCTTCACCTTATAAGCCAGAATCACTATGGTTCTTCCTCATATGTGAGGTCTGGGTTCACTTCAATTTCTTCTGCTGGTAGTACATGAGATGGGTCTGATCGATACCTCCTCAACATAGACACATGGAAGACATTATGTACCTTCTCCAACTCTGGAGGTAGTGCCAAACGATATGCCAAAGGACCCACTCTTTCTATAACCTCATATGGCCTGATAAAACGAGGACTCAGTTTCCCCTTTCTACCGAATCTCATAATTCTCTTCCAAGGAGAAACCTTGAGGAATACTTTCTCACCCACTGCATACTCAATATCCTTTCTCTTCAGATCAATGTAGGACTTCTGATGGTTTGATGCAGTCTTAAGTCGATCTCTGATCATCCTGATTTTCTCTTCAGTCTGCTAAACAATTTCGGGTCCAATCATCTTTCTTTCACCCAAATCATCCCAACACAATGGGGTTCTATATTTTCTGCCATACAAAGCTTCATATGGAGGCATCCCAATGCTTGATTGGTAGCTGTTGTTGTAAGCAAACTCAATCAAAGGCAAGTGTGTATCCCAACTGCCCTCAAATTCAATCACACAAGCCAGTAGCATGTGCTCCAAGATCTGAATTACCCTCTCAGACTGGCCATCTGTCTGTGGGTGGAATATAGTACTGAAGTTCAATCTAGTTCCTAGGGTTCTCTAAAGACTACCCCAGAATCTAGAAGTGAACCTAGGATCTCTGTCTGATACTATGGATACTGGCACTCCATGCAGTCTCACAATCTCATCAATGTACAACTTGGCCAATCTTTCCAAACTGTAGTCCATCCGAACTAGCAGAAAATGAGCAGACTTGGTCAATCTGTCAACAATAACCCAAACTGCACCATGACTCTTCTGTGTCCTCAGAAGTCCCATCACAAAATCCATTGTTATTCTCTCCCATTTCCATTCTGGCACTGGTAGTGGATGTAACAACCAAGCGGGTACTTGATGCTCTGCCTTCACTTGCTGACAAGTTAGGCATTTGGAAACAAACTCTGCCACATCTCTCTTCATACCCATTCACCAGTAATGCTCCTTTAGCCCTCTATGCATTTTTATGCCACCAGGGTGCATGGAAAAAGGAGACTTATGTGCTTCCTTCAAAATGATCTGCCTCAATTCAACATCATTAGGAACACACATTCTGCCCTGGTGTAGCAATAGACCATCGTCTCTTATTGAGAATTCTGGTTTCTTGCCCTACCGGACTTCTTCCAACAGCTTCTGATACCTTTCATCATTCTGAGCAGCCATTCTGATTTGATCAATCAATACTGGTTATACATGCCATGCAACTGCTGTCTGCCCATCATCATTAATCTCTAAGCTGGCATACAATGATCTTAACTCATGTACCAAAGACAAAGGAGTAACCAGTAGACTTGTCATAGTCTTGCGACTTAAGGCATCAGCCACAACATTAACTTTCCCTGGCTGATAGTCTATCAGATTATCATAGTCTTTTATTAACTCTAATCATCTCCTCTGTCTCAAATTCAGCTCTTTCTGGGTGCCCAAATACTTCAAACTCTTATGATCTGTGTAGATGTAACACTTTTCCCCATACAAATAGTGTCTCCAGATCTTAAGAGCGAACACAATGGCTGCAAGCTCCAAGTCATGTGTTGGATAATTCCTCTCATGCGGTTTCAGCTGGCGTGATGCATAGGCAATGACATTTCGATCTTGCATCAATACACAGCCTAACCCATTGTAAGAAGCATCACTATAAATTGTATATTCTTTACTCGGAGTAGGTAAAGTCAGGACTGGAGCTTCAGTCAAACATTTCTTTAATTCATCAAAACTCTATTGGCATTTATCCGTCCACTGAAATTTTACATCTTTTCGGAGTAACTTAGTCAATGGAGATGCCAACATGGAGAATCCCTTCACAAATCTACGGTAGTATCCAGCTAAACCCAGAAAACTGCGAATCTCTGTGACATTTCTGGGTGGCCTCCAATTAAGGACAGCTTCAATCTTACTTAGATCTACCTTGATGCCTTCTTCTAATACTACATGCCCCAAGAAAGATATTTTCTTCAGCTAAAATTCACACTTCGACAATTTGGCATATAGCTGTTTCTCCCTCAAAGTCTGTAGTACAATCCATAGATGTCTATCATGCTCTTCTGCATTCCTCGAATTGACCAATATATCATCAATGAATACCACAACAAACTGGTCGAGGTATGGTCTGAAGATAGTGTTCATCAGATTCATAAAAGCAGCCGGAGCATTAGTTAACTCGAATGGCATAACCAAAAAGTCATAATGGCCATAACGGGTTCTGAAGGTAGTTTTAGGAATACTCTGCTCTTGTACTTTCAGCTGATAATAACCTGATCTCAGGTCAATTTTGAAGAACACAGCTGCACCCCTCAACTGATCAAACAAGTCATCAATGTGGGGCAATGGATATCTATTCTTTATTGTCACCTTATTCAACTGTCGATAATCAATACACAAACGGAGAGTGCCATTTTTCTTCTTTACAAACAACACTGGCGCTCCCCGAAGTGACACACTAGGGAGGATAAAGGCCTTGTCAAGCAATTCTTGCAATTGCACTTTCAACTCTTTCAATTCTACAGGTGCCATTCTATATGTTGTTATGGAGATTGGATCCACACCAGGCATAACATCAATCTTAAACTGCACCCCTCTTTATGGAGGTAATCCTGGCAATTCATCAGGAAACACATCCGGAAAGTCACATACCGTAGGGATGTCCCTCAGTGCTGGACTCCCCACTTGGGTGTCTATCACATGTGCTAAGTATGCTTCACACCCCTTTCTGATCATCCTTCTGGCTAGTGCAGCAGAAATGATGTTTGATGGCAGTAAATGCCTCTCCCCATGTATTACCGCATCACCGTATAGAGAGAGACCAAAAGTGACTGTCTTCAGTCTACAGTCAATCATGGCGTGATGCCTGGCTAACCAATCCATGCCCAAGATAATATCATAATCTTTGAAGGGCATTTCAATCAAATCTGACAGGAAAACATGTCCTTGGATCACCAAAGGACAGTCTCTATAGATTTTGTTGACCCGAACCTCTTGTCCTAATGGACTAGTTACTAGCACTTCAAAACCCATTTGCACACATGAAACAGCAAGTGAATAGACTATGCTAACACTAACATAAGAATGGGTTAAACCCAGATCAAACAGCACAAATACTTCTTGATCAGAAATAGAGAATGAACCAGCTACCACATCGGAAGTCTCAGCCTCTTCTCACTGTCTCATTGTGTAAACTCTGGCTAAAGCACTTCCTTGTGCTGATTGACCAACTGTGCCCTAACTGCCTGAAGCAGTGCCTCTACCTCTGCCTCTTCCTCTGCCAACTGACTGTGAACCTCTGGGAGCAGGACTCTGAATAGATCCCTCGGCAATAGTAGGAGCTGGACCATATCTCGGAAACAGAGCACTAGTGCAGTCTTTAGCTATATGGCCCTTGCCTCCACAGTTAGAGCAGGCTCAAGTGGCCCAATAACATTCCCCCCCATGAATCTTGCCACAAGTCTCACAGGGGCGGGCAGAATGTGAACCCCTGTTCGACTGCTGACCATATCTAGGGGGTCTCTGTCCAAAAAATCTGCCCCTACCAAATCTTCCACCTCGACCCCTGCTGGGTCCACTAAATTTCTTCTTCTTCCCAGAAGTCCCACCAGAACTCTGTTCTACTGACTTTTCCCCTTTGTCTTTCTCTGATTTTTCAGCTTTCTCTGATTTTTCTTTCACTGGGGTTGCTTCTAATTCTATTCTTTCCAACTCAAGTGCTTGAGACATGAGCTCTGAGAAGTTGCTGTGTCGAAATCCCACAACTTGCATCCTTATGCTGGGCTTCAAACCCGTCTCAAATCTCTTGCACCTTGCCTTGCTGGTGGAAAGGAGACTCCCAGCATAATGACTTAAGCGGGAGAACTCCCTCTCATACTCTGCCACTGATCTATTCCCTTGTTTCAAACTCAAAAATTCTTGCAGTTTCTGATCAACATATGCATCTGGGATGTATTTGTGTCTGAATTCTCTGATGAAGTCATCCCAGGTCAGCACTGGTGGTTCAGCCAAGATATGGGGGATGGTCTTCCACCAATCATACGTATCCCCTTGCAATAGTGACACAGAATACTCAAACTTCAGTTCATCTTGGCAGTGCAGCTTCTTAAATACTCTGTCCATTCTTTCAAGCCATTGCTCTGCCTCTAAAGGATCCACTGTACCCTTAAATTCTGTAGCCCCATACTTCAATAACTTATCATACTGTCTGGCTGGAGGCAGTGGTTGTGCCACAGGTATCTGGGGTGGAGCTTGAGCAGGCATACCCCCAGCCATTTGTTGAAACATCGCAGCCATCTGCTGTGCAAACTGTGCAGGAAACTGCGGCATTTGTGAGGTTGGTGCTACTGATCCACTAACATTCTGTAAAGCTGGGGCTTCCCCTTGCGCCTCAACTTCAACAGACTGCTCAACTGAGCGATCCCATTCTTCCATTTCAGTCTGAAGTTATGGCCTCTCCTGAACAAGTAACACATGGAGATTTCCCTCCATTAGTTCATATTTATGATGTAATGCACCGTATGTAACAAATATGGACATTGAGCAGTTGTACTTAACAAAGAAAGACACAAATTCTCAAGTTAAAACATACTTAAAAAATTTTGCTCTGATACTACTAAAACATGTCACACCTTACCCCTTTGTAAGGCATAACATGATCCCGTAGAATACCTAATGAACTATCGCACTTCATCTACTGATAACTCATTAAGTACCCTACAAGGGATTTTAAAACAATTTTCTTATTTTTGGTAAGTGGTGAGCATTTTCTAATAAGTATTTAAAACATCTAATTGAAATTAAAAACTAGTTAAAACTTTTGGCCCATTATATTTTTTCGCAAATTTTATATAAATTTTGACCGAGTTCCATTTATATTTTGAGAAAACAATTCTTCAAATACCTGTAAAAAGCACTTCCAAAAATTTTCTCAACCACGACTTCAATTTCACAATCAATCTCAACAATTTCTCAAATCTCAAAATTCAACGGTCAACATTTCTCAAATTTCTAAAATTCGATCGTCAGTAAAATAATATCTATCAATCTCATTCAAATTAAAATAAAAATTTCCATTCATTAAAGACAAACAATCTATATATACATCATACTAAAATCTACATTGGAAAAATCCAAACTAAATTTTAGTACAACTTTATATAAACTTTGTACAAGCTGCTCAAGATCGAATTTACATGTCCATATATTTATGTGCAATACATACATCAAAAGAAATATTTACAGTCAAGGTATAAATTATACCCGATAACTTCAAGCTGAAAAATCCTCAATCCTCAGCAGCTCAGTCAGCTGCTCCTCTAGTCTCTATATCTGCGACAGCAATAAAAGCTATCGCTGAGTACTAGGACTCAGTGGTGCACAACATACTAAAATAATCTTTATGCAGAACTTTAATTACATTTATTCAAAAATTTGATTGAACATGAGAATTAAATACAAATCATGCATTATGAGATTTTAATCCCAAACAATTTCATTTTGAAGTATCAAATCACATTTCATGAAACCCACAGTTAGATTATGCCATTCGAAACAAATAGAACCTCAATAGCCAGAGGCTAAAGAGAAATCATATCACAAGGCTAGCTAGCTCAAATATATGGATATCCATTCACATCCTCTTCTATTGGCACACTTCAATACTTCCCCAGAGAAAGAATTAAAATTCGAAACTAATTACCTCAACTAGTCGTGCTAGTGAGATGTTCAAATATATGGTCATGACACTGTGGTTTCAAAACTTATCTTAACAATTTGCTAAACATTGTCATTTCAAATATACACAATAACTTTCACAATTTAAATCAAAACATCATAAATAAGGTCACAATAAACTTTCAACAATTCAAAGAAAAAGTAAAATGCATATTTCATTCACTTTATCAATGAATTTTAAAGCATAGTGATGTTGTGCACAAACCTCAAACGAGTGGCCTCTTGGCCATGACTCGGTTTCTCAGGCTCTTTCCCGATATTTTTTTAACTGAAACACACAATTTTACAGTGTTTCAGTACCATAACTTAGCATAAATCCAAAAATAAATTTAACTTCACTTTTACCTAGCTCTAACGTGCTAAACTCGACGTTCTTGAAATTTTGTGTTTTGGGGTTACTATTCACTACACTATTCAAGTCAAATTATTGACTTTCTAAGGCTTAATAGTTATGGGAATTCCAACTTCACCCACATACCACATTTTGGTCACTAAATTTGTTGGTTTTAGTTGTTTACTCAAATTCTAAGTCTTTTTAGGCAAATTTGAAAATTTTCAGTTTTGGAGTCTAAGGTTGCACTGTTCCATTGGTCACTTTTCTGTTAGAATTTGGCAAAACTTCCTTCATAGAAATTGTTCCCTATTGTCTTAAGTTTATTCTCCTTTTTGAATCACTCCAATTGGAGTTTTGTAGCTCAAGTTATAGCCATTTGAATCATGGCTGCCGATTGGACGCAACCCAGAATTTTGGGCAATTTTCTGTGCTGGCAGTTTTAGGTCAGCAACTTTGGGTGGCCAAATAACTTGGTTAATGGCATAATTTGGATTTGTGTTCTTCATGAAAGTTTTAGGTCTATATCTCATCTAACCACTGGTAAAATTGCAGGTCATTTAGACCTGTCTAGCTTGAGTTATAGCCAAATGAACAGATACTGTTCATTTGGTCAGTTTGCACAAAGGCAGACTGTGATTTTTCAACTTTGGTCAATTTGTTCACTAGGTTTTGATCACTTTTTGGCAAGCTTCCTAAATGAAAATTGTGTCATTTAGTGTCTATTTTCATCCCCAATTGGTCCCATACCAATTGGACTTGTAAAATTGCATTTTTGGTCCCTCAAAAGAAATTTGGTCATGCTGCTCCATCCGAATTTGGCTTTGATTCAAACACTTCTAACACACTTAATTAGGTCATAAATGACCATTTTTCACTTCACATTTGGTCAAAGACATCATTACCACTTCCTCACATTTTTGTCTCTAAACCCTAAGTCCAAAACCCTAGTTCACAATTTCTTTACATTTAACCAAATCTAAACATTTCAATCTCACTACCACATTCACATAAGCTTGCCTAACATGTTAAATTCAATCAAAACACATGCTTTTCATCATAGACCCTAGCTACCAGAATTTCCATCTAGTCCTCCAACAATTAATTTCTTTTCATTTTAAGCATATTTCCATGTTCTTCATGCCATAAATACTTAAATTAAACTATAATTTCCAAGTTTAGCTACTAACCTTGAATGCGGAATTTTCAATCTCCCTTTTCTTAATTTTCTCCTTCTTTCTTTCCCTTGAATCTTCTTTTCTAGTTGCCCAAACAAACTTTAACCATGGTAAGACAATTTTTATGGTGGGATTTCGTAGTCTTCAAGCTCAAAGATGAGCTTCAATGATGGTTTTTGGTGAGGAAGGGAGGAAAGAGATGGGTCACGTTTTTTTGAAGAAGATGACTTTATTTTTTTTTTCTTTTCTTTTCTTTTCTTTTATGTCTTAGGAAGACCAAAAATTCCAATTAATTAAATATATTAATTATTATTTTTATGGCATCATGCATGGTGTCATCACCTTTTTAACTTTTTCATTTTCTTTTTTTTTTCTATTTATTTTTCTATTAGTTCTTTAATTTAATTCTCGATTTCAAAATTTTCTTTTCTCCTATTTTATTTGATAGTTAGGTCAGGAGTCAGCTCTCGGGGTCAATTGACCAAATTGCCCCTCGCCGGTTCATCCCAGTTTGCAAATACTTCAATATTCTTTCGGCTCTCTGACCTAATTATTTGACTGGCTTAACAGTTCTTTTTCGTGACTTTCTCTTTTCCACTGTGTTCGTAATGGTCCTAAGGACCGCAGCGTCATATTTTATGGTTCGAAATTTGGGTTTAAAATGACTTCGCAGTCGTTCCCGATAAGGTTAACCATCGATGTGACTCTCGGCTCGTTTAATTTCTTATGTTCTGTTTTTCTTATTTATACTTAACTAATTGGCAATTACTAATTATTTGTGTTTGTGGCTTGTCTAATTGTCTTAAGTGTGGTTCTAATCCCCTTAATTTTCTGGACCGACACCGGTCACCGGAATAGTGAAGTATACCAGGCTATACAAATGGGGGTGTTACACATCCTAACTGTCTGGACAGACATTAGTCATTGGAACAGTAGAATGTATGGACTGCCTAAAGTGCGGGTGTTATAATTCTCCCCCTCTAATAAAAATTTTGTCCTCGAAATTTACTCAATGTAAATAGTCGAGGAACTATACCTATCCTCTTTCATCTCGTATACAGGGTCTATTATTACATATACTGAAATATTATAAAGAGAAATATACCTCAGACAACATCTGTTGGCGCAGGCTCCTCCTGTGCCCTCATAGCATATACACGAGGTGCTACTCGGGCCTCGGGTCTCTCGATGGTCTCAGAAGCTGGTCTCTATGATGTACCCATCACCTTTGGCCTTGCAGGTCGTCTACCTCTCTGAGCTGCTAGGGCAGATCTCTCTGTCGGTGGTGGGGCAGTGGGAACACTCCTATGGGGACAATCCCATAGGAAATGATCAGTAGCTCCGCATCGGAAGCATCCCCCGATCAACAATCGGCGCTCTTGTGACACCCCTTACCTGTCTATAGTATAACCGAGTAAGATATGTCACACAGTGTACCGAAACACCCTATTTTATTTTAATCCTTTTTATCCTTCCTTATTTATTTTTATCATAGCTATGACGTACAATTGGTGAAGTATAATTTATTTAAGTCATTTATGGAAAACGTCAATTTATTTGAGGTTCCACAAATTTTATAGAAAATCCGACAGAGTACCGGCTAAAAATGGAGAAAACAATTCTTCGAATCTTGAGAAAAACACTTCCAAAATTCTCAATCAATCCCAAACTCCATTTCATCATCAAAATCTCAATATTTTTCAACAACATTTCCATTTCTCAATCATTCATTTCTTATGATATTCATATACAAGTCATACATAAATATTCAATTTTTTTCATTCATAAACATAATTCTCACTATTTACATTAATACCAAAATACATTACATGAGTTTCATTTGCACATGAAAAAGTAAAAGTTAATTACAAAATATCAAAATAAAACCTAGTGTCCTACCAATGCACTAATGACGGTGAGGTGACACGGACACTATGCAGAGCTGCAGGAGGTCTCACCCAGTCTGTGGCCTACTGGGCTCTCGGTCGATCTCTCCAGAACCTATGCGTGGCAAAAAGCAACGCGCTAAGCAATAATGCTTAGTGGTGCCAATAGTAAAATGAAAAGAAATAACAGAAATTAAATATGCAGTGCATGTTCTGATGTCTTGTGCAAATAATTTTTCAATCATTATTAGTAATATTAATTATTCTGTATTTGTTATATTCATAATTTCATTAAATTTATCCACTTTCATTTCTGGTTGCCCAAGTAACCTATACTGGATGACTGGACTGGATAAACGGGTAAACTGGTACTGGGTATCAAGTACCTCGGGTCATGACACCATCGGTCATATATGTATCTCCCGGTGTGCAACAGAACAGCTAATAAGCTGTAATAACATTAGGCACAAGGCCAAGTATCAACATAATGACAGAATGGCTAAAAGTCATGAAATCACAGAATGACATAATGCCATGTGCAGTACTGCTAACTGAACCCTATTGGCATGCCAACATAATGATTTGTGTTCCTCATGAAAGTTGTAGGTCTATGTCTTAGCTTTCTGGTAGTAACATTTCAAGTCAATTGGACCTTTCTACACTGAGTTATGACCAAATGAATAAACACTGTGGTGCCATTATGTGTCTAGTTTCATGTTCAATTGGCCTTGCACCAATTGAACCTCTACAACTCCATTTATAACTGCCCAAACCTACTGGACTCATGCTCAGTCCTGCAGGTCAACCAAGGCAGCTCACCCATACACAAATACCAAGCCTCAACTCACTTCATTTCTTCATTATAAACAGCCAAATGGTCACTAATTGACCATTCAAACTTTCATTCACCAACAAATGAGCCCAAACCCTAACTCCACAATTCCAATTTGTTCCATTTTCATATTTTCTAGTTTATATTAATGTTGTAACAAAGAATATAAGAGAAAAATTAAACAAAAGTGGCACTAACATTCACTTAGTTACTTTCCAAGACTTAAAAACTTTACTTTCTTCCTTTCAAATTGCTGCCCAAAGCTTGCTCTAGTGGTAGGGATAATTTTTAATGAAGGCAAGTTAGGGTTTTGAGGGGGTTTAAGGTGGCAAAGGAAGCTTGGTTTAAGGGACAACAATGTTGGAGGTGAGAGTGTGGTTTGTCCAGCTGAAGGAGGAGAAGAAATCTGATTTGTTTTCCTTAAGTTTTATCTCTTTTAATTGATTTAATAAAGCTTGTTGCATTTTGATTGGTTGGGCCTTTCTTAATTGCATCATGCATATGCAATAAATCCTATTTACTTTTATTTCTTTTCTTTTCTTTTATACTCACTTGCAATTTAATTTTTAGCAATATTTATTCATATTTTGTGTCATGATAATTATTTATTTAACCGGACAAGTCAGCCAAAAATCACTTCTGAAGGAGAAATGACCAAAATGCCCTCGTTTGGGTTAACAGACTAAAATTATCTGTATCGATTGAAAAAATTTTCTAAGTATTTTCTTGGAATTCTAATGCCATAGGAACCTCAATGACCATTCTCTGGAGTCCCAAAAATTATTTTATGAATTTTCCCTGGGGTTTAGGGCTCCTAGTTGTGAGAACTGCAACTTCCCACTAAGTTACCCATCGCTAGGGCACCGACTCATTTAACTTAGTTGTATTTTATTTCTAAAATTTTTCCTAAATTTTTCTTATTAATATTTGAGTTAATTATGGTTCCTCACTTTAGTTTAAATATTTTTCCGGATGTTTTAGATGTCCGGACCGACTCTGGTCACTGGAACAGTAGAATGTACGGAGTTGCTATAGGGAGGGTGTTACAACTCTTCCCCTCTAATTTAAATTTCATCCTCGAAATTTACCTGATACAAACAATTGAGGGAATTGTTGCCTCATCATCTCTTCACTTTCCCAAGTTGCCTCCTCGGTGTTATGGTGCCTCCAAAGCACTTTCACCAGTGGAATCTGCTTATTCCTCAACTCTTTCACTTCACTAGTGGGTTCTTCTTCATATGTCAAATCCGATTGTATTTCAATTTCTTCCATGGAGATGACATATGAAGGATCTGAGCAGTATCTTCTTAGCATAGATACATAGAGCATATTGTGGATCTTGTCCGGCTCTGGTGGTAAAGCTAGCTTGTAGGCTACTAGTCCCACATGTTTAATGACTTCATATGGGCCAATGAACCTAGGGCTCAACTTACCTTTTCTTCCAAACCTCAGTACCTTCTTCCACGGTGATACCTTAAGGAACACTTTATCACCAACCGCATATTCTATTTCTTTTCTCTTCAGGTCGACATAGGATTTCTGTCTGTCTGAGGTAACCTTCAGATTGGCTTTGATTAGTTTTACCTTCTCCTGAGTCTGTTTCACCAGGTCTGGGCCTACTAGTTTGTCTTCGCCCAATTCTATCCAGCACACTGGAGTTCTACATTTCCTCCCATACAGTGCTTCATACGGGGCCATTTAGATGCTAGCTTGGTAGCTATTGTTGTATGCAAATTCTGCCAGTGGGAGGTATCTATCCCAACTTCACTCAAATTCAATGACACAACTCCTCAGCATATCCTCAAGGACCTGACATATATTTCATGTTATTATTATCATTTCAGTTTAATATTTGTATTAATTAAATTGGTTTCAATTATTTACCTGGATTACTCTTTCTGATTGCCCATCCGTTTGAGGATGGAACGCTGTGCTGAAGTTATGTACCCAAGGATTCATGCAACTTCTTCTAAAATCTCAATGTAAACCTTGGGTCTCGATCAGATATGATGGAAAGTGGAATTCTATATAGTCTAACTATCTCACTGATATACAATTCTGCTAACTTCTCCAGTGAGCAATCAGTCCTAATTGGCAGAAAATGTGCTGACTTCATTAATCTATCTACTATCACCTATACTACATCATGCTTCTAATGGGTGAGAGGTAGACCACTTACAAAATCCATGGTAACCCGATCCCATTTCCATTTAGGTATGCGTATAGGCTGTAGCAAACTCGATGAAACTTGATGTTCTGCCTTGACTTACTGGCATGTCAAGCATTTAGTCACATAGTCAGCTATGTCCTTCTTCATACCAGGCCACCAATACTGAAGCTTCAGATCATGATACATTTTTGTACTTTCTGGGTGCATAGCATAAACACTAGTGTGTGCCTCTTTTAGAATACTGGCCTTCAATTCTGATATCAAAATCTCAAATATTTCACAGTCTCTATTTCTCAGTAAAGTCAATAGACTTTTACAGTCATTAAACAGTTCCATAATACAGTCCATAATAATTTAAATATATACAGAAAATCTCCATGTTATTTAATATGTACAAAATATTACAAACTTTAAAGCTTTCATAATATTACAAAATACAAGGCCAAATTTCAAATATACAATAAAAGTACAAAATACAAGATATCCTAAGTCCTACCATGTATGCAATGCAGTGCAGATGACTCTGGACTCCTGTGCAGATCTAATGTCTCACCCGGTAGTAGGTCTGCTGGGCTCCCTAGCTGTGTCTCCAATACCTACGCGTTACAAAAGCAACGCGCTAAGCAATTTTGCTTAGTGGTGCCAAATATAAAGAAATATACACTAAAATAAAGTAAATAAATTTATGGCATCGGTGTTCTTCACAATTGTTGATTCTACCTTTATTTGCTAACATTTCAATATCTGCTAATTTTGGTAGTGTTATATGTCAGAAGACTGAATTTAGTTATTTGAATTTAGTAGCACTTGAATTACTGCCCGTGTAGCCTATATACTGACCAGACTGGATAAACGGATATACTAGCACTGGGTACCTAGTACCTTGGGCCGTCACACCATCGGTCACAAAGTGTCTCCCGGTGTGCAAATAGCGTGGCTAAAAAGCCATATAGTCAATCTGGCGATAAACCAAAAATAAATACACAATATGTATAGCCGTAGGCTATTAAAGTCCTGATCTTGGCATAATAATTTGTAAAAACACGAGTATGGCATGAAGCCATTTACTGAGCAATTTGTCGAGAATCCTATTGGCATGCCAACCTATCCATACTAGTCAACTAGGCAAACTAGGGCACATTATAATTTAATTGTTTAATTCTTCAATCTTTGGAGTTTACTAACTATTATATAATTCACAAGTCAATGCATATGTTGACCTTTTTAGGTAATATGGACAAGTTGTTTCTAGCATCAATATGTCACAATTTATCTCTCAATATGTTGCCAATATAGTGCAATTTACCATTTTTACAAGTTGGCATTCATTGCCAAAATGCTTCAAGCATCATTGTATGCAAAATGTCAAATTCTCACTTTCTGTGTGCCAGATTGGTCTAGCTTAAAGTCCTATTTTGCTTGGTTTTTAGCTTCTGGTCAAAGAAGAAAAATTGTAGCTTTATGTCTTATTGCACGTGGGGCAAAATTTCAGGTCATTCCGAGTTGTGTAGACCAAGATATGGTCAATTTGCTAAAGCTGGACAGATTGCACTTTTGGTGCAAGATTTGGTAAATTTTTAGGTCACTTTTGGTTCGGCAGTTTTTGTACCTGAACTTGTGTAAGCCATTTGACTTGGTTTTGGCCATTTCTGGGCTTGGGTGTCTTCATAAGACTTGTAGATATAGGTCTTAACTATTCTTGGTCAAAAGTTCAGGTCAATTGGACCTATTTTGAGTGAGTTATGGCTTAAAAACTAACTGCTGCCCAAATGGTCAATTTTCAGGCCTCAAATGCACTAATCCGGATTTGGTCACTTTTTAAGGTCAGTTTCTAGGCAGAATTTTGGCAACATTTCTACATGAAAGTTGGCCTATTTGGTG
Organism: Hevea brasiliensis; assembly: GCF_030052815.1. NCBI lineage: Eukaryota > Viridiplantae > Streptophyta > Magnoliopsida > Malpighiales > Euphorbiaceae > Hevea > Hevea brasiliensis. Next base: position 39,900,168 of record NC_079498.1, read on the forward strand.
TCTAGTTTCACCTCATATTGGCCTCATACCAATTGGGTTCACAGTTTGGCACTTATGGCCTAATTTAAGTGCTGCCTCCAATACACAACCTGCACAAAGCACATACACTCCCAATTTGATGTTCCTTCTCCTCCTCATTCTACAATATTCAATCAACAACACTTACATACATATATTGTACACAATTCCAGCAAAAATTTTGGGCAGAATACTCAAGTGCACAAGGCACGCAATACACCAATAAACTTCAATATCTACATCCACCCAAATTCAACATACTTCAATGTTAATATTACACATATACTTCAACATATTCATACTTCAATATCACTTACACTTGCTGCCCACAATTTAAAATTAATATATATCATTAATAACAACATGTTCACACACAAATTCATGCTATTAGGGGCTGCCAAACATGGCAGTTTGCTCAAGGCATGAAGGTTCCATTTCACACCTTTAATCTAAACACTACATGCACATACTTATGCACAAACTTACTACAACTTTCATTTGAATTAATCAACCTTCATTTTCATTCATTAGAAGTAAAAATAACTCAAGCTTAACAAGGGTTCATGGCTGCCGAAAATGGACAAGTCCATTTCTCACTATTTCTTTCATTTCTCTTCACCAAAATACTCACCTCAACATAAACACAAGGTTTACTAAAGCAAGGGAGAGGTTTTGGACACTTACAACTTTTGGAGCTTATCAAAAATTCACCAAATCTGGTTTTTCTTGTTGCCAATATCTTTCCCAAGGTGAATAGGCAAGCTTTAATGAAGGAAGCAAGTGAAAATGAGGGCTTGATGGTGGAGAGAGAAAGCTTCATGCATGGTGGCCATGGAGGACTTTGAGAGGATCAATTCGGCAAGCTTCTCCCAAAGTTGAAAATGACCCAATTCTGCCCACTAAAATTTATTTTATGTAGTTTACAATATAGTTAGTGGAGCACTAATAAATGGTTTAATGTTTAATTATACTAAGTTTCCTTTATTTACACATTTACCTCTTTTCTTTCACAGTTTACATAATGTATGATAATTTAATTTTTCATGTCATTTCTAAAGTGTAATATCATTTATTTTTAATGGAAATTTAGGTTAAAAGCCAACTCTAGGTGTCAATTGACCAAAATACCCCACTTCGGGTTACATTCCTGATTTTTCGGTAACACAAATTTTTGTCTGTTTCTCGATTTTTCATTTTTCTTTGTACTAATTTATTAATTTTCCTTTAATATTTCTAGTGTCAATTACATTTCAATAAACCTTTATTTATGTCTCAAAATTAAATTCAGAGGTTCCCATGGTCACAGAATTAAACAGCGGCCTTCCGGTCTGATCACCCATCATTCTGCGGTGCCAGCTCGTTTAACTTAGCTTCGTTTTCTCTCTTTCATTTTTGTTTGATTTTTCTTGTATTTTCTTTTTATTTATTTCATCATTATATGTCTGTTCACCATCTCCGAAGTGTAGTTCGGATATCGACTTGCACGGATCGTTATTTGACTCTTTGGAGCAACAGGCGTCTGAGAACACGTGCAATGGGGATGTTACAACTCTTGCCCTCTAAATAAAAATTTCGTCCTCGAAATTTACCTGATGTGAAGAGCTGAGGGAACTATTGTCTCATTGTCTCCTCGCTCTCCCATGTTGCCTCTTCCGTGTTGTGGTGTCTCCATAAAATTTTCACTAGTGGAATTGTCTTATTTCTGAGCTCTTTTACCTCTCGTGCCAAGATTTTAATTGTTTCTTCTCCATATGTCAGGTCAGGTTGTACCACAATTTCTTCTGCTGAGATGACATGTGAAGGATCTGATCTGTATCTTCTGAGCATCGAGACATGGAACACATTATGTATCTTGTCCATTTCGGTGGTAAGGCTAATCGGTGAGCTCTTTGGTCCCACACGTTCAATAACTTCATATGGGCCAATAAACCTAGGGCTTAATTTTCCCTTTTTCTCGAATCTCAACACTTTCTTCCATGGTGATACTTTGAGAAATACCTTCTCGCCAACTTCATACTCAATGTCTTTTCTCCTCAAGTCAGCATAAGATTTACATCGATGCAGGCAACTTTCAAATTGGCCTTTATCAGTTTCACCTTTTCCTCTGTCTATTTTATCAGGTCTGGCCCCACTAGCTTATCTTCACCCAATTCAGTCCAACATACAGGTGTTCTGCATTTTCTCCCATACAGTGCTTCATAGGGTGCCATTTGTATGCTAGCTTCATAGCTATTATTATATGCAAATTCTGCTAGTGGAAGGTATCTGTCCCAACTTCTGTCATACCCTACCCCTCTGTAAGGCATAACATGATCCCGTAGTATACCTAATGAATTACCAACTCCGTCTACTGATAACCCATCAAATATACTACAAGGGATTTTAAAAACTTTTCTTACTTCTTTTACCGTGGTGAGCACTATTTACAGGTATTAAAAACCTTTTTAAATTGTAGTGATAGTACTAACACATTTGAATTATTTGGAATTTCTGTAAAAATTTTGGCAGAGTGCCATCTGTATTTTGGATAAAACAGTTCTTCAGAAAACCTGTAAAAAAAACACTTCAATAAATTTCCAAATCTCAACTTCAACATTTTTCTCAACCCAACACAGTTCTCAAGTCAAATTCACAGTAATTTTTCAAGAACTGAGATAGAGAAAATATAATATAATTTTACAAGTCAAAATAACTCATAATTATTTTACAACTTCAATGTACAATTTTTATTTACAACTGCTCAAAACCAACAACCATATGTACATACAGTGAACATACATTACATTATAAAATACAAAATATTGGTATACTCATTATACCCAGTAGTCTCTCGCTGGAGGTACTAGCAGGCTAGTCTGCTGCATTGTCTGTCTGTCTACCTGCGACAGCAATAAAAAGCTATCGCTGAGACAATGTCTCAGTGGTGCACAACATTAACCAAATACAATTTAAATCATAATTCATAAATCATATAAATAGTGGATACTTAAAAACCATAGTTAAATTCAAGACAGTACTGTCATAAGGAATTTAACACAATATCAAAATAAATCTCAATAATCAAAACATAGTTAAATTCGAAAGACAATAAATGTCAATAAGAATTTAAACTTCATTTCACAAATTATCAAATTGCATAACAACACAATTTAGTCGAATAAGTTAAGAATACAGTGTTGCCAATTCATTCACAACTTAAGCCATGACATAAATTTCCGATCAATGCCGCATTGTACACCACGACAAAGCAATCACAACCCCACTAATCGAAATCAATGAGGAAGGGAGCTAGCTATATAATGAGTACTCATCCGATCACCTCAACTGGTAAACCAGAGAGGGAGAAAAATAAACGATCACGACTCCATAAATGGAGAAGAAAAATAAACGATCACAACCCCATAAATGGAGAAGGAATGATACGATACTGTCATTCTAAGTGTGAACACAAAATCAATTCCAAACATTTTATTCAAATGGTTCATGAGAATCCAATAAATTGCCAAAGTCATAATTTCATTCACAAAAATGGCAACACAATTCATAAGTAACTTCAATTTCCACAAATCAAACTAAATAATTTTTTCCACAGTTTCAAACCATTTACAATGCTTTTCAAGCAATAAGTATCCATCAAATATCATTCAAACAATTTTTCACAGTTTCACAATTTAAGAAAATAATATACAAATAGTCATAATTAATTTCAATTGAAAATAATTCAAAAGAAATAGCTGTTGTGCACAAACACAATTTAAATCAATAACATACAATTAATCATATGAAATCTTATTCAAAGTAAAATCAGTTGAAAACTAGTTGTGCACAAACCTCTGATGACTGTCTCCCTGGTCTGGACTCAGTGTTTCTTTCCCTTTCCCTGAGTCTTTAGTAATTGAGAAACACAATTTGAAGTGTTTCAGTGCTAAATTAAATTGTTTATGACGATAATGTTCGATAAGCAATTCACTGAATACCTTTATTTGCTTAATCACCTAATATACCGACCCTCGATGTTTTCTAGGTAAATTAGGTCTTAACGTTATTAATATGTCATATTTGATAGGGTTTTAGGGTTGGTACGTTTTACCAAACTCGTTTCCTTGTTTAGTGCATTTTAATGCAACTTGCTGGATTCCGGAATACTAGTTTGACCTAGCCGGACGGCCTAGTTCCCTCAGTTTTCGGGTTTCGGTCAAAACTACAAACTTGTAGATCTATGTCTTATGGACCGCGGTGCAAAATTTTAGGTCAATCCGAGTTAAGTAGACCAAGTTATGGTCATTACACTATTGCTGGTCAAATGGCATCAAGTTAGGTCAATTTTAGGTCAATTTGGTCAACTTTGGTTCGGCCAGTTTTTGGACCCGAACTTGTGCAAGTTGTTTGACTTGCTTATGGTCATTTCTGGGGTTTGGCATCTTCATAAGACATGTAGGTATGGGTCTTAACTATTCATGGTTAAAATTTCAGGTCAATTGGACCTGTTTTGAGTGAGTTATGGCCTAAACACTAACTGCTGCCCAATTGGTCATTTTTCAGGTCCTAATTGCACCTAATCCGAATTGGTCATTTTCTTAGGTCACCTTGCTAGCAGAATTTTGGTATGCTTTCTCAATGAAAGTTGGCACATTTTGTGCCTAGTTCCACCTCCAATTGGTTTCATACCAATTGAGGTTACACATTTAAACTTATTGGCTAAAATGTACACTGCCCTTGGTTACTTTGCTTAACACACATCAATTACATACATTTACCTTGCAATATGTTTACTTCCCTACCAAATCTGTTTTGGTACATTACCAAAAACACATTCCCCTTTGCATTAACATCATTTTGGGCAGATTACAATTATCCTCAATACACCAATTAACACTCAATTTACAAGTTCTAAGTACAATCACATACACACCTAACCATTACTCATTCTTACATACACTTTACACAATCAATCTATATACATATCCATCAAACTTCTATGTCAATATTCTGCCAACACCTTAATGAACACACACATTTATTCAAGAATCCCCAAGCTGCCAAAAATCTTCCTCAATACCAAAGTGTCCTACAATCATCAATTTTCATCCAAGTGCAAAAATCACCTTATACATATGAAGTATTTTACTAGGATATTAAATCACCATAACCAACATAATTCTCATCAATTATATGTACAAATACTTCATCAATACATGAATACATGGCTGCCCAAAAATGGATATCTCAATAACTCTTCAAACTTAAAAATTTCCTTCACAAAACCAACACCCATAACATGTACACAAAATTTAACAAAGCTATCTTCAAAAATGCTAACTTACCTTATGGTTGGAGCTTGCTAAACCTTGATTAAACTTCTTAAATTTGGTATCAAACTCTTCCTTGTGATGTGTAGACAATTTTTCATGAAGGGACCTAAGTGATTGAAGGTGAAATGGAAGGGTTAGATGAAGCTTTAAGGAAACGTCAATGGTGGACTTCTCTTCTTCTCAATTTGGCTGGTTTTATGGAAATGGAGAAGATGAACTTTCTGCTGGGATAATGGAAGTACAGCTGCCCCATTATGTGTCTATTATATTCCTTTAGTGGCCCACTCACTCCATTAATTCATATTATAAGTTAATGGTTCATTTATCCCACATTAACCCATGATTTTAGCTATTTACTTTAGGTACCACTAAATTAATTTTTCATTTTATTTTCTAAGTGTAATATTATTTATTTTTAATGGACATTTAGGTCAAAAGACACTTCGGGATGTCAAATAACCATAATGCCCCTGTTCGGGTTGCATTCCCGATTTTTTGGTAACACCGGGTTTTGTCTGTTTTTCAATTTCTCACTTTTCTTTGTACTAATTATTTAATTTTTCTTTGATCTTTCTAATGATATTTATTCTTTAATAAGGGTCTATTTAACTCCTAAAAATGTTTTCCAGGGTTCCCCGCAGTCCAGGGCTAGTCAACGGTCCATGCCGTGACTTCCCGGTGCGGTCACCCATCGCTAGGATTCCCGGCTCGCTTAACTTGATCACATTTCTTTGCTATTATTTTTTCTTTGTTTTTCTTGTATTTTCTTTTCTTGTATTTCATTATTTTATGTCTTCTCACTCATATCGAAGTGTAGTTCTAGGCATCCTAGCTGTCCGGACAACACTGGTTACCGGAGTAGCAGAACGCACTACCGAACTTAGGGGTGTTACAATTCTCCCCCCCTTAAATAAATTTCGTCTCGAAATTTTACCCAATAGCCATACGTTTATTTTCTCCTTTCTATACGATCATATAATCTTCTTTTTCTCAAATTTGTATAAGTCTTTTAACAATCTAATACAATGTTTAATTTGTTTGGATAACACCAATCTCCTCTTACTATTATGCTGTCTAATATTTCGGTTCACGTTGCTTCTTGAATGACCCTTGAGGTCATGTTAGAATCATTCATCAGTCATGGGTCCTCTGACCATTCTAATCCATAGTCTTCCTCACATTCGTAATATTTCTTTGTTATATATGAATCAACTGTTCAAATTTCTACTTCCATAACTCTTTTTATTTGTCAATATTCTATAACTTCTGTTTGTACTGAACTATAACCTTTCGATATTCTAACTTTTAAGTTTTGGATCCCTAAGTAGGAATTTCAAACTTATTTCTAATAATTAAATTCTGTCCTGGCATAACTATACCAAAACAGATGCCGTTGGCAACTATTCTCATCTAGATATACTATTGGGTAGTACGTAGCTCTACACAATAATCCCAAGTTAGTACTGAAATCTGCAGCTTACTCAATAGATCAAACTTTCCTATCTTTTATCCTTTTCGAATTCACTAATATCCGAACTTATTCTGATTACCATATCCATTAACAATTACTAACAGTAACATCTCTGCCTTCATCTAGAGCAATTCTATTTCTGTAACTTACTTTTACGTCCTCTTGCCTTACATTAAGTAGGCTCACCAATTAGCTTTATAATTTATAGTGTGTCAGGAAATACTTTTCGCTGATAAACTCTTCCAAAACTAATTTCACTTATTATCACAATCCTTATCCTAAAGGACTAATCACTAATGCATCAAAATTTATTTCCCTGACCTCCTGTCCTAGCGGACTTGTTACTAGCACCTCAAAGTCCATTTTTGTACATGGAACCACAATGCAATCAATGATGCTAGCACACACATAAGAATGGGTAGAACCCGGATCAAATAACACAAACACATTTTGATTAAAAGTTGAGAAGGTACCAGCCACAACATCAGATGTCTCGGCCTCTTCCCTCTGTCTCATTGCATACATTCTGACTGGAGCACTGTCTTGCTCTGAGTGTTTCACTGTGCCTTGACTGCCTGCTGGGCTACCTCTATCCCTCCCTCTACCTCTGCTGGGTTGTTGTGAACTTCTGGTGACAGGGCTCTGAACTGACCCTTCTGCAGTAGTAGGAGGTGGTCCAACTCTGCGACTACTGGTGCAGTCCTTGGCAAAATGTCATGTGCCTCCACAGTTATAACAGGCTCCAATAGCCTTATAGCATATCCCACCATGATATCTTCCACAATTTTCACATTGGCGGGAATGGTAGGAACCTCCGGTACTCTGCTGACCAGATAGAGGAGGTTTCTGTCCTGAATGTCTTCCCCTACCAAACTTCTTGCCACCTCTGCTGTGTCCCTCATAGTTCTTCCTCTTTTCAGTGGGACCACTGGAACTCTGTTCTACAGATTTTCCCTCATTCTCTGTCTTCTCTGATCTCTTTTTCTCAGGAGCGGTCTCAATCTCAATTCTTTCCAACTCTAAGGCTTGAGAAATAAGTTCAGAGAAGTTAGTGTGTTTGAAGCCGATTACTTGTACTCTGATACTGGGCTTCAAGCCAGTTTCAAACCTCTTGCATCTCTCCCTGTTGGTAGCAAGTAAACTTACTGCATAATGGCTCAGGCGGGAAAATTCCCTTTCATACTCTGCCACTGATCTGCCCCCCTGTTTCAGACTTAGGAACTCTTGCGACACGGTCTACATAAGCATCGAGGACATATTTACTGTCTGAATTCCTGAGAAAGTCATTCCATGTCGACCTTGCAGTTCTACTGTGGGGAATGGTTTTCCACCAGTCATAAGCATCCCCCTGTAGTAAAGACACTGAGTATTCAAATATGAGCTCTTCTGTACAATGTAGCTTCTTGAACACCCTATCCATCCTCTCTAACCATTGTTCAGCTTCTAGAGGATCTCGTCCCTTAAACTCAGAGCCCCATACTTCATCAATTTATCATACTTCCTAGTAGGAGATTGTGGTTGTACCACTGGTGTCTGTATTGGGACTTGAGTAGGCACATTACCAGCCATTTGTTGGAACATTGCGACCATCTCTTGAGCGAGCGAGGAAAGCTGCGATCAGTCTTTGCTAAACCACTAACATTATGTAGGCCTGGGGCATCCCCTTGCACCTCAGCCTCAATAGATTGATCGACTGAACGATCACCCTCTTCCATATTCAATGCGAGGATTTTAGATCTCCTAAACAAATAACACAAGGAGATTTCCTCCCGTTAGTGCATATTTATAATGTAATGTACTGTATGTATCAAACAATGATATTGAGCAGTTGTACTATGAAGAAAGAATATTCAAGTAACAGGTGAAAACAGAATTTAAAAACTTTGCTCTGATACCACTAAAACATGTCACACCCTACCCCTCTGTAAGGCATAACATGATCCCATAGTATACCTAATGAATTACCAACTCCGTCTACTGATAACCCATTAAATATACTACAAGGGATTTTAAAAACTTTTCTTACTTCTTTTACCGTGGTGAGCACTATTTACAGGTATTAAAAACCTTTTTAAATTGTAGTGATAGTACTAACACATTTGAATTATTTGGAATTTCTGTAAAAATTTTGGCAGAGTGCCATCTGTATTTTGGATAAAACAGTTCTTCAGAAAACCTGTAAAAAAAAACACTTCAATAAATTTCCAAATCTCAACTTCAACATTTTTCTCAACCCAACACAGTTCTCAAGTCAAATTCACAGTAATTTTTCAAGAACTGAGATAGAGAAAATATAATGCAATTTTACAAGTCAAAATAACTCATAATTATTTTACAACTTCAATGTACAATTTTTATTTACAACTGCTCAAAACCAACAACCATATGTACATACAGTGAACATACATTACATTACAAAATACAAAATATTGGTATACTCATTATACCCGGTAGTCTCTCGCTGGAGGTACTAGCAGGCTAGTCTGCTGCACTGTCTATCTGTCTACCTGCGACAGCAATAAAAGCTATCATTTGAGACAATGTCTCAGTGGTGCACAACATTAACCAAATACAATTTAAATCACAATTCATAAATCATATAAATAGTGGATACTTAAAAACCATAGTTAAATTCAAGACAATACTGTCATAAGGAATTTAACACAATATCAAAATAAATCTCAATAATCAAAACATAGTTAAATTCGAAAGACAGTAAATGTCAATAAGAATTTAAACTTCATTTCTCAAATTATCAAATTGCATAACAACACAATTTAGTCGAATAAGTTAAGAATACAGTGTTGCCAATTCATTCACAACTTAAGCCATGACACAAATTTTTGATCAATGCCGCGTTGTACACCACGACAAAGCAATCACAACCCCACTAATCGAAATCAATGAGGAAGGGAGCTAGCTATATAATGAGTACTCATCCGATCACCTCAACTGGTAAACCAGAGAGGGAGAAAAATAAACGATCACGACTCCATAAATGGAGAAGAAAAATAAACGATCACAACCCCATAAATGGAGAAGGAATGATACGATACTGTCATGCTAAGTGTGAACACAAAATCAATTCCAAACATTTTATTCAAATGGTTCGTGAGAATCCAATAAATTTCCAAAGTCATAATTTCATTCACAAAATGGCAACACAATTCATAAGTAACTTCAATTTCCACAAATCACACTAAATAATTTTTTCCACAGTTTCAAACCATTTACAATGCTTTTCAAGCAATAAGTATCCATCAAATATCATTCAAACAATTTTTCACAGTTTCACAATTTAAGACAATAATATACAAATAGTCATAATTAATTTCAATTGAAAATAATTCAAAAGAAATAGCTGTTGTGCACAAACACAATTTAAATCAATAACATACAATTAATCATATGAAATCTTATTCAAAGTAAAATCAGTTGAAAACTAGTTGTGCACAAACTTCTGATGACTGTCTCCCTAGTCTGGACTCAATGTTTCTTTCCCTTTCCCTGAGTCTTTAGTAACTGAGAAACACAATTTGAAGTGTTTCAGTGCTAAATTAAATTGTTTATGACGATAATGTTCGATAAGCAATTCACTGAATACCTTTATTTGCTTAATCACCTAATATACCGACCCTTGATGTTTTCTAGGTAAATTAGGTCTTAACGTTATTAATATGTCATATTTGATAGGGTTTTAGGGTTGGTACGTTTTACCAAACTCATTTCCTTGTTTAGTGCATTTTAATGCAACTTGCTGGATTCCGGAATACTAGTTTGACCTAGCCGGACGGCCTAGTTCCCTCGGTTTTCGGGGTTCGGTCAAAACTACAAACTTGTAGATCTATGTCTTATGGACCGCGGTGCAAAATTTTAGGTCAATCCGAGTTAAGTAGACCAAGTTATGGTCATTACACTATTGCTGGTCAAATGGCATCAAGTTAGGTCAATTTTAGGTCAATTTGGTCAACTTTGGTTCAGCCAGTTTTTGGACCCGAACTTGTGTAAGTTGTTTGACTTGCTTATGGTCATTTCTGGGTTTTTCCGTCTTCATAAGACATGTAGGTATGGGTCTTAACTATTCATGGTTAAAATTTCAGGTCAATTGGACCTGTTTTGAGTGAGTTATGGCCTAAACACTAACTGCTGCCCAATTGGTCATTTTTCAGGTCCTAATTGCACCTAATCCGAATTGGTCATTTTCTTAGGTCACCTTGCAAGCAGAATTTTGGTATGCTTTCTCAATGAAAGTTGGCACATTTTGTGCCTAGTTCCACCTCCAATTGGTCTCATACCAATTGAGGTTACACATTTAAACTTATTGGCTAAAATGTACACTGCCCTTGGTTACTTTGCTTAACACACATCAATTACACACATTTACCTTGCAATATGTTTACTTCCCTACCAAATCTGTTTTGGTACATTACCAAAAACACATTCCCCTTTACATTAATATCATTTTGGGCAGATTACAATTATCCTCAATACACCAATTAACACTCAATTTACAAGCTCTAAGTACAATCACATACACACCTAACCATTACTCATTCTTACATACACTTTACACAATCAATCTATATACATATCCATCAAACTTCTATGTCAATATTCTGCCAACACCTTCATGAACACACACATTTATTCAAGAATCCCCAAGCTGCCGAAAATCTTCCTCAATACCAAAGTGTCCTACAATCATCAATTTTCATCCAAGTGCAAAAATCACCTTATACATATGAAGTATTTTACTAGGATATTAAATTACCATAACTAACATAATTCTCATCAATTATATGTACAAATACTTCATCAATACATGAATACATGGCTGCCCAAAAATGGATATCTCAATAACTCTTCAAACTTAAAAATTTCCTTCACAAAACCAACACCCATAACATGTACACAAAATTTAACAAAGCTATCTTCAAAAATGCTAACTTACCTTATGGTTGGAGCTTGCTAAACCTTGATTAAACTTCTTAAATTTGGTATCAAACTCTTCCTTGTGATGTGTAGACAATTTTTCATGAAGGGACCTAAGTGATTGAAGGTGAAATGGAAGGGTTAGATGAAGCTTTAAGGAAACGTCAATGGTGGACTTCTCTTCTTCTCAATTCGGCTGGTTTTATGGAAATGGAGAAGATGAACTTTCTGCTGGGATAATGGAAGTACAGCTGCCCCATTATGTGTCTATTATATTCCTTTAGTGGCCTACCCACTCTATTAATTCATATTATAAGTTAATGGTTCATTTATCCCACATTAACCCATGATTTTAGCTATTTACTTTAGGTACCACTAAATTAATTTTTCATTTTATTTTCTAAGTGTAATATTATTTATTTTTAATGGAAATTTAGGTCAAAAGACACTTCGGGATGTCTAATGACCATAATGCCCCTGTTCGGGTTGCATTCCTGATTTTTCGGTAACACCGGGTTTTGTCTGTTTTTCGATTTCTCACTTTTCTTTGTACTAATTATTTAATTTTTCTTTGATATTTCTAATGATATTTATTCTTCAATAAGGGTTTATTTAACTCCTAAAAATGTTTTCCAGGGTTCCCCGTAGTCCAGGGCTAGTCAACGGTCCATGCCGTGACTTCAGTCTTGATCACCATCGCTAGGATTCCCGGCTCGCTTAACTTGATCACATTTCTTTGCTATTATTTTTCCTTTGTTTTTCTTGTATTTTCTTTTCTTGTATTTCATTATTTTATGTCTTCTCGCTCATATCGAAGTGTAGTTCTAAGCATCCTAGCTGTCCGGACAACACTGGTCACCGGAGTAGCAGAACGCACTACCGAACTTAGGGGTGTTACAACTTCCCTCAAACTCAATAACACAACTTCTCAGCATATCCTCGAGGACCTATCACACATATTCAGTTATTATTATCATTATTATCATTATCAGTTCAATTTATTGTTTATAATAACTCAATGAGTTTCAAAATTTACCTGGATTATTCTTTCTGACTGTCCATCCGTCTAAGGATTAAAAGCCGTACTAAAATGGAGTTGTGTGCTCAAGGATTCTTGTAATTTCTTCCAAAATCTAGATGTAAACCTCAGATCTCTATCAGATATAATGGAAAGTGGAATTCCATGTAGTCTAACTATCTCACTGATGTATAATTCTGCTAGCTTTTCCAGTGAGTAGTCAGTTCTAATTGGCAGAAAATGTGCTGATTTGGTCAACCTATCCACAATCACCCATATTGCATCATGCTTCTTCTGAGTGAGAGGTAGACCACTGAGAAGGTCCATAGTGACTCGGTCCCATTTCCATTCAGGTATGTTTATGGGCTGTAACAAACCTGATGGAAATTGATGTTCTGCTTTGACTTACTGACAGGTCAAGCATCTAGTTACATGATCAACTATGTCCTTCTTCATACCTGGCCACCAGTATTGGAGTTTCAGGTCATGGTACATTTTTGTGCTCCCTAGGTGCATAGCATACACACTGTTGTGTGCTTCTTTCAGAATACTGGTTTTCAGCTCTTTATCATCTGGTACACATACTCTATCTTTATAGTACAGGCACCCATTTTCTTTCACTTCATATTCAGTTTCCTTCCCCTCAGTGATTTTGCCCATAACAGCCATTAATTTCCCATCTGTCTTCTACCCATCCTGTATCTGTTGTAACAGATTCGGCTTCACTTGCAACTCAGCCAAAATAACTCCATCATGAGTTAAGGATAGTTGGGCATTCAGAGATCTTAATGCTATAATAGATTTTCTGCTTAAAGCATCAGCGACTACATTTGCCTTCCCAGGGTGGTAGTCAATCACACAATCATAATCTTTCAAGAATTCAATCCATCACCTCTGTCTCAAATTAAGTTCCTTCTGGGTTGGCAGATACTTCAGACTCTTATGGTCTGTGTATATGTAGCATTTTTCTCCATACAAGTAATGCCTCCATATCTTCAATGCGAAGATAATTGCTGCTAACTCTAGATCATGAGTAGGGTAATTCTTTTCATGTGGCCTTAACTGCCTAGAAGCATATGCGACCACTTTCCCTTCTTGCATGAGTACACACCCTAACCCATTGTCTGAGGCATCAATGTAGACTACAAAGTCTTTTCCAGACATTGGTTGTGTTAACACTGGTGCCTCTGTCAACATAGCCTTGACCTCTCAAAGCGGCTTGACACTTGTCATTCGTCAAATTTCATATTCTTGTGCGATAATTTGGTCATTGGAGCGGCTATCGGGAAAATCCCTTTACAAATCTTCTATAATATCCAGCTAACCCTAAGAAACTTCGATCTCGGTTGTATTTCTAGGAGGCTTCCATTCCATCAACTGCTTCAATCTTCTTGGGATCCACTCTAATCCCTTGGTGATACTACATGTCCAAGGAATGCAATCTCATTCAACGAACTCACACTTGGACAATTTAGCATACAATTTCTTCTCTTTTAAAGTCTGAGAACAATTCTCAAATGCTCATCATGTTCTGCTTTATCCTTGGAATACACCGAGATGTCATCAATGAAGACCACTACTGAATCGATCTAAGTATGGATGGAAGATACAGTTCATAAGGTCCATGAATCTTTCTTTGGAGCATTTGTTAACCCAAATGGCATCACTAGGAATTCATAATGCCCATACTGGGTTCTAAATGCAGTCTTAGGCACATCTGCATCCTTAACCCTTAGCTGATGATACCCTGATCTGAGATCAATCTTAGAAAACACACCGGCTCCCTTCAACTGATCAAACAGATCATCAATTTTAGGCAACGGATACTTGTTCTTCACTGTTACTCTGTTTAACTGCCTGTAGTCAATACATAACCTCAGTGTCCCATCTTTCTTCTTTACAAACAGTACCGGAGCTCCCCACAGTGACACACTGGGGCGTATGAACCCCTTGTCTAGTAATTCTTGTAGCTGGATTTTTAACTCTTTTAATTCAGTAGGTGCCATCCTATATGGAGCAATTGAAATTGGAGCTGTACCCGACATAATCTCAATAGCAAATTCAACTTCCCTTTCTGGTGGCAAACTAGGCAATTCCTCAGGAAATACCTCAGAGAAATCCCTTACTGTGGGTATGTCAGACAAGTTTTGTTTACCCTGCTTAGTGTCAACCATGTGTGCTAGATAGGCTTCACACCCTTTTCTCAGCCATCTCTTTGCAACTGTAGCTGAGATGACATTGGACAAGAAATCTGTCCTTTCACCCACTACTATTATTTCTTTGTTCTCAGCAGTTTTCAGAGAGATTCTCTTCAATTTACAATCTACTATTGCCTGATGATGGGATAACCAGTCCATTCCCAAAATCACATCAAACTCATGAAAAGGCAATTCGATTAAGTTTGCTGAGAACTCTTTCCCTTGAATCTTCAATGGACAGCCCTTATACACCTTGTTTACTACCACACTGTGGCCTAGCGGATTTGTGACCAGGATGTCTTGGTCACTTTCCTCCACTGGTATTCCCTTTTCTACAGGCAGCTTGATACAAATATATGAATGAGTAGATCCAGGATCCACTAATGCATGCACAAAAGTATTATAAAGGAGGAACATACCCTTTATAACATCTGGAGCATCCTGTTCCTCCTGTGCCCTTATAGCATAGGCTTTGGCTGGTTTTCTGCCTTCTGCTCTCTCCACAGACTCGACACGGAGTTTTACGTGAAATGCCATTGCCTCGGCCTTACAGGTCTTCTACCCCTTGGGTGGAGGCGGGCCTTGATTGATACCGGAGTGGATGTAGCAGTTCTGCGTGGACAATCTCGGAGGTGGTCTGTAGATCCACACCGTAAACAAGCACCTATCATCCTCCAACATTCACCCTTATGCCATTTTTGGCAATGTGGGCAAGCAACAGATACTGTTGGGGCTGGTCCCCTGTACCCTGTCCCTGGAGAGCTAGCCATTGAAGGGGTGGACTGGCCTCTCCTTGGTGCAAACTGAGATTTGGGCCTCTGTGACTGACCCTGACTTGGTGCTCTACTAAAACTCTGAGTAGGTGAACCTCTGAATTTCTTACTAGGGGCAGAAGATGTCTGGTCGACCACGACCTCTTTTCTGCATGCGTCCCATACATTACGCTCATTCATTCTAACTTTTTCAACCTTCAGTGCAGCTTCCACTAACTTAGCAAACTCTGTAATCCCCAAGGCTGTAATCATTACTTTAATGTTATCATTGACTCCTTCCTCAAATCTCTTGCATCTCTCTGCCTCATTAGGGACTATTTCCCGCCCATAGCGGCTCAGTCTGACAAATTCTCTCTCATATTCAGCCATCACATTTGTCTGCAGCGTAGGGTAATAAACTCCCTTCTCTTCTCTTCCAAGTATACACTTGCCCACATACTTCTTTACGAACTCGGTGAGAAAGAAATCCCAAGTTATCTGCTGCAGTGGCACCTCACTAGTTACTGTATCCCACCACTGGTATGCATCATCTTGCAGTAGTGATACAGCAGCTTCCAAATTCTGCTCTGGAGTACAATGAAGTTGTTTCAAGACTCTTCCAGTTCTGTCCAACTAGTTTTCAGCTGTGACAGAATCATCTTCCCTTTTGCCCAGAAAGTCCACTGCTCCAAACTTCCTGAGTCTCTCCATATGAGATTTTTGATGTGGAGGTGGTGGTGGTGGCATAACTCCTGCCATCTGTTTAAAGAACTCAGCCATTTGCTGAAATGTGGCTGATGCATTTGGTACTGGTGGAATAGGTTCCCTCCTGTCTCCTGGTTCAGTCATAGATGGAGCATGACTTTCCACTTCCTCATCGACCGCTCTCTGCGATGTGGAGTCCATATTCTGATTAAAATAACAAAACAAATCAAAAGATCTGCATTAGAGTCATCTTAACACTTACAATGCAATGCATGATGTGCAATCTATCTAGGTCCAGAAACGCCTAAACCGTGCTCTGATACCACTAAATGTAACACCCCTCACCCGTCTACAGTATAGCCGAGCAAGGCATGCTACACAGCGTGTCGGAACACCTAGTCTATGATTCTCTCATTTCTTGAATTCAATTTGATTTTAAGAAGTCATTTATGTAATATTCATATCATGTTGCTACTATGGTCATACTTTGTTAAAATCAGTGTTTCAAGACTGGTAATAAAAATTTGGCAAGGTGCCGTCTATATTTAGGACAAACTGTCCTTCCAAACCTGTTGAAGACAGTTTAACATTATGATATCAAAATCTCAAATATTTCGCAGTTTCTATTTCTCAATAAAGTCAATAGACTTTTACAATCATTAAACAGTTCCATAATACAGTCCATAATAATTTAAATATATACAGAAAATCTCCATGTTATTTAATATGTATAAAATATTACAAACTTTAAAGCTTTCATAATATTACAAAATACAAGGCCAAATTTCAAATATACAACAAAAGTACAAAATACAAGATATCCTAAGTCCTACCATGTATGCAATGCAGTGCAGATGACTCTGGACTCCTGTGCAGATCTGATGTCTCACCCGGTAGTAGGTCTGCTGGGCTCCCCAGCTGTGTCTCCAATACTTACGTGTTATAAAAGCAACGCGCTAAGCAATTTTGCTTAGTGGTGCCAAATATAAAGAAATATAAACTAAAATAAAGTAAATAAATTTATGGCATCGGTGTTCTTCACAATTGTTGATTCTACCTTTATTTGCTAACATTTCAATATCTGCTAATTTTGGTAGTGTTGTATGTCAGAAGACTGAATTTAGTTATTTGAATTTAGTAGTACTTGAATTACTGCCCGTGTAGCCTATATACTGACCAGACTGGATAAACGAATATACTAGCACTGGGTACCTAGTACCTCAGGCCATCACACCATTGGTCACAAAGTGTCTCCTGGTGTACAAATAGCGTGGCTAAAAAGCCATATAGTTAATCTGGCGATAAGCCAAAAATAAATACACAATATGTACAGTATGAGCTATTAAAATCACTGATCGGCATAATAAGCCGTAAAAACACGAGATGGCATGAAGCCATTTACAGAACAGCTGTCAGAATCCTATTGGCATACCAACCTATCTATACTAGTCAACTAGGCAAACTAGGGCACATTATAATTTAATTGTTTAATTCTTCAATCTTTGGAGTTTACTAACTATTATATAATTCACAACTCAATGCATATGTTGACCTTTTTAGGTAATATGGACAAGTTGTTTCTAGCATCAATATGTCACAATTTATCTCTCAATATGCTGCCAATATAGTGCAATTTACCATTTTTACAAGTTGGCATTCATTGCCAAAATGCTTCAAGCATCATTATATGCAAAATGTCAAATTCTCACTTTCTGTGTGCCAGATTGGTCTAGCTTAAAGTCCTATTTCCCTTAGTTTTTAGCTTCTGGTCAAAGAAGCAAAATTGTAGCTTTATGTCTTATTGCACACGGGGCAAAATTTCAGGTCATTCCGAGTTGTGTAGACCAAGATATGGTTAATTTGCTAAAGCTAGACAGATTGCACTTTTGGTGCAAAATTTGGTAAATTTTTAGGTCACTTTTGGTTCGGCAATTTTTGTACCTGAAATTGTGCAAGCCATTTGACTTGGTTCTGGCCATTTCTGGGCTTGGGTGTCTTCATAAGACTTGTAGATATAGGTCTTAACTATTCATATTCAAAATTTCAGGTCAATTGGACCTGTTTTGAGTGAGTTATGGCCTAAAAACTAACTGCTGCCCAAATGGTCAGTTTTCAGGCCTCAAATGCACTAATCCGGATTTGGTCACTTTTTAAGGTCAGTTTCTAGGCCGAATTTTGGCAACATTTCTACATTAAAGTTGGCCTATTTGGTGTCTAGTTTCACCTCATATTGGCCTCATACCAATTGGGTTCACAGTTTGGCACTTATGGCCTAATTTAGGTGCAGCCTCCAATACACAACCTGCACAAAGCACATACACTCCCAATTTGATGTTCCTTCTCCTCCTCATTACTACAATATTCAATCAACAACACTTCCATACATATATTGTACACAATTCCAGTAAAAATTTTGGGCAGAATACTCAAGTGCACAAGGCACACAATACACCAATAAACTACAATATTTACATCCACCCAAATTCAACATACTTCAATGTTAATATTACACATATACTTCAACATATTCATACTTCAATATCACTTACACTTGCTGCCCACAATTTAACATTAACATATATCATTAATAACCACATGTTCACACACAAATTCATGCTATTAGGGGCTGCCAAACATGGCAGTTTGCTCAAGGCATCAAGGTTCCATTTCACACCTTTAATCTAAACACTACATGCACATACTTATGCACAAACTTACTACAACTTTCATTTGAATTAATCAACCTTCATTTTCATTCATTAGAAGTAAAAATAACTCAAGCTCAACAAGGGTTCATGGCTGCCGAAAATGGACAAGTCCATTTCTCACTATTTCTTTTATTTCTCTTCACCAAAATACTCACCTCAACCTAAACACAAGGTTTACTAAAGCAAGGGAGAGGTTTTGGACACTTACAACTTTTGGAGCTTATCAAAACTTCACCAAATCTGGTTTTTCTTGTTGCCAATATCTTCCCCAAGGTGAATAGGCAAGCTTTAATGAAGGAAGAAAGTGAAAATGAGGGTTTGATGGTGGAGAGAGAAAGCTTCATGCATGGTGGCCATGGAGGACTTTGAGAGGATCAATTCGGCAAGCTTCTCCCAAGGTTGAAGATGACCCAATTCTGCCCACTAAAGTTTATTTTATGTAGTTTATATTATAGTTAGTGGAGCACTAATAAATGGTTTAATGTTTAATTATACTAAGTTTCCTTTATTTACACATTTACCTCTTTTCTTTCACAATTTACATAATGTATCATAATTTAATTTTTCATGTCATTTCTAAAGTGTAATATCATTTATTTTTAATGGACATTTAGGTTAAAAGCCAACTCTAGGTGTCAATTGACCAAAATACCCCACTTTGGGTTACATTCCCTATTTTTCGGTAACACAAATTTTTGTCTGTTTCTCGATTTTTTATTTTTCTTTGTACTAATTTATTAATTTTTCTTTAATATTTCTAGTTTCAATTACATTTCAATAAACCTTTATTTATGTATCAAAATTAAATTCTGAGGGTTCCCCGCGGTCCTGTGGTCGGCAACGGCCTTCCCGGTGTGGTCACCCATCGCTGCGGTGCCGGCTCGTTTAACTTAACTTCATTTTCTCTCTTTCATTTTTCTTTGATTTTTCTTGTATTTTCTTTTTATTTATTTCATCATTATATGTCTGTTCACCATCACCGAAGTGTAGTTCCAGACATCCTGACTTGCCTGGACTGTTATTTGACTACTGGAGCAACAGAACGTACAGAGCACGTGCAATGGGGATGTTACAAAAGCTGTGATGAATTTTCTGCTCAAAGCATTTGCAACTATATTTGCCTTCCCAGGATGGTAGTCAATCACACAATCATAGTCCTTCAGGAACTCAATCCATCGCCTCTGTCTAAGGTTGAGTTCCTTCTGGGTTGGCAAGTATTTTAGGCTTTTGTGGTCTGTGTAAATGTAGCACTTTTCACCATACAAGTAATGCCTCCATATCTTCAGTGCGAAGATAATTGCTGCAAGCTCTAGATCATAGGTAGGGTAATTTTGTTGATGTGGCCTTAGCTGCCTGGAAGCATAGGCGACCGCCTTCCCCTCTTGCATCAAAACACACCCTAACCTATTATGAGAGGCATCACTATAGACCACAAAGTCCTTTCCCAACACTGGCTGTGTTAACACTGGTCCTCTGTCAACACAGCCTTCAACTTCTCAAAACTGGTCTGACACTTGTCATTCCAGTCAAATCTGACGTTCTTGTGTAACAACTTGGTCATTGGAGCAGCTATTAAAGATGATCCCTTCACAAATCTTCTGTAATACCCAGCTAGCCTTAAGAAACTTTTGACCTCAGTTATATTTTTGGGAGGCTTCCATTCCATCACTGCTTCTATTTTCTTGGGATCCACTCTAATCCCATCAGCTGACACTATGTGTCCAAGGAATGCAATCTCATTCAACCAGAAGTCACACTTGGACAACTTAGCATACAGCTTCTTTTCTCTCATAGTTTGCAGAACAATCCTCAAATGCTCATCATGTTCTTCCTTGGTCTTGGAATACACCCAAATATCATTAATAAAGACCACTACAAACCAATCTAGGTATGGATGGAAGATACGGTTCATAAGGTCCATGAATGTTGCTAGTGCATTTGTTAGGCCAAAGGGCATCACCAGAAACTCATAATGCCCATACCGGGTTCTGAATGCAGTCTTTGGCACATCTACATCCTTCACCCTCAACTGATGATACCCTAATCTGAGATCAATTTTGGAAAATACTCCTGCTCCTTTCAACTGATCAAACAGATCGTCAATTATAGGTAACGGATATTTGTTCTTCACTGTCACTTTATTCAACTGTCGGTAATCGATGCACAACCTCAAAGTCCCATCCTTCTTTTTCACAAACAGCACTGGAGCTCCCCATAGTGACACACTGGGGCGTATGAACCCCTTATCCAGTAACTCCTGTAACTGGATTTTTAGTTCTTTCAATTCTGTGGGTGCCATCCTATAAGGAGCAATAGAGATTGGTGCTGTACCCGGCAGTATTTCAATAGCAAATTTAACTTCCCTTGCTGGTGGCAATCCAGGCAATTCTTCAGGGAACACATCTGGGAAGTCTCTTACTATGGATATGTCACACAGATCAGGCCTGCCTAGTGTCCACCACATGTGCTAAGTAGGCCTCACAGCCTTTTCTTATCAATTTTCTTACAACTATGGCTGAAATGACATTAGACAAGAAATCTGTCCTTTCTCCCACAACTGTGATCTCATTATCCTCAGGAGTTTTCAAAGAAATCCTCTTCAATTTACAATCAACCATTGCCTGATGATGTGAGAACTAGTCTATTCCCAAAATCACGTCAAACTCATGGAAAGGTAACTCAATGAGTTCTGCCAAGAATTCATACCCCTGAATCCTTAACGGGCAACCCTTGTACACTTTGTTCACCACTACACTGTGGCCCAATGGATTAGTGACTAGAATGTCTTAGTTACTCTCCCCTACTAGTATCCCCCTTTCTACGGGTAGGTTGATGCAAATGTATAAATGAGTAGATCCTGGATCCACCAATGCATGCACATATCTATTGTAGAGAGAGAATGTACCCCTGATGACGTCTGGGGCATTTTGCTCCTCCTGAACTCTTATGGCATAGGCTCTGGCAGGTGCTCTGCACTCAAGCCTCTGTGATGATCCCACTGCCTCAGATTTTTCGGATTTTCTACCCCTTTATGGTGCAGGAGCAGGTCTGTCTGCTTGTGTTGGAGCAGCTGTAGTAGTTCTGCGTGGACAGTTCCTTAATTGATGCTCTGTTGGCCCACACCTTAAGCAAGCACCCATTACTCTGCAACACTCCCCCTTATGCCACTTTAGGCAATGCGGACATGCAGAAGATGCTGGGCCTGGTCCCCTAAACCCCATCCCTGGAGAGCTGCCCACTGATGGTGTGGACTGACCTCTCCTAGGGGTGAATTATGGCCTGGGCCCTTGGGACTGACCCTGACCTTGTGGTTGACCTGAACTTTGTGCAGGTAGACCTTTGAACTTCTTTCCTGGTATAGAAGATGAACTAGACTGACCCTGGCCCCTCTTTTGCTGTCTCTCCCTTCTTGTCTGCTCACTTATTCTAACTTTCTCAACTTTTAATGCAGCTTCCACTAACTTGGTGAAGCCTGTGATTCCTAAGGCAGTAATCATGATCTTTATATTGTCATTTAATCCCTCTTCAAATCTTTTACACCTTTCAGCTTCATTAGGTACTATCTCCCTTCCGTAGCGGCTCAGTCTGACAAATTCTTTTTCATACTCTGCTACTGTCAGCTGTCTCTGCCTCAGGTTAATGAGTTACACTTCTTCTCTCTTCTAGGTATACACTACCCACATATTTCTTCTTCAATTCTGAGAGGAAGAAGTCCCAAGTTATTACTTCTGGCTGCACTTCACTAGACACTGTATCCCACCATTGGTAAGCATCATATTGCAACAGGGATATAGCAGCTTCTAAGTTTTGCTCTAGAGTGTAGTGGAGTTGTTTTAAAACTCTCCCTGTTCTGTTCAACTAGTTTTCGACTGCAACAGAATCATTTTCTCTCTTGCCAAAGAAGTCCACTACTCCAAATTTTCTTAGTCTTTCCAGATGTGATTTTTACTGTGGAGGTGGTGGCGGTGGTGGTATTACCCCAGACATTTGTCTGAAGAACTCGGCCATTTGCTGAAACATGGCTTATGGAGGTTGAACAGGCTCTGCTGGAGTTGGCAGAGCAGGTTCTCCTCTACCCCCAGTCTCAGCTACTGCAGGTGAAGCATGACTCTCCACTTCCTCCTCAACTACCCTCTAAGATGTGGGGTCCATATCCTATTGAAAATAACAAAGACAAACAGATATGCATTAGTGTCACATCGACTCTTACAAATGCAATGCATGGTATGGACTCTATCTAGGCCCAGAAACGCCTAAACCGTGCTCTGATACCACAAAATGTGACACCCCTTACCCGTCTATAGTATAGCCGAGTAAGATATGTCACACAGTGTACCGGAACACCCTATTTTATTTTAATCCTTTTTATCCTTCCTTATTTATTTTTATCATAGCTATGATGTACAATTGGTGAAGTATAATTTATTTAAGTCATTTATGGAAAACATCAATTTATTTGAGGTTCCATAAATTTTATAGAAAATCCGGTAGAGTACCAGTTAAAAATGGAGAAAACATTTCTTCGGAATCTGAGAAAAACACTTCCAAAATTCTCAATCAATCCCAAACTCCATTTCATCATCAAAATCTCAATATTTTTCAACAACATTTCCATTTCTCAATCATTCATTTCTTATGATATTCATATACAAGTCATACATAAATATTCGATTTTTTTCATTCATAAACACAATTCTCACTATTTACATTAATACCGAAATACATTACATGAGTTTCAATTGCACATGAGAAAGTAAAAGTTAATTACAAAATATCAAAATAAAACCTAGTGTCCTACCAATGCACTGATGATGGTGAGGTGACACGGACACTATGCAGAGCTGTAAGAGGTCTCACCCAGTCTGTGGTCTACTGGGCTCTCGGTCGGTGTCTCCAGAACCTATGCGTGGCAAAAAGCAATGCGCTATGCAATAATGCTTAGTAGTGCCAATAATAAAATGAAAAGAAATAATAGAAAATAAATATGCAGTGCATGTTTTGATATCTTATGCAGATAATTTTTCAATCATTATTAGTAATCTTAATTATTTTGTATTTGTTATATTCATAATTTCATTAAATTTATCCACTTTCATTTTTGGTTGCCCAAGTAACCTATCTTTGGATGATTTTGGATAAACGAGTAAGCGCTTTGGGTATCAGGTACCTCGGGCCGTCACACCATCGGTCACATATATATCTCCCGGTGTGCAACAGAATAGCTAATAAGCTGTAATAACATTAGGTACAAGGCCAAGTATCAACATAATGACAGAATGGCTAAAAGCCATGAAATCACAGAATGGCATAATGCCATGTGCAGTACTACTAACTAAACCCTATTGGCATGCCAACCTATCCAAACCAATCTTGCTAGATGTACTAGGGCATATTACACTTTTAAATTTTTTAATTCTTGAAATTTAAGTTTAGGTATTACTATTCATTTCATTAGTCAACTAAAATGTTGACTTTTGCATAGACAATAGGTACATTGGTTCTAATACTCCCAACATACCACATTTTGCATTCTAAAATTGTTGGTATTAGTTGCCAATACCATTTCTAAGCTTAGTGTTAGTTATTCAAAATTTTCAGATTTTAAGCCTCATATTTACTGTTTCATTGGTCATTTGTACAGTAGGAATTTGGCAAAATTGTCTTCATGAAAGTTGTTCCTTATTTTGTCTAGTTACATTTCATTTTTTGAATCACTCTATTTGGAGTTTTGTAGCTCAAGTTATGGCCTAGAAATCATAACTGGCTGGATTAGATAGAATCCAAAATTCTGGGCAAAACTGGTTCTGCCAGATTTGGTAACCTAAGTTTGGTTGGCAATTTGACTAGGTTATGGTCAGAATTTGGATTTGTGTTTGTTGATACCATATTTTGGCCGATCACCGAAATCAATAAACTTTGAAACCGATCCCCTGCACTGAGTCTCCCTTTGCCAGCCAATTACATTTCCGATCTCTCCTCAAAAGGAATCGAATCAATACTAAGTCTAAAGCCTCACCAATTGTCAAGTCTCCTAACCAGCCAATCACATTTCCGATCTCTCCTCAAAACGAATCGAATCAATACTAAGTCTAAAGCCTCACCAATTGTCAAGTCTCCTGACTAGTCAATTACATTTCCGATCTCTTTTGTCAAACGAAATTGAACCAACACTAGACCTTTATGTCACCAGTCTTATTGCCGATCTCCCTTTTAAAAGTTTGGGGATAATCGTCTGATAAAGTTAAGGTTCCAATCCGGTTTAATGATTCCGATCTTAAGTGTTCAAATTAAATTTCCAATTTTAATCAAGTCCCGTTTAGCGTTTGTTCTCAGCCGATCTCATGCTTACAATGTTTTCTGACCTCTTACACTTGGATTAATAATCACTTTTAGTTGTCATAATATGTTCAGACAATCAAGTGCTTATGCAATTCAGATACTTTTCGATCCCATCCATTCATTGAACAAAAAGGGGAGCTTCATTTCATTTCAAATTAAAATTTATACAAGTCATTCAGCTGGAGGAACACCCCCAGCCTGTTCTACATTTTGTTCGCTTCCTCTCTCACCTTCAGCCTCCTCCTCACTATCCTCACCTTCGTCCTGGGGAGCCAAATCCACCATCCAAGAGAAGTCCTCCTCGGGATATCACTTCCTGAGCTCGGCCAAGAGATCCCCATGAGTGTTCACATAAGCACGGGCCTCCCTCGTCACTGCCTCTTCTTCTTTTGCTTTAAGCTCCTCAGTGGCGGCGACTTGATGGCTCGAGTGCGAACCTCTTCAAGAACATGAGCCTGCTCGGCCAGCTTATCCTCGTAAAATTTCATCCGCCCCTCAATTTTAGATATCTAGTTTTGGGCGGACGAAAGTTGAGATCGGAGGGAAGCAGCTTCCTGATCCACCTTCTCGACATCCTGCCTCAAGCTGTGAGCCTTCTCTTGGATAATATGTTGGTTCACCAGACTCTCCACGCTCAGGCTCATAGTTTGCGTCAGGATACCGTCGAGGCTGTTTGGGGTTAGCCTATCTTAATCCTCCCGAAGGCAGATGGAGGACCCCAAGACCTTAGCAAAACCTGGGTTCTCTCGAACCGTGCGGTTCTTCTCCAGCGAGTGGATCAAGATTTGGGCACCGCGAGAAAGGGTCCTCACAGGTGGTTAGGAAGGACCCCCTTTCGCACTCGAAGCAACTGGAGGGGGTAGTGGCGGCTCTTCTTGACGAGGAGGAGACCGAACCACTTCTATGTCGGGGATCGCCTGTCCTGAGGGTTGAGACGAGCCTCCTTGCATTTCCCCAGGATCATGCCTGGGCATCTGAAGCAGCTCGGCCCGCTTCATCTCCCGCACTTTCCGGGAGACCTCTCTTTTCCGCTTCCGGCTCTCTTTAGAAGCCTCGCCGCTTGCCATACCTGCACAGAGAAAAGGTCAGTGAGATCGCTAAGGCCCAAAGATCAGAGATATAGAAAGTACCGAAGCCGAGGTCAGAGAGCTGAAGCCCGCGTTCTTGGCCGGTGACCAGCTGTATAGTCCAATGATGTAGTTCGGCTGTCACTGCATCTAAACAAGAGATTTTTTGTCTGGCCGCCTGATCTTTCAGTTCCATTACCATTAGGCCCTCTTCCCTATTCAGGGTGATGCGCTTTGGAAGTAAGAGGCCTTGGTGTAGCCAGCTGCGTGGGAAACCCTCAAAGCCGTTCGGAATTTTGCTCCTCAGAATAAAGAAGCGATTCTTCCAATTCTTCAGGGAGGAGGGCAGATCGGTAAAGAGCCCGCAATGTGGCTTCACCTGAAAGAACCAGTACTCATCGTTCTTTCGGTGAGTTAGCCTATGTAACTCGGCGAATACCTTCACCGTTGGACTCAGTCCTTTGGCTCGGCAAAGGCCTCTGAAGGCCACTAGGATCCGCCATGAGTTCGGGTGAACTTGGGCTATGCACACTTGGTGAAATTTTAAAACTTCCTTGAAGAAGTCGTCAAGAGGGAACCGCAGGCCGACTTTTAGTTGCTCTTCGTATACCATGATCATATCATTCTCTTTAAAGAAGTGATCGGCTCGACGATTGCCGTGACACTTAATGAGTTCGTATGAATCAGGATGAATGTTATACTCTTGGCTGAACAACTGCAGGTTGATTTCTTGAAGGATTGATGGCAGCTCGTCCATGGGAAGGTTTTCTCTCCCTGAAGAATGTGTTTGCCTGGAGGATGCTGCTTGATAGCGGGCTGGAATGGAGGTCCGAGGGGGATCAGATCGCCCGCTTGTTCCGACTACCTCTACCTCATCTGATGACCACGAGACCTGAACGGAAAGGGGGCTTGCCGCTCTCTGACCCTCGGCACCGCTCATTTTCAAAGAAAAGAGGAAATTTAAACTAAAAGAAATATCAAAACCCTTACCGGAGTGTGATCGGTGTAGAAAGAACTTGAAAAAATGAGAGGATTTTGGAATCGCTCGCGAAAGGCTGAAAATGACATAAGGGAACAACTGGTGGACTCATCCCCTATTTATACTAGTCTGAGCATTTAATGCTCACGGTGTCCCAAGCGGCACATCGGTTAGCGGGATTCGCCAGCTTTTTTTGACACGTCTTACGAATATTCTAGAAATTCCATAATAAGGAGAGATCGGTTAGTTAGAGATCGGTGAATTAAGGCGAATGTTTGGAAGTGCGGATCGGTCAAGGGCTATTCAGTTAGGAACCAGATCGGATAAACACATCAAAGATCGGAAAATAATCAATGCAATAATAATAAAAATGATAGATGTCAAAATAAAACTTTATTTCCGAAAGGTCAGATTACATCATTTGGGCAATCTCTAGAGATCGGATTACATTAAAAGTCGGATTACATCATTTGGGCGATCTCTAGAGATCGGATTACATTAAAGGTCTGATTACATCATAGGGGCGATCTTTAGAGATCGGTGGAACATCCTATCTAATAAAGGCCTTTGTCAAAGCCTAGTCTTGTGGCTGAATCAAAAGATTTATCCAGCCATAGACAGCGGATAGACGTACAGCTCAGATGGGGTGATTATGAGTCTCATGAGGATGGAGAGTCATCTCCACTGTCATCGACCAGAACCGAGCTGTAGTCGGGACGCCCAATGTGATGAGGAGCCAAATGAACTTCAAGGGGCACTCACCGATGTTAAGGGGAATATTAGCAGTCTTCTCGCTCAAAATCAGTTCGCTGATTATATCGGTTGAACGATTCGAGATCGACACGATCGAAGTCCTCGATCCAGGTCGGCAAATTAGTCCGGTTCTCTCACTGTCATCAAATGAGGTTATCATAATTCTCAGATCACCAGGATCGTAAATTTTCAGTCGAGGAATAAAGAGGACAATCGAAAAAAGATCAAAAGCAACTATCATGGCCGGGATTATTGCCGGAGCGGTTAGAACAGGAAATGTGAGAAGGAAAGAGGAGAAAATCAAATGCGGAGGGGTTTCCCATTGAAGGTATATATATAGGGAAAGTCTGAGCATTTATTGTGAGCAGAAAACAAAGCGGATGCCTCGGAAATCAAAGGAATAAATGCTTTGACTGAATCGGACCAAATAAAGGAAAAGATCGGAGTAGGAGAGGTCAGAAGAGGGGAGCTCGGCATGAGAGATCGGAAAAGGATCGTGTTAGAAAGATCGGAAGGGAGGGGAGGTCGGAAAACAAAGGGAATAAGATAACTTCCGCTAACTGTCGTCATAATCAGAGCTGAGGTAGTTAAAGCATTGCAGACGAAATCTCCACCGCACGCCTCAGAATCGCCCACATTACTGATAGGTGCCAGAATATGTCATGACAGTGCTGTACATCCCAATCTCCACCGTTGATCTTACTTGTAAGGACAAGCTCGGAGCCCTTGGATCAAAGAAGAAGACGACAAGACTGGCGCCTTTTATTCCCAGCCCTTGGATCGCCCTCGACAAGAAATTTTGGAACCGTCAAATTAGAAGAGAAAAAGGACAAAGTTTCTGAAAAGGATTTCAGCCGTTCATTCTGATTCTCTTTAATTCCCAAGCGTCAGATCATGTCCTTCAAAATCCAAACCTTCCATCTCCCTCAAAATAAATCCTAACCCTTCATGGGGAGCACCCAGTCCCTATAAATACCTGCATGAAAACTGTTCAAAGGAGGACGGAAAAAAGGGTGGTGATTATAGTGGAAAGGCTCTGAAAATTAATTCAGTTTTGCTACTCTGCTATTTTTAAGCTAGAAAGACTTTAGAAACCAGTTTTCTAAAGTATTTTCTTTGAAGAAGTATTGGACACTGGAACTCCTGATTTTCAGTTTGTTCATTGCTCTGTGATCCCCTTTCTTAAGTTTCAGTTCTGTTTTCACCACCTTTATATCCACTTTTATTTTCTGAGTTCAATTTCATTCATTATCATTCCGGTTCGATTACATGCGAACTAGGCATTCGTCATTTCAAGGCAAGCATTAGTCTCCAGACTATTAGCCCCAAACTCTGCAACATTCGTGACTCCATAATTAGTTCAATAGGTTCAACTTCCTGCAAGTGAGTGTCTGAACCGTTGCCTTATCCAGTGTTCGTCTTTATTTTCTTTTTATTTATGCTCGTAATTTTCGTTAAAGTTTGTCTTGTGTCAGAAGGCCCCACATAGGTGGTTATTCTCATGAGTTTATCTTTTGATGCAACAGTTCATGTCATTTATTTATTCTTGGTCTTTATTTATCTCCCAATGCGGGTGTTCGGGTTACGGGTAACGTATAGGTAGTTTGATAAAGTGTTGGTAGCAGTATCTTAACATAAGAGTTTTTTTTTATAAATGTTCGGATAATAAATCAAAGAGTTATGAAGTCGAACCACTAGACTAGCTCGAGAAGATGACTGGGTAAGGTGGAATGTCGGAATAAAATTGAGTTTCGGAATAGCAAATGAAATAGAGCAAATGTTGCCTGCCGAAAGGTATGGGTAAGGCAATCACATAGGAGGTCGGTAAAATTCAGTCTGGTATCCCCTATCTAGTCACAAGATACCAATGAGTTAAAAGAAGCCTTATTCAGGTCCCCGGCATCTTTGAATGCCAGAACCCTTAGTCTTAGACTCTTATGATGTGTAGATGTAACTAGATTTCAAGAGGTCGAAAAAGTCCTTATCCGACTCCCATTCAAGTAAATGAGATCGGAGGAGAGTTCTTATCCGGTTTTCAACCAAAAATTGTAATAAATATTTAAAGGAGATTGGAGGAGAGTTCTTATCCGATTTTCAACCAAAAATTGTAATAAATATTTAAAAGAGATCGGAGGAGAGTTCTTATCCGATTCTCAACCAAAACTTTAATAAATATTTAAAAGAGATCAGGAGAGAGTTCTTATCCGATTCTCAATCCAAAAAAAACTTTAATAAATACTTAAAAGAGATCGGAGGAGAGTTCTTATCCGATTCTCAAATCGAATTTTAACAAATATACAAAATAACCCCTTAAACAAAATTGACACGCAACAGTAATTCACTAAGGGTCGTCTCATTTATTTATGTATCTGGGTAACCCGAATTGGTGAAAAATCAAATATTCCCTTTTACCAAAAGGATTAACATCTCCATTCGAACCTCCTATGTAACACCCTCCCGGTAGCAACTCCGTACATTCTACTGTTCCGGTGACCGGTGTCGGTCCGGACAGCTAGAATGTCCGGAAAAATATTTAAACTAAATTCAGGAACCATAATTAACTCAAATATTAATACGAAACATTTAGTAAAAATTTTAGAAATAAAATACAAACAAGTTAAACGAGCCAGTGCCCAAGCGATGGGTAACCAGAGGGAAGTTGCAGTTCTCGCAACTAGGAGCCCTAGACCCAGGGGAAAAATTATAAAATAATTTTTGGGACTCCAGAGAAGGGTTATTGAGGTTCCTATGGCATCATAATGCCAAGAAAATATTTAGAAAAATTTTTCAATCGGTACAGACAATTTTGACCCATTGAACCAAACGGAGGGCATTTTGGTCATTTCGCCTTCAGAGGTGATTTTTGGCCGACTTGTCCAGTTGAGTGAATAATTATTATAACATAAAATATGAATTAAGGGTGATGAAAAATTAATGTAAAGCTATTAGAAAAGAAAAGAAAAGAAAAACCCATAAAAAGGGCTCATTTATGACATCATTATGATGTCATTTGAAATTCCCACCAATGACATTTAAACAACTATCAAATTAACTAATAAAAGAGACTAAATGAAGACCAAAATAACCAAAAATACAGCAGCCATCTCCCTCCCCAAAGACTAGCCGAAACCCTTGCAATGCCCAACCTCCATTAAAGCTTCAAGCAAGCTCCCTTTCTTCCTTTGTTACACCACTAAACCCTAAACCCCTTTCATTAAAACTTGACCATATCTCTTGGGGAAGCTTTTGGCAGCCAATAAGAGGAAAGAAAGTGAAGTTTTGAGTTGGGAAAAATCTGCCTACAAGAGGTTAGTGCACCTATTTACTTAAACCTCTTATATTCCATGATAGTGACTTGAATTGAGTAAGGATTTGTAACTTAAATGAACAAAAATTATGTGTATACATACTATGGATTTCGGCAGCCCTAAGTAAGGAACAAGATTGAGTGTTTTGATGGACTTGGAGTGCACTAGGGATTATGTTTAAAGTGAGTAAATATAAGTATAATGGATTAGTTAGTTAATTAAAACATGTTGTGAAAACTCATATGGGAATTAGGGTTTTGAGAAGTGAAAATTTGGCTTGGCTTAGGAAATTGTTAGAGAACATTTTAATGGTCAATTAGTGACCATTTTAGGTAAGTTGACCATAATTTGGACTGAAATGTAGCATGGCAAAGTGAATGAGTATGCTGCCTAGGGACAGCAGCAGGGTGACTGAAATTTCAGTCCATTTGGACAGCCATATCTTTGGCTGTGTTGGTCCAATTGGTGTTTGGCTAATTGGACATGAAACTAGGCTTATAATGGCACATTTTTGCTGAAGAAACCATGCCCAAAAGACTAAAGCAAGAGGACCAAAAGTTGGCCCTAATCCGGATACCCTGCAACAGCACCTGCAGAAATGACCAAATGAACAGTAACTGTTCATTTGGCCATAACTCACTGTAGATATGGTCAATTGACCTGAAATATTTACAGCAACAAGTAAAGACATAGACAAACAACTTTCATGAAGGAACCTACCCCAAATTATGGCCAAAACCCATCCAACAAAGTGATTCTAGTTACTGTTCATGTTACTCTAGATATGGTAATTTCTGGAGAATGAAAATCCGGCCAGCTGTGGTTTTTGGACCATATCTGGAGCTACAAAACTCCAAATGGATTGATTCAAAAAAGGAAATTCAACTAGAGAAAATAAGGAACAACTTTTGTGTTTACCATTTCCTCAAATTCCTACTGTAACAGGGCTTAATGGAACAGTAAAGTTGGGCTTCAAAAGCTGAAAATTCTGCCCTTTTGGTTTTAAACTTAGAAATGGTAATGGCAATCAATTCCAACAAGTTTTAAATACAAAATGTGGTATGTTTGGGGTGTTAAAACCAATACACCTATTTTTTATCCAAAAGTCAACATTTTTGTTGACCAATGAGGTGAATAGTGACACCAAAACTTGAAATTCACAAATTGAAGAATTTAAAAGTTTCAAATGCCCTAGTATACCTAACAAGATTGGTTTGGATAGTTTGGCATGCCAATAGGGTTCGATTAGCGATCGCACATGGCAATATGCCATTCTGTGATTTTATGGCTTTTAGCCATTCTGACCTTGTATTGAGATTTGGCCTTGTGCCTGATGTATTTACAACTTGTTAGCTGTTCTGTTGAACACCGGGAGATGCATATGTGACCGATGGTGTGACGGCCCGAGGTACTTGATACCCAGTGCCAGTTTACCCGTTTATCCAGTCCAGTCGTCTAGTGTAGGTTACTTGGGCAACCAAATGAATGAAAGTGGACAAAGTTAATGATATACAAATTCAAAACAAATGAAATATATACATTCACTACATATTTATTTTCTTGTTATTTCCTTTTATTTTATTATTGCACCACTAAGCATTATTGCTTAGCGCGTTGCTTTTGCCATGCATAGGTTCTGGAGATACAGATCGTAAGCCCAGTAGACCGCAGACTGGGTGAGTCCATCCTACAGTTCTGCACAGTGTCCGTGTTACATCAACTTCTGCAGTGCATTGGTAGGACACTAGGTGTCATTTTGGCATTCTGTAATAAATTTTGATTTTCTCATATGTAATTAAACTTGTGTAATGTATATTGATGTTCATGTAAATTATGAAAATTGTTTTTGTGAATGGAAAAGTAAATATCTATTTGTGATTTATACTTGATTATCACATGTGATGGATGATTGAGAAATGTTGTTGAGATCTTGATATTGAGACTTTGTTGATGAATTGAAGTTGGGATTGTTTGGAAAATTATTTGGAAGTATTTTAACAGGTTCTGAAGAACTGTTTTCTCCATTTTTAGCCGGTACTCTGCCGGATTTTCTTTAAAATTTCGGAACCTCAAATAAATAATAATTTCGATAAATTGCTTAAATAAATTATATTTCATAAATTATATTCAAAAGCATGATATAAATTAATTAAGGTATATTAGAGTGTGCCGGTACACCGTGTGGCATTACTTATTCGGGTATACTGTACACGGGTAAGGGGTGTCACATTTAGTGGTATCAGAGCACGGTTTAGGCGTTTCTGGGCCTAGATTGAGTCCATACCATGCATTGCATTTGTAAGAGTCGAGGTGACACTAACGCAGATCTGTTTGTCTTTGTTAAATAGGATATGGACCCTTCATCTCAGAGGGCAGTCGAGGAAGAAGTGGAGAGAAATGCTCCACCTGCAGCAGCTGAGACTGGGGGCATAGGAGAACCTACTCCGCCAGCTCAGGCAGAGCCTGCTCAGCCTCCACAGGCCATGTTTCAGCAAATGGCCGACTTCTTTAGACAAATGGCCGGGGTAAAGCCAGCGGCAGCACCACCACCACCTCCACAACCGAAATCACATTTGGAAAAACTAAGGAAATTTGGAGCAGTGGACTTCTATGGCAAGAGAGAAGATGATTCTGTTGCAGCCGAAAATTGGTTGAACAGAACAGGCAGAGTCTTAAAACAACTCCACTGCACTCCAGAGCAAAACCTAGAGGCTGCCATATCTTTGTTGCAAGATGATGCCTACGAATGGTGGGATATTGTGTCCAGTGAAGTGCAGCCAGAAGCTATAACTTGGGACTTCTTTCTCTCCGAATTCAAGAAGAAATATGTGGGTACTGTATACCTGGAAGAGAGAAGAAGAGAGTTTATTAATTTGAGGCAGAGACAGTTGTCAGTGGCCAAGTATGAGAAGGAATTCGTAAGATTGAGCCGCTATGGAAGGGAGATAGTCCCTAATGAAGCTGAAATATGCAAGAGATTTGAAGAGGGACTAAATGACAACATAAAGATTATGATCACTGCCTTGGGAATCACTGACTTCACCAAGTTAGTGGAAGCGGCAATAAAGGTTGAAAAAGTAAGAATCAGTGAGCAAACCAGAAGAGAGAGACAGCAGAAGAGGGGCCCAGGTCAGTCTAGTTCAGCTCCTGCATTTGGGAAGAAGTTCAAAGGTCCACCTGCACAGAGTTCGGGTCAGCCACAAGGTCAGGGTCAGTCTCAGGGACCCAGGCCACAGTTCACCCCTAGGAGAGGTCAGTCCACACCATCAGTGGGCAGCGCCTCGAGGATGGGGTTCAGGGACCAGCCCCAGAACCTCGCATGTCCACACCGCTGAAGTGGCATAAGGGAGTGTTGGAGAGTGACTGGTGCTCGCTAAGGTGTGGGTCAACAGAGCATCGATTAAGGAACTGCCCACGCAGAATCGCATACCGCTCCAACATAAGTAGACAGACCTGCTCCTGCACCACAAAGGGGTAGGAAATCTGGCAAATCTGAGGCAGTGGGACCATCACAGAGGCCTGCATCTGAGCCAGCAGAGAGGCCTGACAGCAGACCACCTGCCAAAGCTTATGCTATTAGAGCTCAGGAGGAGCAAGATGCCCCGGACGTCATCAGGGGTACGTTCTCCCTCTACAATACACCTGTGCATGCATTGGTGGATCCAGGATCCACTCATTCATACATCTGCATCAACCTACCCGTAGAAAGGGGGATACTAGTAGGGGAGAGTGACCAAGACATTCTGGTCACTAATCCATTGGGCCACAGTGTAGTGGTGAACAAAGTGTACAAGGGTTGCCCGTTAAAGATTCAGGGGTATGAATTCTTGGCAGACCTAATTGAGTTGCCTTTCCACGAGTTTGACGTGATTTTGGGAATGGACTGGTTATCACGTCATCAGGCAATAGTTGATTGCAAATTGAAGAGAATTTCTTTGAAAACTCCTGAGGGTAATGAAATTATAGTTGTGGGGGAAAGGACAGATTTCTTGTCCAATGTCATCTCAGCCACAGTTGCAAGAAGAATGATGAGAAAAGGCTGTGAAGCCTACCTAGCACATGTGGTGGATACTAGGCAGGCTAAGCCAAATCTGAGTGATATACCCACAGTAAGAGACTTCCCAGAAGTATTTCTTGAAGAATTGCCTGGTTTGCCACCAGAAAGGGAAGTTGAATTTGCTATTGAGATATCGCTGTGTACAAAGATCCATTTCCATTGCTCCTTATAGGATGGCACCCACTGAATTGAGGGAGTTGAAAACTCAGTTGCAAGAGTTGCTTGATAAGGGGTTCATACGCCCTAGTGTGTCACCATGGGGAGCTCCAGTGCTGTTTGTGAAAAAGAAGGATGGGACTTTGAGGCTATGCATTGATTACCGGCAGTTGAATAAAGTGATTGTGAAGAACAAATATCCGTTGCCTAGAATTGATGATCTGTTTGATTAGTTGAAGGGAGCAGGAGTATTTTCTAAGATTGATCTCAGATCAGGGTATCATCAGTTGAGGGTGAAGGATGCAGATGTGCCAAAGATTGCATTCAGGACCCGATATGGGCATTATGAGTTTCTGGTGATGCCCTTTGGCCTAACTAATGCACCAGCGGCATTCATGGACCTTATGAACCGTATCTTCCATCCACACTTAGATCGGTTCGTAGTGGTCTTTATTAATGATATTTTGGTGTATTCCAAGACCAGGGAAGAACATGATGAACATTTGAGGATTGTTCTGCAAACCCTGAGAGAAAAGAAGCTGTATGCTAAGTTGTCCAAGTGTGACTTTTGGTTGAATGAGATTGCATTCCTTGGACACATAGTGTTAGCTGATGGGATTAGGGTGGATCCCAAGAAAATAGAAGCAGTGATGGAATGGAAGCCTCCCAGGAATACAACTGAGGTCAGAAGCTTCTTGGGGCTAGCTGGGTATTACAGGAGATTTGTGAAGGGATTTTCCCTAATAGCTGCTCCAATGACCAAGTTGTTACACAAGAATGTTAGATTTAACTGGAATGATAAATGTCAGACCAGTTTTGAGAAGTTGAAGGCTATGTTGACAGAGGCACCAGTGTTAACACAGCCAGTGTCAGGAAAAGACTTCGTGGTCTACAGTGATGCCTCTCATAATGGGTTAGGGTGTGTATTGATGCAAGAGGGAAAGGTGGTCGCTTATGCTTCCAGACAGCTAAGGCCACATGAACAAAATTACCCTACCCATGATCTAGAGCTTGCAGTAATTATCTTCGCACTGAAGATATGGAGGCATTAATTGTATGGTGAAAAGTGTTACATTTACACGGACCACAAAAGCCTGAAATATTTGCCAACCCATAAGGAGCTCAACCTTAGACAGAGACGATGGATTGAGTTCCTGAAGGACTATGATTGTGTGATTGACTATCATCCTGGGAAGGCAAATGTAGTTGCTAATGCTTTGAGCAGAAAGTCCATCACAGCTTTGAGATCATTTAATGCCCGTCTATCTTTGATTCGAGATGGAGCTATTTTGGCTGAGTTGCAAGTGAGGCCAAACCTGCTACAGCAGATACTAGATGGGCAAAAGGCAGATGAAAAGTTAATGGCTATTATGAGCAAGATCTTAGAGGGAAAAGCAACTGACTATGGGGTGAAAGCAGATGGGTGTCTGTACTACAAAGGAAGAGTATGTGTACCAGACAATGGGGAATTAAAAGCTAGTATTCTGAAAGAGGCACATACCAGTGTTTATGCTATGCACCCAGGAAGTACAAAGATGTATCATGATCTGAAGCTTCAGTATTGGTGGCCTGGTATGAAGAGGGATATAGGTGACTATGTGACTAAATGCTTGACATGTCAGCAAGTCAAGGCAGAACATCAAGTTCCATCGGGTTTGCTACAGCCTATACGCATACCTGAATGGAAATGGGATCGGGTCACCATGGATTTTGTAAGTGGTCTACCTCTCACCCAGAAGAAACATGATGCAGCATGGGTAATAGTAGATAGATTGACGAAGTCAGCACACTTTCTGCCAGTTAGGACCGACTACTCACTGGAGAAGTTAGCAGAATTGTATATCAGTGAGATAGTTAGACTGCATGGAATTCCACTTTCCATCATATCTGACCGAGACCCAAGGTTTACATCGAGATTTTGGAAAAAGTTGCATGAATCCTTAGGTACACAACTCCATTTCAGCACAGCTTTCCATCCTCAGACGGATGGGCAATCAGAAAGAGTAATCCAGGTAAACAATTGAAACCAATGAAATTGATACAAATATTGAATTAAAATGATAACAATAACGTGAAATACTTGTCAGGTCCTTGAGGATATACTGAGGAGTTGTGTCATTGAGTTTGAGGGAAGTTGGGATAGATACCTCCCACTGGCAGAATTCGCATACAACAATAGCTATCAAGCTAGCATCCAAATGGCCCCGTATGAAGCACTGTATGGGAGAAAATGTAGAACTCCAGTGTGTTGGACTGAATTGGGCGAAGATAAACTGGTAGGGCTAGACCTGGTGAAACAGACTGAGGACAAAGTAAAATTGATCAAAGCTAATCTGAAGGTTGCCTCGGACAGACAGAAATCTTATGCCGACCTGAAGAAAAAAGAAATAGAATATGTGGTTGGCGACAAAGTGTTCCTCAAGGTGTCACCGTGGAAAAATGTATTGAGGTTTGGAAGAAAAGGTAACTTAAGCCCTAGGTTTATTGGCCCATATGAAGTCATTGAAAGTGTGGGACCAGTAGCCTACAGGCTAGCTTTACCACAAGAGCTGGACAAGATCCACAATGTGTTCCATGTGTCCATGCTTAGAAGATACCGCTCAGATCCTTCACATGTCATCTCCAGAGAAGAAATTGAAATACAACCGAATTTGACATATGAAGAAGAACCTCTACAGATCCTAGCTTAGGAAGTAAAAGAATTGAGGAACAAGCAGATTCCACTGGTGAAAGTGCTTTGGAGGCACCATAACACCGAGGAGGCAACTTGGGAAAGTGAAGAGACGATGAGGCAACAGTTCCCTCAACTGTTTGCATCAGGTAAATTTCGAGGACGAAATTTAAATTAGAGGAGAAGAGTTGTAACACCCTCCCGGTAGCAACTCCGTACATTCTACTGTTCCGGTGACCGGTGTCGGTCCGGACAGCTAGAATGTCCGAAAAAATATTTAAACTAAATTCAGGAACCATAATTAACTCAAATATTAATAAGAAACATTTAGTAAAAATTTTAGAAATAAAATACAACCAAGTTAAACGAGCCGGTGCCCAAGCGATGGGTAACCAGAGGGAAGTTGCGGTTCTCGCAACTAGGAGCCCTAGACGCAGGGGAAAAATTATAAAATAATTTTTGAGACTCTAGAGAAGGGTTATTGAGGTTCCTATGGCATCAGAATGCCAAGAAAATATTTAGAAAAATTTTTCAATCGGTACAGACAATTTTGACCCGTTGAGCCAAACGGAGGGCATTTTGGTCATTTCGCCTTCAGAGGTGATTTTTGGCTGACTTGTCCAGTTGAGTGAATAATTATTATAACATAAAATATGAATTAAGGGTGATGAAAAATTAATGTAAAGCTATTAGAAAAGAAAAGAAAAGAAAAACCCATAAAAAGGGCTCATTTATGACATCATTATGATGTCATTTGAAATTCCCACCAATGACATTTAAACAACTATCAAATTAACTAATAAAAGAGACTAAATGAAGACCAAAATAACCAAAAATACAGCAGCCATCTCCCTCCCCAAAGACTAGCCGAAACCCTTGCAATGCCCAACCTCCATTAAAGCTTCAAGCAAGCTCCCTTTCTTCCTTTGTTACACCACTAAACCCTAAACCCCTTTCATTAAAACTTGACCATATCTCTTGGGGAAGCTTTTGGCAGCCAAGAAGAGGGAAGAAAGTGAAGTTTTGAGTTGGGAAAAATCTGCCTACAAGAGGTTAGTGCACCTATTTACTTAAACCTCTTATATTCCATGATAGTGACTTGAATTAAGTAAGGATTTGTAACTTAAATGAACAAAAATTATGTGTATACATACTATGGATTTCGGTAGCCCTAAGTAAGGAACAAGATTGAGTGTTTTGATGGACTTGGAGTGCACTAGGGATTATGTTTAAAGTGAGTAAATATAAGTATAATGGATTAGTTAGTTAATTAAAGCATGTTGTGAAAACTCATATGGGAATTAGGGTTTTGAGAAGTGAAAATTTGGCTTGGCTTAGGAAATTGTTAGAGAACATTTTAATGGTCAATTAGTGACCATTTTAGGTAAGTTGACCATAATTTGGACTGAAATGTAGCATGGCAAAGTGAATGAGCATGCTGCCTAGGGACAGCAGTAGGGTGACTGAAATTTCAGTCCATTTGGACAGCCATATCTTTGGCTGTGTTGGTCCAATTGGTGTTTGGCCAATTGGACATAAACTAGGCTTATAATGGCACATTTTTGCTGAAGAAACCATTCCCAAAAGACCAAAGCAAGAGGACCAAAAGTTGGCCCCAATCCGGATACCACTGCGGCACCTCTGAAATGATCAAATGAACAGTAACTGTTCATTTGGCCATAACTCACTGTAGATATGGTCAATTGACCTGAAGTATTTACAGCAACAAGTTAAGACATAGACAAACAACTTTCATGAAGGAACCTACCCCAAATTATGGCCAGAACCCATCCAACAAAGTGATTCCAGTTACTGTTTATGTTACTGTAGATATGGTAATTTCTGTAGAATGGAAATCCAGCCAGCTGTGGTTTTTGGACCATATCTGGAGCTACAAAACTCCAAATGGATGATTCAAAAAAGGAAATTCAACTAGACAAAATAAGGAACAACTTTCTTGTTTACCATTTCCTCAAATTCCCACTGCAACAGGGCTTAATGGAACAGTAAAGTTGGGCTTCAAAAGCTGAAAATTCTGCCCTTTTGGTTTTAAACTTAGAAATGGTAATGGCAATCAATTCCAACAAGTTTTAAATACAAAATGTGGTATGTTTGGGGTGTTAAAACCAATACACCTATTTTCTATCCAAAAGTCAACATTTTTGTTGACCAATGAGGTGAATAGTGACACCAAAACTTGAAATTCACAAATTGAAGAATTTAAAAGTTTCAAATGCCCTAGTATACCTAACAAGATTGGTTTGGATAGTTTGGCATGCCAATAGGGTTCGATTAGCGATCGCACATGGCAATATGCCATTCTGATTTTATGGCTTTTAGCCATTCGACCTTGTATTGAGATTTGGCCTTGTGCTCGATGTATTTACTGACTTGTTAGCTGTTACATTGCCTGCCGGAGATGCATATGTGACCGATGGTGTGACGGCGAGGTACTTGATACCCGATGCGGTTACGTTTATCGATCCGATGCGTCTAGTGTAGGTTACTTGGGCAACCAAATGAATGAAAGTGGATAAAGTTAATGATATACAAATTCAAAACAAATGAAATATATACATTCACTACATATTTATTTTCTTGCTATTTCCTTTTATTTTATTATTGCACCACTAAGCATTATTGCTTAGCGCGTTGCTTTTGTCACGCGTAGGTTCTGGAGATACAGATCGTGAGCCCAGTAGACCGCAGACTGGGTGAGTCCATCCTGCGATTACGCACGATGTCCGTGTCACCTCAACCTGCGATTGCATTGGTAGGACACTAGGTGTCATTTTGGCATTCTGTAATAAATTTTGATTTTCTCATATGTAATTAAACTTGTGTAATGTATATTGATGTTCATGTAAATTATGAAAATTGTTTTTGTGAATGGAAAAGTAAATATCTATTTGTGATTTATACTTGATTATCACATGTGATGGATGATTGAGAAATGTTGTTGAGATCTTGATATTGAGACTTTGTTGATGAATTGAAGTTGGGATTGTTTGGAAAATTATTTGGAAGTGTTTTAACAGGTTCCGAAGAACTGTTTTCTCCATTTTTAGCCGGTACTCTGCAGGATTTTCTTTAAAATTTTCAGAACCTCAAATAAATAATAATTTCGATAAATGGCTTAAATAAATTATATTTCATAAATTATATTCAAAAGCATGATATAAATTAATTAAGGTATATTAGAGTGTGCCGGTACACCGTGTGGCATTACTTATTCGGGTATACTGTACACGGGTAAGGGGTGTCACATCCTAACTATTGATTTTAATTTATAAAGAGCTTAAAGTTAAATCTGCTCACCCTCATTGAGGGACGAGGTGGGGTGCCAAACACCTTCCCCACCCATTTATGGACCCCGAAGCTAGAATCTCTGTTTTTGAAGTGGTTTCATTTTAATTTATTTTCACAAATGGTTTTCTTTAATTTCCCTCAAAATTAAAGTGGCGACTCCTCACTCTTTCCCACTTCAGTGAGTGTTCATCCAGGCGACCGCAAAACACCTTGCGACAGCTTGGCTACTCTGCTGGGGATGCTCAGGATTTTCCTTCAACCCCGGCCCAGAGGTCCAAAAGCAGATTTAATTTTATGTTCCTATAAACTAGAATTATATTTAGATAGGTTCAATTTACGAAATTCGAAAACCTTAGTCTATTGATGTTTGTTATTTTCGCTAACCGCTTTGTTTATTTTTGTTTTATATCCTACAGCATTCTTCGTCTAAAAAGGAAAAATAAAAAACTCCCCCTATATTGGGAAGAGGTAAAGGTGTCCCTTCACACACTGAACACTCACATAATGTCCTCACACGCTTCAACCCTATACCCGGGCTTTCTTACCCTTTTAGGAAAGTAGGAGGGGGTCATGTAGTGGTACCCGTGGGTTTTACCCCGTTAGTATCCGTGAAGGCTTCTGCTCAGATTGAAACTCGTTTTATTTACTGTGATACCAGTGGAACTTTCCCGACAGTATCATGGGGGATAGAATGGGGCTCTACTGTTTACAGTAGGGGCAATTTGAGAACCTATGGCTTTTAGAAAATTAGACCTTGAGCTAAACTATCACGATAGCTGGAAGCCATAGCAAGCTACCTTATAAGATAGAACTATCCAATTAGGTAGCACCTAGCCGGTACTAGGACTCTTCTTATTTTAGGACAAAAGGGGCATACTTACTTTTACCCTATTCTGCTTGTTTTATTTTGTTCTTATTTTTTAGGATAATCTTAAATCATACTGTTAGGAAAACCTACACACTTTCCTACTTTGATAAATGTGTAGGTGTTGCTCTGCCAACAGTATAATTCAAAATTACCTCAAATTTATCCTGCTAACAAGTCTTTCCTGCAGGCATCACCAAAATAAGGTCTATAAAAGCATTAGCATCATTTTTAACATGGCATCCTCGAGTCAGTCGGCAGAAGAAGTTCTTAAATTAGAACAGAATGCTAAACCGCGGCCCGAACCGCCTCATAGTTCAGTGCCCCCACAAAGTGATACTGGCTTATTACCTCCATTGGACCTGAGCAAAATTGAGGACAGAATGAACAGTCTCGAGGGTCTGGCTAATGGTTGGAAGTCATTTCCCGATCAGGTCAAAGCACAATTTGAGAAGAAATATGGGAGGATTGCAACCTTGATACG
The DNA here is from genome assembly GCF_030052815.1 of Hevea brasiliensis. NCBI lineage: Eukaryota > Viridiplantae > Streptophyta > Magnoliopsida > Malpighiales > Euphorbiaceae > Hevea > Hevea brasiliensis. The sequence continues at coordinate 39,943,270 of NC_079498.1, forward strand.
AGTCAAAGTCCAAGTCCCGGCATTAAAGGCCATGCTGTCAGTTTGGAATCCTAAGTATGGGGTGTTCTCTTTCAACGATATCGATACTGCTCCCACTATGGAAGAATATCAGGCATTGCTAGAAATTCCTTATGCGGCGCAGAATCGGATTTATCTACACCTCGAGCATAGGCAGACCTGGAAACGGTTTGCACATATGATGGGGATTCCCCCAGAAGAAGCAAAGGCGAGGGAAACTGTCAAAGGGAACACGCATGGATGGTATTGGACTTATCTCAAGAAGTGGTTAGATCAATACATCCAAGATGAACAGTGGGATCAAGCTTCATTGACGCTCGCTTTAGGGTTCTACGGCCTGATCTTATTCCCTGGACCTTCAGGAATTATAACCTGTAACGTTGCGGAGATGTTCTGGGCAGTAGAGAAACAGAAGGTCAATCCAGTACCGGCAATTCTTGTCGAGACTTTCTTAACCCTTACTTACTGCAGAAAACAAAGCAAGGGATCCATTAAGTGCTGTTCTCAATTGTTGCACCTCTGGATCATCAGTCATATGTGTCCTATGGAGACGAAGGGGTTAACATGGTATCTTAACCAGCCTCTCATCGAGAAGATGACCAGATTAGTAATCAGCCTAAAGGATGAGCCGCAGTGGCAAGAACGGATTCTGAGCTTCAATAGCCATGACTACTGTTGGAGGAAATTGTGGACGTTGGGTCAATCCATTTTGGTCAGCACAGGGGGTAATCAATCAGTATCCCTAATCGGAGTGACTGGATACACAAGTTACACTCCGGCATTAGTAATGAGACAGTTTGGCTCAACACAGTTCACAATTAACATTGAAGAATACCACCGAGGTCATTTTTACCATGAGCTCAATAAGGAGGAAGGATTGAAAATATCTCGCAGATCCTAGGAAAACATCACTATGATGGAAAGGTCGCCTAAAGGCCCGTGTGCCACGGGCGATTATCTTTAATGGAGGGTTGGCAGGGATCAAGGACACTTAACTGCGGATCCAACCAAATTTGAAGGCAGCAACCCTCGTCAAAATGTCCTTTCAGAAGAAGCTAGTGATCATTTGGCCGATTCCCTACAAAAGGCAAACACTGAAAACTCGCAACTGCAAGAACAAATAAAATAGTTAGAGGACCAATAGCAGATCCTCAAAAGAAAAGTGAGAAGGCTCAGGGAAGAGGCGAAGACTGAAAAGATGGGGTTCAAAGAGCAAGAGACGCGATGGGAAAAGGAAAAAAGCCCTCTCCAAGCCGTAATAAAAGAAGCAGAAATACAGAATGGCAAGCTTCAAGAAAAATGAAATACCAGGAGTTACTCATAGAAGAGTTTAAACAAGAAAGCAAAAAGAAGAAGCTTGAACTGAAGGAACAGGCACTGCTTATCAACGATATTCTGAAAGAATATGCTAAAGAAAGGAAAGAAAAAGAAAGACAAGCCGCTCTCTATCAGGAGCTGAAAGGAAATGTTGACCAGCTGGAGAGAATGATAGCATAGGGGAAACAAGAGCTCCTACATGAATCCGAGTATGCCCCAAAAGTATTCAACCCTGCCAGACAAGAAGAAAGGCTTTATGAATATCTCAAGAAATGTCATTACATTATAAAGAACCTTCTTGAGCCTAGGCCGATGTAAAGAATGCTGTGTATGAATTATTCAGTTAATGGAATAACTTTTGGGCCATTGTTTAGCAAAATTGTGAATGAATAGTATAACTCCCATAGGAACCCCCTCACTAGGGTTATGCGAAAAATTGGATTCGCCATATGGACAGGTATCATAGATGCGCATTCAATCCAGTCATTCACAGTCGGACTATCGAACGATGCCATGATAAAATTGATGCAATTATTCTTCTGCAGATTTCATTTTGGCTCTCAAATGCCACTGTATCCTTTGTCCGAACCAGGACCCTTAATTTTTTTTATGAAATTCAAAATTCATTAAAAACTTTTTTCAACTTCCTGCAAAAAATCAACATTGCTTCAAACAAAGCAAGCCTGACCAGACACGCAGTTCAACCCAGACGAGTGTACTTAACAAGATCACGAACAAGAAGGTTAATGGAAGACCAGGAACAAGTCCAGAACCTACAAGGACAGGTTTCCGAATTGAAAGACCAAGTCTCGGAGCTCATGAGACTAATGAGGGAAATGTCCCATAATAAGCCTGCTTCAGAGCCTAACTTACCACTACCTCCTCCACCTCCTACAACGATTGATTCTCATCATGCCTCAACCTCTTTCACCTTCCAGCCATCGATACCGGATCTGACAATCACCGTCAATTCGGCCACACTAAATAATGACCCGCCTTTCTCTTATTATCCGACTATCTCGAATGCCGAACCATACCCTTCAGTCCTGATCCCTCCAATTCACCCCGCCCCTCATTTCCCAACTAGGGGAGTATCTCTTGCAGTGGGAGGAGAAAATAAGACGAGAGAAAATGAGAAGCCCTCCGCTTTTGAAGAGAGACTAAGAGCAATAGAGGGACTGAACATGTATGGTTCAGTTGATGTGGCATCGCTGAGATTGGTACCTGATGTGGTGGTGCCGCCTAAGTTTAAGGTCCCGGACTTCGACAAATACATTGGGAATTCAGACCCTCGCATTCACTTGGCCACTTATATTGCCAAAATGTCCGCCTTGACAGAGGATGATCGACTCCTGGTTCACTTCTTTCACGAGAGTCTCTCCGGGGCCGCCTTGAGATGGTGTATTCAGTTGGACAGAAGCAAATTGCGCTCCTACAAAGATTTGGCAGATGCTTTCCTGAAGCAATACAAGTTCAACTGCGACGTGGCCCCCACAAGGAGAGATCTCCAAAACTTGGTGCAGAGGGACAGGGAAAGCTTCAAAGAATATGCTCAGAGATGGAGAGAGAAAGCGGCGGAAGTATATCCTCCGGTTACTGATAACGAGCTTTGCTCCCTGTTCATTGAGACATTGAAGCCTCCATACTTCAATCTGATGATTGGAAACACTTCCAATAGCTTCTCAGACATCATCCAAGCTGGTGAGAGAATAGAAGCCAACATAAGGATGGGACGACTGCAGGAGTTGACTGAGAACCCTGCAAAGAAAAATGCCAGTTTTGGCAAAAAGAAGGAGGGTGATATGCATTCCATCACCCGGCAGAACCATTACTCCCCACTTCCTCAAAGTAACTACTGGCCATATCCTCCCCCTCATGGCCAAACTATTGCAAACATTTCACCCCCTTTTCCAAATTATCCTCACCCATGCCCACAGTATCCACCACCGATAAATTACCAACCCAGACCACCTCCTCCACCTACTCAACACAGACCACTTCAAAATAACCCGAGACCACCAAGAAATCCTGATCCACCTCTTCCCTTACCACTTAGCGAAATATACCGATACCTCGTCGGTATAAACGAAATAGTGCCGATTCCCCTTGACCCAATTTAGCCGCTATACCCCAGGTGGTATGATGCCACTGCCTGGTGTGAGTATCATGGAGGGGCACAAGGGCATTTAACCGATAACTACGGGGCACTCAGGGGAAGGGTGCATGCCCTAATTAGGAATGGGTGGTTGAAGATTGAAGGGAATGGTTCTCTCCCCAATGTTACCTCAAACCCATTGCCCAATCATGGTACGGGCAATAGTGCAAATATGATAGAGTTGGAAGGAGAAGGGTCAACCTTGGAGGTGGATCAACTAATTCCTCACTTTGGGGAAATTTTGACAATGGCAATGAGGGAAGGTTACCTCCACCCCCAAATAATAGAACCTGAAGATAAGACGGGATGCCCCTATCATGGAAGGGCAGCTAACCACGAGCTGTAAAATTGTGAAGAGTTCAAACAAGAGGTCCAGAACTTACTGTCCCTCAAAGTTCTGAGATGCCAGGCAAAGTCATAAATGGAGGGCGGAGTAAATACAGCCCGACTCGGCCAAGATGCCTCCACCCCTAATCACAGAATCACTTTCTCACCCCCAGCATCGTCACCACCAGTAACAATCATATGAACCCCGCCTCAGCTCCCTGTCACAAACACCCATGCCATACCTTGGAATTATAACTCTCAAGTTTTCACCCAAGGAGCGTCAAGCAGTACATTGGCTCCTAATCTTGCTTCACCTACAGCACCTCCAAAACCGTGCTTCACTCCTCATGAGCATTTCAAAATGACTTATGCCGGACCTACCAAAGCAGATTACTCCCAAGCTAATCCTCACTGGCCGCCACAAAATCTTCCCTGCTTGAGCCAGAAGTTGAGTTTATAACCAGAAGTGGGAGATGTTACGGGAATGAGGAAAAGGAAAAGAAGAAAGGGAAAGTAAAAATGGGAGAGCCACGAGAAAATACGGAAGAGGAGGCTAAGAAAGCAGAGAGAGAAGAACCTGCCAGACCTAAAGAAGAGGAGGAGCTGTTGCTTCAAATAATGAAGCAAAGTGAGTACGATGTGGTGGAACAGTTAAGAAAGACTCCTGCTCGAATTTCACTGTTGTCGCTAATACTGAGCTCTGAGGTGCACCGTCAAGCCCTGCAGAAAATTCTGGATCAGGCCTTTGTGAACCCCGACATCACACCGGGGCAGTTCGAGAATATAGTAGGACAAATCCAGGGGTCCAGTTTTGTCATTTTCTCAAAAGAAGAGATAGACCCTGCAGGCTTAGCGCACACTAAGGCCCTACATGTAACAGTTAAGTGTAAAGGTTGCATAGTGGCCAAGGTCCTTATTGATAATGGATCCGCACTCAATGTACTGCCTAATGCCACCTTGGCTAGGCTGCCGGTTGACCGTTCAAATATACGTCAGAGTGCTATGGTGGTAAGAGCCTTTGACGGTACAAGAAGAGAAGTGCTGGGAGACGTTGACTTGCCCCTCCAAATTGGTGCATGCACCTTCAACGTCACATTCCAAGTGATGAACATCGAACCTGCGTACACTATGTTGCTGGGGAGGCCTTGGATCCATTTAGCAAATGCCGTTCCTTCAACTTTGCACTAGAAGATTAAGTACATTATGGACGGTAAAATCATCACTGTGATAGGGGAAGAAGCCATATTGGTCACCAAGCCACAATCACTTCCTTATGTGGAAGCTACTGAGGAGTTGTTGGAAAGCTCTTTCTAGGCCCTCGAATTACAAGAAACCATCTCAAGAAATGAAGGGGCTATGGCTATGGTAGCCAAGGTGATGTTGAGGAATGGGTATGAAGAGGGCAAGGGGTTAGGGGCCGCATTGCAAGGGATTGTCAAACCTATACCGGCTATCCAGAAGGTTGGCCATTGCGGTTTGGGTTATGAGGAAGACGCCCTAATGGATGGGTGATTCTGGATGAGGAATATGCTTCAGGATCAAAGATTTATCAGAAAATCGGGAAAATGAAGGTAGTCCCGAGAATCACGGAGGTCTTCACTAAACCGGTCATTGAAAATCCGGCAGAGATTGAAGAATCACCCGATGAACCGTCCATCGATGTCATCCATCTTGATTGCTTGTATGAGGCTCTAGTCTCGCCAATAGCTGAAGGGCAAGAACTGGACAACTGGACAGCAGAGGACATCCCTGTACTTAATTTCGAGTAAAGTACTTTTGGTTATCTACACTTGATCATTTTGTCCATGGTGGCAAGTGTAATATTGTAAATGGACCCTTTTCTTATGTCATAAATGTTAATGAATTAATAGCGCATTTTATTTCCAATTCTCTTCTTTTTTTTTTTCCTTTTGAAATCCATTCTTATAATATATTCCATTTTCGTTTATTCAGGACCATTCATCAATTAACACCTAATAATTAAATAGACTCAGAAATTCCTCTGGTTAATTTTGAAATCCCCATAACTGCCATTACTTCAAGTGATTCTGAGGTGGAACTCACAGAAGAAAGAGATGAAAGAGATGAACCTTCCCTAGTGCCTTGTGGGGACAAAACGCACACCGTAAACTTAGGCAGGGAAGAAGTGAAAAGGGAACTTAAGGTTGTGGAGAATGAAGAATTAGAAGATATGATCAGTCTGCTCAAGGAATTCCTAGACATATTTTCTTGGAGCTATGATGATATGATTGGTTTGGACCCTCATATAGTGACGCACAAAATTTCCCTAATTCCGGGGACAATCCCGGTAAAGCAGAAATTAAGAAGAATGAATCCTGACACACTGCTCAAAGTTAGGGATGAGGTCAAGAAGCAGTATGATGCTGGGTTTCTGGAAGTGGTCAAATATCCCCAATGGATAGCTAACATTGTCCCTATGATGAAAAAGGATGGGAGAGTCAGGGTGTGTGTTGATTACAGGGATCTTAATAAAGCAAGCTTGAAAGATGATTTCCCTCTCCCTCACATAGATGTGTTAGTAGACAATGCTGCAGGATTGGGTAGATGTTCATGTATCGATGGGGCATCTAGGTACAACCAAATCCCAATGGATGAAGAGGACAAAGAGAAAACTGCTTTTATCACTCAATGGGGTGTATTTTGTTATCGGGTCATGCCTTTCGGGTTAAAGAATGCTAGCGCCACCTACCAACGCGCTATGGTCACATTATTCCACGATATGATGCATAAAGAAGTGGAGGTGTACGTGGATGATATGATCATCAAGTCCAGGGGAGGAGAAAGCCATGTGCAAATACTAAGGAAAGTATTCGAGAGACTTAGGAAATATCAGCTGAAACTGAACCCTGCTAAATGCATATTCGGAGCTAGATCTGGGAAATTGTTGGGATTCACAGTGAGTGAGAAGGGAATAGAAGTTGATCCAAACAAAGTCCGAGCCATTCAAGAGATGCCATCCCCAAAAATAGAAAGGGAGGTGCGCAGTTTCCTGGGGAAGTTGAACTACATATCAAGGTTTATTTCTAATCTCACCACTAAAGCTGAGCCTATTTTTAGACTACTCCGAAAGAATAACACCACTCAATGGGATTCAGTTTGTCAAGAGGCTTTCGAGAAAATCAAGCAGTACCTGTCCAACCCACCAGTATTGGTTCCGCCGGTGGTAGGAAGGCCACTGATTCTGTATATGGCAGTCAACAAAGCTCAATGGGATGTGTTTTGGGGCAACATGATGATACCGGCTGAAAGGAGAGGGCTATTTATTACCTAAGCCAAAAATTCAATGATTGTGAGTCAAGGTACTCTTTCCTAGAGAAAACTTATTGCGCGTTAACCTGGACAGCAAATCGCCTCAAACACTACATGTTGAATCATAAGACATGACTCATTTCTAGGATGGATCCTATTAAGTATGTATTTGAAAGCCCATTCGTGCCAAGGAGGATAGCCAAATGGCAGGTCATACTCTCCCAATATGACATTGTCTATATGACCCGGAAAGCAGTCAAAGGTAGCGTGATCGCTTATCTCCTAGCAGAAAACCCTATCCAAGATTATGAAGCTCTGGATTTTGAGTTCCCTGATGAGCATATTAACGAAGTAGACTGCGGAGAAGAAGAGCCAGCTGATGTATGGGAAATGTATTTCGACGGAGCTGTCAATTTGTCCGGTAGTGGAATCGGAGCTGTATTGGTATCCCCGGATGGAAAACACTTTCCGATAGCTATCAAGTTGAGATTTGACTGCACCAACAACGTTGCAGAATACGAAGCTTGTGTGATGGGTCTACAGGCTGCCATTGAAATGAAAGTCAGGAAGTTGGAGGTATATGGAGACTCAGCCCTGATCATTTATCAAGTCAAGGGAGAATGGCAAACTAAGGATCTGAAGCTAATCCCATATCAGAAGTACTTACTGGAGCTGATTAAGAAGTTCGAAGAAATCTCTTTCACTCACCTTAGTCGAGACAAGAATCAATTTGCAGATGCCTTAGCCACCCTGGCTGTTATGGCTCAAATGGAAGAAGGGCAGACGACTCAGGTATTAAAGATTAAAGCAAGGAGTGAGCCGGCATACTGCTTCATGATCGAAGAAGAACCTGATGGTAAACCTTGGTACCATGACATCTTGCTTTACATCAGAACCAGAGAATTCCCCTCAGGGGCGAGCAAAAACGAAAAGAGGATGATTCGGAGATTAGCATTGGGATACTTCCCCAGTGGAGAAACTCTATACAAAAGGAGCTCCAATGGCGAATTATTGAGATGTGTGGATGCAAAAGAAGCGAAGAGAATCCTTTTCGAGACTCATGAGGGAAACTGTGCAACCCATGCCAATGGGCATATGATGGCTAAGCAAATCATGAGACGGGGATATTTTTGGACTACCATGGAAAAGGATTGCGTCGAGTATTTCCGAAAGTGCCATAAGTGTCAAATCTACGCGGATCCGATTAATGTTCCGCCTCACCAATTGTTCAACCTCGTTTCACCATGGCCTTTCGCAATGTAGGGCATCGATGTGATTGGTCCCATCAACCCTAAGGCATCCAATGGGCATAGATTTATCCTAGTGGCTATCGATTATTTTTCTAAATGGGTCGAAGCGACATCATATACCCACATTACACAGAACACATTTCTCAAATTCCTCAGAAATAATATCATCTGCCGGCATGGCCTCCCCAATGAAATCGTCACTGACAACGCTAAGAATTTGAATGGCCCAAAGATTCAGAGATTATGTGATCAATACAAAATCCGACATCTCAATTCCTCACCATACCATCCCCAGATGAATGGAGCAGTGGAAGCTGCAAACAAAAATCTCAAGAGAATAATCCGGAAAATGATAGTCACTTATAAGGATTGGCATGATATTCTTCCCTACGCCCTTCACGCAGACCGGACTTCTATAAGAATATCAACTGGGGCAACCCCATACTCACTGGTTTACAGGATGGAAGCTGTACTACCTATTGAGGTAGAAATTCCTTCTCTAAGAATTCTGAAAGAATCAGGGATTGATGAATCGGAATGGATCCAGTCAAGGTTGGACCAATTAAATTTGCTAGATGAGAAAAGGCTAGCAGCGGCTTGTCACGGGCAGTTATACCAAAGAAGAATGGCCAGGGCATTTAACAAAGGTGTTCGCCCATGTGAATTTCAACCAGGGGACCTAGTCCTGAAGAAGGTGCTTTCGAATCAAAACGATCCCCGGGGTAAATGGTCACCAACCTACGAGGGACCCTATGTGGTTAAAAAAGCATTTTCTGGTGAGGCATTGATCTTGACCCACATGGACAATGAAAAATTTCCAAGAACTGTGAATGCCAACACCGTCAAAAGATACTATGCCTAAAAAAAAAAAAGGGTAGGGGTGAAAACCTGAAAGGGCGCTCCTAGCAAAATGTGCGAAAGAAGGCGAAAACCCTAGAACGGCGCTTTCTATAAAATGAGTAAGGGGTGAAAACCCAAAAGGGCGTCCTGAAAGAGTGAGCTTAAAAAAAAAAAAAAAAAGCAAAAAAACAAAAATCTAGGGGTGAAAACCCGAAAGGGCATCCCAAGAACCAAAAGGGAGAAATAAGGAAAGGGGCATGAAACCGATGGTGGAAATAAACCGTCACGGCATGAGGCTTCAGAGCACTTGAAATAATGGCAGTTAAGAGACTTCAAAGCTAACTACAAGGAATGTGTGAGATCTATCCTTGTACCCTTTTTCTTTGAAACTGTACCTTTGTTTCTTAAAATCATAATAAAGTCATACTTTCTTCGCGTTTGTCTCTTTACTTTTATCTTTCCCGTATACTCACTCTTTAATATTGTCCTTCTTCAATCTCTTTATCTAATGCGCTATTAATCAGTTAAAATTTTGCCATAAGATTAGGATTTGAAAATTGATAACCTCACGTACTTTGCTATGAGATTTGCAGGAAATGGCCTAAAAAAAAAAAAAACTAGAGGTGAAAACCTGGAAGGGCGCTTCTAGTCAAATGGGTGAAAGAAAAGTGAAAACCCGCAAGGGCGCTTTTCGTGAAATAAGAAGAAAGTCGAGAACAGAAAAGGGGCATCCGAAGAAATGAGGTCATAGGTCAAGTCTTGTAACTCATCCTCCATTAATCATTGGCCTTCGGGATCCTGTTAAGTACACTTCGTCGTGGAGGAACTCCTCGTGTCGAGATTAGACTTGCTTTGTAAGTTAATTTTAATTTTCCTGCATTTTAAATTTCCTGTCAATCAACCTCTAGTTCCTTGATCTAAGTTGATTTTAATGTTCCTGAATTTTAAATTTCCTGTCAATCAACCTCTGGTTCCTTGATCTAAGTTGATTTTAATCTTCTTGCATTTTAAATTTCCTGTTAATCAACCTCTGGTTCCTTGATCTAAGTTGATTTTAATCTTCCTGCATTTTAAATTTCCTGTTAATCAACCTCTGTTTCCTTGATCTAAGTTGATTTTAATCTTCCTGCATTTTAAATTTCCTGTCAATCAACCTCTGGTACCTTGATCTAAGTTGATTTTAATTTTCCTGCATTTTAAATTTCCTGTCAATCAACCTCTGGTTCCTTGATCTAAGTTGATTTTAATTTTCCTGCATTTTAAATTTCCTGTCAATCAACCTCTGGTTCCTTGATCTAAGTTGATTTTAATCTTCCTGCATTTTAAATTTCCTATCAATCAACCTCTGGTTCCTTGATCTAAGTTGATTTTAATCTTTCTGCATTTTAAATTTCCTGTCAATCAACCTCTGGTTCCTTGATCTAAGTTGATTTTAATCTTCCTGCATTTTAAATTTCCTATTAATCAACCTATGGTTCCTTGATCTAAGTTGATTTTAATCAACCTCTGGTTCCTTGACCCAAGTTGACTTTAATTTTTCAGCATTTAAATTCCTGTTACCAACCTCAACATTTCAATACCCAATCGTCCAAAATATGGGTCTGAATCTTTACATAATCCCTACACGGAAAATTCTTTCCAGTAGGAATTATGTAAAGAGGGACAGCTGTCGACACCATATTTTGGCCGATCCCCGAAATCAATAAACTTTGAAACCGATCCCCTGCACTGAGTCTCCCTTTGCCAGCCAATCACATTTCCGATCTCTCCTCAAAAGGAATCAAATCAATACTAAGTCTAAAGCCTCACCAATTGTCAAGTCTCCTAACCAGCCAATCACATTTCCGATCTCTCCTCAAAAGGAATTGAATCAATACTAAGTCTAAAGCCTCACCAATTGTCAAGTCTCCTGACTAGTCAATTACATTTCCGATCTCTCTTGTCAAATGAAATTAAACCAACACTAGACCTTTATATCACTAGTCTTATTGCCGATCTCCCTTTTAAAAGTTTGGGGATAATCGTCTAATAAAGTTAAGGTTCCAATCCGGTTTAATGATTCCAATCTTAAGTGTTCAAATTAAATTTCTAATTTTAATCAAGTCCCGTTTAGCGTTTGTTCTCAAGCCGATCTCATGCTTACAATGTTTTTCGACCTCTTACACTTGGATTAATAATCACTTTTAGTTGTCATAATATGTTCAGATAATCAAGTGCTTATGCAATTCAGATACTTTCCGATCCCATCCATTCATTGAACAAAAAGGGGAGCTTCATTTCATTTCAAATTAAAATTTATACAAGTCATTCGGCTGGAGGAACACCCCTAGCCTGTTCTACATTTTGTTCGCTTCCTCTCTCACCTTCAGTCTCCTCCTCGCTATCCTCACCTTCGTCCTGGGGAGCCAAATCCACCATCCAAGAGAAGTCCTCCTCGGGATATCACTTCCTGAGCTCGGGCAAGAGATCCCCATGAGCGTTCATATAAGCACCGACCTCCCTCATCACTGCCTCTTCTTCTTTTGCTTTAAGCTCCTCAGTGAGGCGAGCGACTTCAGCAGCTCAGAGCGCCCAAACCTCTTCAAGAACATGAGCCTGCTCGGCCAGCTTATCCTCATAAAATTTCATCCTCCCCTCAATTTCAGATATGTAGTTTTGGGCGGACGAAAGTTGAGATCGGAGGGAAGCAGATTCCTGACCCACCTTCTCGACATCCTGCCTTAAGCGGTGAGCCTTCTCCCGGATAATATGTTGGTTCACCAGACTCTCCACGCTCAGGCTCATAGTTTGCGTCAGGATATCGTCGAGGCTGTTCGGGGTTAGCCTATCCCGATCCTCCCGAAGGCAGATGGAGGACCCCAAGACCTTAGCAAAACCCGGGTTCTCTCGAACCGTGTGGTTCTTCTCCAGTGAGTGGATCAGGATTTGGGCGCCGCGGGAAAGGGTCCTCACAGGTGGTTGGGAAGGACCCCCTTCCGCACTCGAAGCAACTGGAGGGGGTGGTGGCGGCTCTTCTTGACGAGGAGGAGACCGAACCACTTCTATGTTGGGGATCGACTGTCCCGAGGGTTGAGACGAGCCTCCTTGCATTTCCCCAGGATCATGCCTGGGTGTCTGAAGCAGCTCGGCCTGCTTCATCTCCCGCACTTTCCGGGAGACCTCTCTTTTCCGCTTTCGGCTCTCTTTAGAAGCTTCATCGCATGCCATACCTGCACAGAGAAAAGGTCAGTGAGATCGCTAAGGCCCAAAGATCAGAGATATAGAAAGTACCAAAGCCGAGGTCAGAGAGCTGAAGCCCGCGTTCTTGGCCGGTGACCAGCTGCATAGTCCAATGATGCAGTTCGGCTGTCACTGCATCTAAACAAGAGAATTTTTGTCTAGCCGCCTGATCTTTCAGTTCCATTACCATTAGGCCCTCTTCCCTATTCAGGGTGATGCGCTTCGGAAGTAAGGGGCCCTGGTGTAGCCAGCTGCGTGGGAAACCCTCAAAGCCATTCGGAATTTTGCTCCTCAGAATAAAGAAGCTATTCTTCCAATTCTTTAGGGAGGAAGGCAGATCGGTAAAGAGCCTGCAATGTGGCTTCGCCTGAAAGAACCAGTACTCATCGTCCTTTCGGCGAGTTAGCCTATGTAGCTCGGTGAATACCTTCGCCGTTGGACTCAGTCCTTTGGCTCGGCAAAGGCCTCTGAAGGCCACTAGGATCCGCCATGAGTTTGGGTGAACTTGGGCTATGCACACTTGGTGAAATTTTAAAACATCCTTGAAGAAGTCGTCAAGAGGTCACTATAATTCTGATATTATCGTTCAGCCCATCCTCGAACCTACAACACCTCTCTGCCTCTGTAGGCATTACCTCCAGTGCATGTCTACCTAGCATCACAAACTCTCTCTCATACTTAGAGACCGTTAACTATCTCTGCCTCAAGGTTAAAAACTCTCTCCTTTTAGCCTCTAAGTATATGTGACTAATATAGTTCTTCTTGAACTCAGTCAAGAAGAAGTCCCAAGTAATCTCCGTCGGCTATATCGCTTTAGACACTATATCCCACCACTAGTAGGCTTCTACTTGTAATAATGATAGAGCACACTCTAGCTGTTGCTCTGGCATGCAATGTAGCTACTTTAGCACTCTCTCAATCCGCTCTAGCCAATTCTCAGCAGCGGATGCATCGTCTTCCTTCTTACCCATAAAGTCAACAGCCCCATACTTTCTTAACTTCTCTAGTGGAGACCGTTGTGTAGGCTGTGAGGTGGCTCCGGTAAACTGGCAGAGCATCTGAGTCATTTGCTCCAAAAACGCCTATTGCGTTCTACCCGCTGTACCCTGGGATGATTCCTCTCTCCTGTCTTGCCCCTGACTACGGACAGGTGCATGACTACCAATCTCCTCCTCCTCCATTGGTCTGTAAGACCCTTCCTCTGAAGGATCGGACTCCATCAATCCTATAAAATAAATAAAGAACAGATCTGTATTAGTGTCACCTCGACTCCTAAATAAGGGCTCATGCATGTTATGCACACTATATCTTTCTGTCTACCCTACCTCTTTGTAAGGCATAACATGATCCCATAGTATACCTAATGAAATACCAACTTCGTCTACTGATAACCCATTAAATATACTACAAGGAATTTTAAAAATTTTCTTACTTCTTTTTACAGTGGTGAGCACTATTTACAGGTGTTAAAAATTTTTTTGAACTTAAGTGAAAGAGATAACACATTTGAATTATTAAGAATTTCTGTAAAAATTTTGGCAGAGTGCCCTCTGTATTTTGAATAAAACAGTTCTTTAGAAAACCTGTAAAAAGCACTTCAAATATATTTCTCAATCTCAAACTCCAATATAATTCAACACAATATGTTTTTCAACTCAAATCCATAATAATTTTTCAAAGACTAAGATAAAAGAAATACAGTACAAATTTTACAAGCCAAAACAACTCATAATTTATTTTACAACTTCAATGTACAATTTTAATTTACAACTGCTCAAAACCAAGAACAATATATACATACAGTGAACATACATTACAGTACAAAATGCAAAATGTGGTATACTCAATATACCCGATGATCTCTCGCTGAATGCACTAGCAGCCTAGTCTGCTGCCCTATCCGTCTGTCTACCTGCGACAGCAATGAAAAGCTATCGCTGAGACAATGTCTCAGTGGTGCACAACATTAACCAAATACAACTTTAAATCACAATTCATAAATCATATAAATAGTGGATACGTAAAACCATAGTTAAATTCAAGACAATGAATGTCATAAGGAATTTAATACAATATCACAATAAATCTCAGTAATCAAAACATAGTTAAATTCAAATGACAGTGAATGTCAATAAGAATGTAAACTCCATTTCACAATTTATCAAAGCTCATAATAACACAATTTAGTCAAATAATTTAAGAATACAGTGTTGCCAAAATCATACACAACTTAAGCCATGACACAAAATTTCCGATCAATGCCGCGTTGTACACAACGACAAAGCAATCTACAACCCCACTAATCAAAATCAATGAGGGAGGTGGTGGCATGTAAGGGTACTTATCAAAGCACCTGCAGGCGTTACGTATCGCCGTCCCTGCAAGCCCTTAGATGGTACCTATCAGAGCACTTGCAGGCGTTACGTATCGCCGTCCCTGCACGCTCCTGAGTTCCCGCGTGAGAGTTCCCAAGAATTGTAGGCGTTACGTATTGCCGTCCCTACTTTGCTCCGATACCACTAAACACAATTAATCTCAAATTTCCATTTGCAAAGTATGCAACACAATAATTTCTAAATAATATTCCCAAAGTCATAATTTCATTCACAAGGTGGCAACACATTTCATAATTAACTTCAAATTTTCACAAATCACACTAAATAAATTTTTCCACAGTCTCAAACCATTTACAATGCTTTTCAAGCAATAAGTATCCATTCAAACACATTTCCATAATTAAAAATAATAATATAAAAATAGTCATAATTTATTTCAATTGAAAAATTCAAAAGAAATAACTGTTATGCACAAACCTCTGATAACTGTCTCCTGGTCTTGACTCAGTGTTTCCTTCCCTTTCCCTGAGTCTTTGCTAACTGAGAAACACAATTTGAAGTGTTTCAGTACTTAATTAAACTGTCTCTAACGATAATGCTTGATAATTAATTTACTGAATTCTATTATTTGCTTAGTCAACCTAATATGTCGACCCTCGATGCGTTCTAGGTAAATTAGGTTTTAATGTTACTAACATGTCACATTCGATAGCCTTTTAGGGTTGGTACATACTACCAAGTTCATTTCCATGTATCTTGCATTTTCTTGCAATTTGCTAGATTCCGGGATACTAGTTTGACCTAGCCGGACGACCTAGCTCTCTCGGTTTTCGGGTTTCGGTCAAAACTACAAACTTGTAGATCTATGTCTTATTGCACGCGGGGCAAAATTTCAGGTCATTCTGAATTATGTAGACCAAGTTATGGTCATTTTACTATTGCTGGTCAAATTGCATCAAAATTGGTCACTTTAGGTTATTTTAGGTCAATTTTGGTTCGGCCAGTTTTTGGACCCGAACTTGTGCAAGCTGTTTGACTTGCTTATGGTCATTTCTGGGCTTTGGTGTCTTCATAAGACTTGTAGATATAGGTCTTAACTATTCATGGTCAAAATGTTAGGTCAATTGGACCTGTTTTGAGTGAGTTATAGCCTAAAAACTAACTGCTGCCCAAATGGTCAATTTTCAGGCCTTATTTGCACTTAATCCGGATTTGGTCATTTTTCAAGCTACCTTGCAAGCAGAATTTTGGTATGCTTCCTTCATGAAAGTTGGCAAATTTTGTGCCTAGTTTCACCTCCAATTGGTCTCATACCAATTGGAGCCACACACTTAAAGTTCTAGGCCTAAAACACAAACTGCCTTATTGCATTTCTTTCATGCACATCAAGGATCACTTTTAACACTCACCAAACTCAACATTCAATCCAATTCTGGTTGTACCATAACCTAAACATAATTCACAACATATTATAGGTCATTTTGGCAGCTTACAATCACATTCAACATACACCATTAAGTGCAGAATTTGTCAAAATCAATTACAACAATTTAGTCACCTATTCATGCTCATTTACATGTCCAACCTCACACCATCACACATATACCCAAACTGCCATAACAACTAACACAATTCAACATTAATATTCCATAATCCAAACATGAAATAACATCCTTATGGTTCATCAAACCAGGCTGCCAATTTATACCTCACTTTGAATAAAGTTCTAAGCTTCCAAATTCAAGTATACATTCACAATATACTTAGTATGCATCACCCAATTTATTCCTACCCATATAAACACATAATAAACCCTTTAATCTATTATTTACAAGCAAGAATAAACTGCCCTTAAGGTGTTTCCATAGCTGCCAAAAGTACACATCCCCCTTTAAACATCAAACTCCAAAATTCTTCTCACAATTCAAGTACCCATAACCTCCTTACTAACTTTAATGAAGCACTAACCAAAAACTCAAACTTACCACTTTGGAAACTCTTCAAAATCTCTCCAAAACTTGGTCTTCTTGCTGCCTATCTACTGCCCATGGTGTGGTGGTCAAGTTTAATGAAGAAACCTTAACCATTGGGAGCTTGGATCATGGACGCATGGAGGTTGGAGCTTGGACGGCCATGGGAGAATTTGGGAGCTTTTTGGTTTGGCCATAGGAAATTTTGAGGAAGAAGATGGCTTTGCAGAAGTTAGTGGAAGATGACAGGTTTTTAATTGATTTACAAAGTGTTAGTGGTCCACTAATGTAGAAATAACATTAGTTTAATCAAAGATTTCATTTTCCCACATTAAGCTTCCCATTTTTGCTATTTACATTAGGTACCACTAATTTATTCTTTTATGATATTTTCCAAGTGTAATATCATTTATTTTTAATGGAAATTTAGGTCAAAAGACAACTCGGGATGTCAAATGACCACAATGCCCCTGTTCAGGTTGCACTCCCGATTTTTCGGTAACACCGGGTTTTGTCCGTTTTTCGATTTCTCACTTTTCCTTGTACTAATTAATTAATTTTTCTTTGATTTTTCTAATGGTATTTATACTTCAATAGGAGTCTATTTAAGTACTAAAAATATTTTTCAGGGTTCCCCGCGGTCCAGGGCTAGTCAACGGTCCACGCCGTGACTTCCCGGTGCGGTCACCCATCGCTAGGGTTCTCGGCTCGCTTAACTTGGTTACATTTCTTTGTTATTAATTTTCCTTTGTTTTTCTTGTATTTTCTTTTCTTGTATTTCATTATTTTATATCTCCTTACTCATATCGAAGTGTAGTTCTAGGCATCCTAGCTGTTTGGACAACACTGGTCACTGGAACAGTAGAACGCACTACCGAATATAGGGGTGTTACACCTAGGAACACCTAAACCTTTGCTCTTATACCAATAAATGTAACACCCCTCACCCGTCTATAGTAGCCGAGCAAGGTGTGCTATATTTGGTGCCAGAGCACCCTATCCTGTCTTATTGTTTACAATATTAATTTAATATCCATTTAATTTTATTATCTCACTTATAGAATTTTTTTTTATCTCATTTCATTTTTATAGAGACTCAGACAGAGTCCCCTCTATTCTATTAGTTCATGCTGGGCTTCATGTTACCTGTTAAAATAATTTATATCCATTTCATCATATCACTTCTCATGCTCATATCAATTTCAAGAAAATAAATTACATTTCATTCATATAAAGTTTACATATATAATAATTTACAGTTTATATACAATCCAAAATTATTTACATCATTTACTTATGTACAGTGATCCAAAATTCAAAATTTAAATACACATGAGCCCTACCCAAAATGAACTGGTGAGGTGACACTGACCTTGTAGCAGATCCAATCCTCTCTATCTGTACTCTCCTAGTATTGTTGCGGCTGCTGATGCTCTCCAGTACCTACGCATAGTAAGAACCAACGCGCTAAGCATAATGCTTAGTAGTACATAAGCAAGGAAAAATAACTAAACAATTTAAAATAATTAATTCACGTATAACCTTATAAATAAATATCATTTTTCATGTATTTAAAATCTTTCACATGTTTTCTAGAACTTTGGAAGTAAATAAGCTAATAGGGATCTTTTCTGTGCATATACCTTATATTCAGTCTTAAAATATTCATATTAATGATTTTCTCATGTACTTATTTATATTTAAGGCTTATTGCTTTTATCTGTGCCCAAGTAACCTATGACAAACTATAAAGACTGGATACACGGGAGTATACTAGTTAGACATCCGTATGTTTACTCAGTATACAACGGTCATATCAGGCACAAGGCCAGCGGGCAGGTATAAGCCAGTAATAATGAAAATTGGCACTATGACCATCAGATAGGCATAAAGCCAGTAGAACAATCAACTTAGTCATATGTTGTCTGTCAATGATTATCCTTGTGGATAGTACTGTAATATGTACTCCCTTATTGGTATACCAATCGATCTATGCTATATAAATGAGTCTAGGTGTACTTTGAGCAAAATAATGTTATTTCATACCTATAGTTTCATTAATTCATGTCATTTTTATGCTTAACAAAGTATTCTATTTTATTTCATATCATATGCTAAGTTATTTTATGAACCTTTCTCAAGGTCCAAAAATTGGCAGTTTCTAGAGTCTGTGTTTGTCTAATTAATTGGTCATGTTATAGTCATTTTTAGGCCTAAGGTTCTTAATATAGAAGTTTTTACCCTATGTCTTATAGTCACTCAGAAATTTTTATTACAAATTTTCAAGTTTTTTAGAATTAATTATGGCTAAATCACTGGCCTGGACTTATGTACCCTTTTCTACCAGAATTCATGTTCAGGTCAGAAAATTTGACTCTCATTTTAGGGTTCTTATGTTCATAATTTGAGGACCAAGTCTAAAAAAAAGTTGGAACCCTATTTCTTAGGGTTCCAGATCAGTATGGCTCATCCTAATTAAAACTTCCTAGTGGGAGATATGACTTAAAGTCTATTCTGGGGTCAAGTGTAGTTTGGTCAAACTCCAGGTTTTGATGTGCTAATGTTTTCTAACCATTTGACCTAGTTTCTTTGGGTTCTGGGTTTTGGTCAAAAGACCAATATTGTAGACCTATATCTTATACAAAATTTTCCATTGGTTTTATTAGATTTGGGTTTTTGTAGACCAAGTTATGGCCATTTTTCCAAAACTGGTCGGGTGAGCTTTAGTCCAGGAAATTCTGGGCAGAATGGTGCAGGTCAGTTTGGTATTATAACTTGAGTCAACAATTTCATTTGGTTAGAGACATTTCTGGGCTTGGTATTCTCAATGAAAGTTGTAGTCCTATGTCTAATATTTCCAATGGTATAAAATTTAGGTCATTTGGACCTGTCTAGAGGGAGTTATGGCCAAATGAACATGTACTATTCATTTGGTCATTTTTCTGGGTTCAGTGTTTGGATACCGGGATTGGGACAGTAAATTGACCAAGATTTTGACAGAATTTGGGCAGGGTTTCTTCATGAAAAATGGGATATTGTTAGTCTAGTTTCACCTCCAATTGGCCTTATACCAATTGGAGTCACACAACTTCAGTTATAGGTCAAAGAAGACACTAGACTCATAGGTCTAAATTTCCTGCATAAGAGAAGCACTCCCAATATTCCATCCTCCTTACTCCCAACTACAATTTATCATTCATAACACTTCAAATGATCAACAAAAAGTCTCAACAAGATTAATCTAAAGCCATAACACCAAGGTACCAAAATTAATTCAAACCCTAACTCAAGGTCTCAATTTATGCACACCACATGTAAATCAACATGTTAATCACATTTACTTATTAATCCACACTTGTAACCACAAGTATAACCCTCATATCATCAAAATCCTATCAATTCTCATGGCTATTGAAAATTTAATTCCTCACAAAGTTGTCATTTTCTTTTTATTTCAAGTAATTTCAACTCTTCTTAAGTCTAATTCAAGCATTAAACAAAAAAGATAATGAGATTAGGCACTAACCTCTTGTTGATCTCTCATTGACTTGTGAAAACTCTAAGTTTTTTCAATTTCTTGGCAGCCAAAGTCTTCCTAATGGTATGGGGAAAATTTTTAGTGGAGGTGTATTAGGGTTTTATGGTAGAACAAAGGGAGAATGAAGCTTGAGAAAAGAAAAAAAAAATGGAAGAAGAGAGGTTATGAGGTTCGGCCATGCCTCCCAAAAAAGAAGAAGAAGACTCTGTTTTAATCAATTTTAGCTCTTCCTTATCTCTTATAAATGGGATGTTGAATTCCCACTGGTTGCCACTTTTTTTATGATGTCATTATGACATCATATATATATATATTAAGCTTATTTTTTTTGTTTTCTTTTACTTTTTCTACCATCATTCATCATTTTAATTTATTTTATATATTTTTAATTTCTCTCATTTTAATTGACATTTAGGTCAAAATTTAACTCTGGGGTTGAAATGACCAAAATGCCCTTCGTTAGACTCATTGGGTTATTTTTGGTCTGTACCGATAGATAAATTTTTCTGAATTTTCTTTGGCATTTCTAGTGTCATTTAGATCTCAATAACTATTCATTGGAGTTCCAAAAATTATTTCCTTAGGGTTCCTCGTGGGTTTAGGACCAGCAACTGTCTTCACAGTCGCTTCCTCGTACAGTCACCCATCGCTGTGACCCCGGCTCGTTTAACTCATTTGCGATTCATTTCTTTTATTTTCTCTTAATTTTTCTTGGTCTTTATTCAGTCAATTTATGCCTCCTCATTCTAGTTTGACTGTAGTTCCAGACATCTTGGCTGTCCAGACAGATATTAGTCATCAGAATAGTAGAATGTACTGACTACCTAAAGTGAGGGGGTTACACCAATGTTTTTCCCTTCTCCCAATCTCTAACCTTCCAAACATGACATATTGAATTAGAGTTGAACTTTCCCATTTAAACTTAGCTGTCTTTACCATAATTATGCCCAATCCCCTTAATCTAATCAAACCAAAACTCTTACATTGCAAGTGTACATCATGCTTCTTCCACTTCCCATACTTGTGTACACAATCTTTCCAAGGTCTATAATTGATGAAAATTTTTACTTCTCCTGAAGGCACATCAAATTCATATGCCATGTCATAGTATTTGACTAAAGTGGATAAAATTGTTATATAGAATTGTATTAAAGAAGAAGAAGAAAAAGATTTATTTGTGGGAAGAATCGAAAAAGTTCAAGAGATTCAAATGCTATGTCATAGTATTTGACTAGAGTGGACAAAATATTTTTACGATTACAAGAATAGAGAAGAAGAATTGGAACAGAGCAAAAAAATATAATAGCTTATTGAACTTCAAAATTTTCAACTGGTTCCGAAAGTCACATTTTTGTGGTTTCTTTATTTTTGTCATCTATTTTAAGATATTCAATGAAAATGTGTAAAAAAGAAACAACAATGGATTTTTCAAATAGGCAATGCATTTTTGTACCTACAAAAAAGTGAAAATGTAAAACTTAAACAGTACTAAACATGCTCTAAGCATATTTATTTTGAGGTGAAATTGAAAATTTTCCCTTTCCCTAAGCATATTTTGCTAGGGATACTGTTAATCACTTAGTCGAAAAAAATATACAAATATTCTTAAATACCAAGTAGTCTATTAGCTACACCATAACTGAGTAAAACAAGACCTACTGAATTTGAGCATTATAAGGGTCTACCAAAAAAAAAAAAGGCTAATTCAAAGCTAAATTCTAGATATCTATAGAATAAAAAGTCATGGATGAATTCTATTAAAAGGGAAATCTGGTGGGAAATAAGAGAAAATGATCAAAATTTATAATTATAATCCATCTTTCCATAAAGCAATCAACAGCTCTTTTACAGCACCATAAAATTCCTACAGAATGGAGACATCAAGAAGAAGAATAATAGCATTGCTTATCTATTGGAATCACATTAATTTAGGGATGTACTCTTTAGGAAATTATTTTTAGGAGCTAAATTATACTTATTAACTTACTATTTTGGAATTTCTTCTTGTATATAAATTGTCATATGTATTTTATCAATATAGTTGAGAGAAATACAGAAAATATTCTCCAAATAACTGTTCAAACGTGGTATCAGAGTATCCAATTCATTAGGGCAGCTTTGGTACTATTCATTATTAATGTTTACTGACACTGTTCATCGGTATTGTTGAGTGCATTTTAGGCACACTTTTATGCTATAATCCTTAGTCTTTTGTTATATTTTTATGATTTATATAATCTCTTAGGTTAAGTTTTTATGATTATAGGTCACTTAGGATGCTTATGATGAATATGTGCTCAATTGTAACAATTTATGCTATTTTTGCACTCATGGGTAATTTGGTCTAGAATTGTATTTTATGTTTTTGACCTTGATTGATGTTCTTCTATGTTTCTCTAAGGTTAAGAAAAATTTTGGGTTGAAAAAGATTCAATCTTGGTTAAGTTTGGGCTTAATTTGCATGTTCTGGACATTTAAGGGTATTTTGGGCATATATTATATTCTAGTCATGGTAGATGCATAGTAAAATATGTAAGACATGTTTGTTGAGCTTTTAAATATGTTTTGATGATGTCTTACATCAATATTAATTTGGACATATGTCTAAAGGCCTTAAGTTAATTAAGCATGTCTTAATATGGGCTCATGTATGAAGTATCTTAATTAATTTCTGCTGTGAGCTTATAAAATTCATATTTCATTTTGGGCTTAAGTAGTAGTAACTAATGTTTAATGGGCTTATTAATAGGCTAGGGCTTTTAATTGCATGACATGTGTCATATGTTAATTAAACATGTATTGATTAGTTCATTAATGTTGTGGCATCACGTGATTGGCCAAGCATGTGAAAAATATGCATGTGTGAGTGTGCGGATAGGATAGACTTAAAGATAAGTCTGCTTTCTTTTCGTTGTTGCTTCATGACTCCTAATCCTTATCCTAGTTCACTTAAGATTGGATTTATCTTTCGTATAAGATAAGGTGATGACATGCATGGACCAATGAGGAAAAGACATATGGCACTCCAACTAACTAGAATTTGCCATGCCAACAGAGTTCAAACCATGTTCACACCACCATGAAAAATTTGGCTAACAGCAAAAATCATGCTTGGAGTTGGATTCTATCTCCACATCTTCATGAACTCTCTTTAGCCAATCATTTGCAAGATAAATATGAATCAACCAATCAGATTTAAGCAAGAAAATCAAGCCAAATCCTCCCATGAAGAATTCAGCCAAGGCATAAAGTCCTATTCCTAATGGAATTTTCACATAGCAATATATATAAAGGGGCCTTAGGAATGATGAGAGAACATACACTTGCATCAAAAATTTCATACCTCTCCCCTCTCTCTCATAGTGGCCGAATATTACTCAAGAAAATGTAGAGATTTTTGCATTAAAGATTCCTTAGGTTTTTTCAAGTACAAGGAAGCTACCATTGTGCATATATCATAGCATACTTATGACTGTTTTTAAGTTGAAGAATTGAGTTCTTTATAGCATCATACCCTATGGTATCAAGCAGTTACTCAAGTTGGAGATTTGTTTGGCACAACCTTAGTGTGGCTGCATATTCATCTTAGTGTTTCTTCAAAGGATTTCAAGTGTATTTAATTGGGGAATGTGTTTTCCATAACTCTTATCTCTTTTATTTTGTGTTTTGTTTTTAGTTATGTGTGAGTAGATTAGATTCTTAGCATAGATGCCATGAAGCTGCCAAGTTAACATTATGAGACCTTGATTTTGTTTTAATGAGAAAGCTTAATTTTGTTCATGCATTCATATACTTTTGTGATTGAATCAATGGATACATGTTATTAGGGTGCACACTTATTTTCATGTGATTCTAAAGCTAGTTTAATTAACTTAATTCGTAATTGTTAAGTTGATTATTCAAAGTGGCAGTAATTAATATGTTGAGTATTCATCATTAGTAATTGAAAGTATATGAACTAGGATAAGTGTTTGCGCATGTCATCTACACTACCTTGTTTTGATGATGTCTCTTTAGTACATTAATGCAATCATTGAATTTAATTCACACGCATGATGAGATGGATCATATGATTAGGGGTTAGTTATGCTCATTGGCTAATTAATTTAAGCTTAAGAAGTATAGGGAGTGCTCACGCATGTAATACTCCACAATCAAATTGTATGAACTAAATTAACTTAATTTTGGTCCATGATTAATGTTAACCAAGTAGTGGAATTGATTATCTATGCTAAGGTTTGTCATATCATTGTTTTAGCATCAAACTCATTCATCTTAGTGTCTTGCATACATTAGGTATTTGGCAGATTAGTTTTTAAATTGTTTCTTCTATTTTCTTTACATAACCGAATCATAATCCCCATTTAGTTAGTATTAATTAGTTTTAGTTAATTAGTTTAGTTACTTTTGATATTGAATTATCTTAATTACACATTCTCTATGGGAACGATATCCTATTTTCCCTAACTACAAGTTAATTGGATTAGGATAAATAGTAATTTAATTAGTGACCTCGACACTCATCAGGTATTGTTCACCAAAACTATTCATTAGTACTATTCACCAATACTGGTCACGAGCACTGTTCGTTGGCACTGTTCATAGGTACTGTTCACAGCGCGTGGATATTTTTTCAATTTTTTTTCCAACTATTCCTCATGAGATGTGCCTCTACCCAAACCCTGCTTTTATGGCTAATGAAAAGAAGATTGTTTCTGAAACAAAATTGGGTTTTATTGATGACAACCCTACTCTACAAATAAGTTTTATAAAGCTTAATGGAATAAATTAATGGGCATGGGCTAAATCCTGCCTCTTGTTTAATCAAGCTAGAGGACTTTAGGGGTATCTTGCCAAAGATAAACCAAAACAGGAGAGTACTACTTCTACCTACAGTCAATAGGAATCCAAGAACTCACTTGTGATGTCATGGTTTGTCAACTTTATGCAACCTTAAACAGCTTGTGGGCATTTATTATTAAATAATGCAACTACCATTTGGAGTGCTGTTTCTCAAATTTATTCTTAGGTAGGCAATGATGCATAGGTGTATGAGTTTAGAAATAAGGTTTCTTAGCACAAAGCAGGGAAAGATGACTATTGCTCGATATTTTGCTAAACTGAGTGGCTTATGATAGGAGTTGGATTACTATCAAGACTTTTAAGCCACATGTGCCAGTAATGCAGTTACATTTCAGAAGTTGATTGAGAAAGAGCAAATCTATGACTTTCTTGCTGGACTGTATATAGAATGTAACACCCCTATGTTCGGTAGTGCGTTCTACTATTCCGGTGGCCAGTGTTGTCTGGACAGCTAGGACGCCTAGAACTACACTTCTTTATGAGTGAGGAGACATAAAATAATGAAATACAAGAAAAGAAAATACAAGAAAAACAAATGAAAAATAATAGTAAAGAAATGTAACCAAGTTAAGTGAGCCGAGAACCCTAGCGATGGGTGACCGCACTGGGAAGTCACGGCGTGGACCGTTGACTGGCCCTGGAGTGCAGAGAACCCTGGAAAATATTTATAGGACTTAAAGAGACATCAATTAAAGTATAAATATCATTAGAAATATCAAAGAAAAATTAAATAATTAGTACAAAGAAAAGTGAGAAATCGAAAAACAGACAAAACCCGGTGTTACTGAAAAATCGGGAATGCAACCCGAACAGGGGCATTATGGTCAATCGACATCCCGAATTATCTTTTGACCTAAATGTCCATTAAAAATAAATAATATTACACTTGGAAAATATAATTAAAATTTATTTGGTGGTACCTAAAGTAAATAGCAAAAATTATGGGTTTAATGAGGAATAAATGAAGGTTAAACATATAATAGAATTAAATTGTGTGAGTGGACCACTATGGAATAAATTAAGAGCTAAATGGGCAGGTGTACACCTATTATACAATCTGCAATTTCATCTCCCTCACTTGGTTCATCCATGCCGAAATGAAGAAGTGAAAACCTCCCATGGCTTCCCACCTTCAAAGCTTAACAATCCCATGATCAAGCCTTCTTTTACCACACCTATCTTCATTAAAATTTATCCCCACTTCACAAGGAAGAAGTAGATACCAATATTAAGAAGTTTTAGTGAAGGTTTAACAAGTCCTAACAATAGGTAAGTTTGTATTTTTGAATATTGCTTTGTTAAAGTTTGAAAACATGTTATGGGTGTTTGCTTTGTGAAGAAATTTTTAAGTTTTGAGGAGTTATTGATATATCTAGTTTGGACAGCCATGGAATTGTATATTGGATGATTTATTCTTACATATATTTGATGGGAATTTATGTTGAGTAGGGTGATTAATGTCCTAGTAATTTATTTCCATGTATATGTGGTGATTGTGCAATTGGGATTGAAGTTGACGAAATTATGGACACTTTGGCAATGTGAAGCATTTCGGCAGCCTTGAGGCTTCTTGATGAGTGTTTAAATTCATGAAGATATTGGGTAAATTGTGATATTGAGGATTGATGAATATTTATGTAAATTAGTTGTGGAAATTGTATGTAACAATTAGGAGTGTTTATGTGTATTTATGGTTGTATTTGGACTTTGTGAATTAGAGTTTCATTTGGTGTATTGAAGATATTTGTATTCTGCCCAAAGTGACTTTAAAGTGAAGTGATATATGGTTTTGGTAATGTACCAAAACAGAATTGGTAAGAGAAGTGGGCTTGTAGCAAGGTAAATGTGTAATGGATAGATGTATAAGCAATGTAATTAAGGACAGTATGCATTTCAGCCTATAACTCTAAATTTGTAACTCCAATTGGTATGAGACCAATTGGAGGTGAAACTAGGCACAAAATGTGCCAACTTTCATGAAGGAAACATACCAAAATTCTGCTTGCAAGGTAGCTTGAAAAATGACCAAATCCGGATTAAGTACAATTGAGGCCTGAAAATTGACCAATTGGGCAGCAGTTAGTGTTTAGGCCATAACTCACTCAAAATAGGTCCAATTGACCTGAAATTTTAACCATGAATAGTTAAGACCCATACCTACAAGTCTTATGAAGACACCAAGCCCAGAAATGACCATAAGCAAGTCAAACAGCTTGCACAAGTTTGGGTCCAAAAACTGGCCGAACCAAAGTTGACCAAATTGACCTAAAATGACCTAATTTGATGCCATTTGACCAGCAATAGTAAAATGACCATAACTTGGTCTACATAACTCAAAATGACCTGAAATTTTGCCCCGCGTTCCATAAGACATAGATCTACAAGTTTGTAGTTTTGACAAAAACCCGAAAATCGAGGGAACTAGGTCGTCCGGCTAAGTCAAACTAGTATCCCGAAATCCAGCAAGTTGCAATAAAATGCACTAAACAAGGAAATGAAATTGGTAACATGTGCCAACCCTAAAAGACTATCGAATGTGACATATTAGTGACACTAAAACCTAATTTACCTAGAACACATCGAGGGTCGATATATTAGGTTGACTAAGTAAATATTTGAATTCAGTGAATTACTTATCGAACATTATCGATAGAGACAGTTTAATTTAGTACTGAAACACATCAAATTGTGTTTCTCAGTTAGTAAAGACTCAGGAAAAGGGAAGGAAACACTGAGTCAAGACCAGGAGACAGTTATCAGAGGTTTGTGCACAACAACTATTTCTTTTGAATTTTTCAATTGAAATGAATTATGACTATTTGTACATTATTGTTTTAAGTTATGAAAATGTGTTTGAATGGATATTTATTTTTTGAAAAGCATTATAAATGATTTGAAACTGTGAGAAATTATTTGAATGATATTGATGGATACTTGTTGATTGAAAAGTATTGGAAATGGTTTGAAACCACAGCTATCATGTATATTGATTGTATTCCTCGCTAGCTTGTCTAGTGGAACGAATTGAATTCCCTCTCTGGCTGAAGTGTTGAGGTGTGTGCCTGTTGAGGACGAATTGGATGAGTACTCATATTTTTGCTAGCTAGCTATGTTATTCCTCATTAGTCATCAACTTTTGGGACGAATTGAATACCTCATTAGCCATCGGCTTTTGGGACGAATTGAACTTTGGAACATGATTAAGCTGTCTGTGATTTATTGATTTGTACTATGAGATTGTGAAATGGAGTTAAATCCTTATTAACAATTACTGTCTTTTGAAGTTAAATATGTTTTGATCTCTGAGATTTATTGTGATATTGTGTTAAATTCCTTCTGACACTCATTGTCTTAAATTTAACTATGATTTTACATATCCATCATTCAAATGATTTATGAATTGTGATTTAAGTTGTATTTGGTTAATGTTGTGCACCACTGAGACATTGTCTCAGCGATAGCTTTTTATTGCTGTCGCAGGTAGACAGACAGACAGGGCAGCAGACTAGGCTGCTAGTACCTCCAGCGAAAGATTTTCGGGTATAATGAGTATACCACATTTTGTATTTGTACTGTAATGTATGACCACTGTATGTATATAATGTTTTTGATTTTGAGCAGTTGTAAATTCAAATTGTATCTTGAAGTTGTAAAATAATTATGAGTTATTTTGGCTTGTAAAAATTATATTATATTTCTTTTATCTCAGTCTTTGAAAAATCACTGTGGATTTGAGTTGAGAAAAATGTTGTGTTGAGAATATGTTGGAGTTGAGATTTGGAAATATATTGAAGTGCTTTTACAGGTTTTCTGAAGAACTGTTTTATCCAAAATACAGATAGCACTCTGCCAAAATTTTTACAGAAATTACTAATAGCCCAAATGAGTTAGTTGTTTCACTTCAGTTTACAAAAGGTTTTTAACACCTGTAAATAGTGCTCACCACTGTAAAAGAAGTAAGAAAAGTTTTTAAAATCCCTTGTAGTGTATTTAATGGGTTATCAGTAGACGGAGTTGGTAATTCATTAGGTATACTATGGGATCATGTTATGCCTTACAGAGGGGTAGGGTGTGACATGTTTAAGTGGTATCAGAGCAAAGTTTTTAAATTCTATTTTCACCTGTTATTTGAATATTCTTTCTTCATAGTACAACTGCTCAATATCATTGTTTGATACATACAGTACATTACATTATAAATATGCACTAACGGGAGGAATCCTCCTTGTGTTATTTGTTCAGGAGATCTAAAATCCTCGCATTGACTATGGAAGAGGGTGATCGTTCAGTCGATCAATCTATTGAGGCTGAGGTGCAAGGGGATGCCCCAGGCCTACACAATGTCAGTGGTTCAAAGAAGACCACCTGTAGTACCGATTTCTGCTCGATTCGCTCGTGAGATGGTCGTAATGTTCCAACAAATGGTGGTAGTGTGCCTACTCAAGTCCCATCTGATACCCAGTGGTACAACCACGCCTCCTACGAGGCAGTATGACAAATTTATGAAATATGGGGCTACAGAGTTCAAGGGGAAAGTAGATCATCTTGAGGCTGAACAGTGGTGAGAGAGGATGTATAGGGTATTCAAGAAACTGCATTGCAGAGGAGCTCGATTTGAATACTCGTATCTTTGCTCTGTGGGGATGCTTATGATGGTGGAAAACCATTCCCCACGATGCAGTAGAACTGCGGTGCTAACATGGAATGACTTTCTCGGGAATTGATGTAAATATGTCCCTGATGCTTATGTAGACCAGAAGCTACAAGAATTCCTAAGTCTGAAACAGGGGAGCAGATCAGTGGCTGAGTATGAAAGAGAATTTTCCCGCTTGAGCCATTATGCAGTAAGTTTACTTGCTACCAGTAAGGAGAGATGCAAGAGGTTTGAAACTGGCTTGAAGCCCAGTATCATATTACAAGTAGTCGGCTTCAAACACACTAACTTCTCTGAACTTATTTCTCAAGCTCTAGAGTTGGAAAGAATTGAGTCTGAAGCTGCTCCTGAGAAAAAGAAATTAGAAAAGACAGAAAAAGAGGGAAAATCTATAGAACAGAGTTCCAGTGGTCCTACTGGAAAGAGGAAGAACTATGGGGGACATGGCAGAGGTGGCAAGAAATCTGGTAGGGGAAGATATTCAGGACAGAAGCCTCCCCTATCTGGTCAGCAGAGTACCAGAGGTTCCTACCCTCCCCGCCAATGTGAAACTTGTGGAAGAAATCATGGTGGGATATGCTACAAGGCTATTGGAGCCTGTTATAACTGTGGAGGCACAAGACATTTTGCTAAGGACTGCACCAGTAATTACAGAGTTGGACCACCTCCTACTACTGCAGAAGGGTCAGTTCAGAGCCCTGTCACCAGAAGTTCACAACCACCTAGCAGAGGTAGAGGCAGGGGTAGAGGTAGCCCAGCAGGCAGCCAAGGTACAGTGAAACATTCAGAGCAAGACAGTGCTCCGGTCAGAGTTTATGCAATAAGACAGAGGGAAGAGGCCGAGACATCTGACGTTGTGGCTGGTACCTTCTCAACTTTTAATCAAGATGTGTTTGTGTTATTTGATCTGGGTTCTACCCATTCTTATGTGAGTGCTAGCATCATTGATTGCATTGCTGTTCCATGTACAAAAATGGACTTTGAGGTGCTAGTAACAAGTCCACTAGGATAGGAAGTCAGGGTTAATAGAATGTATAGAGATTGTCCTTTGGTGATCCAAGGACACACTTTCCTGTCTGATTTCATTGAAATGCCCTTCAGAGATTATGATATCATCTTGGGCATGGATTGGTTAGCTAGGCATCATGCCATGATTGATCAGTAGGGTCAAGATACCACTTTTGGCCTTCCTCGATGCTGATGTGGTAATACATGGGGAAAGGCAGTTATTGCCATCAAACATCATTTCGGCTGCACTAGCCAGAAAAATGATCAGAAAGGGGTGTGAAGCATACTTGGCACATGTGGTAGACACCCAAGTGGGGAATCCAGCATTGAAGGACATCCCTACAGTACATGACTTTCCAGATGTGTTTCCTGATGAATTGGCAGGACTACCTCCGGAAAGAGAAGTGCAGTTTGAAATTAATGTTATGCCTGGTGTGGATCCAATCTCCATAACGTCATACAGAATGGCACCAGCAGAGTTGAAGGAGTTGAAGATACAATTGCAAGAATTACTTGAAAAGGGCTTCATCCGCCCTAGTGTGTCACCTTGGGGAGCACCAGTGTTGTTTGTTAAGAAGAAGGATGGTACTCTCCGCTTATGCATTGACTACTGGCAGTTGAATAAGGTGACAATAAAGAACAGATATCCATTGCCTCGCATTGATGATCTGTTTGATCAGTTGAAGGGTGCAGCTGTATTCTCCAAAATTGATTTGCGATCCGTTATTATCGATTGAAGGTGCAAGAGCGAGTATTCCAAAAGCGCTGTAACTCGGTATGGCCACTATGAGTTTCTAGTAATGCCATTCGGGTTAACAAATGCTCCAGCTGCTTTTATGGATCTGATGAACACTATCTTCAAACCATATCTCGATCAATTTGTGGTGGTGTTTATTGATGACATTTTGATATATTCAAGGAATGCAGAGGAGCATGATAGACACCTGTGGATTGTACTGCAGACTTTAAGGGAGAAACAGCTATACGCCAAATTGTCGAAGTGTGAATTTTGGCTGAAAGAAATCTCCTTTTTGGGACATGTTGTGTCAGCTGAAGGGATTAAGGTAGATTCCAGCAAGGTAGAAGCTATCCTTAATTGGAAGCCGCCCAGGAACATCACAGAAATTCGTAGTTTTCTAGGTCTAGCTGGATATTACCGCCGGTTTGTGAAGGGGTTTTCTATGTTATCTTCTCCACTGACCAAACTGCTTCGGAAAGATGTAAAATTTCAGTGGACTGATAAATGCTAGCAAAGTTTTGATGAGTTGAAGAAGTGTTTAACTGAAGCTCCAGTTCTCACTTTACCTACTCCGGGTAAAGAATACACAGTTTATAGTGATGCTTCTCACAATGGGTTAGGCTATGTACTGATGCAAGATCGGAATGTCATTGCTTATGCATCACGCCAGCTGAAACCGCATGAGAGGAACTACCCAACACATGATCTGGAGCTAGCAGCTATTGTTTTTGCTCTGAAGATCTGGAGACACTATTTGTATGGGGAGAAATGCTACATTTACACAGATCACAAGAGCTTGAAGTACTTAGGCACCCAGAAGGAATTGAATTTGAGGCAGAGGAGATGGTTAGAGCTGATTAAAGACTATGATTGCTTAATAGACTATCAGCCAGGGAAAGCAAATGTGGTAGCTGACGCCTTAAGTCGCAAGACTATGGCAAGTCTCAGAGTTTCTCCTTTGTCCGTGGTATATGAATTGAAAGCACAGCATGCCAGTTTAGAGATTGATGATGAGGGACAGACAGTAGTTGCATGGCATGTACAGCCAGTGATGATTGATCAGATAAGAATGGCTGCTCAGAGTGATGAGAAATATCAGAAGCTACTGAAAGAAGTCTAGCAGGGCAAGAAACCTGAATTCTCTATGAGAGATGATGGTTTATTGCTACATCAGGGCAGAATGTGCGTTCCTAGTGATGTGGAGTTGAGACAGATCATCATGAAAGAAGCACATGAGTCTCCTTTTGCTATGCACCCTGGTGGAACTAAAATGTACAGAGGGCTGAAAGAGCATTACTGGTGGATGGGCATGAAGAGAGATATAGCTGAATTTGTTTTCAAATGCCTAACTTGTCGGCAAGTAAACGCAAAACATCAAGTTCCAGCTGGTTTGTTACATCCTTTGTCAGTACCAGAGTGGAAATGGGAACGGATAACTATGGATTTTGTTACAGGACTTCCAAGGACACAGAGTAGTCATGATGCAGTATGGGTTATAGTTGATAGATTGACCAAGTCTGCTCACTTTTTGCCAGTTCGGATGGACTATAGCCTAGAAAGATTGGCCAGATTGTACATATATGAGATTGTAAAATTGCATGGAGTGCCAGTATCAATTGTATCTGACAGAGATCCTAGGTTCACTTCTAGATTCTGGGGTAGTCTGCAGAGAGCCCTAGGAACTAGGTTGAACTTCAAAGACAAGATTCCACCCACGTATTGCATGGCCACCAAAGGGTTATTCAGATATTGGAGGATATGCTACGGGCTTGTGTGATTGAGTTTGAAGGTAGTTGGGATACACACTTGCCTTTGATTGAGTTTGCTTATAACAACAGCTACCAATTAAGCATTGGGATGCCTCCATATGAAGCATTGTATGGCAGGAAGTGCAGAACTCCCTTATGTTGGGATGAAGTGGGTGAAAAGAATATGATTGGACTAGAAATTGTTCAGCAGACAGAGGAAAAGATTAGATTGATCAGAGATAGACTCAAGGCTGCATCAGACCGTCAGAAGTCCTATGTTGATCTGAAAAGAAGAGATATTGAATATGCAGTGGGTGATAAGGTATTCCTCAAAGTTTCTCCTTGGAAGAGGATTATGAGATTTGGAAGAAAGGGAAAACTGAGTCCTCGTTTCATCGGACCATATGAGGTTCTGGAAAGAGTGGGTCCTTTGGCATATCGGTTGGCATTACCTCCAGAGTTAGCAAGGATACACAATGTCTTCCATGTGTCCATGTTAAGGAGGTACAGATCTGACCCATCTCATGTACTATCAGTTGAAGAGATTGAGGTAAATCCAGACCTCTCATATGAGGAAGAACCCATAAAAACTCTGGCTTATGAGATGAAGCAGCTGAGGAATAAACAGATACACCTGGTTAAAGTGCTATGGAACCATCATTCAGGCCAGGAAGCTACTTGGGAACGTGAAGAGGATATGAGGAGACAGCACCCACAGCTGTTCAGAGACTAATGCCAGGTAAAATTTCGAGACAAAATTTATTTAAGGGGGGGAGAATTGTAACACCCCTATGTTCGGTAGTGCGTTCTACTGTTCCGGTGGCCAGTGTTGTCCGGACAACTAGGATGCCTAGAACTACACTTCGTTATGAGTGAGGAGACATAAAATAATGAAATACAAGAAAAGAAAATACAAGAAAAACAAAGGAAAAATAATAGCAAAGAAATGTAACCAAGTTAAGTGAGCCGAGAACCCTAGCGATGGGTGACCGCACCGGGAAGTCACGGCGTGGACCGTTGACTGGCCCTGGACTGCGGAGAACCATGGAAAATATTTATAGGACTTAAAGAGACATCAATTGAAGTATAAATATCATTACAAATATCAAAGAAAAATTAAATAATTAGTACAAAGAAAAGTGAAAAATCGAAAAACAGACAAAACCCGGTGTTACCGAAAAATCGGGAATGCAACCCGAACAGGGGCATTATGGTCAATCGGCATCCCGAATTGTCTTTTGACCTAAATGTCCATTAAAAATAAATAATATTACACTTAGAAAATATAATGAAAAATTTATTTGGTGGTACCTAAAGTAAATAGCAAAAATTATGGGTTTAATGTGGAATAAATGAAAGTTAAACATATAATAGAATTAAATTGTGTGAGTGGACCACTATGGAATAAATTAAGAGCTAAATGGGCAGGTGTACACCTATTATACAATCTGCAATTTCATCTCCCTCACTTGGTTCATCCATGCCGAAATGAAGAAGTGAAAACCTCCCATGGCCGCCCACCTTCAAAGCTTAACAATCCCATGATCAAGCCTTCTTTTCCCACACCTATCTTCATTAAAATTTATCCCCACTTCACAAGGAAGAAGTAGATACCAATATTAAGAAGTTTTAGTGAAGGTTTAACAAGTCCTAACAATAGGTAAGTTTGTATTTTTGAATATTGCTTTGTTAAAGTTTGAAAACATGTTATGGGTGTTTGCTTTGTGAAGAAATTTTTAAGTTTTGAGGAGTTATTGATATATCCAGTTTGGACAGCCATGGAATTGTATATTTGATGATTTATTCTTACATATATTTGATGGGAATTTATGTTGAGTAGGGTGATTAATGTCCTAGTAAGTTATTTCCATGTATATGTGGTGATTGTGCAATTGGGATTGAAGTTGACGAAATTATGGACACTTTGGCAATGTGAAGCATTTCGGTAGCCTTGAGGCTTCTTGATGAGTGTTTAAATTCATGAAGATATTGGGTAAATTGTGACATTGAGGATTGATGAATATGTATGTAAATTGGTTGTGGAAATTGTATGTAACAATTAGGAGTGTTTATGTGTATTTATGGTTGTATTTGGACTTTGTGAATTAGAGTTTCATTTGGTGTATTGAAGATATTTGTATTCTGCCCAAAGTGACTTTAA
Organism: Hevea brasiliensis; assembly: GCF_030052815.1. Taxonomy (NCBI): domain Eukaryota; kingdom Viridiplantae; phylum Streptophyta; class Magnoliopsida; order Malpighiales; family Euphorbiaceae; genus Hevea; species Hevea brasiliensis. The sequence continues at coordinate 39,978,683 of NC_079498.1, forward strand.
AGTGAAGTGATATATGGTTTTGGTAATGTACCAAAACAGAATTGGTAAGAGAAGTGGACTTGTAGCAAGGTAAATGTGTAATGGATAGATGTATAAGCAATGTAATTAAGGACAATATGCATTTCAGCCTATAACTCTAAATGTGTAACTCCAATTGGTATGAGACCAATTGGAGGTGAAACTAGGCACAAAATGTGCCAACTTTCATGAAGGAAACATACTAAAATTCTGCTTGCAAGGTAGCTTGAAAAATGACCAAATCCGGATTAAGTACAATTGAGGCCTGAAAATTGACCAATTGGGCAGCAGTTAGTGTTTAGGCCATAACTCACTCAAAATAGGTCCAATTGACCTGAAATTTTAACCATGAATAGTTAAGACCCATACCTACAAGTCTTATGAAGACACCAAGCCCAAAAATGACCATAAGCAAGTCAAACAGCTTGCACAAGTTTGGGTCCAAAAACTGGCCGAACCAAAGGTGACCAAATTGACCTAAAATGACCTAATTTGATGCCATTTGACCAGCAATAGTAAAATGACCATAACTTGGTCTACATAACTCGGAATGACCTGAAATTTTGCCCCGCGTTCCATAAAACATAGGTTTACAAGTTTTTAGTTTTGACCGAAACCCGAAAACCGAGGAAACTAGGTCGTCCGGCTAGGTCAAACTAGTATCCCGGAATCCAGCAAGTTGCAATAAAATGCACTAAACAAGGAAATGAAATTGGTAACATGTACCAACCCTAAAAGACTATTGAATGTGACATATTAGTGACACTAAAACCTAATTTACCTAGAACGCATCGAGGGTCGATATATTAGGTTGACTAAGTAAATATTTGAATTCAGTGAATTACTTATCGAACATTATCGATAGAGACATTTTAATTTAGTACTGAAACACTTCAAATTGTGTTTCTCAGTTAGTAAAGACTCAGGAAAAGGGAAGGAAACACTGAGTCAAGACCAGGAGAAAGTTATCAGAGGTTTGTGCACAATAACTATTTCTTTTGAATTTTTCAATTGAAATGAATTATGACTATTTGTACATTATTGTTTTAAATTGGGGAAATGTGTTTGAATGGATATTTATTGCTTAAAAAGCATTGTAAATGATTTGAAACTGTGAGAAATTATTTGAATGATATTGATGGATACTTATTGATTGAAAAGTATTGGAAATGATTTGAAACCACAGCTATCATGTATATTGATTGTATTCCTCGCTAGCTTGTCTAGTGGGACGAATTGAATTCCCTCTCTGGCTGAAGTGTTGAGGTGTGTGCCTGTTGAGGACGAATTGGATGAGTACTCATATTTTTGCTAGCTAGCTATGTTATTCCTCATTAGTCATTGACTTTTGGGACAAATTGAATACCTCATTAGCCATCGGCCTTTGGGACAAATTGAACTTTGGAACATGATTAAGCTGTGTGTGATTTATTGATTTGTACTATGAGATTGTGAAATGGAGTTAAATCCTTATTGACAATTACTGTCTTTTGAAGTTAAATATGTTTTGATCTATGAGATTTATTGTGATATTGTGTTAAATTCCTTCTGACACTCATTGTCTTGAATTTAACTATGATTTTACATATCCATCATTCAAATGATTTATGAATTGTGATTTAAGTTGTATTTGGTTAATGTTGTGCACCACTGAGATATTGTCTCAGCGATAGCTTTTTATTGCTGTCGTAGGTAGACAGACAGACAGGGCAGCAGACTAGGCTGCTAGTACCTCCAGCGAAAGATTTTCGGGTATAATGAGTATACCACATTTTGTATTTGTACTGTAATGTATGACCACTGTATGTATATATTGTTTTTTATTTTGAGCAGTTGTAAATTCAAATTGTACCTTGAAGTTGTAAAATAATTATGAGTTATTTTGGCTTGTAAAAATTGTATTATATTTCTTTTATCTCAGTCTTTGAAAAATCACTGTGGATTTGAGTTGAGAAAAATGTTGTGTTGAGAATATGTTGGAGTTGAGATTTGGAAATATATTGAAGTGCTTTTATAGGTTTTCTAAAGAACTGTTTTATCCAAAATACAGATGGCACTCTGCCAAAATTTTTACAGAAATTACTAATAGCCCAAATGAGTTAGTTGTTTCACTTCAGTTCACAAAAGGTTTTTAACACCTGTAAATAGTGCTCACCACTGTAAAAGAAGTAAGAACAGTTTTTAAAATCCCTTGTAGTGTATTTAATGGGTTATCAGTAGACGGAGTTGGTAATTCATTAGGTATACTACGGGATCATGTTATGCCTTACAGAGGGGTAGGGTGTGACATAGAATATGACTAGATTCAGTTGCAAGTACTTGGTAAGGATCCTCTATCATCTTTAAGGCGAACTTATTCTTATGTGCAATAGGAGGAGGACAGAAAGTGTCATGGTCCACGCTGCACCTATTCAAAAATTGGGACTTGTTGCTACTGCCTCTAAGGAATAGTCACATAGGTCTAGTCCATTAGATAAAAATCAACTGCACTGTGACTACTATGGAAAATCTTGACACACTAAGGAACACTACTAGAAACTACATGGTCGCCCAACTAAGGGGGAATAGAGGAAAAAGGATAGGCTCAAAAAGACCACAAGCAAATGTATCCGAGATAGTGGAAATTTATGAGGATAGAGCTATAACTAGAATTCTTTCAAACAAGGAAGTACAATCCTTGAGACATTTGCTATCACAGCTGGAATCTCAGTCTACCATGATTGCCTCTTTTAACTTTATCAAATCAGCTAATGCTCTTCTTGCCAATCTTGAAAAAACTTTTTGTGTTATAGACTTTAAAGCAAACAAACACATGATAAGCTCTTAAAACAAATTCATAACCTATTCACCATGTTTAAGAAAGGAAAAATTCCACATAGCGGATGGGTCCTTAGCCAATGTTTTAGGAATAGGTTTTTGTTGAATGCACTCCTACTTTAAACCTCACCTCAGTTTTGCATGTACCTAGTTTTCCCATTAACCTCTTATCTATTAGATCTATTACCAAAGCTTTTAACTATAAAATCTCATTTTTTGCCTACTCATTGTTTATTTCAAGAATTAAAAACAAGAACGATTGGCAGTGGTATATTGCAAGATGGCCTATATCTGTTAGATGACTATAGTGGTTCTTTGAATCCTAGTACAAACCAAGCTTTGTTAGGACAATCTGTGAGTGCTGCCCAAAAGATCATTCAATTGCATAAGAGATTAGGATATCTTTCTTTTTCAATGTTACAAAAGTAATACCCCATTTTGTGTAAAATATGCATAACTGAATCTCTAGTTTGTAATGCTTGTGAACTAGCTAAACACACAAAGAAATCTTATTCTTCAATAAATAATAAAACATTGATTCCTTTCATGATTATTCATTCTGATGTATAGGGACCACCCAAACTGTCTTTATCTGGATACAAATGGTTTGTCACTTTCATTGATTGTTGCACTAAGTTAACTTGGGTTTATTTAATGAAAACAAAGAATGAGTTATTTTCTTATTTTCAATAATTCCATAAAATGATTTGTACATAATTTGATGTTCAAGTTAAGACACTAAGAATTGATAATGGTATAGAGTATATGAATGGGGCGTTTCAGGCTTATTTGGAGTCACATAGAATCTTGCACCAAACCAGTTGTGTCAACACTAGTGCTCAAAATGGGGTATTTAAAAGGAAAAATAGACATTTACTTGAGGCAGCTCGAGCTCTAATGTTTACTATGAATGTTCCTATACCTAACTGGGAGGATACCATTCTTTCTATAACCTATCTAATTAATAGGATGCCCCTTATAACCCTAGATTTTAAAACTTCTTTGGAAGTTTTGCAGGGTAAAAATTTCTATAATGTTCCACTCAAAGTCTTTGGATATATGTTTTGTTCATAAGATAAATGCTAGAAATTAGAACCTCAAGCTTTTAAATGTGTCTTTGTAGGGTATTTTAGTACTAAAAAAGGATATAAATGCTATCAGGATGTATTTTATGAGTATAAAAATCACTTTTAGGGAATCTAAACCTCATTTAGGGAATCTAAACCTCATTTTCAGGGAGAGAAATCTCTTCAAGGAAGCATAAGAAGGAAGAGAAGAGTGGTCCTGCAACTTCTTTTCTTCTAATTCTTCCAGGGGAGATTAATGATGCTCAAGATCAATCACTTAGAAATATTTAGGATAGGTCACCTCAACTTATAGAGAGATTGAATAGGTTGAATTTGAGAATGTATACTCATCAAAAAATAGATGAGGCCATTAAGCATGATATTGTTGATCAATAAGAACCCTAAATGTAATCAATCTCATTTGATTCCTGATTCTGATCCTTTAATTCCCCATTCTAATCCTTTAATTCCCCATTCTAATCTTGATATCCCTATTGCTCTAAGAAAATGAGTTAGAACTTGTAGCAAACATCCTATATCTAACTTTGTGTCTTATAATTCTTTATCCCCATCTTATAGAGCCTTTGTCTTATCTGTTTCTTCTGTGTTTATCCCACAAGATTGGAAGGAAGCATATCTTGATTCAAAATGGAAGGCTACTATGATTGAAGAGATGAAGGCTTTAGCAAAAAATGATATATGGGATCTTATTACTCTCCCTGTTGGAAAGAAACCAAAAAGAAACCAGTTGTTAAGAAACCAAAAAGAAACCAGTTGTTGTAAGTGGGTGTTCACTATAAAGCACAAAGCAGATGGTTCAATTGAGAGATACAAGGCTAGATTAGTGGCAAAGGGATTCACATAGACATAAGGGGTGGATTATCAGGAAAAGTTTTCTCTTGTTACAAAGATGAACACCATCAGAATTTTATTGTCAAGTGTAACAAACCTTAAATGGGATTTACAACAGTTTGATGTCAAGAATACCTTGCTGCATGGAGACTTAGAGGAAGAAGTGTATATAAAAATTTATTTAAGTTTTGATAATGAGAAAACCAAAGGGAAGATTTGCATATTAAAGAAAGGCTTTGTATGGTCTAAAACAATCTCTTACGGCATAGTTTAACAAATTCAACAAGGTTATGACTCCTTCAAGTTCTGTCAGAGCAATATTGATCGCACTTTATTTATAAAATTCTCATTTTTAAGGTTGTCCACATCTGGCATACATATCCTGAAGCCTTGCACAAGGGTATCATCTACACCAAACCCAAACTCACAGTCTTCTCCTTGTTGTACCCTTTCCACAAGCTGCATTAATTGCGAGTTTCGGTGCTGAGAAACTCTAATCCTGTCAAGCATATCTAACCTTACTCTAAAATGTGCCAAAAGTGCAGCCGTATCTATTATATCCAAAATCAGACCCTGATCTATCAACTCATGTATCTCCCGAATCAGCAGTTTCCTTTTCACTGATATATGTGTCAAGCTACTAGAAGATTTCCTGCTCAAGGCATCTGCTACCACATTAGCCTTACCTGGGTGGTACTAGATGGTATGGTCATAATTCTTCAGAAGCTCCATCCATCTCCTCTGCTCTAGATTTAAATCTCTCTGCTGAAAGATGTACTTTAAACTTTTATGGTCAGTGTATATCTCGCACACCTCACCATACAGATAGTGCCTCCAAATCTTTAATGCAAAGGCTACAGCCACTATCTCTAGATAATGAGTGGGATAGTTTTGCTCGTGCCTCTTTAACTGCCTTAAAGCATAAGCCACTACCTTACTGTGCTGCATCAAAACACACCCCAACCTAACTCTAAAAGCATCACACTACACTATATATCCTTATCCACTCACTGGCAAGGTCCACACAGGGGCTATATTTAGACATTCCTTATGCTTCTGAAAGTTTTTCTTACACTCCTCTAACTAGAAGAATGGGACATTCTTTCAAGTGAACTGTGTCAGAGGAGCTGCTATTCTAGAGAAATTCTACATAAAACGCTTGTAATAGCCTGCTAGGCCTAGAAAACTTTGCACTTTAGTGACTTTAATAGGCCTAAGCCAATCAGTTACTGCTTCATTTTTCTTGGGATCCACCTAAATACCTTTACTAAAGACCACATGTCCTAAGAATGAGATGTTCTCTAACCAGAACTCACACTTGGAAAATTTAGCATACAGCTGATGCTCCCTTAGAGTCCACAACACCATCCTTAGGTGCCAAGCAAGCTCTTCCTCAGTTTGGAAATACACTAGAATGTCATCTATGAATACAATGACAAAGTGATCCAGGAATGGCCTAAACACCCTGTTCATTAGATCCATAAAGGTTGCTATTGTATTAGTGAGTCCAAAAGACATTACCAGGAACTTATAATGACCATACCTAGTCCTGAATGCTGTCTTTGGCACATCTTCACTTTTGATCCTCAGCTGGTGATAACCCAATCGTAGGTCTATTTTGGAGAAGCACCTTACTCTTTGCAGCTAGTCAAACAGGTTATCAATCCAAGGAAACAAATATTTGTTCTTAACTATCACTTTATTCAGTTGTTTATAACTAATAGGCAGTCTCAAAGATCTATCCTTCTTCCTTACAAATAGAATGGAAGCACCCCAAGGCGAAGTACTTGGCTGAATGAATCCCTTATCTAAAAGCTCTTGTAATTGCTTCTTCAGTTCCTTTAACTCTGCTGGTGCTATCCTGTAAGGTGGCATAGAAATGAGATTTGCACCCGGCATAATATCTATGCAGAACTCTAGCAGCTACCCTATAAGCTCTTCAGGAAATATATTCATAAATTCCTTGAAAATAGGTACATTTTTCGCATTGGCACCTTCAACAGATGTGTCCCTTACTAGTACCAAATAACTCTGACATCCATGCCTCAACATCTTCCTGGCACTAATGGCTGACACTAGGTTGTACGAAGCCACACTTCTATCACCATTAAAACTAAATTCTTCTACCCCCAGAATATGAAAATAGACCTTTTTATTTCTGTAATCTAAAGTGGCATAATAAGTTGACAGCCAATCCATACCTAAGATCACATCAAAATTCATCACCGGTAAAGGAATTAAATCTGCCGGGTGGATCTTTTCATCCACTACTACTAGACTGCTTGGAAAAACTATATTCATATCTATATTATCACTAAGAGGGATAGCTACAGACAATGAATACTCTAAAGCAGTAGGGTTTCTACCCAATCTCAGAGCAAATATAGGGGAAACAAATGAGTGCATAGCACCCGGATCTATTAAAATACGAGCCTCAGGGGAATAAACAAGGAGAATACCTACTACCACAACATTCAAAGCTTAAGCATCTTCGTGTGTCAAGGTAAAAACCCAAGCCTGTCCTCTGCCATGAGATGCAGGCCACTAAAACTAGCTCTACCACTAGATCTACCTCCAAAGCTATGTCCTCCCTGACCACAGCCCTGCTGGCCACTAAACTGGCTACCTGCCATGCTGAAAGTACTAAGGTGTAACTGGTGGGGTATATTAGCAATAGAATCTTGAGACCTCATCTAATGCTCATTGAACATGGGGAATTCCTTAGCAAAGTGACCCTGCTGGCCACATCTGAAACATCCGCCAGAGCTCATCAAATAAGGCCCTAAGAGTACTTTCCCATACTGTGTACAAGGCGCTAAAGAAGACCCTAAACTAGATCCAAAACTGCTGTAACCCGAACTCTGTTCACTACTAGAACCATAACTCGACTTGAACCCTTTGGCTCTCTGTCTGAGGCTTGCTTTCTTGTTCCCTCTAATTTTTCCACTGTGGTGACTCTGGTTGCCACCACCCATGGTACTCATTTATGGCATACCTGATGACCCTTTGGCTTTATTCTTCTTCTCTCTCCCTCTATCATCCCCCCTATAACTGATTTGTATCTGCCAGGCATTATCAACTACCATATCAAATGGCTAGTTCGACGACATGGCCAAGTTCGCATACCTCCTGTCCAGCCCTTTCAAAAATCTCTTTACCTTCATACTTTCAGTGGCTACAGTGGTTGGGGCATAATCTTCTCAATTTCAGAAATTCTGAAGCATATTCATCCATTGATGTCCCATTCTATTTTAGGGCTTCAAAGGCCTACTGCTTTTGGTTTTTGAAGCTTTCTGGTGTAAACCAGTTTATAAACGACTCTACAAACTATGCCCATAATAGTCCCTTAATATGAGGGAGCACATAATTAGTCATCCATTGCCTTGGCACAGGTCCTAACACATGCTATATACACTTTATCAACCTCTTGTCTGTCAATTATAGCTCTGCTTCTGCCAGTTTGCAAGAGTCCAAAAATCAATAGGCATCCTCTGTTGTATCATAAATTCCAGGCACCAACTTCTTAAAATTTATTATCTGCTTATATGGTTCAGCTCTCTAAATTGGGGGTTGCTGTGGAGCATGAACCATATACTATGCCATCATGTCAATAGTCTTCTGCAAACCAGCTAGGGTGGCTGCCATTGGATCCATAGGACCCTGGGCCATAAATGACGACTCCTGTAGTTGTGGCTGCTCTTCTGCCTGAGCAGCTCTACGTCTCCTACCATGCTTCCTTGGGGCGAGTGCCTCATCTTGTGTTGATATTTCATCTGGTATTTTTCCTATACTACCATGCAGTGGTGGCTCTACTACCTCTATGTATTTTTCTTGAAATTTAGCAGTATTAGCCCACCAAAACCAAATAAAATACTATACATATCTACAAACTCATAAACATATATAGGTATACAAAGCAGAAACTAGATGCAAGGATAACAATGTAAGGATAAATATGGACCCTATACTATGCATGTGACCCCCTAACAAGACTCTTTTTAAAACCCTAGACATGTACTTCCCATGAATATGGAGCCTAAGCTCTGATATCAACTTTATCATGACCAGAATTTTAGGCCAGACCGGCACTAGAACTTTGTTCAGCATAAGAGCTTCAAAGCCTGTAGTAATCCTAACTATTCTTAGCCCAACCATACACCCCATAATTATAGTCCAATTTCAATAAAATAAACGAATAGAGTTCAGCCATAAATTGGACTATCCAACGAGGAGATCTCAACTCACCCTACCAGTAATAAAAAATTATTTCAATTTGGGTAGCTCAGCTCACCCTCACAATCCTCAGGTAGACAAAATAATTAAATGGAAACTCAGCTATAGCACCCTAATCCTATCTAGAACCAAAGTTACATGCTCTTGAGACACACCTAAGGATATATCTCAAGGGATTGATAACTTTAGAACTCCTTTTAATTAATTAGGTAAGTGTTCCTTAGTATAAAGTAAAACTCATGAGAATTTAAATTAAAACATTCCATGTTATCATAAATCCATTAAGGTTAGTAAAACATATAATAGATAGTAAAAGTCCTGCTCAAATCAGTGAAAATACAAAAATAAAATCCGGTAGAGTTTCCTCAGTAAAATGGATAAAATACCCGGGTTACCCCATAGATAACCCTCCAGGACCTGCAAAGAAACAATAACCCAAGAAAACCTATGGGGTTTCTAGCACAAACCAACCACACACATACCCAAAGATATTTCACAAATATATGACAGTACAAATATCTCATAAACTCATTGTATGAACTATATACTCAATAACCATACTCAATCCAAAATATTAGAGTTGTTTACCCCCTTAAAACTTCTAATCAATTACATAGGTTAGCATTGTCCTATACAAGAATGTCTATACTGTATGAATTAATCCTAAGTAGTGAATTTATTTAATTGAGTCTTCCACCTTCTAGTCACTTGTCAAATGCTGCCTATGCCTCCTACAATACTCTGCCCTTATCTGGACCTACGGACATTCACAAGAATAATCTGCTATGCAATAATGCTTAGTGGTGTATTTACCCCTGTGTTGTGTGCGGTAATATGCATAGAATGTATATAATATGGCATGCTATAATGTATGGATATAAGATAAGCAAATACCAACATAAAGGCAATTATAATTCATTAAGATATAATCATTATAATATATATACTTATTATGGGTCATACTAATCATAATTCACATGGTAATTGCAAGTCACATACATGAGCACCATTATAGTAAGAATTTATGTGTATGATTCCCAATGCCATTTGTATGCACCTTCATGCTCATTTATAACATCTAGACATGCCAATCTCCATATTATTCCCACACACATATGATATTATCATGTAACGCAACCATGTGCACAAATCAACACCTCAAGCATCATGCCACATTGATTTCTATATAATTTATTACCACAATGCCCATGTCATTTATAATGGTGGTAACAAGTAACACATCATAGCTTTTAGCCAAGAATTTCCTCCCCTTGATTCCCTTCATGACTCTTTGCCGAGTACATGTCATGGCTACATGCCAAGTTATAATCACGTCATGGCCCTAGGCCAAGTAAATCCACGTTGTAGTAATTTAAACCACGTATGCAAATATATAAGTAAATGACTAGTTATTACAAGGGGGTATTAAACACGTCATGTCACCATTGATTATCTTTAACATGGGCTTTATTTGGTGTTTCTAGCAATAAATATCACATATGTGGTTTTTCATATCATTTACAACTCATTTAACATAATAATGGCGCATGCAATGCAATAATCAACATGCAGTATAATTTCTGGAAATTGACAACATAACAGTTATCTTATAAAATATGCCATTAATTCTACAGCAATCCAATTATCACTAAACATTACAGAAACATAGCATTATGAGTCTATTTAATTCTCCAAATTGTTTTACCTCAATTCGAGTTACAGAACTCCAGTTATGAATTTTTTTAAAGCTGCTATGCTCTGCTTAGGACCTATACAAAGCACTAAAATGTTTTGCTTTCTTTCAGTACACTACAGTTCGAATCAGCCTTTGACCCAAATTACAAAGTTGTAGGGCCTTCTCAGAATTTTAATTTAGACACAAGATTCGATTAAAAATCATTCTTATAACCTAAATTATAATCAGTAAATTTGCATAGAGTGTAAATTTTAGAAGCAGTATAAAACAGGGTAGTAATTTTTTACAAGCAATATGTAACTCAATTCGACAGAATCAGCTTTTCCACAAAATATGAAAGTTTTAGCTCTTTAATTGAATTTCATTTTAGGCACAATATTTGCAAGAAAACCATTTAAATTGACTGAGTTATACCCTCTCAAAATGGGTTGTTTCAGCAGTACTGTAATCAAATTCAAATCAAACAGCATATAAGTAATCAATTTTCACAGCAACATCTATAAAATTTGCATCAAGTCAAAGGCCAAAGCCCAAGGGTAATACACTAACCTATTGAACTTGATTTCTAGCAAATTAAAATCCACAATTTTTCCTCAAAAGATTCAAGTCAATCAGCCAATGTCACACCTTACCCCTCTGTAAGGCATAACATAATCCTGTAGAATACCTAATGAACTACCGAACTTCACCTACCGATAACTCATTAAGTACCCTATAAGGGATTTTAAAACAATTTTCTTACTTTTGTTAAGTGGTGAGCATTTTCTAGTTAGTATCAAAACATTTAATTAAAGTTGAAAGCTAGTTGAAAATTTTGGCCCATTTTATTTTTTCGCAAATTTTATAAAAATTTTGGCAGAGTTCCGTCTGTATTTTGAGAAAACAGTTCTTCAAATACCTAAAAAAAACACTTCCAATAATTTTTCTCAACAACTTCTTCATATTCACAACCATCTCAATCAATTTCAACACATTATCAACTTCCAAAATTCAAATCCACCCTTTCCAATATCCAACAATTATCAAAATACCATTAATGAATTTCATTCAATTTAAAATAAAATACTACCATTCATATTTCATTAATAACAAAATAATTTATATACATCATTACAAAAATTTACATTAAGAGAAATTCAAACTAAAATTTATTACAAACTTTATACAAACTTTGTATAAGCTGCTCAAGACCAATTTTACATGTCCATACATTTACATGCATTACATACATCAAAATAAATATTTACAGTCAGGGTATAAATTGTACCCGATAGCTTCAAGGCAGGTAGTTTCTCTGTCTCGTGACTCACTCTCATCGCTCTTCTAGTCTCTATATCTGTGATGTAATAATATGACCATCACGAGTACTAGGACTCAATGGTGCACAACATACTAAAATAATCTTTATATAGAATTTAAATCACATTTATTCAAAAATTGGACTGAACATGAGAATTAAATACAAAACATGAATTATGAGATTTTAATCCAAACAAGTTCATTTCGAAGTGTCAAAACACATTTCATAAAACCCACAGTTATATCATGCCATTCGAAACAAATATAATCTCAATAGCCAGAGGCTAAGGAGAAGTCATATCACAAGGCTAGCTAGCTCAAATATATGGGAACCCATTCTTTTTCTTCTTCTACTGGCACACACCTCAACACTTCAGCCAGAGAAGGAATCAAAATTCGAAACTGATTACCCCCACTAGTCATGCTAGTGAGGTGTTCAAATATATGGTCATGACACTGTGGTTTCAAAACTTATCTTAACAATTTACTAAATATTACCATTTCAAATATACACAATAACTTTCAACAATTTAAATCAAAGCATCATAAATAATGTCACAATTCACTATTTCAAATTATTCAAAACAATATGCAAAAGATAATTTACAAAAATTATACATTGTGCACAAACCTTAAGCGAGTCGCCTCTTGGCCTTGACTAGATTCCTCGGGTTCTTTCCCGGTGTTCTTTTCCAATGAAACACACAGTTTCACAGTGTTTTAGTATCGTAACTTAGCATAATTCCAAAAATAAATTTAAATTCACTTTTACTTAGCTCTAATGTGCTAAACTCGACGTTCTTTAAATTTTGTGTTTCGGGGTTACTATTCACTACACTATTCAAGTCAATTTGTTGACTTTCTAAGGCTTAATAGGTATGGGAATTACAAATTCACCCACAAACCACATTTTGGTCACTAAACTTGTTGGTTTTGGTTGTTTACTCAAATTCTAAGTCTTTTAGGCGAATTTGCAAATTTTCAGTTTTGGTATCTTAAGTTGTACTGTTCCATTGGTCATTTTTCTGCTAGAATTTGGCAAAACTTCCTTCATAGAAAATGTTCCCTATTGTCTTAAATTTATTCTCCTTTTTGAATCACTCTAATTAGAGTTTTGTAGCTTAAGTTATAGCCATTTGAACCATGGCTTCCGGATTGGACTTAACCCAGATTTCTGGGCAAATTTTGGTTCTAGCAGTTTTAGGTCACCAAATTGGGGTGGCCAAATGACTTGGTTAATGGCATAATTTGGGTTTGTGTTCTTCATGAAAGTTTTAGATCTATATCTCAACTATCCACTGGTAAAATTTTAGGTCATTTAGACCTGCCTAGCTCAAGTTAGGGCTAAATGAACAAACACTATTAATTTGGTTAGTTTGTACAGAGTAGACTGAGAATTTCCAAATTTGGTCAATTTGTTTACTAGGTTTTGTTCACTTTTTGGACATGATTCCTAAATGAAAATTGTGTCATTTTGTGTTTATTTTCATTCCCAATTGGTCTCATACCAATTGGACTTGAAAATTTTCAGTTTTGGTCCCTCAAAGGAACCTTAGTCCTGCTGCCTGTAGCATGACCACATTGAATCATAATTTAACCTCAATTCAAACACTTCCAATACACTTCATTTGGTCCCAAATGACCATTTCTCACTTCAAACTAGGTCAAACACATCATCTCACCATTTCTCCAAATTTTGTCTCCTAAACCCTAAGTGCAAAACCCTAATTCACCCTAATTGTTGCATTTGATTGATTCAACACATCTTAACATACTCTTACATCTCATTCAAGCATTCTAACAAGTTTAATACAATCAAACTCATGCAATTCACCCCCCTTCATAGGCTGGCCAAAATCCTTATGATCCCTTATCTTATCATTTTGTTTTAACTTTCATCAATTCCAACTTAATACAAGTATTTAATCATTAATATAAAGAAAAATTTAAGGGATAAACACTAACCTTGCTTGGAGGGTTTCTAAGCTTTCCTTTCTTCAAGTATTTCTTCTTCTTTTTGCTCTCTAATGCTTCCTCAACATGTGAAGAGAATTTTTAATATTGGGACTTTGAGAATTTATGGAAGAAAGTAGGGAAATTCAAGCTTTCTATCTCTTAAAAATGGTGGAACAAGGTGAGTGAGAAGGAAGAGAGAGATGGGGCGGCAAGGATATGAGGAAGATAACTTTTTTCTTTTTTTTTTTATGTCTTTTGTCTTATGGAAGACCAAAAAATCAAATTAATTAAATTTATTAATTATAATATTTATGGCATCATGCATAATGTCATGCATGATGTCATCTCCCTTCACTTTTTCATTTTCTTTTTTTTTTTCTATTAGTTCGTTAATTTAATTCTCGATTCCGAAATTTTCTTTTCTCTGATTTTATTTGATGGTCAGGTCAGGAGTCAGCTTTTGAGGTCAATTGACCAAATTGCCCCTTGCCAGTTCGACCCGATTTGCAAATAATTCAATATTTCTTCCGGCTTCCTGACCTAATTATTTGACTGGCTTAACAATTCTTTTTTGCGATTTTCTCTTTTCCACTATGTTCACAATAGTCCTAAGGACCGCAGCGTCACATTTTATGGTTCAAAATTTGAGTTTAAATTGACTTCACAACCCTTCCCGAGAAGGTCACCCATCATTGTGACTCTCGGCTCGTTTAACTTCTTATGTTCTGTTTTTCTTATTTATACTTAACTAATTGACAATTACTAATTATTTGGGTTTAAGGCTTATCTAGTTGTCTTGAGTGTGGTTCTAATCCCCTTAATTGTCTGGACCAACACCGGTCACCGAAACAGTGAAATATACCAGGCTATATAAATAGGGGTGTTACAATTCTTCCCCCGTTAAATAAATTTCGTCTCGAAATTTTACCTGGTATTAATCTCTGAACAGCTATGGGTGTTGTCTCCTCATGTCCTCCTCTCATTCCCAAGTAGCCTCCTGGCCCGAATGATGGTTCCACAGCACTTTTACCAACGGTATCTGCTTGTTCTATAGCTGCTTCACCGTATAAGCCAGAATCTCTATGGGTTCTTCCTCGTATGTGAGGTCTGGATTCACTTTAATTTCTTCCACTGGTAGTACATGAGATGGGTCTGATCGATACCTCCTCAACATAGACACATGGAAGACATTATGTATCTTCTCTAACTCTGGAGGTAGTGCCAAATGATATGCCAAAGGACCCACCCTTTCCAGAACCTCATATGGCCCAATGAAACGAGGACTCAGTTTCCCCTTTCTGCCGAATCTCATAATTCTCTTCCAAAGGGAAACCTTGAGGAATACTTTCTCACCTACTGCATACTCAATATCCCTTCTCTTCAGATCAATGTAGGACTTTTGACGGTCTTATGCAGTCTTAAGTCGATTTCTGATCACCCTAATCTTCTTCTTAGTTTGCTGAACAATTTTGGGTCCAATCATCTTCCTTTCACCCACGTCATCCCAACACAACGGGGTTCTACATTTTCTGCCATACAAAGCTTCATATGGAGGCATCCTAATGCTAGATTGGTAGCTGTTGTTATAAGCAAACTCAATCAAAGGCAAGTGCGTTTCCCAACTACCCTCAAATTCAATCACACAAGCCCGTAGCATGTCCTCCAAGATTTGAATTACCCTCTCAGACTGGCCATCTGTCTGTGGGTGGAATGCAGTACTGAAGTTCAATATAATTTCTAGGGCTCTCTGAAGACTACCCTAGAATCTAGAAGTGAACCTAGGATCTCTGTCTGATACGATGGATACTGGCACTCCATGAAGTCTCACAATCTCATCAATGTATAACTTGGCCAATCTTTCTAAACTGTAGTCCATCCGGACTGGCAGAAAATGAGCAGACTTGGTTAGTCTGTCAACAATGACCCATACTACATCATGACTCTTCTGTGTTCTCGGAAGTCCCATCACAAAATCCATCGTTATTCTCTCCCATTTCCATTCTGGTACTGGTAGTGGATGTAACAGCTCAGCGGGTACTTGATGCTCTGCCTTTACTTGCTGATAAGTTAGGCATTTAGAAACAAACTCTGCCACATCTCTTTTCATACCCATCCACCAGTAATGCTCTTTTAGCCCTCTATACATTTTTGTACCACCAGGGTGCATAGCAAAAGGAGACTCATGTGCTTCCTTCAAAATGATTTGCCTCAAATCGACATCATTAAGAACACACATTCTGCCCTAGTGTAGTAGTAGACCATCATCTTTGATCGAGAATTCTGGTTTCTTGCCCTGCCGGACCTCTTCTAATAATTTCTGATACTTCTCAACATTCTGAGTAGCCATTCTGATTTGATCAATCAACACTGGCTATACATGCCATGCAACTGCTGTCTGCCCGTCATCATTAATCTCTAAGCTGGCATACAATGATCTTAACTCATGTACCATAGACAAAGGAGTAACCCGTAGACTTGCCATAGTCTTGCGACTTAAGGCGTCAGCCACAACATTAGCTTTCCCTGGCTGATAGTCTATCAGACAATCATAGTCTTTTATCAACTCTAACCATCTCCTCTGTCTCAAATTCAACTCCTTCTGGGTGCCCAAATACTTTAAACTCTTATGATCTGTGTAGATGTAGCATTTCTCCCCATACAAATAATGTCCCCAGATCTTAAGAGCAAACACAATAGCTGCAAGCTCCAAATCATGTGTTGGATAATTCCTCTCATGCGGTTTCAGCTAGCGTGTTGCATAGGCAATGATATTTCGATCTTGCATCAACACGCAGCTTAACCCATTGTGAGAAGCATCACTATAAACTGTGTATTCTTTACCCGGAGTAGGTAAAGTCAGGATTGGAGCTTCAGTCAAACATTTCTTCAATTCATCAAAACTCTGTTGGCATTTATTCGTCCGCTGAAATTTCATATCTTTTCTAAGCAGGTTGATCAATGGAGATGCCAACATGGAAAATCCCTTTACAAATTGACGGTAGTATCTAGCTAAACCCAGAAAACTACGAATCTCTGTGATATTTTTGGGTGGCCTCCAATTAAGGATAGCTTCTATCTTACTTGGATTTACCTTGATGCCCTCTTCTGATACTAGATGCCCCAAGAAAGATATTTCTTTCAGCCAAAATTCACATTTCGACAATTTGGCATATAGTTGTTTCTCCCTCTTCTCTATTTTATACTGCCCTTGTGGGGGTTGGGTTTGTGCTTGAGCTTGAGCTGACAGAGTATCAGCTATTTGTTGAAAGAAAGTGGCCATTTGTGCAGTAATTTATACCAGTAAAATTGGTACAGTCGGGCCTTCGACACTTCGTGGAGCTGAGGCCTCAACTTGTACTTCTGCCGTCACAGACTGTTCTATTGTCTCATTTTTCTCTTCCATATTTGAAGAACTGTTTTCTCAAAATACAGATGGAACTCTGCTAAAATTTTTATAAAATTTGTGGAAAAATAAAATGGGCCAAAAATTTCAACTAGCTTTCAACTTTAATTAAATGCTCTGATACCACTAAAACATGTCACACCTTACCCCTCTGTAAGACATAACATGATCCCGTAGAATACTTAATGAACTACCGAACTTCACCTACCGATAACTCATTAAGTACCCTATAAGGGATTTTAAAACAATTTTCTTACTTTTGTTAAATGGTGAGCATTTTCTAGTTGGTATCAAAACATTTAATTAAAGTTGAAAGCTAGTTGAAATTTTTGGCCCATTTTATTTTTCCGCAAATTTTATAAAAATTTCGATAGAGTTCCATCTGTATTTTGAGAAAACAGTTCTTCAAATACATGAAAAAAACACTTCCAATAATTTTTCTCAACAACTTCTTCAAATTCACAACCATCTCAATCAATTTCAACACATTATCAACTTCCAAAATTCAAATCCACCCTTTCCAATATCCAACAATTATCAAAATACCATTAATGAATTTCATGAAATTTAAAATAAAATACGACCATTCATATTTCATTAATGACAAAATAATTTATATTCATCATTACAAAAATTTACATTAAGAGAAATTCAAACTAAAATTTATTACAAACTTTATACAAACTTTGTACAAGCTGCTCAAGACCAATTTTACATGTCCATACATTTACGTGCATTACATACATCAAAATAAATATTTACAGTCAGGGTATAAATTATACCCGATAGCTTCAAGGCAGGTAGTTTCTCTGTCCTCAGCAGCTCACTCTACTGCTCTTCTAGTCTCTATATCTGTGACAGCAATAACAGCCATCGCTGAGTACTAGGACTCAGTGGTGCACAACATACTAAAATAATCTTTATGCAGAATTTAAATCACATTTATTCAAAAATTGGACTGAACATGAGAATTAAATACAAAACATGAATTATGAGATTTTAATCTAAACAAGTTCATTTCGAAGTGTCAAAACACATTTCATAAAACCCACAGTTATATCATGCCATTCGAAACAAATATAATCTCAATAGCCAGAGGCTAAGGATAAGTCAACTCACAAGGCTAGCTAGCTCAAATATATGGGAACCTATTCTTTTTCTTCTTCTACTGGCACACACCTTAACACTTCAGCCAGAGAAGGAATCAAAATTCGAAACTGATTACCCCCACTAGTCATGCTAGTGAGGTGTTCAAATATATGGTCATGACACTGTGGTTTCAAAACTTATCTTAACAATTTACTAAACATTGCCGTTTCAAATATACACAATAACTTTCAACAATTTAAATCAAAGCATCATAAATAATGTCACAATTCACTATTTCAATTTAGTTAAAACAATATGCAGAAGATAATTTACAAAAATTATACATTGTGCACAAACCTTAAGCGAGTCGCCTCTTGGCCTTGACTCAATTCCTCGGGTTCTTTTTCGGTGTTCTTTTCCACTGAAACACACAGTTTCACAGTGTTTCAGTATCATAACTTAGCATAATTCCAAAAATAAATTTAAATTCACTTTTACCTAACTCTAATGTGCTAAACTCGACGTTCTTTAAATTTTGTGTTTTGAGGTTACTATTCACTACACTATTCAAGTCAATTTGTTGACTTTCTAAGGCTTAATAGGTATGGGAATTTCAACTTCACCCACATACCACATTTTGGTCATTAAATTTGTTAGTTTTGGTTGTTTACTCAAATTCTAAGTCTTTTAGGCAAATTTGCAAATTTTCAGTTTTGGTGTCTTAAGTTGCACTGTTCCATTGGTCATTTTTCTGTTAGAATTTGGCAAAACCTCCTTCACAGAAAAAGTTCCCTATTGTCTTAAGTTTATTCTCCTTTTTGAATCACTCCAATTGGAGTTTTGTAGCTCAAGTTATATTCATTTGAACCATGGCTGCCGGATTAGACTTAACCCAGATTTCTGGGCAAATTTTGGTTCTGGCAGTTTTAGGTCACCAATTTGGGGTGGCCAAATGACTTGGTTAATGGCATAATTTGGGTTTGTGTTCTTCATGAAAGTTTTAGGTCTATATCTCAACTGTCCATTGGTAAAAGTTCAGGTCATTTAGACTTTCCTAACTCAAGTTATGGCCAAATGAACAAACACTGTTAATTTGATCAGTTTGTACAGGGCAGACTGAGAATTTTCGGATTTGGTCAATTTGTTCACTAGGTTTTGTTCACTTTTTGGGTATGATTCCTAAATGAAAATTGTGTTATTTTGTGTCTATTTTCATTCTCAATTGGTCTCATACCAATTGGACTTGTAAATTTTCAGTTTTGGTCCCTCAAAGGAACCTTGGTCCTACTACCTGCAGCATGACCACATTGAATCCGAATTTAACCTCAATTCAAACACTTCCAATACACTTCATTTGGTCCCAAATGACCATTTCTCACTTCAAACTAGGTCAATCGCATCATCTCACCATTTCTCCAAATTTTGTCTCCTAAACCCTAAGTGCAAAACTCTAATTCATACTAATTGTTACATTTGATTGATTCAACACATCTTAACATACTCTTACAACTCATTCAAGCATTCTAACAAGTTTAATGCAATCGAACTCATGCAATTCATCCCCCTTCATTGGCTGGCCAAAATCCTTATGATCCCTTATCTTATCATTTTGTTTCAACTTTCATCAAATTCCAACTTAATACAAGTATTTAATCATTAATATAAAGAAAAATTTAAGAGATAAACACTAACCTTGCTTGGAGGGTTTCTAAGCTTTCCTTTCTTCAAGTCTTTCTTCTTCTTTTAGCTCTCTAATGCTTCCTTAACATGTAAAGAGAATTTTTAATGTTGGGACTTTGTGAATTTATGGAAGAAAGTAGGGAAATTCAAGCTTTCTATCTCTTAAAAATGGTGGAACAATGTGAGTGAGAAGGAAGAGAAAGATGGGGCGGCAAGGATATGAGGAAGATAAATTTTTTCTTTTTTTTTTTCTTTTCTTTATGTCTTTTGTCTTATGGAAGACCAAAAATCAAATTAATTAAATTTATTAATTATAATATTTATGGCATGATGCATGATGTCATGCATGATGTCATCTCCCTTCACTTTTTCATTTTCTTTTTTTTTTCATTTATTTTTCTATTAGTTCGTTAATTTAATTCCCGATTCTGAAATTTTTTTTCTCCGATTTTATTTGACATTCAAGTTAGGAGTAAGCTCTCGAGGTTAATTGACTAAATTGCCCCTCGCCGGTTCAACCCGGTTTGCAAATAATTCAATATTTATTTTGGCTCCCTGACCTAATTATTTGACTGGCTTAACAATTCTTTTTTGTGATTTTCTCTTTTCCACTATGTTCACAATAGTCTTAAGGACCGCAGCATCACATTTTACGTTTCGAAATTTGAGTTTAAATTGACTTCACAACCCTTCATGAGAAGGTCACCCATCGCTGTGACTCTTGGCTCATTTAACTTCTTATGTTTTGTTTTTCTTATTTATACTTACCTAATTGACAATTACTAATTATTTGGGTTTAAGGCTTGTCTAGTTGTCTTGAGTGTAGTTCTAATCCCCTTAATTGTCCGGACCGACACCGGTCGCCGGAACAGTGAAATATACCAGGCTATACAAATAGGGGTGTTACAGCCAACACCAAAACCCCCCTATTTGTTAACCTATTCGTATAATCACATACAATCAACACATAATTCCATTCGGCCATAGCTAAATTCATCAAGGGAGGGTTTTTCTTACCCAAAATCAATTGAATCTTCCCTTAATTTTTCCCAATTCAATTAGGTCAATAAGGGTTTAGGGCTTTCCTTGCACCAACTTCAAAACAATAAATCCCCAATTCAATTCTCAACATGAAATTGAAAGAGAAGTCAAAAAGAGAGGAAAATCATTAGCCTTTTACCTCAAATCAATTTGGCACTTCAAGATTTACTCTCTGCAATATGTTTTCTTCAATTTTCTAATGCCAAGAATTGATTAAATCAAAACTTAGGGAAGTGGGGAATTCGGCTATAAGGGAGTAAGGGTTTTGCATGTTTTTCCTTTGTTTGATTGAAGAGAAATTTGATGGTTTGAGAGTGTAGGTTTCAGCTTGGGTAGAGATAATAGGGTTTGTGGCTGAAGTGTTTAGTTTATTTAGATTTTATTAATAATGGAATGAGGGAAAAATGTAATTAGGGTCAAAATAGTTTAATGGGCTCAACACACTCACCCCTTACTAAAAGAAAATCGGCCAAGTTATAAAAATTCTTGGGCTTAATTTTATTTATCAATTTGTTAAATCCTAAACAACCACACCCCCCCCCCCCCCCTTTTTTTTTAAGAGTGGCAGCTAAATTCATAATTTCCCTCTAACTTTCAATTTACACATTCCTGACACAATTACATTAATTAACTCTCCAATTAAGTAATTAACATTAATTATGGAATAATTAAATTAATTTCTAATGCAATTGAATAAAATTACTCAAATTAACTCAATTTCATGAAAATTAATCCATTTACAACTAGGGCATAAGTGAGGGCATTACAATTCTTCCCCACTTAGGATATTTTGTCCCCGAAGTAGAAATTACCTCCATTCGCAAATAAATGGGGGGTACTGAGCTCTCATATCATCCTCTTGCTCCCAAGTTGCCTCCTCTCCAGAACAATGTCTCCTAAGTACTTTTACTAACTTAATCCATCGGTTCCTTAACCCTTTTGCATCATGAGCCAAAATCTAAACCGATTCCTCATCATATGTCATATCCGGCTGAACCTCAATCTCCTCAATTGAAAGCATATGTGAAGGATCCGACCACTACCTCCTGAGTATTCAAACATGAAAAATATTATATATCTTCTCAAACTCTGGAGGTAATACAAGTTGATAAGCAATTGGGCCAACCGTCTCCAGCACCTCATATGAGCCAATAAACCTAGGGCTAAGCTTGCCCTTTCACCCAAACCTCATAATTCACTTCCACGTCAACACTTTTAGAAATACCTTGTTACCGACCTTAAAATCAATCTCTCGCCTCTTCAAATCCACATAAGACTTTTGACAATTTGAGATGGCCTTCAGCCTGTCCCAAATCAACCTCACTTTATCCTCATTCTACTGTACTAACTCAAGACCCAATAATTTTCTTTCTCCTACCTTATCTCAGCATAGTGGAGTCCTACACTTATGACCATACAAAGCCTCATAAAATTACATCGTTGAAGGAGTGGAAGCATGAAAATTATCAGATTAGAACATTAAATTCAAAAATTTTCTTCTAGGGTCTCATGCATCATGCAAGATTCATTATGTACCTAATTGATTTCAATGTTTAATTGCATATTAAAACACTTTTAATATGTATTAGGATCTACATTTGCCATTTAAGATTTTAGAATTAATAAATTAATTCATTAGAACACTGGATTAATATAAGAATATGTGCACTAACCTTTTGATGCACTGTAGATATGATTGGTACCTTTGTGAAGCACCTAGCACCCCAAATGTTGTCCCTCTAGCTTGTCCACACCAAGATCACTAATGGTAGCCCCTTGAACAGCTTTTCAAGCCTTGCCAACCAATTAGAAATTAGGGATTTGTCTTTAGAGAGGTTGTTGATGTATATAGGACATTAGAAACAATTTCTAGCAATTTTAATTCAAAAGAATATGGACCATTCTCTTTGAATTGATGAGAGAAGAAGAAGAAGAGAGGAGGATAGCTTCATGGGTGGCGGCACCTATGAGATAAAAATTAGAATGTAATGTTTATTCTTTCATTCTTTCCCTTTTATAATTAGGTCATTACTTAAAACCCTTGCCACATGTCATCTTCTAATTGCATCTTAATTTTAATTGACCTAATCACATTAGCCAAGTGTCAAAGCTAGGTTTAATCTTGACTTTGATCATCATACATAATAGGAAGACAAATGACAAACCATGATGCCACATGTCACCATCTCATGGTGCCACATGTCACCATCTCATGGTGCCACATGTCACCTTGTGAAATGACCAAATTACCCTTGTGTTGTAATTTTGAGTTCTCAATCCAAAATAATTATTTATCCTCTTCTAATCAATTTATATCAAATATAAATTAACTAATTAATCTCTATTAATTAATTTCTCATAATTGAATTCATATTTAAACACTTTAAATATAAATTTAACTTATACTATACATCTAATAACCTAGATTTAGTTTCAAGCCATGCTAGGGACTTTGTAATCTAATTGCAAACCAAACCTATTTAATTAATCAATTAAACTCTTTAATTAATTAATTAAATCACATTTAACTTGGTGATTACTTGTGTATGTGTGTGACTCACTAGGCTCATCACTAATTGGCAATGAGATATGACATCAACTCTTAATATCATCAGAACTTTTTCTTACCATAAATGATTTCTCTAAATCATTTTAGGCACCTCATAGACCATGGTTAACACCTAGCATAGCATGCCATGGCCACCCAATCAGTAATAAGGAATACCTTAAATGAACCTATAATCATATGTTACCATGCACTAGAATCTCTCTATTATAAAATCCCAATTCGAGCTGGAGTCATGGTTTATGTCAAACCCCATGTGCCACCTCAAGCTCAAATGCAAGCACCTGTAACACAACCACAGCCCTTGGCTAGGCAATATGAAAAATTAATGAAATTTGGGGCCATCGAGTTTAAGGGCACTATGGATCCACTAGAGGCAGAATAGTGGTTAGAGAAAATGGAACGGGTTTTTAGAAAGCTACAGTATGTAGAAGAGCTGAAGTTCGAGTACTCTTTTTTTTTTTTTTTTTTGCAAGGGGATGCATATGAATGGTGGAAGACCATCCCCCACAACCTGGTTGAGCCACCTGTGCTGACATGGACAAACTTCCTGAGGGAGTTTAGGCAGAAATGCGTTCTCGATGCTTATGTAGATATGAAATTACAAGAATTCTTGAGCTTGAAGCAAGGGGACAGAACAATAGCAGAGTATGAGTGGGACTTTTCAAGGCTAAGTTATTATGCTAGAAGCTTAGTCTCCACCCCCAGAGACAGATGTAAGAGGTTTGAGACTGGGTTGAGGCCTAGCTTAAGGATGCAAGTTGTGGGCTTCCGACATCAGAATTTCTCTGAGTTGATCTCACAGGCCCTGGAACTGGAAAGAATAGAACTAGAAGGGGTCATTAAGAAGGGAACATAAGAGAAAGAGAAGACTGAAAAGGCTACGGGTCAGGCTACTGAGAGTGGTTCTGGGAAGAGGAAACAATTTGGGGGATCCAGCTCTCGCAGATCTGTAGAGGCAGATACTCTGGCCAAAGACCACCCCGGTCTGGTCAGCAGACCTAGCAGGCATCTCGAGGAGCTTTATTAGTCCAGCAGTGTGAGACTTGTGGTAAAACACATGGTGGGGTGTGTTTCAAGGCCACAGGTGCATGTTTCAACAGTGGAGGGAGCAAACATTTTGCTAAAGATTATACTAGTCTATGCCGATCTGGACCTTCTGCTACATCTGAGGGATCAATCCAAGTCTCTACACCTAGAGGGTCACAGCCAACTGGTCGAGGTAGAGGCAGAGGTAGGGTTAGCACTCATAGAAGTCAGGGTACTGTTAACTAGCTAGAACCAAGTGGTGCACCAGCTAGAGTCTATACCATGAAACATAGAGAGGAGGCTGAAACATCAGATGTAGTAGCTGGTATTTTCTCTATCCTTGACCAAGATACATATGTGTTGTTTGATCTTGGCTCCACACATTCATATGTCAGTGCTAGTGTGATGTGTTCTACTACTATCCAGTGTGTACAAATGGACTATGATATGCTAGTAACTAATCTATTAGGTCAGGAGGTTAGGGTCAATAGAATCTATAGAGACTGTCCTTCGGTGATCCAAGGACATGTTTTTCTGTCAAATTTGATTGAAATGCCCTTCAGAGATTATGATATTATCTTGGGCATGGATTGGTTAGCCAGGCATCATGCAATGATTGACTGTAAACTGAAGAAAGTCACTTTTGGTCTCCCTCTGCTGATGTAGTAATACATGGGGAGAGGCAGTTATTACCATCAAACATCATTTCAGCTGCACTGGCCAGAAAAATGATTAGGAAGGGGTGTGAGGTGTACTTGGCACATGTGATAGACACCCAAGTGGGTAGTCTAGCATTGAGAGACATCCCCACAGTATGTGGCTTTTCGGATGTGTTCCCTGATGAATTGCCAAGATTACCTTCGGAAAGAGAGGTGCAGTTTGAGATTGATGTTATGCCTGGTGTGGACCCAATCTCCATAACACCATATAGAATGGCACTAGCAGAACTAAAAGAATTGAAAGTGCAGTTGCAAGAGGTGCTTGACAAGGGCTTCATCCGCCCTAGTGTGTCACCTTGGGGAGCGCCAGTGTTGTTTGTAAAGAAGAAGGATGGCACTCTCCACTTATGTATTGACTATCGGCAATTGAATAAGGTGACAATAAAGAATAGATATCAATTGCCCCGCATTGATGATTTGTTTGATCAGTTGAGGGGTGCAGCTGTGTTCTCCAAAATTGACCTGAGATCAGATTATTATTAGCTAAAAGTACATGAGCAGAGTATTTCTAAAACTGCCTTTAGAACCCACTATGGCCATTATGAGTTCTTGGTTATGCCATTCGGGTTAACTAATGCTCCGGCTGCTTTTATGGATATGATGAACACTATTTTCAGACCATACCTCGATCAGTTTGTTGTGGCATTCATAGATGACATATTGGTCTATTCGAGAAGTGCAGAAGAGCATGATAGACATCTGCGGATTGTACTACAAACTTTGAGGGAGAAACAGCTCTACGCCAAATTGTCGAAGTGTGAATTTTGGCTGAAGGAGATATCCTTTTTGGGGCACATAGTATCAATAGAAGGTATTAAGGTAAATCCTAGCAAGATAAAAGATGTCCTTAATTAGAGACCACCCAAGAATATCACTGAGATTCGCAGTTTTCTGGGGTTAGCTGGATACTACCGCCGTTTTGTGAAACGGTTCTCCATGTTGGCATCTCCATTGACCAAGCTTCTTAGGAAAGATGTGAAATTTCACTGGATGGATAAATGCCAGCAGAGTTTTGATGAATTGAAGAGGTGTTTGACTGAGGCTTTAGTCCTAACTTTACCTACACTGGGTAA
The DNA here is from genome assembly GCF_030052815.1 of Hevea brasiliensis. Taxonomy (NCBI): domain Eukaryota; kingdom Viridiplantae; phylum Streptophyta; class Magnoliopsida; order Malpighiales; family Euphorbiaceae; genus Hevea; species Hevea brasiliensis. Next base: position 40,005,221 of record NC_079498.1, read on the forward strand.
AGAATATAAAGTTTATAGTGATGCTTCTCACAATGGGTTAGGCTGCGTATTGATGCAAGATCGAAATGTCATTACCTATGCATCACGCCAGCTAAAATCACATGAGAGGAATTATCCAACACATGACTTGGAACTAGCAGCTATTGTATTTGCTCTTAAAATCTGGAGACACTATTTATATGGGGAGAAGTGTTACATCTATACAAATCATAAGAGTTTGAAGTATCTGGGCACTCAGAAGGAGTTGAATTTGAGAAAGAGGATATGGTTAGAGTTGATAAAAGAATATGATTGTCTGATAGACTATCCGCCAGGGAAAGCTAATGTTGTGGCTGACACCTTAAGTCACAAGACTATGACAAGTCTACGGGTTACTTCTTTGTCTATGGTATATGAGTTGAGATCATTACATACTAGCTTAGAGATTAATGAGGAGGGGCAGACAGCAGTTGCATGGCATGTATAGTTAGTGTTGATTGATCGATCGTAATGACCGCCGTAATGATCGAAGTATCGTAAGTCGTTAGAAGAAGTCCGGCAGGGCAAGAAACCAGAATTCTCAATAAGAGATGACAGTCTACTGCTACACCAGGGCAGAATGTGTGTTCCTAATGATGTTGATTTGAGGCAGATCATTTTGAAAGAAGCACATGAGTCTCCTTTTGCCATGCACCTTGGTGATACAAAAATATATAGAGGGCTAAAAGAGCATTACTAGTGAATGAATATGAAAAGAGATGTGGCAGAATTTATTTCCAAATGCCTAACTTGTCAGCAAGTAAAGGCAGAGCATCAAGTACCCGCTGGGTTGTTACATCCACTACTAGTACTAGAATGGAAATGGGAAGGAATAACAATGGATTTTGTGATGGGACTTCCGAGGACACAGAAGCATCGTGATGCAGTATGGGTCATTGTTGACAAACTGACCAAGTCTGCTCATTTTCTGCCAGTACAGATGGACTAAAATTTAAAAAGATTGGCCAAGTTATACATTGATGAGATAGTAAAACTGCATGGAGTTCCAGTATCCATCGTATCTGACCAAGAACCTAGGTTCACTTCTAGATTCTGGGGTAGTCTTCAAAGAGCCCTAGGAACTAGATTGAACTTCAGTACGGCATTCCACACACAGACAAATGGCCAGTCTGAGAGAGTAATTCAAATCTTGGAGGACATGCTACGGGCTTGTGTGATTGAGTTTGAGGGCAGTTGGGACACACACTTGTCTTTGATTGAGTTTGCTTACAACAAAAACTACCAATCAAGCATTGGAATGCCTCCATATGAAGGTTTGTATGGTAGAAAATGCAGAATTCCCCTGTGTTGGGATGAAGTAGGTGAAAGGAAGATGATTAGGCCTAAAATTGTTCAGCAAACTGGGGAAAAGATCAGGGTGATCAGAGATCGACTTAAGACTGCATCAGACCGTCAGAATTCCTATATTGATTTAAAAAGAAGGGATATTGAGTATGCAGTGGCTGAAAAGGTATTCCTCAAGGTTTCCCCTTGGAAGAAAATCATGAGATTCGACAGAAAGGGGAAACTGAGTCCTTGTTTTATTGGGCCATATGAGGTTCTGGAGAGAGTGGGTCCTTTGGCATATCATTTGGCACTACCCCCAGAGTTAGAGAAGATACATAATGTCTTCCATGTGTCCATGTTGAGGAGCTATCGATCAAACCCATCTCATGTACTACTAGTGAAAGAAATTGAAGTGAATCCAGACCTCACATGTGAAGAAAAATCAATAGAGATTCTAGCTTATGAGGTGAAGCAGCTACGGAACAAGCAGATACCATTGGTAAAAGTGCTGTGGAACCATCATTCGGGCCAAGAGGCTACTTAGGAACGAGAGGAGGACATGAGGAGACACCACCCACAGCTGTTCAGAAATTGATACCAGGAAAAATTTCAAGATGAAATTTATTTTAAGGAGGGGAGAATTATAATACCCCTATTTGCATAGCCTGGCATATTTCACTATTTCGGTGACCGGTGTCAGTCCAAACAATTAAGAGAATTAGAACCACATCTAAGACACCTAGTTAAGCCCTGAACACAAATAATTAGTAATTCTTAATTAGTTAAGTATAAATAAGAAAAACAGAATACAAGAAGTTAAATGAGTCAAGAGTCATAACGGTGGGTGACCTTCTCGGGAATGACTATGAGGTCGATTTAAACTCAAATTTCGAATCACAAAATATGATGCCGTGGTCCTTAGGACTATTACGAACACAGTGGAAAAGAGAATCACAAAAAGAGTGGTTAAGCAGGTCAAATAATTAGGTCAGGGATCCGGAAGAAATATTAAATTATTTGCAAACCTGATCGAACCGGCGAGGGGCAATGTCGTCCCTCCCTCTCTCTCTCATCTCTCTCATTTCTTTCATCTTCCTCCATTGAAGCTCATTTAAAAGCTTCTTAAACCCCAAAATTTGGCCATAAAGTTTATAGATTTCTTAGGTAAAACTTGTAGTTGAGTTTTGTTAAGGAGATTGAAAAGAGAAAATTGAAGAAAGCTTGAAGAATCAAGAAGTTAGAAAGCTCCATTTGAGGTAAGAAATTAAATTGAAATTTAATATTTAAAATACATGTTTTGAGTACTTTAACTTAGATTTCATCCTTAAAATGAAAAGAAAACAATTGTTGAGGGACTATATATGAATTTGGCCAGTAGTAGTTTAGGGTTGGAATGAATGATTTTGGTGCAAATAATGAAGTAGTTAAGTGTAAATGAGTGTATAGATACTAAATATGCATTTAGATTTTAACAAATGAGCTAAACATGGAAGTTAGGGTTTTGGACCTAGGGTTTGGGAGATGAAATTTTGAGAATTTGTCAAATGATGTGTTTGACCTTGTTTGAGCTAAAAAATGGTCATATATGACCAATTGTGGTGTGTTGGAAGTGTTAGAACCAAATTGAAATTCGGATTGGATATGGTCATTCTGTAGGCAACAAAACCAAGGTCCCTTTTAAGGACCAAAACTAAAAATTTACCAACCTAATTGGTGTGAGGCAAATTTGGAATGAAACTAGACACAAAATGGCACATTTTTCATTAAGGAATTATGCTCAGAAAGTGACCATAGCATAGTGAACAAATTAGCCAAATCCGGAATTGAGTGTTCTGCCCTGTACAAAAATGACCAAATGATGTTCATTTGTCCATAACTTGGGCTAGGTAGCTCCAAATGACCTGAAATTTTACCAGTAGAAAGTTGAGACATAGCCCTACAACTTTCATGAAGAACACAAACTCAAATTATACCCTTAAATAAGTCATTTAGCCACCCAAAATTAGTGACCTAAAACTGCCAGAATCCAAAAATTGCCTAGAATTCTGGGTAAAACCAAATCCAGCCAGCCATGTTCAAATGGCTATAACTTGAGCTACAAACTCCAAATGGAGTGATTCAAAAAGGGAAATAAAGTTAAAACAATAAGGAACAACTTCTATGACGAAAACTTAGCCAAATTCTAACAGCAACATAACCAATGGAACAGTGCAAAACAGGACACCAAAATTGAAAATTTGAAATTTGTGCCTAAAAGACTTAGGATTGAAGAAAATAACCCAAACCAACAAGTTAGGTAACTAAAATTTGGTATGTAGGTATAATTAGATTTCCCATACCTATTAAGTATAAGAAAGTTAATATTTTGACTTGAATAGTACCATGAATGGTAACCTCAACATAAAAATTTTCAAGAATATAAGTTTAAGCATATTGGGGCTAGAATTGAACATATATGAATTAATTATTGGAATTATTATGAGGCAAAGATACTGAGACACTATAAATTTCGTGTTTCAGCTAAAAAAGACTCGGAAAGTCTAAGGGACTGAGTCAAGGCCCAGAGGTTACTCATGTCAGGTTTGTGCATATTAAATCTTATTTCATCATTTTCTTATTACCGATTTGATTGGGTATGATTTATAAAAATTTGGTGTTAATCATGAATTATGTTGCCACTTTGTGAATGAAACTATGGCTTTGGAAATTTATCGGATTTCTCATGAATTATTTGAATAAAATGTTTGAAATTGATTTTTTATCCATACTTAGCATGACAGTGCCTTATTATTCCTCCTCCATTTATGGGGTTAAGATCGATTATTTTCCTCCCTCTCTGGTTTACCAGTTGAGGTTGTAGATCGGATGAGTGCTCATTAGCTAGCTAGCCACCTCCCTCGTTGATTTCGATTAGTGGGGTTGTAGATTGATTTGTCGTGGTGTACAATGCGTCATTGATCGGAAATTTTGTGTCATGGCTTAAGTTGTATATGAATTGGCAACACTATGTTTATTAAATTGTTTGACCAAAATTGTGTTATAATGAGTTTTGATAATTTGCAAAATATTTAAATTGTGATTTATCAATGAATGTTATATGTACTGCATTTCAAATTTTTATTGTGTACCACTGAGTATTTTTATACTCAACGATAGCTTATTTTGCTGTCGCAGATAAGGGCAAGGAGAAAGCAGCAAGGTGAGCTGTTGAATTGACAAGGATTTCACTGATCTTTTTGTACGGGTATTTGTTTATACCCTTGTAGTTATTTGATGTAAATATTGTAATGTCATATGTATTAATGTAAAGTTGAGCAGTTGTACAGTAAATTGTAATATTGTTATTTTGGATTTTCTTTTTGTAAATTAAGATCTGTATTTGTAAATTAAGTACTATATGCAATGTGAATGAATTTATGAAGTATTTGAGATGACAAACTTTGGTTGAATTATGGACTTAAATTGAATTGTGTTGACTTGAGTCATTTTGGTGGTTGGGAGTTGTGGAAACAATTATTGGAAGTGTTTTTATAGGTTTTTGAAGAACTGTTTTCTCAAAATACAAACAGCACTCTGTCGAAATTTTTCTAAAATTTACGGACAAATAAAAATAGACAAAAATTTTTACTAGTTTTGAAACTTCAATTAAATATTTTTAATTCCTGCTAAAATGCTCACCACTTCCAAAAAGTAAGAAAATAGTTTTAAAAACCCTTGTAGGGCACTTAATGAGTTATCGGTAGGTGAAGTTCGGTAGTTCATTAGGTATTCTACGGGATCATGTTATACCTTACAGAGGGGTAAGGTGTGACAGCAGGATTCACAAGTTGGTATAGGTTCAAAACCCAATGAGGATAAAATCTCCATTTTCTCCAGTTTTGCAATCATATCTTCTGCAACATGACCTAATCTTAAGTGCCAAATATATTTTGAACTTGAGTTGATTTTCATCATGGCATTGCATTCTTTTAGATTGCTTGCATTAGATTTGTATTTAACATTATTATCTAAATAATAAAATCTATCATGCATATAACCCAAACCAACATATTTATTTCCAAAATAAATATTGCCAACATCATTTATGAACTGAAATTCATAACCATCTCTAGTCAAACTAGATATAGAAATGATGTTCTTAAAAGTATCAGGTACATGCAAAACCTTATTTAAATATAAAACATGTCCACACATGTATAAAGATTTAGATCCTATGGCTAAAGCTTCAACAATTGAGCCATTGCCAACCCGGAGTCTAATATCTCATTATTGCAAGCTGCTACTACTTACTATACTTTGGGCATTTCCTTTTCCAGTGCCCATCCATCTGGCAATGGAAACACTTTCCTTTGCCTCCATTAGCTTTGGTCTTTCCTTTATGTTTAGCTATCTTCTTGGAAGGACCAGGAATTTGAGGTTTCCTTTTCTTATTGCTCTTCTTCTTGTTGGACTTTCTAGCAAAAGAAGATGCAATCAAAGCTACCTCTTTTCCTTTATTGCCCAGCATATTCTTTTGGACAATAACCAGCATGTTAAGTAAACCAGCTAAGGTGTATTCCTGTTTAGTCATATGGAAATTTGTCACAAAATTCCCAAATAACTCAGGAAGGGACTGAAGGATCAAATCCGTTTGTAGTTGGAAATCCATGTTAAAGTTAAGATGTTCCAGCTGCTTAATTAGCCGAATCATCTTGTGGACATGATCCCCAATCTTCTGTCCCTCAGACATCCTCATGCAAAATAGCTGTCTAGATATCTCATACCTAGCATTCTTGTTGTGCTCACCATTCAACTCTTGCATGTGAAGGAGGATCTCACTTGCATATTGCATATTTTCATGTTGCTTCTGTAACTCATTACTCTTAGAAGCAAGCATGTAACACTTGGCTCTCATATCATGCTCCTTCCACTTGTCCAAAGTTTCATGTTTCTCATGAGTTGCCTCTGGAGGTAAGGGACTAGGAACCTTTGAGTCTAGAACATATCCAATACATTCTAAGTTCAGGACAAGTTTTAAATTTCTTAGCGAACCTGAAAGATTAGGTCCTGTCAACCTATTGTGATCAAATATGCTTACAAGGATATTGGATGGTGATGGTTATTGTGTGCTCATTATTATCAGAAAATTAACTGCAAAAAATAACCAGATTAATTAGTAAATGTATCATGTAATTAACCAAAATGATTATGGTCTTTTAATCAAATTGGTCCTCCCACTAACATTGCCATTTAAGATTTTAGAATTAACAAATTAATTCATTAGAACCCTAGATTAATACAAGAATATGTGCACTAACCTTTGTGAAGCACCTAGGACTCCAAATGTTGTCCCTCTAGCTTGTCCACACCAAGATCACCAATGGCATCCCCTTGAACAGCTTCTCAAGCCTTGCCAACCAATTAGAAATTAGGGATTTGCCTTTAGAGAGGTTATAGATGTATATAGGACACTAGAAACAATTTCTAGCAATTTTAATTCAAGAGAATATGGACCATTCTCTTTGAATTGATGAGGGAAGAAGAAGAAGAAGAAGAAGAGAGGAGGATAGCTTCATGGGTGGTGGCACCTATGAGATAAAAATCAGAATGTAATGTTTATTCTTTCATTCTTTCCCTTTTATAATTAGGTCATCACTTAAAACCCTTGCCACATTTCATTTTCTGATTACATCTTAATTTTAATTGACCTAATCACATTAAGCCAAGTGTCAAAGCTAGGTTTAATCTTGACTTTGATCATCATGCATGATAGGAAGACAAATGACAAACCATGATGCCATGTGTCACCATCTCATGGTGCCACATGTCACCCTGTGAAATGACCAAATTATCCTTGTGTTGGGTAATTTTGAGTTCTCAATCCAAAATAATTATTTCTCCTCTTCTAATCAATTTATATCAAATATAAATTAATTAATTAATCTCTATTAATTAATTTCTCATAATTAAATTCATATTTAAACACTTTAAATATAAATTTAACTTATATTATACATCCAATAACCTAGATTTGATTTCAAGCCATGCTAGGGACTTTGTAATCTAATTACAAACCAAACCTATTTAATTAATCAATTAAACTCTTTAATTAATTAATTAAATCATATTTAACTTGGTGATTACTTGTGTATGTGTGTAACTCACAAGGCTCATCACTAATTGGCAATGAGATATGACATCAACTCTTAATATCATCAGAACTTTTTCTTACTATAAATGATTTCTCTAAATCATTTTAGGCACCTCATAGACCATGGTTAACACCTAGCATAGCATGCCATGGCCACCCAATCAGTAATAAGAAATGCCTTAAATGAAACTATAATCATATGTTACCATGCAGTAGAATCTCTCTGTTATAAAATCCCAATTCGAGCTGGAGTCATGATTTTTATCAAACCTCATTTGCTATGAATATTATATTCTCTTTTAATTCCAGTTCTTGATTAAAAAGATTTTCTCATCAGAAACTCTTTTCTGATTAAATCTATCTGTCCTGGCCAGGAACTTGAAACATCAAGAACAATTAAATGAATATAGGATTTTATCCCTATTTACTTAGAGTAACAGATTCCATCTAGATCAACACCTATATCCATATATAACTGGTAGGAGCCAACACATGCCCATATACCCATAAATAGTATAAGTATGAAAGCAGTATCAAACTCAAACCACCTATATACAAGATAACTGTGCTATCTCAGGTCTAAAGATTATATGCACTGATATGATTTATGACAATACATTGACAAGAGTAAACTCTACGTGATTGTCATAAGTGTCACTGGTTTGGCCTACTTATCATGCATAAGTGCCTATCATGTTTGTTATATGGCATGAGACTCACCATTCCATCTTATTTACATTTCATATAAATAACTTAGGAACAAACATGATTACAATCTTTTTGGATAAGTCATGTCCTGTGTGAAGTATTCTCGATTGTGAACCAATTTATGATACTTTGTGCTAGAAATACTGTCACTCATATTCTTAACAACTTAAGAATAGAATTTCTAACAAAATATCAATGGACCTTTTCTATTACACATAAATACATTATGTAATGGAAAAGTGAAATTGCCTTTTATTAATAAAATATATACTAGATACATACTAAATGATATGTTCTAGGATATACTACTAACAATCCCAATATCATTTGGTAGCTATTATTATATGTAAACTCCACCTACGGCAGGTATCTATCCCAGCTACCCTCAAAATCCATAATACAGGCTCTCAACATATCTTCCACAACCTGAATGACTCTCTCAGATTGACCATCTGTCTAAGGATAAAAAGCAGTGCTGAAATTGAGTATAGTCTCTAGAGTCCGATGTAAGCTACCCCAAAACTTGGATGTGAACTGAGGATCTTTATCAGAAACACTAGAGACTAGCACTCCATGCATCCTTACAATCTCAGAGATATATAGATTAGCCAACCTCTCCAAAGAGTAATTAACTCTGATCAGTAAGAAATGAGCCAATTTAGTAAGGCGGTCAACAATCACCCAAATAACATCATACCCTCTCTAAGTCAATGGAAGTCTAGATACAAAGTCCATAGTCACACATTCCCACTTCCATTTAGGAACAAACAATGGCTGCAACAGAGCTGTAGGAACCTGATGCTCTGCCTTAACCTATTGCTATAGAAGACAGTTAGCCACATACTCTGCTATGTCTCTTTTCATCCCCTTCCACCAGTAATTCTCTTTCAAAGTCTAATACATTTAGGTCCCACCAGGATGTATAGCGAAGGTGAAACTATGTATTTCTTTCAAAATCTATTCCCTCAACTCAGGAACATCTGGAACACAGATCCTACCTTGATAAGTAATAAGGCCATCCTCTCTCAATGCATGCTCAGATTGCTCACCATTTTTCAAGTCTGCCAAGAACTTCACGAATTTCCCATCCTTCCTTTGGGTCTCCATCAGCTTATCCATAAGAATAGGTCTAACACTCATCTGTGCTAGAATGACTCCATCATCCAGAATCTGCAATTATGCCTTCAAGGGCCTCATCTCCAACAACAGTGGTAGTGAGAAAGAAATCAGTCTAGCCATGGACTTGCAATTCAAAGCATCAGCCACCACATTAGCCTTGCCTGGGTGGTAATCGATGACACAGTTATAATTCTTAATCAACTCAATCCACCTCCTCTGTTTCAGATTAAGTTCCCTCTAAGTACCTAAGTATTTCAGGCTCTTATGATCAGTGTAGATGTAGCACTTCTCACCATACAGGTAATGACTCCATATCTTTAATGCAAATATAATGGCTGCCAGCTCTAAGTTATGAATTGGGTAATTTAACTCATGAGGCTTAAGCTGCCTAGAAGCATAAGCTATAACCTTTCCATCCTGCATCAAAACAGACCCCAAGCCATTGTGGGAAACATCACTATACACCATATAATCCTTCCCTTTAGCGGGAAGTGTAAGAACTAGCGCCTCAGTCAAACAGGCCTTGAGCTTATCAAAACTCTCCTAGCACCGATCACTCCAAACAAACTTGGCATCCTTCCTAAGTAGCTTAGTAAGGGGTGTTGCAATAATCGAGAACCCCTTCATAAAATGCCTATAGTACCCAACCAACCAGAGAAAACTCTGTATCTCAGTCACATTTTTAGGTGGCTTCCACTCCATGATTGCCTTCACCTTCCCAGGATCAACTCTGATTCCCTCTGCTGAAACTACATGTCCTAGAAAGGCTACCTTTTTAAGCCAGAACTCACACTTAGAAAATTTGGCATAGAGTTCCTTCTCCCTCAAAGTCTGTAACACAATCCGTAAATGCCTATCATACTCCCCTTCAAACTTAGAGTATACCAAAATGTCATTGATAAACACAACAAATGAGTCAAGATAGGGTTGAAAAACCCAGTTCATCAAGTCCATAAAAGCTACCGGGGCATTAGTTAACCCGAAGGGCATCACCAAGAATTCATAGTGCCCATACCAAGTCCTAAAAGCAGTTTTGGCAACAACCTGCTCTTTAACTCTCAATTGATAATAGCTCGACCTCAAGTCTATCTTGGAGAGCACCTTCTTCCTTTTCAACTGATCAAATAGGTCATTAATTATAGGCAAAGGATACCTATTCTCGATTATGGTCTTATTAAGCTGTTTGTAATCAATACATAGGAGGCTACCATACTTCTTCTTTACAAACAATACCGGTGCACTCCATGGTGAACTACTAGGTTGAATCAATCCCTTATCCAGTAACTCTTGCAATTACACCTTTAGCTCCTTCAACTTAGTTGGTGCCATCTGATATGGGGTCATAAAAATAGGATTAGTCCCCACAAGAACCTCAACTTGCCTAGTGGGTGGCAAACTGGGCAAATCCTCTGGAAACACATCCTCAAAATCACACATAGTGGGAATGTCTTTTAAACTGGGACTCTTCACACGTGTGTCTACCACATGAGCCAAATATGCAACACATCCACTTCTCAACATCCTCATCACTTGAACTGCTGAAATAATATTAGATGGCAAGGTATGTTTCACTCCCTAAACTACCACATGAGTAAACTCAAGTGCCCTAAATGTCACCCGCTTTAACCAACAATCAACCATTGCATGATATTGGAACAACTAATCCATACCAAGAATCACATTAAAGTCCTAGAACGGCATTGCTATCAAATACAAAGGGAACTCAACACCTTGAATTACTAAAGGGCAGTCTCTATACTCCTGATTAACCACTACTTCCTGTCCTATAGGGCTAGACACTAACACATCATAATCTAACCTAGAAGGTTTCACAGAAGCAGCACAAGATAATTCAGAACTAATGTATGAATGCAAGGATCTAGGATCAAATAATACATGCACATCATGATCAAAAAGAAAGAAAATACTAGCCAAAACATCAGGAGCCTCAGCCTCCTCCCTCTACTTGATAGCATAAACTCTGGCTAGAGCCTGTGAACCCTCAGCTCGACTACTAATTGTAGATGGTGCACCCTATTGGAATCCTCCCCTGGGTCTCCTTACCGATCCATCAGAATGAACTAGAGCAACAGCACGCCTGGCCTATGGGCACTCTTTAGCAAAATGGCCCATCTAACCATAGGAAAAACATCACCATCGGATCCTCTATATTAACCATGGTGTGGCTTCTTACACACCCTACATACTATAATAGGTGCTGGCCTACTCTGGTTCACAATGGGTGAACTAGAATGGGAATGTGTAGGCCTGACAATCTGCCTCTTGGATGGTCCATGTGATCTGAAACTACAAGTCCTCTAAGGATAAGTAGTAGCACCAAATCTCCCTTTCTTCCTAGAGGAACCACCCTGCTCAAATGTCCTCTTACTGAAATCCTTCTAATCAGTTACTTTGTTCTCAATGCCCTCTAACTCCTTAACATGATTCACCATCTCAGCAAATGTGGTGCAACTACTAGCAATGACTAGCTTCTGCAGTTCTTTATCAAAACCATCTCTGAACCTCTTCATCCTCTTCTCTTTAGTGTCTGTTAGACTACCAGCATAACAACTCAACCTGAAAAAGTCATTCTCATGCTCTGCCAGTGGTCGGCCTCTCTGAGTCAGGTCAATGAACTCCTTGAGCTTCGATTCAATAAATACAAAAGATATATACTTAGCCTTAAAAGCAGTGAGGAAATCCTACCAAGTAAGAATAGGAGGTTTAGCACTGATGTTGGGGACCATCTTCCAACAGTCATAAGCATTTCTGTAGAGTAAATACACTGCAAAATCAAATCTCTGGTGGTCATCAGCATGCATCAAATCAAATTCCCTCTCAATGAGCTCTAACCAGTTCTCAGCCTCCTATGGGTCAGTGGTGCCATGAAATTCCAGCACCTCATGCTATCTCAGGCTCTTGTAGTTTGTAGTGTCACAGTTCTGCATGTGGGTCATGACTCTGCTAAGCAATTTAATGACTGGGTCAATTGGAGCCTGATGACCCTGATTCCCTACTTCACTCCCGCTACTGGCTAATGCTGCACGCACATTAGCAGCATTCTGAGCCTCCCCTACTCCCACAACTCGTGGTGCTACACTCTGAACCTCCTCATTCAACTCATTTTAATTGTTCCCAGCCATCTCAACAGCTCATACCTTCAATTAAGAAAAGTTTAAGATCATTAGATTCACTTCACCTCATACCACACTTTAGGGTGTAAACATACTTCACAAGTCCATCCAATAATCGTTTATTGAGTACGCAATTCAATATGATAAAAAAAAATTCATAAAGTTTTTAGGGTAATGCAATAACAGTTTTAAATAAAATCCCCAAAAGATACCCATACGACATCCTGGGATTTCCATAAACCTAGGTTCTGATACCACTTTAACATGTAACATTTGAATCCTATCTGCAGCTAGAATCGAAGTTACATGCTCTCGAAACACACCCAAGGGTATATCCTAAGGGATTGACCACTTTAGAACTCCTTTTAATTATTTAGGTAAGTGTTCCTTAGTATAAAGTAAAACTCATAAGAATTTAAATTAAAACATTCCATGTTATCATAAATCCATTAAGGTCAGTAAAATACATAATAGATAGCAAAAGTCTATCTCAAATCAGTGAACATACAAAAATAAAATCCAGCAGAGTTTCCTCTGTAAAATGGACAAAATACCCGGGTTGCCCCATAGATAACACTCCAAGACTTGCAAAGAAATAATAACCCAAGGAAACCTATGGGGTTTCCAACATAAACCAACCACACAAATACCCAAAGATATTTCGTAAATAGATGATAGTATAAAGATCTCATAAACTCATACTTAATAATCACACTCAATCCAAAATATTAAAGTTGTTTACACCCTCAAAACTTCCAATCAATTACATAGGTTATCATTGTCCTATACAAGAATGTCTATACTGTATGAACTAATCCTATGTAGCCAATTTATTTAATTAAGTCTTCCACCTTCTAGTCGCCTATCAAATGCTGCCTACGCCTTCTACACTGCTCTGCCCTTATCTAGGCCTGCGGACATTCACAAGAACAATTCGCTAAGCAATAATGCTTAGTGTTGTATTTACCCTTGTGTTGTGTGTGGTAATATGCATAGAATGTATATAATATGGCATGCTATAATGTATGGATATAAGATGAGCAAATACCAACATAAAGGCATTTATGATTCATTAAGATATAATCATTATAATATATATACTTATTATGGGTCATACTAATCATAATTCACATGGTAATTGCAAGTCACATACATGAGCACCATTATAATAAGAATTTATGTGTATGATTCCCAATGCCATATGTATGCACCTTTATACTCATTTATAACATCTAGACATGCCAATCTCCATATTATTTCCACACACATATGATATTATCATGTAACACAACCATGTGCACAAATCAACACCTCAAGCGTCATGCCATATTGATTTCCATATAATTTATTACCACAATGCCCATGTCATTTATAATGGTGGTGACAAGTAACACGTCATGGCTTTTAGCTAAGAATTTCCTCCCTTTGATTCCCATCATGGCTCCTTGCTAAATACATGTCATGGCTACATGCCAAGTTATAATCATGTCATGGCCCTAAGCCAAGTAAATCCATGTCGTGGTAATTTAAACCACGTATGTGCATATATAAGTAAATGACTAGTTATTACAAGGGGATATTAAATGCATCATGTTACCATTGATTATCCTTAACATGGGCTTAATTTGGTGTTTCTAGCAATAAATATCATATATGTGGCTATTCATATCATTTACAACTCATTTAACATAATAATGATGCATGCAATGCAATAATCCACATGCAGCATAATTTCTGAAAATTAGCAGTATAACAGTCATCTTGTAAAATATACCATTAATTCTAAAGCAGTCCAATTATCACTAAACTTTACAGAAACATAGCATTATAAGTCTATTTAATTTGCCAACTTGTTTCACCTCAATCCGAATTACAGAACTCCAGTTATGAATTTTTTTAAAGTTGCTGTGCTCTGCTCATAACCTATACAGAGCACTAAAATGTTTTGCTCTCTTTCAGTATGCTATAGTCTGAATTAGCCTTTGACCCAAACTACAAAGTTTTAGGGGGATCTCAGAATTTGAATTCAGACACAAGATTCGATTAAAAATCATTCTTATAGCCCAAATTATAATCAGTTAAATTTGCTATAAAAAAAATAAAGTGTAAATTTTAGCAGTAATACAAAACAGGGCAATAATTTTTCATGAGCAATATGTAATTCAATTCGACTGAATCAGCTTTTCCATAGAACATGAAAGTTTTAGCTATTTGATTGAGTTTCATTTTAGGTATAAGATTTGCATGAAAACCATTTAAATTGACTGAGTTATACCCTCTCCAAGTGGGCTATTCTAGTAGTATTGTAATCAAATTCAAATCAAACAGCATATAAGTAATCAATTTTCACAACAGCACTTATACAATTTCATCAAATCAAAGGCCAAAGCCCAAGGGTAATACACTAACCTATTGAACTTGATTTCTAGCAAATTAAAATCCATAATTTTTCCTCTAAAGATTCAAGTCAATCAGCCAACACCAAAACCCCCCAATTTGTTAACCTATTTGCATAATCACAAACAATCAACACATAATTCCATTCGGCCATGGCTAAATAAAAAATTGCCTATGGAGGGAGTAAGGGTTTTGCTTGTTTTTCCTTTGTTTGATTGAAGAGAAATTTGATGGTTTGAAAGTGTGGGTTTCAGCTAGGGTAGAGATAATAAGGTTTGTGGCTGAAGTCTTTAGTTTATTTAGGTTTTTTTTAATAATAGAATGAGGGAAAAATGTAATTAGGGCCAAGATAGTTTAATGGGCTCAACCCACTCACCCCTTACTAAAGGAAAATCGGCCCAATTATAAAAATTCTTAGGCTTAATTTTATTTACCAATTTATTAAATCCTAACCCCCCCCCCCTTTTTTTTATTTTTAAGAGTGGCGACTAATTCATAATTTCTCTCTAACTTTCAATTTACACATTCCCGGCACAATTACATTAATTAACTCTCCAATTAAGTAATTAACACCAATTATGAAATAATTAAATTAATTCCTAATGTAATTGAATAAAATTACTCAAATAAACTCAATTTCATAAAAATTAATCCATTTATAACTAGGGCATAAGTGAGGGCGTTACATCAGCTTCCTCATCCACAGTATATATCCATTTCACACATCTCACATATCCATGTAATAGATTTACAACTTCAAAAGAAATGAATTATTACAGTCCAAACAAGATTAAAACATTTCTAGCACATGCGAAGCTTCTAGATTAAAAACAAGAAAAGGAAAATACAATTAAATGGTTGCTGATAAACCTGCAAGAAAGGAAGTAGGTTAATCTCAAAGAATCCTCCTGTCATCTGAGGAAAAATAGTTGAACAGGAGTAAGCGTTCGACTCATAGAGTAAGATATTGATTTTAAATATAATTTCTATAACTATGTAAGGCTAATGCATCCCTAAATATGCAATGCAACATATACAAACATATTTAACCAAACTCAAATAATACTTGCACAAAAGATAATTTGGAGCACTTACACACCCGTGTGTCACATCATTGTATATAAGTATGGGAGCTGATCCCCTATATAGCTCTCTTAATCCAGTACCTGCCATTGAGATTAACTCGACTTAGACTTTCTCTTAATAATCCAAATGCAAGGATCAGCGAGATTAACTCAAAGTCATACTCACCCCGACTTATTTATAAAAAGGATTGGGTCTCAGCAAGTCAAGCTCTAGCCATTCTACCCGTCCTACCCATATCCAATATCACACCACATGCACGCTGACACATGCACACAACTCTAAATTACCTTAAGGTGACACACACAACAAGTTCGTCAATTAAAGATGTAATACAAACCATGCCTAAGATTTAGCTATATACATATATTTATAGGTGAATGCACAGACATGCCTTAAATATATAATAATATTAAAATTATAAATAAAAGCAATATCTACTCACATATCAATCAGTAATTATTGTGATAGCTGGGCAAAGGAAGAAGGCTGACTCTGATCAACTAAATAATTTTATTATGAAATTTGTTAGCACTAATACAAAATAAGAGTTTAAAGAGTTAAAAGACACCCTAATTTACATCGAAAAATTTGATAGAGTTTTCCTTGTACCTAGGACTTACTCAACCTGCAAAGTAGCTCAAATAACAGTTGTATAACCAAAGGCCTTAGGCCCACATCTCAATAATATCACACAGCCCCTTCTAGGCCCGCCAAACTAGACAAATCTCAATAATTACACAATTCATTTATAGGACTTAAAACTAACATTTTGCAAAAACAAGCTAAACTAACTTCAAAATTTCTATAATCATGCCCCGTGGTCCTTAACGACACTATTATACTATTGCAAAAGGAATTATAATTTTCTAGCTACCCACGAATATTTTATGAATTTTTTATTATAAACCTAGCACTAGGCAAATAAGACAATTTGAAGTTCGGGTTTACCTATGCTGATTCTGACACTTGAAATGCATCTGGGGCATTTGAAAATGGTGGGATAGACTGTAATCTTGACCCACTTCTAAAGTGGGTCCAGCAGCTCATCTTTCCAATCCAAAAATACAGTATCGATCGCTAGTAAAATTTTCGCAAAATGTGAACACCTACGCGAAGCTTACAACACCAGGAGTTAAAATATAATTTTTTTTAATTAAATAAGCTCAAAAAAGACTTGAAAAAATACAGTAAATTTTGTGGGATTCACCAGAATTTCAGTGTCAAAAAAATTTGAAATTTACGTCGTTGTAAAGCTCTCATCGAGTGGAGCATGCCGGTGGTCTCAGAATTCCCGTGGAATTCCTGATTTGGGGAAAATTTAGCCCAAAAGTAGAAATGGGCTAAAACTTCCCGAGCTTGATTTGGACAAATCGCTCGACGAAAATTTATGTTCTTGGTGTCTTTGGAAAGCTCTCGAAGAGTAGAACACGATTAGGACTGGACCTAATTGGTGGCCGGATCAGCCGGAATCGGGCCGAGAAGTTCAAGAGGTGCGCTCACAAATAAGGAGTTTCAGGCGCATTTTTCTGGAGATTGGGGTGGCAACCAGTGGCGAGGAAGAGACATGGAGGAGCGCAGGCATGTGGGGGAGGACTGGGGGTGGCTGACTGGCAGTGGGGAGGGGAGAGGAGAGATAAAATGGAAGGGAAAAGGGAGATGGGCAAAACACGCAAGGGAGGGAAGAAAAAGAGAAACGAGACCAATTTGATTCGATCAGTCCAGTCTGGTCCGATTCAATTAGGCTGGTTAGATTCAAGGTACCTAAAAATCAATTTTACTCTATTCTGAAACTCAAAACTAGATCTTGAAATTCTAAAAAAATTATAAAAAATTCAAAAAAAATTGTGAAGTCCAAATATATTTTTAAATTTGCCACTTTAAATTAATTTTAAAAAATCGATATAATTTATTATCTCAAAAAAATCAAACCCAATTTTAAAAATCCAAAAAATTTCAATTTAATTTTCATAATATATAATAAAATAAAATATTATAATTTATACATAAAATAATTATTTAAAAATTTAGGATGTTACATTAAACTTGTATATTAGATATAGCAATAGAATAAAAACAGAATTTAGAAATAGATAATACTAATTTTAGCATAAAAAAATTGATACTAAATTTAGCAATGGATTAGATTCATGCGTTTTCAAAATTTAGAAAAGAACTTCAAAATTCGTTTCTAAACTAGAAATATATTTAATTACACTTCTAAATTTAGACTCAAATTATAAAATTTCTTTCTATAATATGGAGATAAAAAAAGATCCAAAATTTATAAATTAATTAGAAACGGACTCAATTCCATTTTTACTTAGAAATAGATTTTCTATAAAAAGTCATTTTTAATTTAGAAATGGATTTAATTTTGTTTCTAATTAGAAATTGATTTTCTAAAATCTAAAGATAAAAAAAAAAACTCTAAATTTTTTTTTTTAATTTAGAAATGGATTTTTTTTTTTTCTAAATTTTTAGAAACAGATTTTGAAATCCATTTCTAAAATACAAAGATAGGGAAAAAAAAAACTCTCCAAAATATAAAGAACGAATTTCAAAATCCATTTACAAACTAGAAATAGATTTAATTTTGTTTTTAAATTTAGAAACGAAGTTTGAAATCCATTTCTATAATGTAGAGATAGCAAAAAAAGTTCTAAAATTTAGAAACGAATTCTAAACTGTATTTCTAATTAAGAGATAGATTTAATTTTGTTTCTAATCAAAGACAAATTTTTTAAAATGTAGAGATATAAATGAACTCTAAAATCCATTTCTAATTTAGAAATGGATTTAATTCCATTTTTAATTAGAAATAGATTTTTTTTAAATGTAAAGATAAGAAAAAAAAAATTCAAAATCTAGAAACGGTCTTCAAAATTCATTTCTAATTTAGAAATAAATTTAATTTTGTTTCTAAATTTTAAATTTTTTTTCTAAAATATATAGATAAAATAAAACTCCAAAAAATTAAAAACGTTCTCTAAAACCTGCATCTAATTTAGAAATGAATTTTAAAATTCATTTTTGTAGAGATAGTAAAAAACTCCAAATTTTAGAAACATACTCTAAAATCTATTTCTAAATTAGACTCATTATATATATATATATATATATATATATATATATATATATATATATATAATCATTTTAAAAATTAATTAACTACACTCATTATTTATATATTTTGAATTATATATTTTGAAAGTGAATGCCACAAATTAAAAAAAAAAAAAATCATCTCCCTCCACCCTTGCCTCGCCTGCATAAAATAAACCAATACTGATGTGGGAACTCAATGCACCTCATAACTCATTAATCATAACTCAATATATATCCATAATCGAATCCTCATCTACATATCCAAGAAGCGACCCCAATTCTGTAACAACCCAAATTTAAAAAAAAAATTAAATAAATAAATAAATTATAAGTAAAATAAAATTAAAATATTATGTTATTAATACTATAAGATTTATTTGAATTGATTTTAAAATAAAGGAAAATAAATAGAATAAATAAATTAAAAATTAAATTAAACATTTAAAATTTAAAATTTTTCCAGGAATGAATCTGGACAACATATCTGTCCAGGTTCATTCGAAAAAAAAAAAAAAAAACACAAAACCAACCCGCCCCCCCCCCCCCCCTAAAACTCTCTCTCCAGTCACTCTCCCTCCCCCCTCCCTTTTTCTTTCGACCGGTGAGCCTCCAGCCACCATGGCCAGCCGACGAGAGGTCCCCCCACCCTGGACGTCGTCGGAGCACCACCAGCCAGCCGGCAACACCACCAGATGCGGCGACAAGAGAGGAAGAAGAGAGAGAAACGAACACGTAAGTGGTCCAACTTCCAAGCGCAATTCCGGCTTCATCCGACGTTCGATCGAGGCGATTCAGGTGGCGTTGAAAAGCTTGCTCCGAGAGCTTTCTTTTGATAGTCAGATGAGTGAGATATGGAGGAGAGAAGTTTTCGGGTTTTTCAAGCTTTTGGATCAGATCTAGGACAATCCGACCTTTGGATTGACGATCCGAGACCACCTATGGACTGAGGGAGAGGAGAAGAACATGATGGTATGATCAGATCGGGCAGACGTCGCCAGTGACCGGCGGCCAACCACCGTGCGTGGTTGTTCTAGCCGTGGCTCTAGCGAGCTTTGGGGATGATTCAACTTCCAAAGGTTTTCTCATGAATTTTTGAAATTTTTGAGACACTGATAAGCTTTGGGTAAGATTATTTTCATTATTTCTTAGTCTGTGGTGTTTAAATACAGTGTTTCTTAAATAGGAAAAATTGAAGAAAAATTCTAAGAAAAATATATGATCAAAGTAAAATTATTTGGAGATGTTCTATGTTATTTGTTAAATTTTTTAGTGATTGTGGAATATTTTTGAAAAAAATATAGATAGATTTTAGATAGATTTTTAGTATATGAGCATATAAAATTATCTAGAATTATGATATTTAAATTTTATATGAATGGTTGAAGCATGAGAATAGAGGTTTAAATATGCGAATATTGAATTGAGTTGAATTAAGAACATGTTAGCTATTGGAAACTTATGGAATTGAGTAATATTCTTGAATAAAATATTCATGGGTGATTAGAAAATTACAATTCTTTTTGCGATAGCTTTATAACTTTATTAAGGACCACGGAGCAAAATTTTAGAATTTTTAGAACTTGTTTGAGTGGATTTTTACAAAATGTCAATTATAGAGACTAAAATATAATTTTTCAAGTTTATGACTATTGATTGTTTTGGAGGGCCCAGGAGGGGCCATATGACGTTGATGAGATAAGATTGTGGAAATTGAGATTTAGAAGTGTTATTTGAATCTTTTTGCAAGTTGGGTAGGTCCTAGGTATAAGGGAAACTCTGCCGAATTTTCAGCATAAATTAGGATTGTCTCTTTAAATTTATTTTTATTTGAATTAACACTAATAAATTCACAATAAAATTATGTAGGTGATCAGAGTCAACCATCTTCCTTCATCCAACATCTACAGTCGCCTTTGGTGTACTGTGAGTAAAATATTAATTTTAATTATAATTTCGATATTATTATATGTTTAAGCATGCCCATGCATCACTTATGAATATATATCTATGTAGTTAAATACTAGGCATAATTTATATTGCATTCTTAATTGATGAAGTGCTATGGATGTTCTTTGTGGTAATTTGAAGCAGTGTGCATGCATTGGCGTGCGTGTGATATGGTATTGGATACGGACAGGATGGGTAGACACGGTTTGAGAGACATTCGCTAGGACCTGATCCTTTATGGATAAGTCAGGGTAGACACGGCTTGAGAGACACTCTCTGGGACCCCGCATTTGGTTTATTAAGCAAAAGTCCGGCTTGAGAGACACTCGCTGATAGAGGCTGGATTAAGAGAGCTGTATAGGGGATCAGCTCCCATATATGTATTGTTTGAATAGTGTTGGGTGTGTGAGCACTCCAAATTGCCTTTTTGCTATTATGATATGATTTGTAACACCCCTTACCCGTCTACAATATAGCCGAGCAAGGCATGTCATACGGAGTGCCGGAGCACTTGATCTTATCTGATTTCATTACAGTTCTTGATTACTTGTTCAAAAACCTTATCTCAAGTTTAGGCTATTTTTGTTTTCTATTCAAAAACTGATCAATTTAAAAAGTCTGAAAATTTTAACAAAAATTCGGCAGAGTACCGGCTGTAATTTGGACTAACAGTTCTTCTGAACCTGCCAAAAACAGTTCTCAATATACTCAACAACTCAAACTCAATAGTCTCAAAAATTTTCAAACATAATGTATCTCAATACAGTATCCAGATTTCTTAGAAACCTCATCAGTTTATCAACATCTCAATATTCACAAGTACAAACTCATTATAACTCAAATTCAATTCACATATTAAAATACTTACTTCCAGTAGCTTCTATAATTCACAGGTTAATTACATGAGTTTATTTTGTACAGGATATACAAATAATTTACAATGTGCTAGGAATGAACAATATACATAACATGTATAAAATGAGCCCTATCTACATGCATTGCTGAGGAGGTGACAACCTTGTACTCTTCTGACACTTCTACAGATCTGGACTCCAAAAATCTCAGTTGACAATCTACTGGTTTTACCTTCAGTACCTGTGCGAGGAAGCAATTCCATCACACTGAGCATTTCCGCTTAGTGGTGCAATAATACAACAAAGAAATAATATATACAAATGAATAAAGAAATAAATCATAATTTGGATACTTAGGAAATTAACTTAATTTAGTATAATATTTCTAGTACTCTGAATACTGATACACCTCACAGACTGATATTTTGGTATTTTATAATCCAGTTATACATTTATTACTTTTTATGTCTTTATTTAGTAATTATTTATTTAGATGTAATTTTATTGCCCCAAGTGACCTAGACTGCTAACTGGAACAAATAACGGGTAATATAGGCACTGGGTATCAAGTACCTCGAGCCTTCACACCATCGGTCACAAAGTGTCTCCCGGTGCGCAGGTATGGCTAACAGACCATATAAATATAGGTATGGCTAATAAGCCATATAAATCATAAGGCACAAGGCCAAGCAAACATCAGAAATCAGATTAGCCAAAAAGGCTATTAAATCACAGGTAGGCATAATAAGCCTAAATCACAGATAGGCGTAAAGCCACAGATATGTAGTACTGCTAACAGGACCCTAATGGCATGCCAAACTATTCAAACCAATCAAACTAGGATACTAGGGCATATATTAATTTTTAGTATATATTTCAGCGTATTTACTTTTTATTGAACACTAGTCAATTCAATAGTCAACTTAAATTGTTGACTTTTCATCACAGTATTTACATTCTCAATTGTTACAAATCAGATTGCTAATCAACTCACATTGTTGACTTCTCATGCAGGATTGGTAAACTAATTTTAATGTTACCAATATGTCACATTTTTCACTTAATACAGGTTGGCATTAGTTCCCAAATTCATTCCCAAGTGTCTTGCATTTTATTGCAAATTGTCGAATTTTGGTATACTATTTTGACCTAGCCGGATGACCTAGTTCCCTTGATTTTTGGGTTCTGGTCAAAATTACAAACTTGTAGATCTATATCTTATTGAACTTTTGCCATAAATTTTAGGTCAATTGGAGTTTACTAGACCAAGTTATGGTCATTTTACTAATGCTGGACCGATTACACTTAAATTGCAAACTTAGGTCACTTTTAGGTCATTTCCAATTATGGCAGGTTTTATATCCAAACTTGTGCAAGCATTTTGACTTACTTATAGTCATTTCTGGGCTTGGTGGTCTTAACCAAGGTTGTAGCCCTATGTCTAAGCTTTCCAACAATATAAATTTTAGGTCATTTGGACCTGTGTACAGGGAGTTATGTCCAATTACGTGATTACTATTCATATGGTCAGATTTTAGGTTTGCAAGGTTGTAATTCCAGATTAGGTCAATTTTCTGGTCACTTTTCGGATAGAATTTTGGTAAGTATCCAACATAAAAGTTGGCACATTTTATGCCTAGTTTTACCTCCAATTAGCCTTATACCAATTGGAGTCACACATTTAGGGTTATAGGCTCAAATGTATACTGCCCTTAACACATTCCTCAAACACAAATCAAATACACATTCAACTTGCTCAACTTTAACTTCCCATACCTAATTCTGATTTTGTACCATACCATATTCATTCATCACATCTTACTATGGTTAATTTGGATAGAATACAAATATCCTCAATACACCAAATGCAACCCTAAGCCACAAAATCCAAATTCAACAACATATACACAAACACACCTAATCATTACATATAATTTCTAATACTAATTTACATACACATTCATCAATCCTTAGTATTATAATTCATCCAACAAATCCATGAAATTAAGTACTCTTCATAGAACCAAAAGGCTGCCAATTTCAAGCTCAATTATCCAAATCTTCAAACATTGTTCAAAGCCCCAATTCACATTGTCAACCTCACATGTACACTTGCAATTAAATTCTAACACTCAGATCATAATAATTAACATCAATAATCAACAATTATAGGCATAAATTAATCCATATTCAAGCTCATCAAGGCTGCCAATTTGACAATTACACTAATCTTCCATGCTTCTTTCAAAACCTCATTCAAGTTCCAAATTTTAACTTGCACGTAAAATTAATTTGCTCAAACATCTAATTACCTCAATCAATATCATTACCCATCCAATTCATATCAAAGTAAATTAAAATCCCTTAATTCCCATGGCTGCCAAATCTAAGATTCACCAATAATCAACCATTTCCTCAATTTTTCTTAACCATTCAACTTGTCTCAACCTCAACACAAAGTTTAATTAAGGGAGATAAGGAAAACTAGCACTAACCTTTGTTTGAAGCTTGCTAAACCTTGAAATTTTCTCTTTTTCTTGCTACCTCAAGCTTTCCCATGGTGTGTAGACTAAGTTTAATGAAGAACTTTTGAAGGAACTAGGGCTTGATCATGGTAGAGTGAAGCTCCATGTAAGGTGCGGCAATGGAGTTTTGTGGGAGTGGAACAATTCGACAAGAAGAAGAAATGCAAGTTGAAGATGACTTTAAGTGGATAAATCTGTCCACTATGGCCCTTTTTATACCCCATTAAATCCTACTTAGTTCTCCACTAATGTTGATTAAAAGTTAAATTAATCCAAGATCCGTTAATTGCAATTATGCCCTCCTTCTTTCCCTTAATGACATTTTATACATAAATTTCATTTTTTTATGGCATTTTTAAAATTTAACACTACTAATTTTTCATGGACATTTAGGTCAAAATCAACTCTAGGTGTCAATTGACCAAAATGCCCCTCTTCGGGTTGTATTTTCAATTTTTCGGTGCTACCGATCAGGTCCTTGACCCGCCGATTTCTTTAATTTTCATTTTTATCTATACTGACATACTAAATTTTTTTTGACATTTTCAATGTCAATTACACCTTATTAGACCTTTAATTTGGTCCCGAAAATATTTTCTAGGATTTCCAGTGGTCCAGGACTAGTCAACGGTCCTCGCTGTAACTTCCTGGTGCAGTCACCCATCACTATGATTTCGGCACGTTTAACCTAATTGCACTTTGTCTCTTTTATTTTCTCTTAATTTTTCTTGTATTTTTTTACCTTGTATTCCATCATTTTATGTCTCCTCACTATCACCAAAATGTAGTTCCAGATATTCTAACAGTCTGTACTCTGGCTCTCCCCATTCTAGCTGTCTGTTCGGATAACCTTAGTCATCAGAACAGTAGTACGTACAGACTACGTATAGTGAGGATGTTACGTGATTTGTATGAAAATTATGATGATGTTGCATTTCACTCCACATGATACATTAACTTTAGATAGCTATAGAGATTATGGTTAAAATTAGTATTTTACTCTCTGAGTCGAACACTCACTCCTGTTCACCTTATTTTTCCAGGCTATAGGAGGAGACCTTTTTCAGAAAAACCTGCTTCTTTCCTTGCAAGTTATCAATAATTACTTAATTGTATTATTATTCTCTAAATTTGTAATTTAGAACTCCGCATGTATTAGTAGTAGCATTAATCTTATCAGGGACTGTATGAATTTAAGTTTTTATATTTATAGATGAAATTTTTTTTGAGTTTTCAATAGTTTATGAATGATGTAGCAGGGTTGAGCTAGGCTCCCCTAATTTTTCTTTCTGATAATTATTGAGTTAAGGTAGCCCAAAATAATATTATAATAGTTTAATTTAATTTATTTTATATGCATGTTGGGCCTAAATTGTGGGCCTGGTTATGGGTTTTGGAAACAGTAGGGCTTACTATGGGCCTTGGGGGCTTTATGCAGGCCCAGGTCCTAGTGCCGGTCCGGCTCATAGGATGGGTCGTGACAAATTTGGTATCAGAGCTTAGGCTTTAGATTCATGGGAAAATATGCACCTAGAGTTGTCACATGTAGAGTATAGGATTATGTTTCGTCTTTTTCTATAATTCTTGGTTTCTAGATTCTGCGTTATACCTCGGGTAATATAAGAGTGCCTCAGTTAGTGTCTTGATTTTCGTGGAGTGCATAGAAATGTGAAATAGATTTAGCAGACATATTGAGGTTTGCCATAAGGATACATACTCCAAGAAATGCTCTGTTTCTGTCAGTATAGGTTTGAGTGTCGTGCCTATATGGTGCAAGGCGAGAGGACATAAAGGTGATTTTTGGCAATATAGTTGCTTTAGATGGGAGGGAGGGTACCACTGCTAGTAGTCATCAGTGGATAGCCCCGTCAAAATAAGTGTATAGTATTAGTGAGTTCAAGAGAGATAAGAGATTCGGGAAATCTAGTATGTGGTACGTACTGTAGTAACTATGCAATGTTCTCGATATTTGTGCTATAAGCTGCAAATTACAGTACTGACATGGGATTATTATGTAGAGCTACGTATTTCCCCATGGTGCACCAGGATGAGGATGTTTACAAATGGCCTCTACTTTGGTACAGTAATACCAGAACAGGGTTCTATTACTGCAAAAGAGTTTGGAAATCCTAAGTAGAGATTTAAAACCCTAGAGCTAAAATATTGAAGGGTCACAGTTGTAAGGTAGCTAGAGTCAGTGACTCAGTTACCCTAGCATGAGTTACAGTTACATCAGGAATTGCTGAAAGACTAGAGGTTTTAGTATAGTCATAAGTTAAAGGTAACACCTATAGGGTGAGGCCATTTGGCCTTTGATATGGGGTCTTAGATAGTTTTGGCATTACAATGGGCCTTTTGCCTAAAGTTTAGTGAAAAAACAATATATAGTATCTTTTTTGTCTATCAACAGGGCACAAGGTACGATTTTTCTCCTTAAAAGGAGACAGGATGCTATGGATGATGTTCATAGCCTGCGAAATGATGCTTTAAGGGGTTTGCAATATTATAAGAGAGTAGATAGCCTGACATAGTTGTGGCAAGGTGGTAGATGCAGTAGCTTTTTTGCAGTCAATTATGATGTAAAGCGGTCTTATTCTTTTAAGAGGGATGGGGGTTTATTACTAATAACGGTGACTGACAAAATAGTGCCCCAGATGGGACTGTAGAGTGTGGTAGAGAGTAGTTGGCTTGGGTATCCTGGAGAGGATACAAGTTCCATTATAGGAATCATATATAATCAGATCATGATGGATGTAAAGCCTTTGAATTGAATGACGGGTTTGGATGCCCAGTATCTTAAGTTTTGGCTAATTGAGTAAACATGAAAATAATAATAATAATAATAATAATAATAATAATAATAATAATAATAATAATAATAATAATAATAATAATAATAAATAAATAAATAAATAATAAAAAATAATAAAATAAAATAAAATAAAATTTGCTGCAGAATCAGTTCTCGATGTAGTAAGGGTATTATGTAGGCTAAAGGATAGGAATAGAGATCACACAATAAATGTATGACTGCAATTTCCTGAATTCCTTTCTAACTTCATATTGTTCAAAATAATAGTATAATCTAATTATAATAGTATTAAGAGTAATAAATTAGCAAAGATAAATCACAGGAGGCCAGTGGATAGAGAAAATGCAGAATGAAAATTTAGACAATTGATTATAGATGCAACATAATCTAAATGCTAGTGGAAGTACTAGCTAGAGTGGTCAAAGGACCAAATCTGAGTAGCACAGATATATGATAACCTAGTAGAGGCTCTGAAAGATATAGTTAGCAAGTACAGCTGTCATGTTAGGAAGAAGAATGGAATCAAGGATAGAATAGTCAAGTTCTATTTTGCATATGACAAAAGAAATAAATGAAAAGACAACTTGAAGGGCGCAGAATAAAAAGGAACAAAGTTAAGATATAGGGTAGACTAAGTGTTATTCTTGGTAAGGTGAATGACAAGGATGGAGAACCCAAAATGGGACCACATTAGGGAGAATAGTGATGGAGGTATTGTGACACCCCTTACCCGTCTACAGTATATCTGAGTAAGCTATGTCACACGATGCACCGGAACACTCCATTTTATCTTAATTATTTTTATTCTTCCTTAATTAATTTTTATCATAGTTTTGAATATAACTTGTGAAATATAATTCATTTAAGTCATTTATTGAAATTATAATTTATTTGAGGTTCCGAAAATTTTATAGAAAATCCGACAGAGTACCGGCTAAAAATGGAGAAAACAGTTCTTCGGAACCTGTGAAAAACACTTCCAATAATCATATTCAATCATTCTCAAACTCCAATATCAAAATCTCAAAATAATTTTTATTTTCAACAATATCTCTATTTCTCAATCATTCATTTCTCATGGTACTCATATATAAGCAATAAGTAAATACTCAAATTTTCCATTCATAATCACAATTTTCATTATTTACATGAACATCAAAATACATTACATAAGTTTCATTTACACAAAAGAAAATAAAAGTTAGTTACAAAATACCAAAATGAAACCTAGTGTCCTACCAATGCACTGAAGATGGTGAGGTGACACGGACACTATGCAGAGTCACAGGAGGTCTCACCCACCGTGGTCTACCGGCTCTGGTCGGGATCTCTAACCTCACGCGTGGCAAAAGCAACGCGCTAAGCAATAATGCTTAGTGGTGCCAATAATATAATAAAAAGAAATAACAGAAAATAAATATGTAGTGAATGTATTAATGTCTCATTGTAAATAAATTTTCTTTGAGTATTTGTAGTCGTACTTATTTTATACTGGTTATATTCATTATTTCATTACATTTATCCACTTTCATTTTTTTGTTGCCCAAGTAACCTATACTGGACGACTGGACTAGATAAACGGGTAAAGTGGCACTGGGTATCAAGTACCTCGGGCCGTCACACCATCGGTCACATATGTATCTCCCGGTGTGCAATAGAACAGCTAACAAGCTGTAATAACATCAGGCACAAGGCCAAATCTCAACACAATGTCAGAATGGCTAAAAGCCATGAAATCACATAATGGTATAATGCCATGTGCAGTACTGCTAACTGAACCCTATTGGCATGCCAAACTATCCAAACCAATCTTGTTAGGTATACTAGGGCATTTCATACTTTTGAATTTCAAGTTTTGGTGTTACTATTTCCTTCATTAGTCAATAAAAATGTTGACTTTTGCATAGAAAATAGGTACATTGGTTTTAACACTCCCAACATACCACATTTTGCATTCAAAATTTGTTGGTATTGGTTAACAATACCATTTCTAAGCTTAAAATTAATGGAGCAGAATTTTCAGTTTTCATACCCAATCTTTACTGTTCCATTAGTTGCTGTTGCAGTGGGAATTTGGGAAAATGATAAACATGAAAGTTGTTTCTTATTTTGTCTAGTTGAATTTATTTTTTTGAATCACTCCATTTGGAATTTTGTAACTTAAGTTATGGTCCAAAAACCACAACTGGCTGGATTGGAATTTTTCTGGACTGACCATATCTACAGTGCAGTAAATAGTGATTGCAACTGCCTTGTTGGATAGGTTCTGGTCATAATTTGGGATGTGTTTCTTCATGAAAGTTGTTGGTCTATATCTTAGCTTGTTGCTGGTAAAATTTCAGGTCAATTGGGCCATTCTACACTGAGTTATGGCCATTGTTCATTTGGTCATTCTGCAGAAACTGGTTGCAGGACACCCGGATTGGGGCAAGCTTTTGGTACACTTAGTTTGGTCTTATGGGCATGGTTTCTTCACCAAAGTTGTGCCATTATGTGTCTAGTTTCATGTCCAATTGGCCAAACACCAATTGAACCTACACAGCCCAAGTTATGGCTGTCCAAACATGCTGGACTCACAGACACACCTGCATGTCACACAAGGTAGCCATATCAACCTCAAATCCCACAACCCAATTCACTTCATTTTTTATTCAAACCAAATGGTCACTAATTAACCATTAAAACCTACTTCCATCATCACAAGATCAAATCTCATTCTTCAACCTAAACCCTAACTCAACAATTCAAAACCATGCATAATCATTGAATTTATCAATTCACCTATAAGTTACACTTTAAGGGCTGCCATACTTGCATATTAGCTTCCCAAAAATTTTCACCATATTACCTTAACCATGGCTGCCAAAATTTAGGTTTAGCATACCAATGTCTTTCATCAAATTTCTTTGTCATTTAATCACCTATATAGTTCTTAAACATGAAATTGAAATGAAATTTAAGGTTTAGGTCACTAACCTTGTTGGAGCTAACTCCCAAGCTTGCAAAAACTTTCTTTTCCTTCTTCTTCTTGCTGGTTAGAGAGAGTTTAAGGTGCAAGAAAGAGTTTTTGTGAAGTGATTAAGTGGATTTATGGTGAGATTAAGTGGGTGTGAAGCTTGATGAAGTTTTAATGGAGGTTTGGGTTAAGAGAAGGAATTCGGCTGGTTTGAGGGAGAAGAAGGTAGATGGTGTTTTGATTTTTTTGGTCTCAATTATCTCTTTTTATTAGTCAATTAAGTGGTTGTTTAAATGTAATTGGTGGAATTTTTAAATGACACCATAATGATGTCATAATTTGCATTATATTTCATTTTCTATTCTTTTCTTTTTTACTAACTTCAAATTAATTTTTCATCAACATTAATTCATATTTTGTGTCATATAATTTATGTACTTAATTGGACAAGTCGGCCAAAAATCATCTCTGAAGACGAAATGACCAAAATGCCCTCCGTTTGGCTTAACGGGCCAAAATTGTCTGTACCGATTGAAAAATTTTTCTAAACATTTTATTGGCATTTTAATGCCATAGGAACCTCAATGACCCTTCTCTGGAGTCCCTAAAATTATTTTATGATTTTTCCCCTGGGTCTAGGGCTCCTAGTTGCGAGAACCGCAACTTTTCACTAGGTTACCCATCGTTAGGGCACCGGCTCGTTTAACTTGGTTGTATTTTATTTCTAAAATTTTTTCTAAATTTTTCTTATTAATATTTGAGTTAATTATGGTTCCTCATTTTAGTTTAAATATTTTTTCGGACGTTCTAGCCGTCCGCATCGACAATCGTCACCGAATGAGAATGTACGGAGTTGCTACAGGGAGGGTGTTACAACTCTTCCCCTCTAATTTAAATTTCGTCCTCGAAATTTACCTGATGCAAACAGTTGAGGGAACTGCTGCCTCATCGTCTCTTCATTTTCCCATGTTGCCTCTTCAGTATTGTGGTGCCTCCAAAGTACTTTCACCAGTGGAATCTGCTTATTCCTCAACTCTTTCACTTCCCGAGCCAAGATCCGTATGGGTTCTTCTTCATATGTCAAATCCGGTTGTACTTCAATTTCTTCCATGGAGATGACGTGAAGGATCTGAGCGGTATCTTCTTAGCATAGACATGTGGAACGCATTGTGGATCTTGTCCAGTTCTGGTGGTAAAGCTAGCCTATAGGCCACTGGACCCACACGTTCAATGACTTCATATGGGCCAATGAACCTAGGGCTTAACTTACCTTTTCTTCCAAACCTCAATACCTTTTTCCACGGTGACACCTTGAGGAACACTTTGTCGCCAACCGCATATTCTATTTCTTTTCTCTTCAGGTCGGCATAAGATTTCTGTCTATCTGAGGCAACCTTTAGATTGGCTTTGATTAGTTTTACTTTCTCTTCAGTCTGTTTCACCAAGTCTGGGCCTACCAGTTTGTCTTCGCCCAATTCTGTCCAGGACACTGGAGTTCTACATTTTCTCCCATACAGTGCTTCATACGGGGCCATTTGGATACTAGCTTGGTAGCTATTGTTGTATGCAAATTCTGCCAGTGGGAGGTATCTATCCCAACTTCCCTCAAACTCAATGACACAACCCCTCAGCATATCCTCAAGGACCTGACATATATTTCTTGTTATTATTATCATTTAAATTCAATATTTGTATTAATTCAATTGATTCAATTGTTTACCTGGATTACTCTTTCTGATTGCCCATCCGTCTGAGGATAGAAAGCTGTTCTGAAGTGGAGTTGTGTACCCAAGGACTCATGCAACTTCTTCCAAAATCTCGATGTAAACCTTGGGTCTCGATCAGATATGATGGAAAGTGGAATTCCATGCGGTCTAACTATCTCACTGATATACAATTCTGCTAACTTCTCCAGTGAGTAGTCAGTCCTAACTGGCGAAAAGTGTGCTGACTTCATCAATCTATCTACTATCACCCACACTGCATCATGTTTCTTCTGGGTGAGAGGTAGACCACTTACAAAATCCATGGTGACCCGATCCCATTTCCATTCAGGTATGCGTATAGGCTGTAGCAAACCTGATGGAACTTGATGTTCTACCTTGACTTGCTGACATGTCAAGCATTTAGTCACATAGTCAGCTATGTCCTTCTTCATACCAGGCCACCAATACTGAAGCTTCAAATCATGATACATTTTTGTACTTCCTGGGTGCATAGCATAAACACTGGTATGTGCCTCATTTAGAATACTGGCCTTCAATTCCCCATTATCTGGTACACATACTCTTCCTTTGTAGTAGAGACACCCATCTGCTTTCACCTCATAGTCAGTTGCTTTTCCCTCTGAGATTTTGCTCATAATAGCCATTAACTTTTCATCTGCCTTTTGCCCATCTAAAATCTGCTGTAGCAGGTTTGGCCTTACTTGCAACTCAGCCAAAATAGCTCCATCTTGAACCAAAGATAAACGGGCATTCAATGATCTCAAAGCTGTGATGGATTTTCTGCTCAAAGCATCAACAACTACATTTGCCTTCCCAGGATGGTAGTCAATTACACAATCATAGTCCTTCAGGAACTCAATCCATCGTCTCTGTCTAAGGTTGAGCTCCTTCTGGGTTGGCAAGTATTTCAGGCTTTTGTGGTCCGTGTAAATATAGCACTTTTCACCATATAAGTAATGCCTCCATATCTTCAATGCGAAGATAATTGCTGCAAGCTCTAGATCATGGGTAGGGTAATTCTGTTCATGTGGCCTTAGCTGCCTAGAAGCATAAGCGATCACCTTCCCCTCTTGCATCAATACACACCCTAACCCATTATGAGAGGCATCACTGTAGACCACAAAGTCCTTTCCTGACATTGGCTGTGTTAATACTGGTGCCTCTGTCAACATAGCCTTCAAATTCTCAAAACTGGTCTGACACTTGTCATTCCAGTCAAATCTGACATTCTTGTGTAACAACTTGGTCATTGGAGTAGCTATTAAGGAAAATCCCTTCACAAATCTCCTGTAATACCCAGCTAGCCCCAAGAAGCTTCTGACCTCAGTTGTATTTCTGGGAGGCTTCCATTCCATCACTGCTTCTATTTTCTTGGGATCCACTCTAATCCCATCAGCTGACACTATGTGTCCAAGGAATGCAATTTCATTTAACCAGAAGTCACACTTGGACAACTTAGCATACAGCTTCTTTTCTCTCGGGGTTTGCAAAACAATCCTCAAATGTTCATCATGTTCTTCCCTGGTCTTGGAATACACCAAAATATCATCAATAAAGACCACTACGAATCGATCTAAGTATGGATGGAAGATACGGTTCATAAGGTCCATGAATGCTGCTGGTGCATTCGTTAGGCCAAAGGGCATCACCAGAAACTCATAATGCCCATACCGGGTCCTGAATGCAGTCTTTGGCACATCTACATCCTTCACCCTCAACTGATGATACCCTGATCTGAGATCAATCTTAGAAAATACTCCTGCTCCTTCAAGATCAAACAAATCATCAATTCTAGGCAACGGATATTTGTTCTTCACGATCACTTTATTCAATCGCCGTGTCGATGCATAACCTCAAAGTCCCATCCTTCTTTTTCACAAACAACCTTTGAGCTCCCCATGGTGACACACTGGGGCGTATGAACCCCTTATCAAGCAACTCTTGCAACTGAGTTTTCAACTCCCTCAATTCAGTGGGTGCCATCCTATAAGGAGCAATGGAAATGGGTGCTGTACCCAGCAGTGTCTCAATAGCAAATTCAACTTCCCTTTCTGGTGGCAAACCAGGTAATTCTTCAAGAAACACATCTGAGAAGTCCTTTACTGTGGATATGTCACACAGATCTGGCTTAGCCTGCCTAGTATCCACCACATGTGCTAGGTAGGCTTCACAGCCTTTTTTCATCATTCTTCTTGCAACTGTGGCTGAGATGCCATTGGACAAGAAATCTGTCCTTTCTCCCACAACTGTGATCTCATTACCCCCAGGAGTTTTCAAAGAAATCCTCTTCAATTTACAATCAACCATTGCCTGATGACGTGACAACCAGTCCATTCCCAAATTCACGTCAAACTCATGGAAAGGCAACTCAATCAAGTCTTCCAAGAATTCATACCCCTGAATCCTTAACGGGCAACCCTTGTACACTTTGTTCACTACCACACTGTGGCCCAATGGATTAGTGACCAGAATGTCTTGGTCACTCTCCCCTACTAGTATTCCCCTTTCTATGGGTAAGTTGATGCAGATGTATGAATGAGTGGATCCTGGATCCACTAATGCATGCACAGATGTATTGTAGAGGGAGAACGTACCCCTGATGACATCCGGGGCATCTTGCTCCTCCTGAGCTCTCATGGCATAAGCTCTGGCAGGTGGTCTGTTATCAGGCCTCTCTGCTGGCTTAGATGCAGGCCTCTGTAATGGTCCCACTGCCTCAGATTTGCCAGATTTCCTACCCCTTTGTGGTGCAGGAGTAGGTCTGTCTGCTTGTATTGGAGCCGCTGTAGTAGTTCTGCATGGACAGTTCCTCAACTGATGCTCTGTTGACCCACACCTTAAGCAGGCACCAGTCACTCTCCAACACTCCCCCTTATGCCACTTCAGGCAATGTGGACATGCAGAAGATGCTGGGGCTGGTCCCCTGAACCCCATCCCTAAAGAGCTGCCCACTGATGGTGTGGACTGACCTCTCCTAGGGGTGGCGTGGCACTGGGCCCACAGGTGACCTTGACCTTGTGGTTGACCTGAACTCTGTGCAGGTGGACCTTTGAACTTTTTCTCAGGTGCAGAAGATGAACTAGACTGACCCGGGCCCCTCTTCTACTATCTCTCTCTTCTGGTCTGCTCACTTATTCTAACCTTCTCAACCTTTATTGCAGCTTCCACTAACTTGGTGAAATCGGTGATTCCCAAGGCATTGATCTTGATCTTTATGTTGTTATTTAATCCCTCTTCAAATCTCTTACACCTTTCGGCCTCATTAGGGACTATCTCCCTTCCATAGCAGCTTAATCTGACAAATTCCTTTTCATACTCGTACTTTGTCGGTGTCTGCCTCAGGTTAATGAACTCTCTTCTTCTCTCTTCCAGGTATACACTACCCACATATTTCTTCTTGAATTCGGAGAGGAAGAAGTCCCAAGTTATTACTTCTGGCTGTACTTCACTGGACACCGTATCCCACCATTCATATGCATCATCTTGCAACAGAGATACAGCAGCTTCTAGATTTTGTTCTGGAGTGCAGTGGGGTTGTTTTAAAACTCTGCCTGTTCTGTTCAACCAATTTTCGGCTGCAACGGAATCATCTTCTCTCTTGCCAAAGAAGTCCACTGCTCCAAATTTTCTCAATTTTTCTAGGTGTGATTTCGGTTGTGGAGGTGGTGGTGGTGCTGGCATTACCCCAGCCATTTGTTTGAAGAATTCGGCCATTTGCTGGAACACAGCCTTTGGAGGCTGAGCAGACTCTGCTTGAGCTGGCGGAGCAGGTTCTCCCCAACCCCCAGTCTCAGCTGCTGCTGGTGGAGCATGACTCTCCACTTCCTCCTCAACTGCCCTCTGAGATGTAGGGTCCATATCCTATTCAAAATAACAAAGATTAACAGATCTGCATTAGTGTCACCTCGACTCTTACAAATGCAATGCATGGTATGGACTCAATCTAGGCCCAGAAACGCCTAAATCGTGCTCTGATACTACTAAATGTGACACCCCTTACCCGTCTACAGTATATCCGAGTAAGCTATGTCATACGGTGTACCGGAACACTCCATTTTATCTTAATTATTTTTATTCTTCCTTAATTAATTTTTATCATAGTTTTGAATATAACTTGTGAAATATAATTCATTTAAGTCATTTATTGAAATTATAATTTATTTGAGGTTCCGAAAATTTTATAGAAAATCCGGCAGAGTACCGGCTAAAAATGGAGAAAACAGTTCTTTGGAACCTATGAAAAACACTTCCAATAATCATATTCAATCATTCTCAAACTCCAATATCAAAATCTCAAAATAATTTTTATTTTCAACAACATCTCCATTTCTCAATCATTCATTTCTCATGGTACTCATATATAAGCAATAAGTAAATACTCAAATTTTCCATTCATAATCACAATTTTCATTATTTACATGAATATCAAAATACATTACATAAGTTTCATTTACACAAAAGAAAATAAAAGTTAGTTACAAAATACCAAAATGAAACCTAGTGTCCTACCAATGCACTGAAGATGGTGAGGTGACACGGACACTATGCAGAGCTGTAGGAGGTCTCACCCAGTCTGTGGTCTACCGGGCTCTCGGTCAGGATCTCCAGAACCTACGCGTGGCAAAAGCAACGCGCTAAGCAATAATGCTTAGTGGTGCCAATAATATAATAAAAAGAAATAACAGAAAATAAATATGTAGTGAATGTATTAATGTCTCATTGTAAATAAATTTTCTTTGAGTATTTGTAGTCGTACTTATTTTATACTGGTTATATTCATTATTTCATTACATTTATCCACTTTCATTTTTTTGTTGCCCAAGTAACCTATCTTTGGACGATCGACTGGATAAACGTAACCGCACTGGGTATCAAGTACCTCGGGCCTTCACACAATCGGTCACATATGTATCTCGGTGTGCATGAGCGGCTAACAAGCTGTAATAACATCAGGCACAATGCCAAATCTCAACACAATGTCAGAATGGCTAAAAGCCATGAAATCACAGAATGGTATAATGCCATGTGCAGTACTGCTAACTGAACCCTATTGGCAT
Organism: Hevea brasiliensis; assembly: GCF_030052815.1. Taxonomy (NCBI): domain Eukaryota; kingdom Viridiplantae; phylum Streptophyta; class Magnoliopsida; order Malpighiales; family Euphorbiaceae; genus Hevea; species Hevea brasiliensis. The sequence continues at coordinate 40,042,083 of NC_079498.1, forward strand.
GCCAAACTATCCAAACCAATCTTGTTAGGTATACTAGGGCATTTCATACTTTTGAATTTCAAGTTTTGGTGTTACTATTTCCTTCATTAGTCAATAAAAATGTTGACTTTTGCATAGAAAATAGGTACATTGGTTTTAACACTCCCAACATACCACATTTTGCATTCAAAATTTGTTGGTATTGGTTAACAATACCATTTCTAAGCTTAAAATTAATGGAGCAGAATTTTCAGTTTTCATACCCAATTTTTACTGTTCCATTAGTTGCTGTTGCAGTGGGAATTTGGAAAAATGATAAACATGAAAGTTGTTCCTTATTTTGTCTAGTTGGATTTATTTTTTTGAATCACTCCATTTGGAGTTTTGTAGCTCAAGTTATAGTCCAAAAACCACAACTGGCCGGATTGGAATTTTTCTGGACTGACCATATCTACAATGCAGTGAATAGTGACTGCAACTGCCTTGTTGGATAGGTTCTGGTCATAATTTTGGGTGGGTTTCTTCATGAAAGTTGTTGGTCTATATCTTAGCTTGTTTCTGGTAAAATATCAGGTCAATTGGGCCATTCTACACTGAGTTATGGCCATTGTTCATTTTGTCATTCTGCAGAAACTGGTTGCAGGACACCCGGATTGGGGCAAGTTTTTGGTACACTTGGTTTGGTCTTATGGGCATGGTTTCTTCACCAAAGTTGTGCCATTATGTGTCTAGTTTCATTTACAATTGGCCAAACACCAATTGAACCTACACAGCCCAAGTTATGGCTGTCCAAACAGGCTGGACTCACAGACACACCTGCAGGTCACACAAGGCAGCCATATCAACCTCAAATCCCACAACCCAATTCACTTCATTTTTGATTCAAACCAAATGGTCACTAATTGACCATTAAAACCTACTTCCATCATCACAAGATCAAATCTCATTCTTCAACCTAAACGCTAACTCAACAATTCAAAACCATGCATAATCATTGAATTTATCAATTCACCTATAACTTACACTTTAAGGGCAGCCATACTTGCATATTAGCTTCCCAAAAATTTTCACCATATTACCTTAACCATGGCTGCGAAAATTTATGGTTAGCATACCAATGTCTTTCATCAAATTTCTTTGTCATTTAATCACCTATATAGTTCTTAAACATGAAATTGAAATGAAATTTAAGGTTTAGGTCACTAACCTTGTTGGAGCTAACTCCCAAGCTTGCAAAAACTTTCTTTTCCTTCTTCTTCTTGCTGGTTAGAGAGAGTTTAAGGTGCAAGAAAGAGTTTTTGTGAAGTGATTAAGTGGATTTATGGTGAGATTAAGTGGGTGTGAAGCTTGATGAAGTTTTAATGGAGGTTTGGGTTAAGAGAAGGAATTCGGCTGGTTTGAGGGAGAAGAAGGCAGATGGTGTTTTGATTTTTTTGGTCTCAATTATCTCTTTTTATTAGTCAATTATGTGGTTGTTTAAATGTAATTGGTGGAATTTTTAAATGACACCATAATGATGTCATAATTTGCATTATATTTCATTTTCTATTCTTTTCTTTTTTACTAACTTCAAATTAATTTTTAATCAACATTAATTCATATTTTGTGTCATATAATTTATGTACTTAATTGGACAAGTCGGCCAAAAATCATCTGTGAAGACGAAATGACCAAAATGCCCTCTGTTTGGCTTAACGGGCCAAAATTATCTGTACCGATTGAAAAATTTTTCTAAATATTTTCTTGGCATTTTAATGCCTTAGGAACATCAATGACCCTTCTTTGGAGTCCCAAAAATTATTTTATGATTTTTCCCCTGGGTCTAGGGCTCCTAGTTGCGAGAACCGCAACTTTTCACTAGGTTACCCATCGTTAGGGCACCGGCTCGTTTAACTTAGTTGTATTTTATTTCTAAAATTTTTTCTAAATTTTTCTTATTAATATTTGAGTTAATTATGGTTCCTCATTTTAGTTTAAATATTTTTCCGGACGTTCTAGCTGTCCAGACCGACACTGGTCACCGAAACAGTAGAATGTGCGGAGTTGCTACAAGGAGGGTGTTACAGGTATGGAATCTAGTAATGTGATACTCATAGCGTGATGTAGTTGAGGTAGTGACAGAGGCTAGAATATAGAGCTTGGAGTTGCATGATTGGATCATACTCTAACTATTTCGTATTCCTAAAATGAAGTGGATAGCAATGGGGCAAGATTCCTTTAACTTGTTAACAGTGTCAAGAAGATTAGGCGAGGAATACAATAATAATAAGCAAAAGTTAGAAGGTGTGCAAGGCAGAGAAAAGAAGTTAGTAAGTAGTAAGTTGAATAAAAGTCAATATAATGGATCAAATAGGTATGACGAGAAGAAAGAATGATAGATAATGACACATTGGCTTTAGGTTAGACTTTTGAGATAGTGAGAAGGTAGTTAGAGGTTCATTATGAATGTCAGGAAAACGTCTTTAGAGTGATCAACAGAATCACTTTGCAGTGAAGCAATAATGAGAGAACAACAGTCGGGGCAGAACGAAAAGCAACAAGCATAGGTGGTTATAAATCACTAGAAAGTTCAAGGATTAAATTAATGACCATAGGTAAGAGTAGAATTAATGCTAGAAGAAACTATTAGTAAGAGAAATCTTTCAGGATTCAACAAAAGTTAAGGGCACAATATCAATGGTGATAGGTATGAATCATAGATCAAGTATAAGTAAAGTTAATAAATTATAAAGTATTATGTCAGGAAGGACAATGGTACAGTAAAGGGTTCATGCAGATGATACCTATAGGTAGAGCACAATTGTGCTAAGAGATAATGAAATTTGAAGAGAAAGACCAAGAAACATAGGTTAAACATTATTATATGAACAATCAGGCATAGTTGACTGTAAGAGGATATTTTTCTTTCTCTTTAAGTTAACTCGTGCTTTTGGTTCTAGAGGGTTATATAAGGAACAGAGACCGAGTCAAGGAGACCTAGTTATTTGAGAGTTTGGTAGGCACCAATTCATACATAATTTCCTGAGAAGATGCATAGGTACTAACCATTAAAGTCAAAGGACAAGTAAAGATTTAGAATAAGATGCCTATGATAGGTGCTATAGGAAACATCTTATAGAATATTATAGGATAAGGAACATAAGTCATGTCCTTGGGAAGCAAAAGATTGAGGGGTAAGCGCCAAAGTTGATTGAAGTTAAGAGACATAAAGTCAAGTACAGAGAGGTATAGAGAATACTTGAGATGTCAGAAAAATGATCAATGAATAGTTAAGAGATAAGAGCATCTCTAGTAAAAGATGATGATAGTTAGGGCACTACGGTAAAAATCAGAGAGCAGAGGAATGCGATTTATATTGCATGAAGAGTTTGGAGAATAAAGCATTTTAACCATCTTTACTTAGCTGGAGGAGTAAATACTCGCACCTATCCCAATAGCCCTCTTTCCTTATCCTTTGTTTATTTGAAAATTCGAGGACAAATTTTTCTTAAGGGGGGAAGAATGTAACAACCCAAATTTAAAAAATAAATAAATATATAAATAAATTATAAGTAAAATAAAATTAAAATATTATGTTATTAATACTATAAGATTTATTTGAATTGATTTTAAAATAAAAAAAATTATTAGAATAAATAAATTAAAAATTAAATTAAACATTTAAAATTTTTCCAGGAATGAATCTGGACAACATGTCTGTCCAGATTCATTCTCAGAAATAAAAATAAAAAAAATAAAAAAAAAAAACACAAAACCCAGCAAGCCCCCCCCCCCCAACTAAAACTCTCTCTCCCGTCACTCTCCCTCCCCCTCCCTTTTCTTCCGACCGGTGAGCATCCAGCCACCATGGACGGCCGGTGAGAGGTCCCCCCATTCTGGACATGTTCAGCGCACCATCAGCCAGCTGGCAGCACCACCAAACGCGGCGGTAAGAGAGGGAGAAGTGAGAGAAACGCGCATGCATGTGGTCCGACTTCCAAGCGCGATTCCGGCTTCATCCAACGTCCGATTGAAGCGATTTAGGTGGCATTGGAAAGCTTGTTCTGAGAGCTTTCTTTTGATACTAATTTTGCAACAAATGGAGGTCGGATGAGTGAGATATGGAGGAGAGAAGTTTCGGGTTTTTTAAGCTTTTGGGTTAGATTTAGGACGATCCGACCGTTGGATTGATGATCCGAGACCACCTATGGACTGAGGGAGATGAGAGGAACATGATGGTATGATCAAATTCGGTAGATGTCGCCGGCGATCGGTGGCCGGCCACTGTGCGCGGTGATTCCAGCAGTGGTTCCGGCAAGTTTTGGGGATGATTCAACTTCTAGAGGTTTTCTCATGAATTTTTGGAATTTTTGAGACACAGATAATGTAGACCCTTATTTTGTAATGAGTATGTGCATTGAAGCTGTAGAAAACCCGATGATGAAAATTTATATGACTGTAAGATGTAATTGGAGGCATGGAGCTGAATTATTAATTCCATGGCATGATCTTGAAAAAAATAATAATAATATGTTTTTTTTTTGAAGCGAATTTAATTAAATTTAAATAAAATTTTATTTTATTTAAATTTAATATGGGTAATTTTTAAATGTACCTAATTAAGTTTAATTGAGCCCCATGGGCCTAAAAAAGCCTAGTTAGAAATTTTAAATAAGACCTATTTAATTTATTTTTTGAAAATTAAAATAAAAAAATATATTTTTCTCTATCCCTCTCTTCCTATTGGTTGGAACACCTTACCCATATCCCAATCTCACCCAAATTCCTCAATCCCAGTTGTTTAAGTTATCTAAACCTTATCACACTAGGACTTTAAATCCTACCACACCTCTTTCTGGCTCCCTATTGATGCCTTCCCCTTTCCTTCTCTTCCCATTGGTTGAAACACCTTATCCATATTTCAGTCTCACCAAATTCTGCAATCCTAGTTATTTAAGTTATCTGAATTTTATCACGCTAAGACTCTAAACCCTATCACACCTCTCTCCAAAACCCTATAAATACCCCACTGAAAAAAATAATAATAAAAAAAAAAAGACAGAGAAGGTGGAGGAGAAGACAAAAAAAAAGGAAAAAAAATTAAAGAGAGGAATAGCCTAAATTCTTTTAGTTCTTATTTATTTCTAGCGATATTTTTTAAAGGTTAGTTCTCTTATTTTCTTTTCAAGATCTATGCCATATAATATTCAATTCTATGTTCCTTATTTTTAATTTATTTTATATATTCATATAGATCATGTAATCATGTTTAATTTGAGGGGATACACAACTCTACACATATTCAGTTTTCTATCTCTTATATTTTTATTGTTTTTCGTTATTTTCTAAATCTGTAAAAAATTTATAAAAATTATATTCATATTCGACACAAAATTCTATTAATTTTAGGCTTAAGAATCACTAAAAAAGCTTTAATATTTTGCAAGTTACGGCTATTTGAAGTTAGGGTTCCTGTAAAATCCGATTAGCAGAATACCCGACTTGTAGAGCCCATATCTCCCTTGTTTCTTAATATTTTTGTGTAAATCTGGTGTCTAAAATTAAGTTTGGAATCTTATGAATCTTTTTCAATTAGTTTTGCATTCATATCTGTTATGGTTAGTGAGTTATGAATTTTACAAAAAAAGTAGTGCGATTCTATTGCTGGAAAAAGTTACGATTTGTGTAGACCATTCAGCTAGAGTTTTGTTTGGTTTATAAATTTTATGATGTTGCATGATGTTTTGGCTATCTTCTGTAATTTTTTCATGATTTTTAGGCTTGTCTAACTATTTTTCGAAAATCAAGTTTCTTGCTATTGTCAATCTGCCAGAATTTGAAAATTGTAGCATATTCCTGTATTTTCTTGGTTTTCAATTGATATTTGATCTATTTTTCTGTGCTTTTTTAATTCAAGAAGTGTTATGAGGTATTTGAAATATGTTAGAAGATGTGGACCCTTAGGTAGTTGTAACTAATTAGGAATCTTAACCCTTTAGGAGACTAGTGTCACACCCTACCCCTCTGTAGGGCATAACATGATCCCGTAGTATACATAATGAATTACCAACTCCGTCTACTGATAACCCATTAAATACACTACAAGGGATTTTCAAAACTTTTCTTACTTCTTTTACAGTGGTGAGCACTATTTACAGGTGTTAAAACCTTTTTGAACTGAAGTGATAGAATTGACACATTTGAATTATTTGGAATTTCTGTAAAAATTTTGGTAGAGTGCCCTCTGTATTTTGGATAAAACAGTTCTTCAGAAAACCTGTAAAAAGCACTTCAATATGTATTTGCAAATCTCAACTCCAACATATTTCTCAACACAACATTTTTCTCAACTCAAATCCGCAGTGATTTTTCAAAGACTGAGATACAAGAAATATAATACAAAACTATTCAAATAAATGAAATCTCAAATTTACATTTACAATAATTTACATTTAATTACATACCAAAATATATTACAAGAGTTTCTATGCAACTACTCAAATAATTTACATACATATTATTACATGCATACATCAAAACCTATGTACATGGGTATACCTATGATATACCTGGAGCTGATCTGAATATATCTTCAAGGAAATTTACTTACTGCTCTATGCTCTTCTTACCTGCGACAGCATACAAAGCTATCGCTGAGTGGTGAACTTAGTGGTGCACAACTATAATTTAAAACATATTACAATATACATTGACAAAATTTACAGTAAATAAATTGGGAATCTGAATACTCATCAAATTTCAAAACTCAAAATATTCGTTGCCAATAATGTAAATCATTTGTATAAATGACTTTGATCACAAAATTCAATTTATCAAATCATGACTAACCATTTAAGTAATTCAACAAAATCAATTATACATAACCCATAATTGAAATCACAATTTCTTACCATTCAAAAGCCATTCTGTATCTCAAAAATCAATCTTTATCTCACTAATATGAAAGACTAATCCGAAAGGGCCATATTCGATGTGATTCTAACTCCCTATGGTCGGGGAGGTCGAATCAGATTCTAACTCCCTATGGTCGGGGAGGTCGAATCATCGTGCACAGTACCATCACAATAATGAATCTTCCGCAAGGGCCATAACGATAAAATAAACTTAGATCTAACCTCAAATCAGAGGAAAATCTAAGCCTGTGCATGTACCATGGTAATCAAAACACAACTAACTCCATTGTCTTCTCAACAAATGAGAGAGACGGGTAATAACCTAGTCAAGCATCTATAGTGAGATATAAAACAATATCACAATCCTTTTAGTGAGCATAAATCACAATATAATTCGATTCAAAGTCAATTCCAATATCCAATAATTTTTATGCTCAACACAATTCAAAACATGTTCTATCTCAATTTTCCAAAACATAATTTATTCAATCCATAACAATGCTTAATACTTGTGGAAATACCATTTCACAAAGCTAAAATCATACATACTATAGCAATTTCAATAATAATTGAATTAAATCCAATGCCTATTAAACATAGTTCATAAGAAAATATGTCATTTAATCATATAAAATATTCAGAACAAAATCAGTTAAAAACTAGTTGTGCACAAACCTCTGATATTTGTCTCCTGGTCCTGACTCAGTATTTCTTTCCCTTTTGCTGAGTCCTTGTTAACTGAGAAACACAATTTGAAGTGTTTCAGTGCTAAATTAATTTGCCTCTAACGATAATGTTCGCTAAACAATTCACTGAATACCTTTATTTGCTAAATCACCTAATATACCGACCCTCGATGTTTTCTAGGTAAATTAGGTTTTAGTGCCATTAATATGTCACACTCGATAGGGTTTTAGGTTTGGTACGTTTTGCCAAACTCTTTTCCTTGTTTAGTGCATTTTAATGCACCTTGCTGGATTCCGGAATACTAGTTTGACCTAGATGGACGACCTAGTTCCCTCGGTTTTCGGGTTTCGGTCAAAACTATAAACTTGTAGATCTATGTCTTATGGACCGCGGTGCAAAATTTTAGGTCAATCCGAGTTAATTAGACCAAGTTATGGTCATTATACTATTGCTGGTCAAATGGTATCAAATTAGGTCATTTTTAGGTCAATTTGGTCAACTTTGGTTCGGCCAGTTTTTGGACCCGAACTTGTGCAAGCTTTTTGACTTACTTATGGTCATTTCTGGGCTTTGGTGTCTTCATAAGACTTGTAGGTATGGGTCTTAACTATTCATGGTTAAAATTTCAGGTCAATTGGACCTGTTTTGAGTGAGTTATGGCCTAAATACTCACTGCTGCCCAATTGGTCATTTTTCAGGTCCTAATTGCACCTAATCCGAATTGGTCATTTTCTTAGGTCACCTTGCAAGCAGAATTTTGGTATGCTTTCTCAATGAAAGTTGGCACATTTTGTGCCTAGTTCCACCTCCAATTGGTCTCATACCAATTGAGGTTACACATTTAAACTTATTGGCTAAAATGTACACTGCCCTTGGTTACTTTGCTTAAACACACATCAATCACACACTTACCTTGCAATATGTTTACTTCCCTACCAAATCTGTTTTGGTACATTACCAAAAACATATTCCCCTTTACATTAACATCATTTTGGGCAGATTACAATTATCCTCAATACACCAATTAACACTCAATTTACAAGTTCTAAGTACAATCACATACACACCTAACCATTACAAATTTTTGCATATACTTTACACAACAAGTTCATATACATATCCATCAATCCTTCTATGTCAATATTCTGCCAACACTTCCATGAATACATACATTTATTCAAGTGTCCCCAAGCTGCCGAAAATCTTCTTCAACACCAAATTGTCCTACAATTCATCAATTCCCATCCAAGTGCCAAAATCACCATATAAATATGAAGTAATTCACTAGGTTTATTAAATCATCATAACTAACATAATTCTCATCAAATATATGTACAATTACTTCATCAATACATGATTACATGGCTGCCAAAAAATGGATATCTCAATACTCTTCAAACTTAAAAATTTCCTTTACAAAACCAACACCCATAACATGCATACAAAGTTTATCAAAGAAATCTTCAAAAATGCTAACTTACCTTATGGTTGGAGCTTGTTAAACCTTGCTTAAACTTCTTAAATTTGGTATCAAACTCTTCCTTGTGATGTGTAGACAAACTTTAATGAAGAACCCTAGGTGATTGGAGTTGAAATGGAGGAGTGCATGGAGCTTGATTGAAAAATGGCCATGGAGGATTTTGGGGAGTTTTTCATTCACGGCAAATGGAGGTTTCAATGTTGAAGATGATCTTTTAGTGGAGCAATCTGCCCACTTATGCTTATTTTTAATTCATTTTATGATTCTTAGTGGTCCACTTACTTACTTTAAATCATATAATATGTTGAATTTCCACTTATTCCACATTAAACCCTTCATTTTTGCTATTTACTTTAGGTACCACTAAACTAATTTTTCATTTTATTTTCTAAGTATAATATTATTTATTTTAATGGACATTTAGGTCAAAAGACAATTCGGGATGTCAAATGACTATAATGCCCCTGTTCGGGTTGCATTCCCGATTTTTCGGTAATACCGGGTTTTGTCTGTTTTTCGATTTCTCACTTTTCTTTGTACTAATTATTTAATTTTTCTTTGATATTTCTAATGATATTTATTCTTCAACAAGGGTCTATTTAAGTCCTAAAATGTTTTCCAGGGTTCCCCGCAGTCCAGGGCTAGTCAACGGTCCACGCCGTGACTTCCCGGTGCGGTCACCCATCGCTAGGTTTCCCGGCTCGCTTAACTTGATCACATTTCTTTGCTATTATTTTTCCTTTGTTTTTCTTGTATTTTATTTTCTTGTATTTCATTATTTTATGTCTCCTCACTCATATTGAAGTGTAGTTCTAGGCATCCTAGTTGTCCTGACAAAGATCAGTCACCTAACAATGAGCACTACCGAACTTAGGGGTGTTACAACTAGAGTTAGAATCCAATGTAAATTGTTATTAATATTTTCTTATTTTCTTTATTTCTTTTATTTTCTTTAGTTTCTTTATTTTTTATTACAAAAAAAAAATTGATAAGTAGCCCTAAGGTAAGTACCAAAGAGAGCATTTGCGTGAAGCTTACATGGAGCTAAACGGGAGTAAGCCAGGGATACCATTGTCATACTAGAAAAGAAGGCCCTTTTTTAAAGGTAGCTTGCCCCAATGGCAACTGCAATTACTAACAAGTAAGTAATCCTAAATTCCTAGAATAACCATTGGCATGAAATTGTAGTAATAATAGGATTTTTATTTGGTAAATTAAAATTAATTTTATTCTTAATTTAACTGACGTTTGCATATAATTAATTAAAATAAATGCTTTGTAAATTAAAATTAATCTTGTTTGTAAATTAAACTAACATTGGCATGTAAAATAAATTTAATTTAATACTTGGTACTTGTAAAATAAATTTGCATGTTAGAAATCTTTATTAAGTTGTGATTGTTTAGGCCTTATGTGATATTATAATAAATTACACATGTACATAATTAACTTAGTTCAATTATCCTTAGGGTAACTTGGTGAAAATTAATTAATTAGGTTAAATAGAAACGTAGGGTTATTTGAAATTGAATTTGTTTGTAAATTAAATTCTCAATAATAAATTAATTTTAGTTATATGGTAAATATCATTTAAATAATTAGCAACCCCATAGATAGGAATTACTTGTGTATGAAAATTATTTGTAAACAATAACCCTTTTGTGAATTACTTGAGTGTGTAGGATTAGAATTGCATTTTTAGGATAAAGTTTGATAAAGGAATAATAAACAAGTCTTTTGGAAATATTAGTAGAGGACTGGCACTCGAATTAACGAGGTTATACCAGGCGTAAGGGGTGCCTAACACCTTCCCCTTACATACCCACTATCCCGAACCTAGACATTTGGCTATGGTAATGACGATTGTGAAAACTCTGTAAAGATTAAGTTGCCATCCATTACTCTCGGAAGAAACACTGAATATGTCCCGGTTATTACCCGGGTGGGGACTCTTGCCTATCTATGCCTTCGTGGTATAAATCTTTAGTATCGTGGTAGTGTTATGGGAAGACAGTACTTACCAATGTCTGATTCTATTAGGATTGTATAAAGTGGATGTCTAGGAAATGTTGTCTAAGGAGGTGATACTTAAGTGAGACCATTGTGACTCTACCATCTTTCCTAGGTATTACCAGGTGCATTTTATATAATTCTGGTGGATGATATTTCACCTCACGCTCCCCTCCTACAGTTTGGTGACTCCACTGGGGACTAAATGGATAGTTACTCCAACATGTTTCTATTAGTCTAATATTATTCATCTGTTAAACTTTTTACATTGCACTACACTATTACACGGATCACCCTTACCCTTTTTAGCCCCGTTAGTACTAGCTAAGGAGACCATAGTTCTACTCGAGCTATGACGAATTAGTGAATGCTAGCACCCAATGCCCGTACCTTCGAGTATATAAAAGAGCCACAGCTTCAGCCATTGTGCTTAATGGACAAGCTCTCGCATGGGTGACCTTTTTCCTACCCAATGAGGCCTATGAGCCATAGATTTCAGCCCTAGCTACCCCGTAGATTTTTGTTGTGCTAGATTTATAACCTTACTATTTAAACCATAAGTTCTAGTGGTAGTTGAGATGAACCTAGGCCTATGCATAAACCCAATGTGTGTATAGGCCCAAGTCCATTTCAAAACCCATGTTAAGCAAAAGGATGCTTACTTATGGTTAAACTTTTAGGATATAAATCCTTTGTTTGTGAGAGAAGGATCGTCCTGGACCACCTCTTATTGGTGTGTCCAGTGTACCATAGCCTAGGATAGAATTTTTTTCTTACCCTGCACGTGAGAGTTGGAGGTATAAGGGGGCGAAGATTCAGTTCTAGAGATTTTTTTTTCGGTTTTGATTCAGTCTTTGGTCAGATTTTAGTTCAGTTTATATGGTCTGGTTTTGGTTCAGTTTTGGTTCTGTTGGTATGGTTCGGTTTTTGTTTTGTAAAAGTAAAGGCAAAAAAAAAAAAAGCTCCATTCAAGCATTGCATTCATGTACGTAGCATGCTTAGGTTAACCCTTAATGTAACACCCCTAAGTTCGGTAGTGCGTTCTGCTGTTCCGGTGACCAGTGCTGTCCGGACAGTTAGGATGCCTAGAACCACACTTCGATATGAGTGAGGAGACATAAAATAATGAAATACAAGAAAAGAAAATACAAGAAAAACAAAGGAAAAATCATAGCAAAGAAATGTAACCAAGTTAAGCGAGCCGAGAACCCTAGCGATGGGTGATCATGCAGGAAGTCACGGCGTGGACCGTTGACTAGCCTGATCATGCGGGGAACCCTGGAAAATATTTTTAGGACTTAAAGAGACATCAATTGAAGTATAAATATCATTAGAAATATCAAAGAAAAATTAAATAATTAGTACAAAGAAAAGTGAGAAATCGAAAAATGGACAAAACCCGGTGTTACCGAAAAATCGGGAATGCAACCCGAACAGGGGCATTATGGTCATTTGACATCCCGAATTGTCTTTTGACCTAAATTTCCATTAAAAATAAATAATATTACACTTAGAAAATAAAATGAAAAATTAATTTAGTGGTACCTAAAGTAAATAGCCAAAAGTGGAGTGAAAATGGTGTAAATAACACATTAAACTTATAATATGATTAAATAATGTGAGTGGGCCACTAAAGGAATAAACTAAAAGCATAATGGGGCAGGTGTACACCCATTATCTCATCTGCATTTCATCTTCCTCACTTGGATTCAACCTTGCCGAAATGGAGAGCTAGGGAGAGCTCCATTGACGTTTTTGCATGAGCTTGATCCTTTCCTCCATTTCACTTCCAATCACTTAGATAGCTTCATTAAAAATTGTTTACACATCATAAGGAAGAGCTTGATACCAAAATCAAGAAGTTTAATCAAGGTTTAGTAAGTTCCAACCATAGGTAAGTTTACATTTTTGAATATTGCTTTGTTAAACTTTGTGTACATGTTATGGGTGTTGGATTTGTGAAGAAAATTTTCAAGTTTGAGGAGTTATTGATATGTCCATTTTGGACAGCCATGGAGTCATGTATTTAATGATTTATTATTACATATATTTGATGTAAATTCATGTTGAGTAGAGGGATTTAATATCCTAGTAAATTATTTCCATGAAAATGTGGTGATTGTGCACTTAAATTGGAGATTGACGAATTGTGGGACACTTTGCCATTGTAGAACATTTCGGCAGCCTTGGGACACTTTGATAAATGTATGAGTTCATGAAGTTATTGGCAGAATATTGACATTAAGGATTGATGGATGTGTATATAGATTGGTTGTGTAAAGTGTATGTAAGAATGAGTAATGTTTAGGTGTATATGTGATTGTACTTAGACTTTGTAAATTTGAGTTTTAATTGGTGTATTGAGGATAATTGTAATCTGCCCAAAGTGACTTTAAAATGAAGTGGTATATGGTTTTGGTAATGTACCAAAACAGAATTGGTAAGGGAAGTGAACATATAGTAAGGTAAATGTGTCATTGATGTATGTTTAAGCAAGGAAATTAAGGGCAGTATGCATTTTAGCCTATAACTTTAAATGTGTAACCTCAATTGGTATGAGACCAATTGGAGGTGAAACTAGGCACAAAATGTGCCAACTTTCATTGAGAAAGCATACCAAAATTCTGCTTGCAAGGTGATATGAAAAATGACCAATTCGGATTAAGGTGCAATAAGGCCTGAAAATTTACCAATTGGGCAGCAGTTAGTGTTTAGGCCATAACTCACTCAAAACAGGTCCAATTGACCTGAAATTTTAACCATGGATAGCTAAGACCCATACCTACAAGTCTTATGAAGACATCAAAGCCCAGAAATGACCAGAAGTAAGTCAAAAAGCTTGCACAAGTTCGGGTCCAAAAACTGGCCGAACCAAAGTTGACCAAATTGACCTAAAATTGACCTAATTTGATGCCATTTGACCAGAAATAGTATAATGATCATAACTTGGTCTACTTAACTCGGAATAACCTAAAATTTTGCCCCGCGTTCCATAAGACATAGATCTACAAGTTTGTAGTTTTGACCGAAACCCAAAAATCGAAGAAACTAGGTCGTCCGGCTAGGTCAAACTAGTATCCCGGAATCCAGCAATTTGCAATAAAATGCAAGGAAACGCAGTATACATAGAAATGAGTTTGGTAACACGTACCAACCCTAAAATACTATCGAAAATGATATATTAATAACGTCAAAACCTAATTTACCTAGAACGCATCGAGGGTCGATATATTAGGTGATTAAGCAAATAAAGGTATTCAGTGAATAATTGAATTCAGTGAATTACTTATCGAACATTATCGATAGAGACAGTTTAATTTAGTACTAAAACACTTCAAATTGTGTTTCTCAATTAGTAAAGACTCAGGAAAAGGGAAGGAAACACTGAGTCCAGACCAGGAGACAGTCATCAGAGGTTTGTGCACAACAACTATTTCTTTTGAATTTTTCAATTAAAATGAATTATGACTATTTGTACATTATTGTTTTAAATTGTGGAAATGTGTTTGAATGGATATTTATTGCTTGAAAAGCATTGTAAATGATTTGAAACTGTGAGAAATTGTTTGAATGATATTGATGGATACTTATTGATTGAAAAGCATTGGAAATGGTTTGAAACCACAGCTATCATGTACATTGATTGTATTCCTCGCTAGCTTGTCTAGTGGGATGAATTGAATTCCCTCTTTGGCTGAAGTGTTGAGGTGTGTGCCTATTGAGGATGAATAGAATGAGTACTCATATTTTTGCTAGCTAGCTATGTTATTCCTCATTAGTCATTGACTTTTGGGATGAATTGAATACCTCATTAGCCATCGGCTTTTGGGATGAATTTAACTTGAGAACATGATTAAAGCTGTGTGTGATTTATTGATGCATATTGTAAGATTGTGAAATGAGTTTAAATTCTTATTGACATTCACTGTCTTTTGAATTTAACTATGTTTTGATTACTGAGATTTATTGTAATATTGTGTTAAATTCCTTATGACATTATTGTCTTGAATTTAACTATGGTTTTAAGTATCCACTATTTACATGATTTATGAATTGTGATTTAAATTTGTATTTGGTTAATGTTGTGCACCACTGAGACATTGTCTCAAATGATAGCTTTATTCTTTGTCAGTAGACAGACAGACAGGGCAGCAGACTAGGCTGCTAGTACCTCCAGCGAGAGACTACCGGGTATAATGAGTATACCAACATTTTGCATTTTCTACTGTAATGTATGACCACTGTATGTACATATTGTTTTGGTTTGAGCAGTTGTAAATTCAAATTGTAACTTGAGGTTGCAAAATAATTATGAGTTATTTTGGCTTATAAAAGTTGTATTATATTTCTTATATCTCAATCTTTGAAAAATCACTGTGGATTTGAGTTGAGAAAAATGTTGCGTTGAGATTGTGTTGGAGTTGAGATTTGGAAATATATTGAAGTGTCTTTTTACAGGTTTTCTGAAGAATTGTTTTATCCAAAATACAGACGGCATTCTGCCAAAATTTTTACAGAAATTCCAAATAATGTAAATGTGTTAATTATATCACTTCAGTTCACAAAAGTTTTTAACACCTGTAAATAGTTCTCACCACTGTAAAAGAAGTAAGAAAAGTTTTTAAAATCCCTTGTAGTGTATTTAATGGGTTATCAGTAGACGGAGTTGGTAATTCATTAGGTATACTACGGGATCATGTTATGCCTTACAGAGGGGTAAGGTGTGACACTTAAATCCTATTTTTTTTTAGCAAACATAGCCTCAAAGCACACCAAAGAGACTTCCAATCAGGTCACTTGGGTTAGGGAAGGGAAGAGACAAGTAAGGATTTCACCTGTACTACTTAAGATGGAAGAAACTATGGCTGTGCTTGATGAAATATTGAACACCAAGATGTTTGAGCTAGAAGAGAAAATTGTGGTCAACTTTAGAAAGAGGCCCTGAGATAGGCCAATTAAGTGGCATTAAAGTTATTAAGGTTCAAATTGTGTCTCACACCCCAAGGAGATTTTTCCAATTCAGCCAACCCTTATCCAAAGTTTTGGAGCGTCTCAAAGTTCAAGACCTCCTATAGCTCTTAGTACCCAAACCACTACCAAATCCACTCCCACCTAGTTATGATATCAACCAATGTTGCATGTTCTACCAAGCCCACAGTCATGACACCGACTGATGCTTTCAACTTAAGCATGATATCAAAGAACTAATTGATGCCAAAAGGACAATTGACCCAGAAAATCAACCAAAAAGCCCCATGGCTATCTAAAATTTCTACCTACACTAGGTTTCTACATGATCTCCATCACCCCAAATAACCCTAGCATAATTATTGACTTTATCCAACCCATCCAAAAGCCCAATGAACCTATCCAACCCATCCAAAAGCCCAATGAACCTCAGTCCATAATGGTTGTTGGCATTTGTGATAATTCTAGCTATGATGAGAGTCCTTTGGACGTCTAGACTAATTCTGATGAGGAGATAGTTGCATTATAACTAGATGGTTCAGTTGCACTAGTGTCTTATTTTCAAGTTGTTAGGATCTATAAAAACTAAATGGATCTAAAAATGGCTACTATGAAGAAAGGGATAAAGTTTTTTCTTAGCATAGGCCTAGGAGAAAGTATGGATGGTCTGGTGACTTTTCTTAAGATGAAAGGGCAGATTACGAGTCATGGTTTGGGCTATGAGCCAACAGAAGAGGAAGAAGAGCCAAAGCCTCCTAAGTTCTTGAAAGAGGGGGCAATTACCTTGACATGTGATTAGGGGTTATCACATGTGAAAGAATTAGAGCAAAAAATTAGCACCATTGATCTAAAGGCTGCATGGAAGCCAAGAACCTAAAGTTACACTCCTAAGTTTGAGTTTGTCTTTTGTAATGCTCACAGTAGTGATACTGATGTTTCTATTTCTAATGTACTTCATGAAGATTTCGAGGCAAAAATTACTAATATGACTAGTCCTTTTGCTTATTTGATGTTTATTCTAATAGGCATATGCATGGCATTCATAATCATTTAGAATCAGTTTCTATTAATGCATTAAAATCGATATCTATTAATTTGGGTACACCAAATAATCCTAAAGACATTAAGTTAGCTGAAGATTTAACCCAAGAAGAAAAAGATAAATTTATAACCTTGTTAACAAAGTACCAAGAAGCACATGCCTCAAGCTTAAAATCAGATGGCTGATTCCCAAGCCACGCTAGTATCCCTATAGAAAAAGAGTGATCAAAAGTTAACTTAGCTAGTTATCCTAATGAGGAGTAAAATTTCATGCTATGAAGGATTAATAGTAGTACATGTGGACTTAGAGGAGGAAAATGATATGAAGACATAAGGAGGTCTCTGGAAGTGAGAGAATACTCGCAATAAGCCTACAAAAGAGATAGAGCAATAATTCATAGATTAGCCACTCAATTTACTTTAGCTGGGAGGCAATTCTACAAACTCTTATGAATAATAATAAATTAAATAATTATAGAAGAATTAATCCATCATTGAATTATTAATTCAAAAAAAAAATGTAATTCCTAAATTTATCTTGCTTATTTTTTTTTATGAACAACAAATATGAAATAAAAATAATTGGAATAGAAAAGCGTCCATTGTCTAATGGATAGGATAGGTTGAGCAAATAATGAAAGAAGTACATGTAGGAATGTGTGGTCCCCATATGCATGGAAAGGTTCTAGTTGGGAAAAAAAAATGTTCGAAACATATAAGGATTGGCCTGAAAAACTCCTTTATGTTCTTTAAGGTTATCGTAGTACTACAAGGACACCCATGAGGGCAACCCAATTCTCTTTAGTGTATGGGACTAAAGTAGTGTTATCCATTAAGCAAGAGGTAGTGATGCTAGAAGCTAAGATCCTAGAAAATGAGTGGGCCTAGAAGAGATATGAGGAACTAGCTTTGATTAATAAAAAGAGGATGTGAGCATTGTATCGTATGCAGGCTTATCAGAAGAAGATAGCTAGAGCCTTTAATAAGAAGGTGAAGCCAAGAAAGATCAAAGAGGGAGACATGGTTTTTGAAACAAGCTCGGCCCATCTCTTTTGATTTAAGAGAAAAGTTTACCCAAGCTAGGATGGTCCATACATAGTCAACAAGATCTTGCCACAGTAAGAATATCAGACTTGGATGGGAATGAATTCAAAAAACCAGTTAATTTAGACAAGCTCAAATGGCACTTTGTGTGAGATAGGCTCGCTAGGCTGAAAGCCTACAAAAGGCGGTCTAGGAAAAAGTAAGGGTTAAAGAAAAAAACAAAAAAAAAAAGAAGAAAAGCAAAAAAATACTAGATTGAAAATCTGTAAAAGGTGGTCTAGGCAAAAGGAGAGATGAGAGAAGATCTGGATGGAAAACCTAAAAAGGCTATTTAGCAAGTTATAAAGCTTATTTCTAACTTTGGAAGGTTTAAAATTTAGTAAAACTAAATGTAAGAGAAAGTAATAGTGTACCTGAATAGATAAAGAAGTTTTTATTACATTAACCATGAATAGGTTTTATTTAATTATGATTGTGAATGTTTGTGTCTTGAGGGATACATCAAAAGATTAAGTAATTGAATTGCATTGTTTTAATTTAACCTATTGTCTTGTGATCATGACAGAATAGGTGCTTGATATGAATGCCCTAGTGATTGTCTAATTTCGAAAAAAAAAAAAAGAAAGAGAAAGAAAAAAAAAAAAAAAAGGAGCTCGCTAGGTGGAAAACCCAAAAAGGCCGCTTAAACAAAAGTTAGAGCAAGCTCGCTGAGATGAAAACCTAAAAGGGCATTTCAGGCACAAGTTAGGGCATAGAGAATGGAGTTCATAGAAAAGAAATGAGTCAAGGCAGAAACTATAGGGGGAGAGAAGAAAAAGAAAAATCAGAGGGAAATTGTATTGTGACTTTAAGGAAGTCTTTTTTAGTGAACAGTTTTCCTCAAAAAAATTGAGGCTAAAGGAAAGTTTTTGCAAAAGAGGTCCCTCAGAGGACTATGTTTTTTTATAGAATCTCTAGTAAAATTTGCATGCCCATGATATGAAGCAGTATACAGGAAGCACAAAAATCACAGAGAGAGCTTTGAGACCTAATCATCCCAATTTTTTCAAATCATGAATTAGATGTTTTTGGTAAGTCCTTAGACATTGTTTAAGGTACATGACATAATTGTGTAAGGCGTAGAAGAACATACATCAACATGTCACCTATAGGTGTGTAAGGCGTAGAAGAATATGCATCACCATAGTTTCAAGTGTCGAACTATGAGGGGGTCTGATTCTTCCTCAGGATAGCGAGGGGGATACATAGGTAGTTTAGGATCGCGGTCCTAAATACAAACCCACAACATTTCATGACAGATGTTTTTTGGTAAGTCCTTAGATGTTATTTAGGGCACATGGCATAGTTGTGTAAGGCGTAGAAGAACACGCATCAACATGTCACCTTTAGGTGTGTAAAGCGTAGAAGAACATGCATCACCACAGTTTCAAGTGTCGAACTATGAGTGGGTCTGATTCTTCCTCAGGATAGCGAGGGGCATACGTAGGTAGTTTAGGACTGCGGTCCTAAATACGAATCCACAACATTTCAAATCACACAGTTGCCATTGTCATGAGACCGTAGTTAGCTTCATGACAGAGTGTATCGACAGAGCAAGATGCACTCAATTTTCACATGATACAGTTATCACTGTTATGAGACCGTAGCTAGTTTCATGACGCAGAGTGTATCGACAGAGCAATATACACTCATTTTTCACATGACACAGTTATTACTGTTATGAGACCGTAGCTAGTCTCATAACATAGAGTATGTCGACCAAGCAAGATATACTTGATCCTCATAGCCAATGTTTCATAGTTATTAGAAATTTGAGTTTCACATTGACGAATCTTGAGCAATGCTATCGCATTGATTTCAACTTTCACCAAAATGGGGGGCAAACTGTAGACCCTTATTTTGTTATGAGTATGTGCATTGAAGCTGTGGGAAACCCGATGATGAAAATTATATGATTGTAAGATGTAATTAGAGGTATGGAGCTGAATTATTAATTCCGTGCATGATCTTGAAAAAAAAATAATAATATGTTTTTTTTGGGAAGTGAATTTAATTAAATTTAAATAAAATTTTGTTTTGTTTAAATTTAATATGGGTAATTTTTAAATGTACCTAATTAAGTTTAATTGGACTTCATGGGTCTAAGAAAGCCTAGTTAGAAATTTTAGATACGACCTATTTAATTTATTTTTTGAAAATTAAAATAAAAAAATTATCTTTTTCTCTATCCCTCTCTTCCTATTGGTTGGAACACCTTATCCATATCCCAGTCTTACCCAAATTTCTTAATCCCAGTTATTTAAGTTATCTGAACCTTATCACACTAGGACTTCAAACCCTATCACACCTCTTCCTCACTCCCTATTGGTGCCTTCCTCTTTCCTTCTCTTCCCATCAGTTGAAACACCTCTTCCATATTTCAGTCTCACCCAAATTCTGCAATCCTAGTTGTTTAAGTTATCTGAACTTTATCACGCTAGGACTCCAAACCCTATCACACCTCTCTCTCAAAACCCTATAAATATCCCACTGAAAAAAAAAAAAAAAAAAAAAAGAGAGAAGTTGGAAGAGAAGACAAAAAAATAATAATAATAAAAAAAGGAAAAAAATTAAAGAGAGGAATAGCCAAAATTCTTTTAGTTCTTATTTATTTCTAGCGACATTTTTTAAAGGTTAGTTCTTTTTTTTTCTTTTCAAGATCTATTTCATGTAATGTTTAATTCTATGTTCCTTATTTTTAATTTATTTTATATGTTCATATAGATCATGTAATTATGTTTAATTTGAGGGGATACACAACTCTACACATATTCAGTTTTTTTATCTCTCGTATTTTTATTATTTTTTGTTATTTGCTGAATCTGTAAAAAATTTGTAAAAAGTATATTCATATTCTACACGAAATTCTATTAATTTTAGGCTCAAGAATCACTAAAAAAGCTTTAATATTTTGCAACTTTTGACTATTTGAAGTTAGGATTCCTATAAAATCTAATTTGCAGGATGCCCAACTTGTAGAACCCATATCTCCCTTGTTTCTTAATAGTTGTATAAATCTGGTGTCTAAAATTAAGTTTGGAATCTTGTGAATCTTTTTCAGTTAGTTTCGCATTCATATCTGTTATGGTTGGTGAGTTATGAATTTTACAAAAAAGTAGTGCGATTTTGTTACTGGAAAAAGTTACGATTTGTGTAGACCACTCGGCTAGGGTTTTGTTTGGTTTATAAATTTTATGATGTTGTATGATGTTTTGGCTATCTCTTGTAATTTTTTCATGATTTTTAGGCTTGTCTAACTATTTTTCAAAAATCAAATTTCTTACTACTGTCAATCTGTCAAAATTTGGAAATTGTATGTTTATGCATGTTCTTGTATTTTATTGGTTTCCAATTGTTATTTGATCTATTTTTCTGTGCTTTTTTAATTCAAGAAGTGTCATGAAGTGTTTGGAATATGTTAGAAAGTGTGGACCCTTAGGTAGTTGTAACTAATTAGGAATCTTAACTCTTTAGGAGACTAGAGTTAAAATCTAATATGAATTGTTATTAATATTTTCTTATTTTCTTTATTTTCTTTAGTTTCTTTATTTTTTATTACAAATAAAATTGGTAAGTAGCCCTAAGGTAAGTACCAAATAAGGCATTTACATGAAGCTTACATGGAGCTAAACGAGAGTAAGCCAGGGATATCATTGTCATACTATAAGAGAAGACCCTTTTTTAAGGGTAGCTTGCCCCAATGACAACTGCAATTACTAACAAGTAAGTAATCCTAAATTTCTAGAATAACCATTGGCATGAAATTGTAGTAATAATAGGATTTTTATTTGGTAAATTAAAATTAACTTTATTTTTAATTTAACTGACGTTTGCATGTAATTAATTTAAATAAATACTTTGTAAATTAAAATTAATCTTGTTTGTAAATTAAACTAACATTAGCATGTAAAATAAATTTAATTTAATACTTGGTAATTGTAAAATAAATTTTCATGTTAGAAATCTTTATTAGGTTGTGATTGTTTGGGCAATATGTGATATTAGAATAAATTACACATGTACATAATGAACTTAATTCAATTATCCTTAGGGTAATTTGTTGAAAATTAATTAATTAGGTTAAATAGAAACATAGGGTTGTTTGAAATTGAATTTGTTTGTAAATTAAATTCTCAATAATAAATTAATTTTAGTCATCTGGTAAATATCATTTAAATAATTAGCAACCCCATAGATAGGAATTACTTGTACGTGAAAATTGTTTGTAAACAATAACTCTTTTGTGAATTACTTGCGTGTGTAGGATTATAATTATATTTTTAGGATAAAGTTTAATAAAGGAATAATAAACAAGACTTCTAGAAACATTAGTAAAGGACTGACACTCGAATTAACGAGGTTAGACTTGGCGTAAGGGGTGCCTAACACCTTTCCCTTACGTACCCACTATCTCGAACCTAGATATTGGGCTATGGTAATGACGGTTGTGGAAACTCTGTAAGGAGTAAGTTGCTATACATGACCCTCGGAAGAAACACTGAATATGTCACGATTATTAACTGGGTGACGACTCCTGTCTATCTATGCCTTCGTGGCATAAATCTTTGGTATCGTTGTAGTATTATGGGAAGACAGTACTTACCAGTGGTTTGATTCTATTAGGATTGTATGAAGTGCATGTCTAGAAAATGCTGTCTAAGGAGGTGGTACTTAAGTGAGACCATTGTAACTTCACCATCTTTCCTGGGTATTACCTAGTGTATTTTATATAATTCTAGTGGATGATATTTCGCCTCACGCCTCCCTCCTACAAATAAGCTTTGGGTAAGATTATTTTCATTATTTCTCAATCTGTGGTGTTTAAATGCAGTGTTTCTTAAACAGGAAAAATTGGAGAAAAATTCTAAGAAAAATATATGATCAAAGTAAAATTATTTGGAGATGTTCTATGCTATTTGTTGAATTTTTTAGTGATTGTGGAATATTTTTGAAAAAATATAGATAGATTTTAGTTATGATTTTAGCATATGGGCATATAAGATTATCTGGAATTACAATATTTAAATTTTATATGAATGGTTGAAGCTTGAGAATAGAGGTTTAAATATGTGAATATTGAATTGAGTTGAATTAAGAATATGTTAGCTGTTGGAAACTTATGGAATTAAGTAATATTCTTGAATAAAATATTCATGGGTGATTAGAAAATTACAATTCCTTTTGCGATAGCTTTATAACCTTATTAAGGACCACGGGCCAAAATTTTAGAATTTTTAAAACTTATTTGAGTGGATTTTTACAAAATGTCAATTATAGAGACTAAAATATAAATTTTCAAGTTTATGACTATTGACTGTTTTGGAGGGCCCAAGAGGGGCCATATGACGTTAATGAGACGAGATTGTGGAAATTGAGATTTAGAAGTGTTATTTGAATCTTTTTACAAGTTGGGTAGGTCCTAGGTATAGGGGAAACTCTGCCGAATTTTCGGCATAAATTAGGATTGTCTTTTTAAATTTATTTTTATTTGAATTAGCACTAATAAATTCATAATAAAATTATGTAGGTGATTAAGGTCAACCATCTTCCTTCACCCAACCTCTACAGTCGTCTCTGGTATACTGTGAGTAAAATATTAATTTTAATTATAATTTCGATATTATTATATGTTTAAGCATACCCATGCATCACTTATAAATATATATCTATGTAGTTAAATACTAGGAATGATTTATATTGCATTCTTAATTGATGAAGTGCTATGGATGTTGTTTGTGGTAATTTAGAGCAGTGTGCATGCATTGGCGTGCGTCTGATATGATATTGGATATTGACAGGATGGGTAGACACGGTTTGAGAGACACTCGCTGGGACCCGGTCCTTTATGGATAAGTCAGGATAGACACGGCTTGAGAGACACTTGCTGAGACCCCATATTTGATTTATTAACCAAAAATTCTGCTTGAGAGACACTCGCTGGCAGAGGTTGGATTAAGAAAGCTGTATAGGGGATCAGCTCCCATATATGTACTGTTTGAACAGTGTTGGGTGTGTGAGTGCTCTAAATATCCTTTTTGCTGTTATGATGTGATTTGTATGAAATTATAATGATGTTGTATTTCACTCCACATGATGCATTAGCTTTAGATAGCTGTAGAGATTATGGTTAAAATTGATATTTTACTCTCCAAATCGAACGCTCACTCTTGTTCACCTTATATTT
This sequence comes from Hevea brasiliensis, assembly GCF_030052815.1. Taxonomy (NCBI): domain Eukaryota; kingdom Viridiplantae; phylum Streptophyta; class Magnoliopsida; order Malpighiales; family Euphorbiaceae; genus Hevea; species Hevea brasiliensis. The sequence continues at coordinate 40,066,408 of NC_079498.1, forward strand.
TCAAGTTACAGGATGAGACATTTTTTCAGAATAACCTGCTTTTTTTCTCACAGGTTATTAATAATTACTTAATTTTATTATTATTCTCTAAATTTATAATTTAGAACTCCACATGTACATTAATCTTGTCAGGAACTGTATGAATTTAAGTTTTTGTATTTATAGATAAATTTCTTTTTTAGTTTTCAATAGTTTATGAATGTTGTAGCAGGGTTGAGCTGGGCTCCCCTAATTTTTCTTTCTGATAATTATTGAGTTAAGTTGGCCTGAAATAATATTATAATAGTTTAATTTAATTTTTTTTATATGCATGTTAGGTCTAAATTGTGGGTCTGATTATGGGTTTTGGGAACAATAAGACTTACTACGGGTCTTGAGAGCTTTATGCCGGTCCAGGTTCTAGTGTCGGCCCAGCCCATAGGATGAGTCCTTACAAATTCAACCCCAACATCTACACATCATAAAAAGATTTAAATTAATTATTCAACATAAAAAATGCATTGGTCCATGGAATGATCACGAGGAAGGAATAGGGATGTATTGAAGGCGAGGATAACGTTTGAATTTGTCAAAAAGGTACAGTATATAATAAGAATTAAAAAAAATGTAATATTAAATTTGGATTTTTGGCAAATCAATGTGAATAATCAAATTTTATTAAAGTTATGCATTAAATTCCAATTTTCTCAATAATTAAATTCCAATTTTCCAAATAAGAATAATTATTCTTCCTCCTTTAATTAATTACTATAAAAACAATTGTTTTAATATTTCAATATTAATCGGTTATTCGGCAATCTAGAATTCAAAGGAGATTTTGGCTTCCATGGATTTTAATTAATTTTACCACTAATTTTACCACGTAATGATTTTGTTTTATTTTTACATGAGTCTTATATAAGGTATGAATATTAGCTTTATGTAATTTATCATTATCTATAAAGTTGCCGCCTTTAATATTCCTTAAAGTGCTTAGTGAAAGTTATAATTAACTCATATTTTTTTAAAAGCTACTCATAAAGTGTATGATATTTTAATAAATTAATAAAATAATCTTTATCATTAAAATTACCATTAAATTTAAGAAAAAATTTTAAAATATCCTTTATGGTATTTTTAATCTAAAACACTTTAATCTTTAAAATTTTATTTTATTTTTAAAATAATTTTTTAATTTAAAATTTATATTTTTTTATTACAATTAACTTATATATTTTTATAAATTAATTTCTAAATATTATAATTATTAATAAATAAGTTTTTATATTTTTTTAATATAAATATAAATATTTTTTTTGAAAAAATTATTAATTAATTTCAATGAAATGAACTTGGACAAGGGTGTGTCGAGATACATCCTAAACTACCCCTTGAAATTCCTGTTACAACCCCTCTCACCTTGCGATTTCCATTTCCCCCAACTTCCCCCTTCTATTCTTCATGTTTCGGCTAGCACCTGACCCAACGCTAGCGCGCCTTCGTTCCCTCGCTCCAGAGCGCTAGAGGAGGAAAGAATGGATGAAATCCAATGAGAAAGGGAGGAAAGTGAACCACAATGACCCATTTCCTTCTCCCATTCATTGAAGTCGCCGACGTTCCAGGTCGAGTTAGTGGCTCCCATCGGCACTAGCCGTTCTCCTAGACCGTCGGCGCTATCCTTAGTGGCCAAAATCTCGCAAATAGAGAGAGAGAGGGTTTTTGGCCACCGGAGCTTCTAAGGCTGATTCTAGCCATCTCGACCACCACTCGAATGATCCAACACTCTCAATGGACTCCCGTGACATATGCTTTGATTTAACACCATCCATGCCTCAAGCCAACAATGGACGGTGAAGGCACCCAATGGACGGTGAGATATATGGATAAAATATAAATGGATAACTAGAGTAAAAAAAATTAATGAATTAATTGCTAAAATTTTTTAATAATATTAAAAGAGTTAAAAGTTTATAGTTAATAATTGAGGAATATTAAAAAAATCTTAAACTTTACTTATTTTTTATAATTGTATCTCAAATTTAAAATATTAACAATTGTATAAAATATTAACAATTGTATCTTGTATTATTGATAATGGTACAATCATATCCTATCACTAACTAATCCGGTAAAAATTAATAGCCGTGCTACATTACCTTGTTTATTTCCCTAAATTAGACTTGATTAAAATAAACTAACTTAATTAAAATATTAATTAATAAAAAATCCCTTGGAGGCTTCTGATTGATTTTTTTTTTTTTTTTTTTATCATTTTAACTTGCTTGATCTGCTTCTTACAATAGAATCTCTAATGGGATCTTGAAATTTGGAAATGCTGCTTAACGATTATGGCAACCTTTTGTGGACGTTTAGTTTCTTGTTGGGTAATGGGTTTTTCAGTGTTCTTGATTGAGAGAAACTTCATGCTTAGAGAGAAGGAATTGGGCAGTTACGTACTGAGGAAAAGCATTCAAAATTGTGTTTGGCTGGGCCTTTTTTCTTTTCGCATGTACTTGCATGTTTAATGAAAAAATTCACAAGAAATATAAGATTTTGAGAAAGGTCTTCCAAGCACCTATAGCAGTATTGCGAGATGCAACAATTTGGCTTGTGAAGATTGTGTTGGTGAAAATGCTTGCTTCATCTTTCCATGTTGCTACACACTTTGATCGAATGAAAGAGAGCATTTTCAACCATTACATTCTTGATACACTTTCTAGTTCTCCAATAGATGAATTGGTGCTGGAAGAGAACCAAACCCATAATTTTTCTCTATCGAATCACTACTAGTAAGTTGGAAGAAGAAAGAAAAGTGGGGGATTAAGGAAGCTGACATGATGACACTTTTTTAGTTCTTAACAAATTAGTTAACTGTAAGGTTTAAATAATTAAAAGCAAAATAATATAAATGAATTTTATTTGCGATGCTGTTAGTGTAACGTGTAAATATATTGTTTGCGTAAACATTTGAAATTGTAGACCCCCTTGTGTGATTTTATTGGCAAAAATCTGATTATGAGAAATTGTATAACTATGAGATATATTTAGAGACTTTAAAAATTGATAATCATATATATATATGTTTCTTTAAGAAAATAATTTTGAAGAGCAAACAATGATTAATTAAATTTAAATAAAGTTGATTTTTGTTTAAATTTAATTCTAGGAAGTTAAAAAAAAAAAACTAGCTAAGCCTAATTGGAAGAATTCGATAAACAAAAGCTCACTATTCTTTTTATTTTATTTTTCAGTAATTAAAAAAAATTAAAGGAAAATAAAAACTAAATAAGAATTTTTCTCTTCATGATTCTTAAATCTTCTTGTTTTGAGATTACATAAACTTCCTATATATTTTTTGACTTAAACCCTACAAATATTTTATAGGAGAAATAGAAAAAGAAGAGACTCATCTGGCCATAAAAAAAAAAGGAGACTTTATCTCTCATCACCTTCTTTTCCTTCCTCTCTTTTCTTTTCTTTCTTTGTTCTTACTTTAAGAAAGTATTAAAAATTTAATTAAAAATGAGTATTACTAAGTAATAAATATTCAAGAAATATGTCATATGTTGTATTTTCATAATTATATGCTTCTAGTTTAACTTATATGTTCATAACATATATGTTTATATGGTGAATGTGAGGGAAATAAATAGCTTTGCACACGTCTCTTTTCTGGGTTCATAGTTTTATTAATTTTCACACTTTTCTACTTTTGCAAATATTGTACGAAAATTATATTTGTATTCTTCGTGAAATTGTAATAATTTTATACTCAAGAATAACGAAAAAAGCTTCTGATGCCATTCAAAGTTAGGGTGTCTATAGAATTAGATTTTGGGGCCTATATCTTCCTCGATTTTTAATCTTTATTTGCGTTTCTTGATTCTAAAAACAAGTTTAGGACCTTAACTTTTTCTATTGATTTCATGTCAATACCTTTTGTAGTTTGCGAGATACATTGATTTTAAAAAATTAGTACTTATTTGTCTCTAATATGAAGCAATAGTGAACCCTGATATTTGAGTATTATTGGGCAAGTTTTTTTTATCGGTTATTAATTTTATAACTTTTTATGATGTAATGGCATGCTTCTGAAAATTTTGTATAATTTTTATACATATTTTAATGGCATCAAGAATTTAAATATCAAAGTACTGTAAATCTTTCTAAATCTGAAAATTTCATATTGGTTTATATATTTTTTTTGTTTTCAAGTTTTAAATTATATTTTGATCTAATTTTAATATTGTATATGATGTGATATGGTGTTATGAAGTATTAGAATTAGAATAGAAGACCCTTGGACATTAGGTAGTTTTAGCCAAATAAAAGTCTAAATTAATTAAGATATAAGTGTTAAATTTCAATACAAATTGTTATTAGCTTATTTCATATTATATTTTGATCTAATTTTAATATTGTATATGATGTGATATGGTGTTATGAAGTATTAGAATTAGGATAGAAGACCCTTGGACATTAGGTAGTTTTAGCCAAATAAAAGTCTAAATTAATTAAGATATAAGTGTTAAATTTCAATACAAATTATTATTAGTTTATTTCATATTATTAAAAAAAATTTAGTAAGTAGTCCTAAAATAAGTACTAAAGAGGGTAATAATTGTGTGGAGTTTATGTGAAGCTTAATGGAAGCAAGACATGAATAACCATATCATATTAGAAGAGAAGCCCTATTTCAATGGTAGCTTGCCCCAATAGCAATTATAATTATTTTAAGGTAAGCATTCCTAAATTTTCAAAATAAAATTTTTTTATGCAATTTATAGTAATAATAGGATTTATCGGATAAATGATAAAAATTAATTTTGTTTGCATTTTTTTAACCCACATTTGTATAAAAATTGAATTAAATAAATATTTGATATATCAATATTAATTTTGTTTGTTAAAAACCAATTTTGGCATGTAAATAAATTAAATTAAATATTTGGTAAATCATAAAATAAATTGGCATGTTAGAAATAAATTATTTTATGTTGAAATTATTTGGGCCTTATATATTTATTAGAATAAAATACACATGTTTAATAAAAGAATAACGAAATAAGACTTTTAGAAATATTAGTTGAGGACTAGCAATCAAATTAACAAGGTTAGACCAAGCGTAAAGGGTGCCTAACACCTTCTTCTTACATACGCACTTTCTCAAACCTAGACATTGAGCTATGGTGATGACGGTTATGGAACCTCTGTAATGAGTAAATTGTCATCCATGACCCTATCAGAAAATTGAGTGCATTAATCATATCCCTTCGATTTCTCTTCAGAAGTTAATGCCTTAACCAAATGTCCTTCACAAGAAACAATGAATATGTCTCGATTATTATCCAAGTGACGACTCTTGTCTATCTATACCTTGTGGCATAAATCTTTAGTATCGTGGTAGTATTCTGGGAAGATGATACTAACAAGTGGACTCGATTCTATTAAGATTGTATAAATTATATGTCTAATAAATATTGTCTATGAAAGTGGTATGTGACACCCCTTACCCGTGTACAGTATACCCGAGTAAGTAATGCCACACGGTGTACCGGCACACTCTAATATTCCTCAATTAATTTATATCATGCTTTTGCATATAATTTATGAAATACAATTTATTTAAACCATTTATCAAAAGTATCATTCATTTAAGGTTCCGAAAAATTTAAAGAAAATCCGGCGGAGTACCGGCTAAAAATGGAGAAAACCGTTCTTCGGAACCTGTTAAAAACACTTCCAATATTTTTATTCCATCATCTCAAACTCCAATATCCAAAATCTCAACAATATTTCTCAGTTTCAATTCTCAATAATCTTTTCATTTCTCAAACATCCATTTCTCATATACAAGCGATAAATACATGCTCAAGTTTTTGCATTCATAGTCATAACTTTCATTATTTACATGAACATCAAAATATATTACATGAGTTCAAATACATATGAGAAAGTAAAAATCTGCTACAAAATATCAAAATGACAAAATGACACCTAGTGCCCTACCAATGCACTGCAGGTAGTGAGGTGACACGGACACTGTGCAGAACTGCAGGATGGACTCACCTACGTGGTCTCACGGGCTCACGATCAGGATCTCCAGTACCTACGCGTGGCAAAGCAGCGCTAAGCAATAATGCTTAGTGGTGCAATAATATAATAAAAGAAAATAGCAAGAAAATAAATATGTATAGAATGTGTATGCTTTCTTTGTTTGGTATTGGTATATTCATTATTTCATTTACTTTGTTCACTTTTATTCATTTGGTTGCCCCAAGTAACCTACACTAGACGACTGGACTGGATAACGGGTAAACTGGCACTGGGTACCTAGTACCTCGGGCCGTCACACCATCAGTCACATATGCATCTCCCGGTGTGCAAGCGACTAACAAGTGTAAATAATATCGTGCACAAGGCCAAGTCTCAATACAAAGTCGAATGGCTAAAAGCCATGAAATCACTGAATGGCATATTGCCATGTGCGATCGCTAATCGAACCCTATTGGCATGCCAAACTATCCAAACCAATCTTGTTAGGTATACTAGGGCATTTGAAACTTTTAAATTCTTCAATTTGTGAATTTCAAATTTTTAGTGTCACTATTCATCATTGGTCAACAAAAATGTTGACTTTTAGAATAAAAATGTGTACATTGACTTTGGCACTCCCAACATACCACATTTGGTGTTTAAAACTTGTTGGCATTAAGTGTTAATACCATTTCAAAGCGTAACTCAACACAAGCAGAATTTTCAGTTTTGGTGAGTCAACTTCACTGTTCCATTGGACACTGTTACTATAGGAATTTGAAGAAATGTAAAACATGAAAGTTGTTCCTTATTTTGTCTAGTTGAATTTCCTTTTTTGAATCACTCCATTTGAAGTTTTTTAGCTCTAGATATGGTCCAAAGACCCAAGCTGGCCGAATGTGCATTCTGCAGAAAATTACCATATCTACAGTGCATAAATAGTAACTAGAGTCACTTGGTTGGATGGGTTCTGGCCATAATTTGGGGTAGGTTCCTTCATGAAAGTTTTTTGTCTATGTCTAAAATTATTGTTGTAAAAATTTCAGGTCAATTGACCAAATCTACAGTGAGTCATGGCCAAATGAACAGTTACTGTTCATTTGGCCAATTCTGCAGAATCAGTTTCAGGGTTCCGGATTGGGGCCAAGTTTTGGTCCTCTTGCTTTGGTCCTTTGGGCATGGTTTCTTCAGCAAAAATGTGCCATTATAAGCCTAGTTTCATGTCCAATTGGCCAAACTTCAATTGGACTAACACAGCCCAAGTTATGGCAGTGCAAAGGGACTGAATTTTCAGTCCCTATCTTTTGTCTAGGCGCTTTATACCTTGACTTTGCCATACCCTTTTTCAGTTCTAATTATGGTCAAAATACCTAAAATGGTCACTAATTGACCATTAAAATGTGCTCTAACAATTTCCTAAGCCAAATCAATTTTTCACTCCCCAAAACCCTAATTCAAATTCATAATTTATGCCATTTACCTTAGCTAGCTACTAAGGCATTACTCATATGTTTATAATTTCAAATATGGTTTCTAATTCACTTCAAGCTCATCAAAAACATTCCTACATATTCTTTTACTAGGGCAGCTGAAATTCAAGTGTTCATACACATAGGTTTTTTTTGTTCATTTAAACTACAAATCTTACTAAGTTCAAGTCCAAAATCATGGAAATAAAGAGTTTAATGGGTATAAGTGCACTAACCTTGTTGTATGCCAATCCAAGCTTGAGAAAGCTTCACTTTTTTTTCTTCTTCTTGGCTGCCAAGAGCTTGTTTAAGATGTGGAGTAAAGCTTTAATGAAGAGAAGTTAGAGTTTTGTGGTGTAAACAAGGGAAAAATCAAGCTTGATTGAAAAAAATCAATAGAGGTGTCTAGGGCAATTTTCGGCTAGCTTTTTGGGAGGGAAGTAGCTGCTGCAATTTTTGTTATTTTGGTCTTCTTTTAGTCCATTTTAATAGTTAGTCAAATGAGGGCTTAATGGTGATTGGTGGAAAATCTTGAATGACATCATAATATGTCATTATTTGGCATTTTATTTCATTTTTCTTTTCTTTCCTCTACTACTCATTTCCAATTTAATTTCTAGCAATATTTCTTCATATTTTATGTCATATTAATTATTTACTCAACTGGACAAGTCGGCCAAAAATCACCTCTGAAGGCGAAATGACCAAAATGCCCTCCGTTTGGCTCAACGGGTCAAAATTGTCTGTACTGATTGAAAATTTTTTCTAAGTATTTTCTTGGCATTCTAATGCCATGGGAACCTCAATAACCCTTCTCTGGAGTCCCAAAAATTATTTTATAATTTTTCCCCCGGGTATAGGGCTCCTCGTTGCGAGAACCGCAACTTACCTCTAGTTACCCATCGCTTGGGCACTGGCTCGTTTGACTTGGTTATATTTTATTTCTAAAATTTTTACTAAATTTTTCTTATTAATATTTGAGTTAATTATGGTCCTTCACTTAAATTTAATTATTTTTCCGGACGTTCTAGCTGTCCGGACCGACACCGGTCACCGGAACAGTAGAATGTACGGAATGATTACCGGGAGGGTGTTACAACTCTTCCCTTCTAATTTAAATTTCGTCCTCGAAATTTACCTGATGCAAACAGTTGAGGGAACTGTTGCCTCATCGTTTCTTCACTTTCCCAAGTTGCCTCCTCGGTGTTGTGGTGCCTCCAAAGCACTTTCACCAATGGAATCTGTTTGTTCCTCAACTCTTTCACTTCCCGAGCTAGGATCCGTAGAGGTTCTTCTTCATATGTCAAATCCGGCTGTATTTCAATTTCTTCTCTGGAGATGACATGCGAAGGATCTGAGCGGTATCTTCTGAGCATGGACACGTGGAACACATTGTGGATCTTATCCAGCTCTGGTGGCAAAGCTAGCCTATAGGCCACTGGACCCACACGTTCAATGACTTCATATGGGCCAATGAACCTAGGGCTCAACTTACCTTTTCTTCCAAACCTCAACACCTTCTTCCATGGTGACACCTTGAGGAACACTTTGTCGCCAACCCCATATTCTATTTCTTTTCTCTTCAGGTCGGCATAAGATTTCTGTCTGTCTGAGGCAACTTTGAGATTGGCTTTGATTGATTTTACCTTCTCCTCAGCCTGTTTCACCAGGTCTGGCCCTACCAGTTTATCTTCGCCCAATTCAGTCCAGCACACTGGAGTTCTACATTTTCTCCCCTACGATTGCTTCATACGGCCATTTGGATACTAGCTTGGTAGCTATTGTTGTATGCAAATTACGCGATGGGAGGTATCTATCCCGACTTCCTCAAACTCAATGACACAACTCCTCAAGATATCCTCAAGGACTCGACAAGTATTTCACGTTATTGTTATCATTTCAATTCAATATTTGTATCAATTTCATTGGTTTCAATTATTTACTGGATTACTCTTTCGATTGCCCATCCGTCTGAGGATGGAAAGTCATCTTTGAAATGGAGTTGTGTACCCAAGGATTCATGTAACTTCTTCCAAAATCTCGATGTAAACATTGGGTCTCGATCAGATATGATGGAAAGTGGAATTCCATGCAGTCTAACTATCTCACTGATATACAATTCTGCTAACCTCTCTAGTGAGTAGTCGGTCTAATCGGCGAGAAAGTGTCTTGACTTCGTCAATCTATCAACTATCACCCATCTTTGCATCATGTTTCTTCAGGTGAGAGGTAGCCCACTTACAAAATCCATGGTGACCCGATCCCATTTCCATTCGGTATGCGTATAGGTGTAGCAAACCGATGGAACTTGATGTTCGCCTTGACTTGCCGACATGTCAAGCATTTAGTCACGTAGTCGCTATGTCCTTCTTCATACCAGCCACCAATATTGGAGCTTGGATCATGATACATCTTTGTACTTCCCGGTGCAGAGCATATACACTAGTGTGTGCCTCTTTTAGAATACCGCTTTCAATTCCCGTTATCCGTACACAGTCTTCCTTTGTAGTGCAGACACCGTCTGCTTTCACCTCATAGTCACCGCTTTTCCCTGGGATTTTGCTCATAATAGCCGTAGCTTCTCATCTACCTTACGCCCATCTAGTATCTGCATGTGAGTTTGGCCTCACTTGCAACTCGGCCAAAATAGCTTCATCTCGAATCAAGGTTAGACGGGCATTCAATGATCTCAAAGCTGTGATGGACTTTCTGCTCTAAGCATCAAGAACTACATTTGCCTTCCCGTGATGGTAGTCAATTACAGTCATAATCCTTCAGGAACTCAATCCATCGCCTCTGTCTAAGGTTGAGCTCCCTCTGAGTTGGCAAATATTTTAGACTCTTGTGGTTTGTGTAAATGTAGCACTTTTCACCATACAAGTAATGCCTCCATATCTTCAGTGCGAAGATAATTGCTGCAAGCTCTAGATCATGGGTAGGGTAGTTCTGTTCATGTGGCCTCAACTGCCTGGAGGCATAGGCGACCACCTTCCCCTCTTGCATCAATACACACCCTAACCCATTATGAGAGGCATCACTGTAGACTACAAAGTCCTTTCTCGACACTTTGTTAGCACACTGGTGCCTCTGTCAACATAGCCTTCAACTTCTCAAAAGCTGTGCGACACTTGTCATTCCAGTCAAATCTGACATTCTTGTGTAACAACTTGGTCATTGGAGCAGCTATTAGGGAAAATCCCTTTACAAATCTCCTGTAATACCCAGCTAGCCCCAAGAAACTTCTGACCTCAGTTGTATTCCTGGGAGGCTTCCATTCCATCACTGCTTCTATTTTCTTGGGATCCATTCTAATCCCATCAGCTGACACTATGTGTGCAAGGAATGCAATCTCATTCAGCCAAAAGTCACACTTGGACAACTTAGCATATAGCTTCTTTTCCCGCAGGGTTTGCAGAACAATCCTCAAATGTTCATCATGTTCTTCCCTGGTCTTGGAATACACCAAAATATCATCAATAAAGACCACTACGAACCGATCTAAGTGTGGATGGAAGATACAGTTCATAAGGTCCATGAATGCTGCTGGTGCATTTGTTAGGCCAAAGGGCATCACTAGGAACTCATAATGCCCATATCGGGTCCTAAATGCAGTCTTTGGCACATCTGCATCCTTCACCCTCAACTGATGATACCCTGATCTGAGATCAATCTTAGAAAATACTCCTGCTCCCTTCAACTGATCAAACAGATCATCAATTCTAGGCAACGGATATTTGTTCTTCACAGTCACTTTATTCAACTGCCGGTAGTCAATACAAAGTCTCAAAGTCCCATCCTTCTTTTTCACGAACAAGACCGAGCTCCCCATGGTGACACATCGCGTATGAACCCCTTATCAAGCAACTCTTGCAACCGAAGTTTTCAACTCCTCAATTCGATGGGTGCCATCCTATAAGGAGCAATGGAAATGGGTCTTTGTGCCGGCAGTGTCTCAATAGCAAATTCGACTTCCCTTTCTGGTGGCAAACCAAGCAACTCTTCAGGAAATACTTCTGGGAAGTCTCTCACTGTGGGTATGTCACTCAAGTTTGGCTTAGCCTGCCTAGTATCCACCACGTGTGCTAGGTAGGCTTCACAGCCTTTTCTCATCATTCTTCTTGCAACTGTGGCTGTGATGATATTGGACAAGAAATCTGTCCTTTCCCCCACAACTGTGATCTCATTACCCTCTGAAGTTTTTAGAGAAATTCTCTTCAATTTGCAATCAACTATTGCCTGATGACGTGACAACCAGTCCATTCCCAATATCACGTCAAACTCATGGAAGGGCAACTCAATTAGGTCTGCCAAGAATTCATACCCCTGAATCCTTAGTGGGCAACCCTTGTATACTTTGTTCACTACCACACTGTGACCCAATGGATTAGTGACCAGAATGTCTTGGTCACTCTCCCCTACTAGTATCCCCCTTTCTACGGGTAAGTTGATGCAGATGTATGAATGAGTGGATCCTGGATCCACCAATGCATGCACAGGTGTAGTGTAGAGGGAGAACGTACCCCTGATGACGTCCGGGGCATCTTGCTCCTCCTGAGCTCTCAAGGCATAATTTCTGGCAGGTGGTACGTTATCCGCCTCTCTGGCGCTCGATCTGTGCCTTTGAGATGGTCCTCACTGGATTTACGGACCTTCTACCCTTTGGTGGTGCAGGAGCAGGTCTATCTGCTTGTGTTGGAGCAGCTGTAGTAGTTCTGTGTGGACAGTTCTTCAACTGATGCTCTGTTGACCCACACCTCAAGCAAGCACCAGTCACTCTCCAACACTCCCCCTTATGCCATTTCTGACAGTGTGGACACGCAGAAGATGCTGGGGCTGGTCCCCTGAACCCCATCCCTGGAGAGCTGCCCACTGATGGTGTGGATTGACCTCTCCTAGGGGTGAACTGTGTCCTGGGCCCCTGAGACTGACCCTGACCCTGTGTTTGACCCGAACTCTGTGCAGGAGGACCCTTAAACTTCTTCCCAAATCCAGGAGCGGAACTAGACTGACCTGGTCCCCTCTTCTGCTGTCTATCCCTTCTGGTCTGTTCACTAATTCTTACTTTTTCCACCTTTATTGCAGCTTCCACTAACTTGGTAAATTCTGTGATTCCCAAGGCAGTGAGCTGGATCTTGATGTTGTCATTTAGTCCCTCTTCAAATCTCTTGCATTTTGCAGCTTCATTTGGGACTATCTCCCTTCCATAGCGGCTTAATCGGACGAATTCTTTCTCATACTCAGCCACTGACAATTGTCTCTGCCTCAGGTTAATAAATTCTCTTCTTCTCTCTTCCAGGTATACAGTACCCACATATTTCTTCTTGAACTCAGAGAGAAAGAAGTCCCAAGTTATAGCTTCTGGCTGCACTTCACTAGAACAGTGTCCCACCATTCATAGGCATCGTCTTGTAGCAAGGATACAGCAGCTTCTAAGTTCTGCTCTGGGGTGCAGTGAAGTTGTTTTAAGACTATGCCTGTTCTATTCAATCAATTCTCGGCTGCCACCGAGTCATCTTCTCTCTTGCCATAGAAATCCACCGCCCCAATCTTTCTTAGCCTTTCCAAGTGTGATTTTTGCTGTGGAGCTGGTGGTGGTGGTGGTGCTGGCATTACCCCGGCCATTTGTCTGAAGAAGTCGGCCATTTGTTAGAACATGGCCTGTGGAGGCTGAGTAGGCTCTGCTTGAGCTGGTGGAGCAGATTCTCTCATGCCCCCAGTTTCAGCTGCTGCAGGTGGAGCATGACTCTCCACTTCCTCCTCAACGGCTCTCTGAGATGAAGGATCCATATCCTATTCAAAATAAGAAAGATAAACAGATTTGCGTTAGTATCACCTCGACTCTTACAAATGCAATGCATGGTATGGACTCAATCTAGGCCCAGAAACGCCTAAACCGTGCTCTGATACCACTAAATGTGACACCCCTTACCCGTACAAGATACCCAGTAAGTAATGCCACACGTGTACCAAGCACACTCTAATATTCCTCAATTAATTTATATCATGCTTTTGCATATAATTTATGAAATACAATTTATTTAAACCATTTATCAAAAGTATCATTCATTTAAGGTTTCGAAAATTTTAAAGAAAATCCGGCGGAGTACCGGCTAAAAATGGAGAAAACCGTTCTTGAACTCGTTAAAAACACTTCCAATATTTTTATTCCATCATCTCAAACTCCAATATCCAAAATCTCAACAATATTTCTCAGTTTCAATTCTCAATAATCTTTTCATTTCTCAAACATCCATTTCTCATATACAAGCGATAAATACATGCTCAAGTTTTTGCATTCATAGTCATAACTTTCATTATTTACATGAACATCAAAATATATTACATGAGTTCAAATACATATGAGAAAGTAAAAATCTGCTACAAAATATCAAAATGACAAAATGACACCATCGCTCGCCAATGCAATCGCAGTAGTGAGGTGACACGACATCGTGCGAATCGCAGGATGGACTCACCCAGTCTGTGGTCTACTGGGCTCACGATCAGGATCTCCAGTACCTACGCGTGGCAAAAGCAACGCGCTAAGCAATAATGCTTAGTGGTGCAATAATATAATAAAAGAAAATAGCAAGAAAATAAATATGTATAGAATGTGTATGCTTTCTTTGTTTGGTATTGGTATATTCATTATTTCATTTACTTTGTTCACTTTTATTCATTTGGTTGCCCCAAGTAACCTACACTAGACGACTGGACTGGATAACGGGTAAACTGGCACTGGGTACCTAGTACCTCGGGCCATCACACCATCGGTCACATATGCATCTCCCGATGTAATGAGCGACTAACAAGTCAGAATAATATCGTGCACAAGGCCAAGTCTCAATACAAAGTCGAATGGCTAAAAGCCATGAAATCACTGAATGGCATATTGCCATGTGCGATCGCTAATGAACCCTATTGGCATGCCAAACTATCCAAACCAATCTTGTTAGGTATACTAGGGCATTTGAAACTTTTAAATTCTTCAATTTGTGAATTTCAAATTTTTAGTGTCACTATTCATCATTGGTCAACAAAAATGTTGACTTTTAGAATAAAAATGTGTACATTGACTTTGGCACTCCCAACATACCACATTTGGTGTTTAAAACTTGTTGGCATTAAGTGTTAATACCATTTCAAAGTGTAACTCAACACAAGCAGAATTTTCAGTTTTGGTGAGTCAACTTCACTGTTCCATTGGACACTGTTACTGTAGGAATTTGAAGAAATGTAAAACATGAAAGTTGTTCCTTATTTTGTCTAGTTGAATTTCCTTTTTTGAATCACTCCATTTGGAGTTTTGTAGCTCTAGATATGGTCCAAAGACCCAAGCTGGCCGAATGTGCATTCTGCAGAAAATTACCATATCTACAGTGCATAAACATTAACTAGAGTCACTTGGTTGGATGGGTTCTGGCCATAATTTGGGGTAGGTTCCTTCATGAAAGTTGTTTGTCTATGTCTTAAATTATTGCTGTAAAAATTTCAGGTCAATTGACCAAATCTACAGTGAGTCATGGCCAAATGAACAGTTACTGTTCATTTGGCCAATTCTGCAGAATCAGTTTCAGGGTTCCGGATTGGGGCCAAGTTTTGGTCCTCTTGCTTTGGTCCTTTGGGCATGGTTTCTTCAGAAAAAATGTGCCATTATAAGCCTAGTTTCATGTCCAATTGGCCAAACTTCAATTGGACTAACACAGCCCAAGTTATGGCAGTGCAAAGGGACTGAATTTTCAGTCCCTATGTCTGTCCTAGGCGCTTTATACCTTGACTTTGCCATACCCTTTTTCAGTTCTAATTATGGTCAACATACCTAAAATGGTCACTAATTGACCATTAAAATGTGCTCTAACAATTTCCTAAGCCAAATCAATTTTTCACTCCCCAAAACCCTAATTCAAATTCATAATTTATGCCATTTACCTTAGCTAGCTACTAAGGCATTACTCATATGTTTATAACTTCAAATATGGTTTCTAATTCACTTCAAGCTCATCAAAAACATTCCTACATATTCTTTTACTAGGGCAGCCGAAATTCAAGTGTTCATACACATAGGTTTTTTTTGTTCATTTAAACTACAGATCTTACTAAGTTCAAGTCCAAAATCATGGAAATAAAGAGTTTAATGGGTATAAGTGCACTAACCTTGTTGTATGCCAATCCAAGCTTGAGAAAGCTTCACTTTTTTTTCTTCTTCTTGGCTGCCAAGAGCTTGTTTAAGATGTGGAGTAAAGCTTTAATGAAGAGAAGTTAGAGTTTTGTGGTGTAAACAAGGGAAAAATCAAGCTTGATTGAAAAAAATCAACGGAGGTGTCTAGGGCAATTTTCAGCTAGCTTTTGGGGAGGGAAGTAGCTGCTGCAATTTTTATTATTTTGGTCTTCTTTTAGTCCATTTTAATAGTTAGTCAAATGAGGGCTTAATGGTGATTGGTGGAAAATCTTGAATGACATCATAATATGTCATTATTTGGCATTTTATTTCATTTTTCTTTTCTTTCCTCTACTACTCATTTCCAATTTAATTTCTAGCAATATTTCTTCATATTTTATGTCATATTAATTATTTACTCAACTGGACAAGTCGGCCAAAAATCACCTCTGAAGGCGAAATGACCAAAATGCCCTCCGTTTGGCTTAACGGGTCAAAATTGTCTGTACCGATTGAAAATTTTTTCTAAGTATTTTCTTGGCATTCTAATGCCATGGGAACCTCAATAACCCTTCTCTGGAGTCTCAAAAATTATTTTATAACTTTTCCCCCGGGTATAGGGCTCCTCGTTGCGAGAACCGCAACTTACCTCTGGTTACCCATCGCTTGGGCACTGGCTCGTTTGACTTGGTTATATTTTATTTCTAAAATTTTTACTAAATTTTTCTTATTAATATTTGAGTTAATTATGGTCCTTCACTTAAATTTAATTATTTTTCTGGACGTTCTAGCTGTCCGGACCGACACCGGTCACCGGAACAGTAGAATGTACGGAATGATTACCGGGAGGGTGTTACATGGTACTTAAGTGAGACCAATGTGAATCTATCATTTTCCCTGGGTATTACCTAGTCCACTTTATGCAATCTCAGTAGATGATCTTTCGCCTCATGCTACATGACCTCACAGTTTAGCGACTCCACTAGGAGCTAATAGATAATTACTCCAACATGTTTCTAATAGTTTAATATTATTCCTTTGTTAAACTAATTTTCATTGCATTACACTATCACATAGATCACATTAACCCTTCTAACCTTGCTAATACTAATTGAGGAGGCATAGTTTCACTCAAACTATGGCAAATTGGTGAATGCTAGCATACTTTGCCCATACCTTCGGGTATATAAGAGAGCCACAGCTTTAGCTGTTATGCTTAATGGACAAGCTCTCACATGGGTAGCCTTTTCTCCTACACAATGAAGCCCATGAGCCTTAGATTTTGGCCTTAGGTACCTTATAGATTTGTTGTGTTGGATTTATGGCCTTGTTGTCCAAACTATAAGTCTTAGTCATAGTTGAAATGAACTTAGGCCTATGCATAAACCCAATATGTGTATAAGCCTAAGTCCATTTCAGAACTCATGTTAGGCAAGAGGATTCCTACTTATGGTTAAATATTAAAGATATAAACCCATTGTTTATGAAGGAGGGACCGTCCTAGATCATCCCTACTGGTGTGTCTAATGTACCAAATCTTAGAATAGATTTTTACCCTATTCGATATGTAAGAATTTGAGAAATAAAGGGGCAAAGATTCAGCTACAGTGAAAGGTTTTAGTTTGTTTTTGGTTTTTATTTTTTGGTTGGGTTTGTATATTTCAGTTTTGATTTTTGTAAATTTTAGTTTTAAAGGTAAAGGTAAAAGTAAAGGTAAAATTATGCATTCATACTAGCATTCATGCATTGCATTTTTATACATAACATGCCCAATTAACCCTTAAACCCTATTTTTGTGGTAACCAAGCACCAAAACACACCAAAGAGACTTCCAATCAGGTTACTTGGTTAAAGAAGGGAAGAGATTATTAAGGATTTCACTTGTACCAATTAAGATGAAAGACATTATGGCTATGTTTAAGAAAATGCTTAATGAAACCTTGGATGCTAAGATGTCTGATTTGGAAGAGAAAATTATAGTCAGCCTTGGAAAGAGGCCCGAGGTAAACCAATCAAGTGGCATTAAGATAGAAAAGCCTGAGAAGGAAGCTGATAAGAAGAAAGGTTTTTGACAATTTTTGGGATGAAGATGATTATCTTGAAAGGCTTTTGATAATTTTTGGGATAAAGATGATTATCTTCAGCATGAGGATAAGAAGAAGGGAGTAGAATTAAATGATAAGATTAAAGTCATCATTGATATGATAGAGAAATCAATTTTAAAAGGCAGGCCAAGTTTAGTAGAATGGGATTATTTGATTATGATTACTTTGACATATAGATAGAAGGGAACCTACTTGAGAAGTTCAAAATGCTTGATCTAGCCAAGTTTGATGATACTAATGATCTGAAAACCCATATCAAGGCCTATCTGATAGTAATGAGAACCACCAGTTTATCCAAGGAATAAATTACCCAATTCTTTTCCATTTCATTAGAAGGAATTGCATCCACAGGGTATCATGGGTTAGAAACAACTATGAAGAAAGATTGGATGGAGTTGGTTAGGAGGTTTGTGCAGCATTATTCCTATAACACAACCCTAGACATCACTTTGAGTGATCACGAGACTACCAAGCATAAGCCAAACAAGACTTTCTCTGAGTGCTTGATGAGGTGGAGAAAGAAAGCCATGAAAATGGCTAACAGGCCCACTCAAAAGGACCAAGTGCACTTGATAATAAAAAATTTGCAGCCCAGTTTGTGACATCCTCATTTTAGGAAGTCTATATATTCTATTGTTCCGATGACTAACGTCTGTTCGGACAGTCAGAATGTCTGGAACCAGAATTAAACTAGAGTGAGGAGTCATAAATAACCTAATTAATGATAAGAAAAATTAAGGAAAAATTAAAAGAAATGAAATGGAGATAGGTTAAATGAGCCGAAGCTCCGGCGATGAGTAACCCTAACAGGAAGCGACTGTGAAGACAGTTGGCAACCCTAGACCATGGGAAAACCTGTGAAATAATTATTTAGGACTTAATTAAAGGTATTTCTATGAATTTACAAGTCAAGAAAATGAAAAGAAAATGAAGCTAGATTAATTTAATTAATTGAAATTATGAAAATTAAATATAATTATTGAAAAGTCAAATTCTAATGATTATAAACTTTAAAATAATTACAAAATTGCCATTTTCACTTATTTACAAATATGCCATTGAATATTAAATTAATATATATCAATAATTGATCAAAATTTCTGCCATCTTCTTCCTTAGTTTCTCGTCCATATGTTTTCCCTCCACTTTCTCTCAAAATTCCTTTCTTCCACCATTGATACACCATCATCCAACCTCCCAAACACTTACCTACCTTCATTAACTTTGTTGGAAACTTAGAGAAACCTTCATATCCATCCTTGAAGTGAAGAAAACACACCAAAATCTCAAGCAAGAATTCTGCCAAGAAGTGGTTCAACAAGGGGAAGTAAAGTTTGAGTCAATTGAAGAGTGATTGAAGGTTGTTGGAAGCTAAGGAATAAGGTTAGTGCTGTCAAATCCCTTGGATCTTGAAGTTATACCAAATTGATTTAGGGCTTGATAAATTTGGGAATTTTAATTGTTGTGTTCTAACTGATGTAATTGTGCCTAAATTAAGTTAATTTGGCACCCAATTTTTTATATGAATTGATGAGATGACCAAACTATTGAATGGGTGTGATGTTGTGTGTTGAGACAGATTCTGGACCCTTGAGTCCAGTAGGTTTGAATGGCTATAAGTAGAGTTCCATAACTCCAATTGGTGTGAGGCCAATTGGAGATTAAACCTTAGACATAATTCTATAAATTTCATAAAGAAATATTGCCCAAAAACTGATCATAGCGTGCCCTAAAAGTTAACCAAATTTCCACTATAGATTGGTCCAATGGAACAGTAAACTTAGGTGACAAAAACTGAAATTTTGGAAATACTTCTAGAAAGACTTAAATTATAATTGGCAGCTAATGCCAACAAGTTTATAACCTAAAAATGGGTACTACCATAAATTTAGAATATGTATTCTTATTTTTTATGAAATAGTAAAAAATTTACATGAATAGTGATGTGAATAGTAACCATAATGACATTAAATGCAAAGAACCAACATTGACCTGAAATTCTAGACTTGGACCTACCCGACCAGTTTTGGCAAAAACGCCATAACTTGGTCCATAAAACTGCAAATGCAGTGAAACTAAAGTTAAAATCTCTATAAGACGTAGAACTACAAATTTGGTGTTTTGACTAAAACTCATAACCTAATGGAACATAGACAATTTGCTAGGACAATTTAGTACTTTCAATCCTGAATTTCTAAATTTGAGGTGCTTGGTCATTTGACACCCGGATGGTTAAAAGATCATAAGTTTCTCTAAAAAAATTCAATTAACATGATCCAAAATGATTTGAAAAGCTAAGATAAAGACCTAAAACTTTGTTTCAGGGACCTAGACCCAATTCTAAGCCTAAGTACTTGGAAATAAATGACAAAGAAAATGGAAAATCCAGAAACTAGTAGTCTTACAGGGTTCAGCACCTTGGACAATCATTAATCACTTGACAATAACTAGAGTTATACCATTTCAAATTGAATGATTTAAAAGGAAAATTAAAGTTAATACATAAAGAAACAACTTCCATGAAGGTAGTATGGCCAACTGGACCATGCATCTTGGCCAAATTGCTAGAGGAAATTAGGATATAAAATCTGAAATCCATGAAATTTTCATGGACAACTTGGGATATGAATGGTACCCTACTTAAATGACTAAATGAACACTTAAATCATGTGAGTAGGTAGTTGAAGCTTGTATTTTCATCATAAATAGAACTTATGATACATTGCCAACACACTTGAAATACGAACTGTAATCACCATAAATAAATTGTTGAATGTGTAAATGATGTAAAAGTGTCATTTGGGACTTATGTTCCCATTATAAGTAAAAATGAGAATATTCGAACCTGAAAGACATGTGAAATGGTATGATAAATTACACAGGAAATTTTAAATGTCAAATGTATGATGCGATTGATAAAATTGTGATTCAAATGAATGAAATGAAATTTGGCATTGTGTTTCCATTAGGAATAAAAGTAAAGTACTACAAAATATAAATAGAAAATATAATGAAATAATGAAACATATTAATACTTAATGGCACTAATGAGCCCATGTATTGCTGAGACACATGTGTCAGATTGGATAGATTGGCATGCCAATAGGGGATTGATTGAGAAGTACTGTGTGACACCCCTTACCCGACTACAGTGTAGCCGAGCAAGTTATGCCACTCAGTGTGCCGGAGCACTCTATTTTATCTTAATTCATTTTTATCATAGTTTTGAAAATAATTTGTGAAATATAATTCATTTATTGAAATTGTAATTTATTTGAGGTTCCGAAAATTTTATAAAAAATCCAGCGGAGTACCGGCTAAAAATGGAGAAAACAGTTCTTCGGAACCTGTTAAAAACACTTCCAATAACAAATTCATTCATTCTCAACTCCAATATCATCACTAAACTCAATATCAAGATCTCAACAATTTTTCAATTTCAGGTCTCAACAACCTTTTCATTTCTAAAACATCCCTTTCTCAGGGTTCTCATATATAAACAACAATTAAATACTCAAATTACTTCCATACATAACCATAAATCTTTATTATTTACATGAACCTCAAAATACATTACATAAATCCCAAATACATATGAGAAAATAAAAATTAATTACAAAATGACAAAATGACATCTAGTGTCCTACCAATGCACTGCAGGTGACGAGGTGACACGGACATTGTTCAGAACTGCAGGATGGACTCACCCAGTCTGCGGTCTATTGGGCTCACGATCTGTATCTCCAGTACCTACGCGTGGCAAAAGCAACGCGCTAAGCAATAATGCTTAGTGGTGCAATAATAAAATAAAAGAAAATAGCAAGAAAACAAATATATAGTGAATGTGTATGATTCATTTGTTTAGTATGGTTATATATACATTAATTCAGTAACTTTGTTCACTTTCATTCATTTGGTTGCCCAAGTAACCTACACTAGACGATCGGATGGATAACGGGTAACCGCACCGGTATCTAGTACCTCGGCCGTCACACCATCGGTCACATATGCATCTCCTGTGCAGATCGGCTACCAAGTCAGAATAATTTCAGGCACAAGGCCAAATCTCAATGCAGAGTCAGAATAATGGCTAAAAGCCATGAAATCACAAAACGGCATATTTCCATGTGCAGTACTGCTAACTGAACCCTATTGCCATGCCAAACTATCCAAACCAATCTTGTTAGGTATACTATGGCATTTGAAACTTTTAAATTCTTCAATTTGTGCATTTCAAGTTTTGGTGTCACTATTCACCTCATTGGTCAACAAAAATGTTGACTTTTGGATAGAAAATAGGTGTATTGGTTTTAACACCCCAAACATACCACATTTTGTATTTAAAACTTGTTGGAATTGATTGCCATTTCCATTTCTAACTTAAAACCAAGAGGGCAGAAAATTTCAGTTTTGGAGCCTAAGTTTACTGCTCCATTACACACTGTTACAGTGGAAATTTGAAGAAATGGCAAACATGAAAGTTGTTCCATATTTTGTCTAGTTGAATTTCCTTTTTTGAATCACTCCATTTGGAGTTTTGTAACTCCAGATATGGCCCAAAAACCCAAGCTGGCCGGATTGCCAATCTGCAGAAATTACCATATCTATAGTAACATGAACAGTGACTGCCACTGCCATTTGGGTTATGTTCTGGCCATAATTTTGGGTAGGTTTCTTCATGAAAGTTGTTTTTCTATGTCTTAACTTGTTGCTGTAAAAATTTCAGGTCAATTGACCAAATCTACAGTGAGTTATGGCCAAATGAACACTGTTCATTTGGTCAATTCTGCAGGGGCTGTTGCAGTGTGTCCGGATTGGGGCCAAGTTTTGGTCCTCTTGCCTTGGTCTTTTGGGCATGGTTTCTTCAGCAAAAATGTGCCATTATAAGCCTAGTTTCATGTCCAATTGGCCAAAAATCAATTGGACCTACACAGCCAAAGTTATGGCTGTGCAAGTGGACTGAAATTTCAGTCACTCTGCTGCACTAAGAAGGCAGCCTACACATTCACTTGGCTATACTATTTTTCAGTCCAATTCATGGTCAACATACCTAAAATGGTCACTAATTGACCCTTATAATGTTCTTTCACAATTTCATAAGCTAAATCCAAGTTTCACTTCTCAAAACCCTAATGTCCAATTTAAATTACCCATAAACCTCAATTAGCACACTAATTCAACATCCATGCATATTCATACCTTAAACATCATTTCTATCCATTCTAAATTCATTAAAACAATCAACCACATCCTTCCTTAGGGCTGCCAAAAATTGAAGATGCCCTAACACATATAATTTACTTCAAATTCTTATAATTTCTTAACTTAAAATGATGCTCTAACAAGGATTAAAGGAGTGAGAGTGAAAGGATAGCACTAACCTCACTTTAACCTCTTGTAGGGCAGATTTCTTCAAGCTAAAACTTCACTTTCCTTCTTCTTCTTGGCTGCCAAAAGCTTCCCCAAGTGATATGGTCAAGGTTTAATGAAAGGGGTTAGGGTTTAGTGGTGTAACAAGGTAGGAAATTAAGCTTGCTTGATTGAACATCAATGGAGGGAGGAAGAAGAGAAACTCACGTTTTTGGCTGAAGAGAAGGCAGCTGGTTTTTGGTCTTCCTTGGTCTTTATTTAACTCTTTTATTAGGTAGTCAAATGGTTACTTAATGGTGATTGGTTGGCAATTTTAAATGACATCATCAAGATGTCATAAATGAGCTTTTCTTTGATTTTTCTTTTCTTTTCATCACTACTCAATTTCAATTTAATTTTTAGTAATGTTTATTCATATTTTATGTCATATTAATTATTTACTCAACTGGACAAGTCGGCCAAAAATCGTCTCTGAAGGCGAAATGACCAAAATGCCCTCCGTTTGGCTTAACGGGTCAAAATTGTCTGTACCGATTGTAAAATTTTTCTAAATATTTTCTTGGCATTCTAATGCTATAGGAATCTCAATGACCCTTCTCTGGAGTCTCAAAAATTATTTTATGAATTTTTTCCCGAGTCTAGGGCTCCTCGTTGCGAGAACCGCAACTTCCCTCTGGGTTACCCATCGCTTGGGCACCGGCTCATTTGACTTGGTTGTATTTTATTTCTAAAATTTTTCCTAAATTTTTCTTATTAATGTTTGAGTTAATTTTGGTTCTTGACTTTAGTTTAAATATTTTTCCGGACGTTCTAGCTGTCCGGACCGACACCGGTCACCGGAACAGTAGAATGTACGGAGTTGCTACCGGGAGGATGTTACAACTCTTCCCCTCTTATTTAAATTTCATCCTCGAAATTTACCTGACTTAAGTAATCAGGGAGTTGCTACCTTCTTGTTTCTTCACTTCCTTGTATCGCCTCATCAGTGTCTGGGTTTGGCTCTTCCTGAGCTTCCATAGCATATATTTGTGGTGCCACCCTGACTTCGGGCTTTTCAACTGTCTCAGAAACAATCTTCTGTGAAATGTCAGCCATTTCTGCTCTACCCGATCTTTTACCCCTTTGAACTATAGGGAAAGGTCTATCAACTTGTACCGGAGCTATTGAACCACTCCTCTGGGGGCAATCTCTTATGAAATGATTCGTAGCCCCACACTTGAAACACTCTCCAGTTAACAATCGACACTCCCCTCTGTGTCTTCTACCACAATGCATACATTCAGGCACTGGGGTTGATCCCCTTGTTATTGTGCCCGGGGAACTAGCTATAGATATTCCAATCTGGCCTCTGTGGCCCTGTGTCTGATCTTGTGAACTAGAACCCTTAAACTTCTTACTATCAGTTGGTATACTTGACTGTCCTGGTCCAAATTCCCTCTTACGCTGCCTATCTTTCCTATTTTGTTCATTTATTCTCACTTTCTCCACTTTTAATGCAGCTTCCACTAACTTGGCGAAGTCTGTGATCCCCAAGGCAGTGATCATGATCTTTATATTATCATTTAATCCCTCTTCAAATCTCTTACACCTTTCAGCTTCATTAGGGACTATCTCCCTTCCATAGCGGCTCAATCTTACGAATTCCTTCTCATACTCGGCCACTGACAACTGTCTCTGCCTCAGGTTAATAAACTCTCTTCTTCTCTCTTCTAGGTATACAATACCCACATATTTCTTCTTGAATTCGAGAGAAAGAAGTCCCATGTCACTATTTCTGGCTGCACTTCACTGGACACAGTGTCCCACCATTCATATGCATCGTCTTGCAGCAGAGATACAGCAGATTCCAAGTTTTGCTCTGGAGTGCAATGGAGTTGTTTTAGAATTCTGCCTGTTTTGTTCAACCAATTTTCGGCTGCAACAGAATCATCTTCTCTCTTACCATAGAAGTCCACTGCTCCAAACTTTCTTAGCCTTTCCAGGTGTGATTTCTGCTGTGGAGCTGGTGGTGGTGGTGGTGCTGGCATTACTCCGGCCATTTGTCTAAAGAAATCGGCCATTTGCTGGAACATGGCCTGTGGAGGCTGAGCAGGCTCTGCTTGAGCTGGTGGAGTAGGTTCTCCTCTACCCCCAGTCTCAGCTGCTATAGGTGGAGCATGACTCTCCACTTCCTCCTCGACTGCTCTCTGTGATGAAGGGTCCACATCCTATTCAAAATAAGAAAGACAAACAGATCTGCATTAGTGTCACCTCGACTCTTATGAATGCAATGCATGATATGCAGTCTATCTAGGTCCAGAAATGCCTAAACCGCGCTCTGATACCACTAAATGTGACACCCCTTACCCGACTACAGTGTAGCCGAGCAAGTTATGCCACTCAGTGTGCCGGAGCACTCTATTTTATCTTAATTCATTTTTATCATAGTTTTGAAAATAATTTGTGAAATATAATTCATTTATTGAAATTGTAATTTATTTGAGGTTCCGAAAATTTTATAGAAAATCCAGTGAAGTACCGGCTAAAAATGGAGAAAACAGTTCTTCGGAACCTGTTAAAAACACTTCCAATAATAAATTCATTTATTCTCAACTCCAATATCATCACTAAACTCAATATCAAGATCTCAACAATTTTTCAATTTCAGGTCTCAACAACCTTTTCATTTCTAAAACATCCCTTTCTCAGGGTTCTCATATATAAACAATAATTAAATACTCAAATTACTTCCATACATAACCATAAATCTTTATTATTTACATGAACCTCAAAATACATTACATAAATCCCAAATACATATGAGAAAATAAAAATTAATTACAAAATGACAAAATGACATCTAGTATCCTACCAATGCACTGCAGGTGAGAGGTGACACGGACATCGTGCGTAATCTGCAGGATGGACTCACCTACCAAGGGTCTACTGGGCTCACGATCTGTATCTCCAGTACCTACGCATGGCAAAAGCAACGCGCTAAGCAATAATGCTTAGTGGTGCAATAATAAAATAAAAGAAAATAGCAAGAAAACAAATATATAGTGAATGTGTATGATTCATTTGTTTAGTATGGTTATATATACATTAATTCAGTAACTTTGTTCACTTTCATTCATTTGGTTGCCCAAGTAACCTACACTAGACGACTGGACTGGATAACGGGTAAACTGGCACTGGGCATCTAGTACCTCGGGCCATCACACCATCGGTCACATATGCATCTCCCGGCAGGCAAATGTAACAGCTACCAAGTCAGAATAATTTCAGGCACAAGGCCAAATCTCAATGCAAAGTCAGAATGGCTAAAAGCCATGAAATCACAAAACGGCATATTGCCATGTGCAGTACTGCTAACTGAACCCTATTGGCATGCCAAACTATCCAAACCAATCTTGTTAGGTATACTAGGGCATTTGAAACTTTTAAATTCATCAATTTGTGCATTTCAAGTTTTGGTGTCACTATTCACCTCATTGGTCAACAAAAATGTTGACTTTTGGATAGAAAATAGGTGTATTGGTTTTAACACCCCAAACATACCACATTTTGTATTTAAAACTTGTTGGAATTGATTGCCATTTCCATTTCTAACTTAAAACCAAGAGGGCAGAAAATTTCAGTTTTGGAGCCTAAGTTTTCTGCTCCATTACACACTGTTACAGTGGAAATTTGAAGAAATGGCAAACATGAAAGTTGTTCCTTATTTTGTCTAGTTGAATTTCCTTTTTTGAATCACTCCATTTGGAGTTTTTTAGCTTCAGATATGGCCCAAAAACCTAAGCTGGCCGGATTGCCAATCTGCAGAAATTACCATATCTACAGTAACATGAACAGTGATTGCCACTGCCATTTGGGTTAGGTTCTGGCCATAATTTGGGGTAGGTTTCTTCATGAAAGTTGTTTTTCTATGTCTTAACTTGTTGCTG
This sequence comes from Hevea brasiliensis, assembly GCF_030052815.1. NCBI lineage: Eukaryota > Viridiplantae > Streptophyta > Magnoliopsida > Malpighiales > Euphorbiaceae > Hevea > Hevea brasiliensis. The sequence goes on from NC_079498.1 coordinate 40,093,451, forward strand.
TAAAAATTTCAGGTCAATTGACCAAATCTACAGTGAGTTATGGCCAAATGAACAGTTACTGTTCATTTGGTCAAATCTGCAGGGGCTGTTGCAGTGTGTCCGGATTGGGGCCAAGTTTTGGTCCTCTTGCTTTGGTCTTTTGGGCATGGTTTCTTCAGCAAAAATGTGCCATTATAAGCCTAGTTTCATGTCCAATTAGCCAAAAATCAATTGGACCTACACAGCCAAAGTTATGGCTGTGCAAGTGGACTGAAATTTCAGTCACTCTGCTGCACTAAGAAGGCAGCCTACACATTCACTTGGCTATACTATTTTTCAGTCCAATTCATGGTCAACATACCTAAAATGGTCACTAATTGACCCTTATAATGTTCTTTCACAATTTCATAAGCTAAATCCAAGTTTCACTTCTCAAAACCCTAATGTCCAATTTAAATTACCCATAAACCTCAATTAGCACACTAATTCAACATCCATGCATATTCATACCTTAAACATCATTTCTATCCATTCTAAATTCATTAAAACAATCAACCACATCCTTCCTTAGGGCTGCCAAAAATTGAAGATGCCCTAACACATATAATTTACTTCAAATTCTTACAATTTCTTAACTTAAAATGATGCTCTAACAAGGATTAAAGGAGTGAGAGTGAAAGGATAGCACTAACCTCACTTTAACCTCTTGTAGGGCAGATTTCTTCAAGCTAAAACTTCACTTTCCTTCTTCTTCTTGGCTGCCAAAAGCTTCCTCAAGTGATATGGTCAAGGTTTAATGAAAGGGGTTAGGGTTTAGTGGTGTAACAAGGTAGGAAATTAAGCTTGCTTGATTGAACATCAATGGAGGGAGGAAGAAGAGAAACTCACGTTTTTTACTGAAGAGAAGGCAGCTGGTTTTTGGTCTTCCTTTGTCTTTATTTAACTCTTTTATTAGTTAGTCAAATGGTTACTTAATGGTGATTGGTTGGCAATTTTAAATGACATCATCAAGATGTCATAAATGAGCTTTTCTTTGATTTTTCTTTTCTTTTCATCACTACTCAATTTCAATTTAATTTCTAGAAATGTTTATTCATATTTTATGTCATATTAATTATTTACTCAACTGGACAAGTCGGCCAAAAATCGTCTCTGAAGGCGAAATGACCAAAATGCCCTCCGTTTGGCTTAACGGGTCAAAATTGTCTGTACCGATTGTAAAATTTTTCTAAATATTTTCTTGGCATTCTAATGCTATAGGAACCTCAATGACCCTTCTCTGGAGTCCCAAAAATTATTTTATGAATTTTTTCCCTGGTCTAGAGCTCCTCGTTGCGAGAACCGTAACTTCCCTCTGGGTTACCCATCGCTTGGGCACCGGCTCATTTGACTTGGTTGTATTTTATTTCTAAAATTTTTCCTAAATTTTTCTTATTAATATTTGAGTTAATTTTGGTTCTTGACTTTAGTTTAAATATTTTTCCAGACGTTCTAGCTGTCCGGACCGACACCGGTCACCGGAACAGTAGAATGTACGGAGTTGCTACGGGGAGGATGTTACATACTGCATAAGGCTTTATGGCCGTATTTATGGCTTTATGCCCACATTTATGGCTTGTATGTCCGACTATTTATTATCTTGGCTTTTTAGCCATATTGATTGCATACGTGGTTGATGTTATGCGTCCTATTGTATGACAGTGTGAGGCACCACGGTGTCCAGTGTCATCTATAGTAATTGCATGCGTGGTTGACATTTTGCATCCCATGGAATGACGGCCCGAGACACCACGGTGTCTAGTGCCAAGGACCCGCGTATCCAGTTTAGTCAGCTTGTCATAGATTACTTGGGTAGTGAAATAAGTTAAAAATATTAGAAATTAAATAAATAAGTGAAAAAGACCTAAATTGAATTAGATTAGGTGCTAAAAATTTAATTGTTATGAAATGATCCAAAATATATAGAAAATGTTAAGTGAAGTAATAAAAGACTAATAAAATAAGTATAGATTAAATAATTATTACAAATACATCTTCCATAATAATATGAACACAAATTCAATATTTATATTTATTTTGTATATTATATATGATTATTATAACTTATGAAATAAGTGCTTCTAGAGAGCAACATAAATAACGAAAGATATTCAGTATTGAAAATTCCATATGAAACCAGTAAAATTCTGGAGTATAGAAAATATGCTCCAATTCAAATATGCTCCAAGTCTATCTTTATTTATATATATTATTTTCTTACTATATTATTGCATCACTAAGTAGAAATGCTTAGCGCAATAGATTGTTTCCTCGTGTAGGTACTGGAGACAAGCCCAGTGCACATCAGACTGGGATTTTAGAGATCAGATCTACAGTGTTACATTTTGTCACCTTCTCAGTAATGCATGTAGATAGGGCCTATATAGGTCATATTATATATTTTGTACCTTATAATTAGTTAGTATATTGAAATGTAAATTATGAAATTGTAATTAATATGTATGTGATGTAAATTAATAAATTGCCTATTTCATATGTAATTAATTTGTATATCATATAAATTATGAATTTATGTATTTAGTGTGTAAATCATGTAAATTAATGAAATTTGAGAATTTTTATATGTGATTTGAGCATGATTGGATATGTATGGGATTAAATATGGAATTGAATTACATACATGATATTTGAAATAATGAGATTATTATTAGAAGTTATTGTTGAAATTTTTAAACAAGGGAACAACAAAACACGCTAAATTGGTAATAAAATAGGAAAAACTCGGTTAGTTTCTCCGAAAGAAATACAATTGATTTTAAAATATAACGATAACAAATTATTAAAGGAATAAAGTAAGATAAAATAGAGTGCTCCGGCACCGAGTGTGACAGGCCTTGCTCGACTACACTGTAAACGGGTGAGGGGTGTTACATTTGTTAGTATCAGAGTACGGTTTAGGCGTTCCTAGGTATAGATAGATGAAAAGAGATAGTGTGCATAACTTGCATTGCATTCACAAGAGTTGAGGTGACACTAATGCAGATCTATTTTCTCTGGTTATTTTAGGTTAAGGTATGGACCCAGAATCGTAAAAGGCAATATAGGAAGAAGTAGAAAAGTCGTATCCAGACTAGGGTTGATATTGGAGACAGGGGAGATCCTGCTCCATAAGTGCTATTCCTCAGACAGATGACTGGGGCAATTCCACCACCACAGCCTCAGCATAAGTCACCTTTGGAAAAAATAAAAAAATATGGGGCTGTGGATTTCAAAGGTAAGAAGGAAGATGATTCTACAGCTGCTGTATATTGGTTAGAAAGGACTGAAAGAGTCCTGCAGCAATTACATTACACACCAAAATAGAGTTTAGAGTGTGCAGTTTCACTACTACAGAAAGCTGCCTATCGGTGGTGGGATGCTATAATCAAAGTAATGCCGCCAGCCAAAGTGACTTGGGATTTCTTTCTAATAGAGTTTAGAAAGAAATATATTAGCTGTGTCCATGAAGAAGAATATAATAGAATGGATGGTCAACAGAAAAGAGATTTTGGCCAGTCTAGTAACAAGAGACCTAGAGAACCATTAAGTCAAACACTAGATCAGAGTAGGAGACAGGCCTAGGCCCATGTCTAGAAGAGACTAACCAGAGACACCAGTAGTGAATACACCAGGACTAACAGTGAGAAGTTCTACCCTAAGAAAATGTGGCCATTATAAAAAGTGGCATAGAGGCGAATGTAGGGGGTTGACTGGAGCTTATTATAGATATGGAGCTATGGACCATTATCTAAAAGATTGTCCTAAGAGAAATTTACCACGAACCCAGACAGAAAAAACTATCACCCAAGCCAGAGAGAAGTAAGATGCTCCAAGATGTAATTAGAGGTAACGTATTCTTTCTTTATGATAAGTCTAGGTATATAATGATAGATTCGAAAAGGATAAGTATAGGAAAATCTGATCTATCGGGATATACCATGGTAACTATGTAATATTCTCGATGTTTGTGCTGTAAGCTGTAGATTACAGTACTGATTTGAGACTGTTGTATAGAGCTACGTATTTTATCAGCAGTATATCGAGATGAGGATATTTGCATATGGTCTCTGTTTTGGTATAGTTATGCCAGGATAGAGTTCTATTATTAGAAATGAGTTTAAAAATACTATGGACAAATTGTAGGATAGAGGGAACAATGGAAAAAGTGAAGAAATTATCTCAGATTATTAAATCAAATAAATTTCGAGGATAAAATTTTTGTTAGAGGGAAAGAGTTGTGACATCCTCGTTTTAGGAAGTCTGTATATTCTATTGTTCCGATGACTAATGTTTGTTCGGATAGTCAGAATGTCTAGAATCAGACTTAAACTAGAGTGAGGAGTCATAAATAACCTAAATAATGACAAGAAAAATTAAGGAAAAAATTAAAAGAAATGAAATGGAGATAGGTTAAATGAGCCGAAACTCCGGCGATGGGTGACCCTAACGGGAAGTGACTGTGAAGACAGTTGGTAACCCTATACCATAGGGAACCCTGTGAAATAATTATTTAGGACTTAATTAAAGGAATTTCTATGAATTTATAAGCCAAGAAAATGAAAAGAAATAAGCACAAAGTAAGGGAAGATAAGGAGTTATCGGGTATTATGAAAGAGACGGACATAAACCCGGTAAGAGCAAAATTTGGTCAATTAAATTTGAGGATCTAATATTGACAAAAAATGAGAGTTATTAATTTAACAAAGCTAGATTAATTTAATTAATTTAAATTATAAAAATTAAATATAATTATTGAAAAGTCAAATTCTAATGATTATAAACTTTAAAATAATTACAAAATTACCATTTTCACTTATTTACAAATATGCCATTGAATATTAATTGATCAAAATTTCTGCCATCTTCTTCCTTAGTTTCCCGTCCATATGCTTTCCCTCCACTCTCTTTTAAAATTCATTTCTTCCACCATTGCTACACCATCATCCAACCTCCCAAACACTTACCTACCTTCATTAACTTTGTTGGAAACTTAGAGAAACCTTCATATCCATCCTTGAAGTGAAGAAAACACACCAAAATCTCAAGCAAGAATTCTACCAAGAAGTGGTTCAATAAGGAAAAGTGAAGTTTGAGTCAATTGAAGAGTGATTGAAGGTTGTTGGAAGCTAAGGAACAAGGTTAGTGCTATCAAATCTCTTAGATTTTGAAGTTGTACTAAATTAATTTAGGGTTTGCTAGATTTGAGAATTTTAATTGTTTTGTTCTGACTGATGTAATTATGCCTAAATTAAGTTAATTTGGCACCCAATTGTTGATATGAATTGATGAGATGACCAAACTATTGAATGGGTGTGATGTTCTGTGTTGAGACAGATTCTGGACCCTTGAGTCCAGTAGGTTTGAATGGCTTTAAGTAGAGTTACATAACTCTAATTGGTGTGAGGCTAATTAGAGATTAAACCTTAGACATAATGCTGTAAATTTCATGAAGAAAGCTTGCCCAAAAACTGGCCATAGGTTGCCCTAAAAATTGCTTGAATCCAAGTGTCCAAAATCTAGACCTGGAAAACTGACAATATAAATTGTGTTTTTTCAAATGGCCATAACTTTGTGTAGAAAGGTCCAAATGACCTTACTATTAAACCCATGGAAAGCTTAGCCATAGTAGAATAACTTTTATGAAGAACAGAAACCCAAAGTCTGACCACAACCTATTCAAATTGCTAACCAAAGTTAACTCATCAAAAATGTCAGAACCAAGAATTTCCCAGAAATTCTGGACATGGACCAATCCGGCCAGTTATGGTACAAATGCCATAACCTGAGCTACAAAACTCCAAATGGAGTGATTCAAAAAGGGAATTAAAGTAGAGACATTAAGGAACAACTTTGATGAAGAAAAGTTAACCAAATTGCCAATGTATATTGGTCCAATGGAATAGTAAACTTAGGTGACAAAAACTAAAATTTTGGAAATACTTCTATAAAAACTTAAATTGTAATTGGCAGCTAATGCCAACAAGTTTATAACCCAAAAATGTGCTACTACCATAAATTTAGAATATGAATTCTTATTATTTATGAAATAGTAAAACATTTGCATGAATAGTAATGCAAATAGTAACCACAATGACATTAAATGCAAAGAACCAACATTGACCTGAAATTCTAGACTTGGACCTACCTGACCAATTTTGGCAAAAATACCATAACTTGGTCCATAAAACTGAAAATTAGTGAAACCAAAGCCAAAATCTCTATAAGACCTAGAACTACAAATTTGGTGTTTTGACTAAAACCCAGAGCCAAATGGAACATAGACAATTTGCTAGGACAAGTTAGTACTTTCAATCCTGAATTTCTGAATTTAAGGTGCTTGGTCATTTGACCCCTGGATGGTTAAAAGACCATAACTTTCTCTAGAAAACTTCAATTGATATGATCCAAAATGATCTGAAAAGCTAAGATGAAGGCCTAAAACTTTGGCTTATGGACCTAGACCCAATTCTAAGCCTAAGTACTTGGAAATAAATGACAAAAAAATGGAAAATCCTAAAACTAGTAGTCTTACAAGGTTCAGCACCCTGGACAATCATTAATCACTTGATAATAACAAGAGTTATACCACTTCAAATTGAATGATTGAAAAGGAAAATTAAAGTTAATACGTAAAGAAACAACTTCCATGAAGGTAGTATGGCCAACTGGACCATGCATCTTGGCCAAATTTCTAGAGGAAATTAGGATATAAAATCTGAAATCCATAAAATTTTCATAGACAACTTGGGATATGAATGGTACCCCACTTAAATGACTTAATGAACGTCTAAATTATGTGAGTAGGTAGTTGAAGCTTGTACTTCCATCACAAATTGAACTTATGATACATTGTCAACACACTTGAAATATGAATTGTAATCACCATAAATGAATTGTTGAATGTGTAAATGATGTAAAAGTGTCATTTGGGACTTATGTTCCCATTATAAGTAAAAATGAGAATATTCGAACCTGAATGACATGTGAAATGGTATGATAAATTACACAAGAAATTGTAAATGTCAAATGTATGCTACGATTGGTAAATTGTGATTCATATGAATGAAATCTATAAATACATGCATTAGTTGAAAATGAAATTTGGCATTGTGTTTCCATTAGGAATACAAGTAAAATACTACAAAATATAAATAGAAAATATAATGAAATAATGAAACATATTAATACTTAATGGTATTAATGAGCCCATGTATTGCCTAGATATGTGTGTCAGATTGAATAGATTGACATACCAATAGGGGATTGATTGAGCAGTACTGCGTAAGGCTTTGTGCCCGTATTTATGGTTTTATGCCTGCATTTATGGCTTGTATGCCCGACTATTTGTTATCATGGCTTTTTAGCCATATTCATTACATACGTGGTTGACGTTATGCGACCCATGGTATGACGGCGTGAGGCACCACGGTGTCTAGTATCAGCTATATTGATTGCATACATGGTTGACATTTTGCGTCCCATGGTATGACGGCTCGAGACACCACGGTGTCCAGTGCTAAGGACCTGTGTATCCAGTTTAGTCAGCCAGTCATAGGTTAGTTGGGCAGTGAAATAAGTTAAAAATATTGGAAATTAAACAAATAAGTGAAAAAGACCTAAAATGAATTAGATTAGTTGCTAAAAATTTAATTGTTATGAAATGATCCAAAACATATAGAAAATGTTAAGTAAAGTAATAAAAGACTAATAAAATAAGTATAGCTTAAATAATTACTACAAATACATCTTCCATAATAATATGAACACAAATTCAATATTTATGTTTATTTTGTATATTATATATGATTATTGTAACTTATGAAATAAGCGCTTTTAGAGAGCAACATAAATGACGAAAGATATTCAGTATTGAAAATTCCATATGAAATCAGTAAAATTCTTGAGTATAGAAAATATGCTCCAATTCAAATATGCTCCAATTCTATCTTTATTTATATATATTATTTCCTTGTTATATTATTGCACCACTAAGCATAAATGCTTAGCGCGATGGATTGTTTCCTCGTGTAGGTACTGAAGACAAGTCTAGTGCACATCAAACTGGGATTTTGGAGATCAGATCTGCAGTGTAACATTTTGTCACCTCCTCAGCAATGCATGTAGATAAGGCCTATATAGGTCATATTATGTATTTTGTACATTATAATTAGTTAGTATGTTGAAATGTAAATTATGAAATTGTAATTAATATGTATGTGATGTAAATTAATAAATTGGCTCTTTCATATGTAATTAATTTTTATATCATGTAAATCATGAATATATGTATTTAGTGTGTAAATCATGTAAATTAATAAAATTTAAGAATTTTTATATGTGAGTTGAGCATGATTGGATATGTATGGGATTGAATATGGAATTGAATTACACACATGATATTTGAAATAATGAGATTATTATTAGAAGTTATTGTTAAAATTTTTAAACAGATGAATAGTGAAACACGCCAAACTGATAATAAAATAGGGAAAACTCAGTTAGTTTCTCCAAAAGAAATACAATTGATTTTATAATATAACGAGAGCAAATTATTAAAGGAATAAAGTAAGATAAGATAGGGTGCTCCAACACCGAGTGTGATAGGCCTTGCTCGGCTACACTGTAGACGGGTGAGGGGTGTCACACTATTACTATAAGAAGCTCTACTACTTCCCTTTGGCCACATGTGAGCTGTTATATAATGCTAGTGTGTTGGTTGAAGATGGGTTGAGCAATAAGAAGAATGACTGTCAATCCTAGAGGGAAGGTTATTAGCCAGCTAGTAATGTGGCTGGAGAAAATAAGGTTGTTGAGGTTTAAACTATATCTCATACCCCAAGGAGATTTTTCCAATTCAACCAACCAATGTCCAAAGTTATTGAGAATCTCAAAGCTCGAGACTTCTTGCAACCTTAGCACCCAAACCACCACCAAATCCATTCTTACCTAACTATGATATTAACCAATATTACTAGCTCCACCAAATCCATGGTCATGACATTGATTGTTGATTTTGGCTTAAACATAAGAATTAAGACTTAATTGATGCTAAAAAAGTAGCCAGCTAGGAAAATTGACCAAATACCAGCACTAACCCCATGCCTCACCATAATGTTCTACCTGCACCAGGTCTTTACATCATTTCCACCACCCCAAATATCTCTACTAGAATTATTGACCTTATCCAACCCATCCACAAGGTTGATGAGCCTCAGTTTGTAATGTTTGTTGACATTTGGGATAGTTTTAGAGATGATGAGGGTCCTTTGTATGTCTGGACCAATTCTAAAGGAAAGGAGGAGAAGTGGGTGAGTCACATAATTAGAAGTGGTAGACATTATCCTAATCCGCCCATGGAAAAGGATGATGGGAAGGGTAAGAGTAAAGAGGTGGGGAAAAAAAGGCAGTAAAGGAAGAAGATGATCAGGTCCTTAAGCAAATAAAGAGGACTCAAGCTAGTGTAATGATTTAGGAATTATTATTGACATCTAAGAGGCAAAGGACTACACTTACCAAATCTCTAAGTGCGCTCAAGGTTTCTATAGATATAACACTAGAAGAGGTTGTTAAGGTAGTTCTGATAGAAGACAAGAGTCAGATCACTTTCTCTAAACATCTTCCAATTGAGGGGAGAAACCACAACAAGCCCTTATTTGTAACTATCGAGGTTAGAGGATGGAAAGTGCCTTATGTGATGATAGATGATGGGTTTTCCATCAATGTTTGCCCATTAAAGGTCCTGTCAAAGCTAGAAATATCACCGTCTGAATTGATTGAGTTAGACATGGCGATTAGGGCATATAATGACTCCACAAGGGAGGTGATTAGAGTGTTTAAAACTAACATTAGTGTAACACCCTCACTTTAGCTAGTTCGTGCATTCGACTATTCCGGTGATGAATGTTGATCTGGACAGTCGAAATGTCTGGAACTATATGTAAACTAGAGTGAGGAGTTATAAATAGACTAAATAATAGTAAGAAAAATTTTAGAAATAAAATACAATTAAGTTAAATGAGCCGGTGCCTTAGCGATGGGTAACCTAACGAGAAGTTGTTGTTTTCACAGCTAGTAGCCCTAAATCTAGGAAAAAATTTGTGAAATAATTTTTGGGACTCCAGAGAAGAGTTATTGAGGTTTCGATGGCATTAGAATGCCAAGAAAATACTTAGAAAAATTTTTAGATAGGTACAGACGATTTTGGCTCAATAAGCCAAACAGAGAGCATTTTGATCATTTCGTCTTCAGAGATGATTTTTGGCCAACTTGTCTAATTAAATAAATAATTTATATGACATAAAATATGAATAAATATTGCTAAAAAATTGAATTGAAAATGAGTAGAAAAGAAAAGGAAAGAAAATGAGTTAAAATTGGGATTTTGACATCACCATGATGTCATTATGATGCCCTCCACCAACCAAAACTTAACAACCACTCTTGAAGTAATTAAAAAGGAAAAAAATGAGTTAAAATTGAGACATATTTTCTGCTCATCATCTTCCCATTTTCGGCAGCCTCTTCCCTAAACTCGATTAGAGCTTTTTTTTTTTCCATTTCTTTCTCTTCCTAACCCAAATTTCACACCATAAAACTTCATTAAATCTTCACTAAAGTTGGTCATCACCACTAGAGTAATACTTGGGCAGCAATTAGGTTGTAATTATTTGGGCCTTATGTGATATTAGAATAAATTACACATGTATATAATTAACTTAGTTCAATTATCTTTAGGGTGACTTGGTGAAAATTAATTAATTAGGTTAAATAGAAACGTAGGGTTATTTGAAATTGAATTTGTTTGTAAATTAAATTCTCAATAATAAATTAATTTTAGTCATCTGGTAAATATCATTTAAATAATTAGCAACCCCATAGATAGGAATTACTTGTGCATGAAAATTGTGTGTAAACAACAATCCTTTTGTGAATTACTTGCGTGTGTAGGATTAGAATTGCATTTTTTAGGATAAAGTTTAATAAAGGAATAATAAATAAGACTTCTAGAAACATTAGTAGAGGACTGGCACTCGAATTAACGAGGTTATACCAGGCGTAAGGGGTGCCTAACACCTTCCCCTTACGTACCCACTATCTCGAACCTAGACATTGGGCTATGGTAATGACGGTTGTGGAAACTCTGTAAGGAGTAAGTTGCCATCCATGACCCTCGAAAGAAACACTAAATATGTCCTGGTTATTACTCAGGTGGCAACTCCTGTCTATCTATGCCTTCGTGGCATAAATCCTTAGTACCGTGGTAGTGTTATAGAAAGACGATACTTACCAATGGTTTGATTCTATTAGGATTGTATGAAGTGCATGTCTAGGAAATGTTGTCTAAGAAGATGGTACTTAAGTGAGACCATTATGACTCCACCATCTTTCTTAGGCATTACCTGGTGCATTTTATATAATTCTAATGGATGATATTTCGCCTCACGCCCCCTCCCCCCCTATAGTTTGGTGACTCCACTGGGGACTAAATGGATAGTTACTCCAATATGTTTCTATTAGTCTAATATTATTCCTCTGTTAAACTTTTTACATTGCACTACACTATCACATGGATCTCCCTTACCCTTTTAGCCTTGTTAGTACTAGCCAAGGAGACCATGGTTCTACTCGAGCTATGATGAATTGGTAAATGCTAGCACCCCATGCTCGTACCTTCGAGTATACAAAAGAGCCACAGCTCCGGCCGTTGTGCTTAATGCACAAGCTCTCGCATGGGTGACCCTTTTCCTACCCAATGAAGCCCATGAGCCATAGATTTCAACCCTAGGTACCCCGTAGATTTTTGTTGTGCTGGATTCGTATCCTTACTGTTCAAACCATAAGTTCTACTGGTAGTTGAGATGAACCTAGGCCTATGCATAAACCCAATGTGTGTATAGGCCCAAGTCCATTTTAAAAACCATGTTAAGTAAGAGGATGCTTACTTATGGTTAAACTTTAAGGATACAAATCATTTGTTTATAGAGGAAAGGTCATCCTAGACAACCCCCTGTTGGTGCGTCTAGTGTACCGTAGCCTAGGATAGAATTTTTTTTCTTACCCTACACGTGAAAGTTGAAGGTATAAGAGGGTGAAGATTCAGTTCTGGAGACATTCTTTTCGGTTTATTATTTAGTCTTTGGTCCGATTTTAGTTCGGTTTATACAGTTCAGTTTTGGTTTAGTTTTGGTCCTATTAGTACAGTTCGGTTTTGGTTTTGTAAAGGCAAAGGTAAAAATGAAAGTGCATATTCATGCATTCATGCATTGCATTTGTGCATAGCATAAGATGTTAAAACCTTGTATTTTTTTTTTCTCTTGTAGTAAAAATAGCTTTAGAACACATCAGGAAGACTTCTAATCAGGTTACTTGGGTTAGGGAGGGAAAGAGATTAGTAAGAGTTACACCTGCACAAGCTAAAATGGAAGACACTAAGGTCATGTTTAGACAAATGCTTGAAGAAGCTTTGAATGCCAAGATGGCTGAGCTTGAAGGAAAAATCATGGCCAACTTTAAGAAGAAGCTAGAGATGGGTGGGCCTAGTGATATTCAGGTGAAAAGGCCCGAAGAAGAGACTAGTAAAAAGAAGGCCTTTGATGACATTTGGGATGAAGAAGATTATCTCCAAGACAAGGCCAAAAAGAAAGAAAAGGGGACGAGTGAGGATATTAGAGTTGTTACTAAGATTATGGAAAAACTTCAGGGCAGTGTGAAAAAGCAAGTTGAATTTATCGGAATGGGGCTGTTAGATGCAGATGACTTTGACATCCAGATGGATGGAAATCTACTCGAAAAATTCAAGATGCCTGATTTGCCTAAATTCGATGGTACTGGTGGCCCAAAAACCCACCTCAGGTCTTATTTGATAGTCATGAAAATAACTAGTTTGACTAAGAACCAAGTCACTCAGTTCTTTTCTATGTCACTAGAAGGGGTTGCATCTTCATGGTATCATGGGCTAGAAGTCACTGTGAGAAAAGATTGGGAGGAGCTAGTTAGGAGATTTGTGCAACAATACTCCTATAATATAGCTTTAGATGTTACCCTGAGAGACTTAGAGACCACTTGGCAAAAACCAAATGAAACCTTTTCAGAGTATCTATTGAGATGGAGGAAAAAAGCCATGAAGATGACCAATAGGCCTGATGAAAAGGATCAAGTGCGATTGGTAGTGAAAAGTCTGTAGCCTAGTTATTATGAGAAACTTTGTTGTTATCCCTTGGCTACCTTTGAACAGCTATATGATGCTGGGGTATTAGTGGAGGATGTATTGAACAATGAAAGGAAGAATTATCAGCCCAAGAGGGGAGGATACCAGTCAGCTGGCAACATTACTGGGGAAAACAAAGTCATTGAGGTTCAAACTGTGTCCCGCAACCCTAGAAAGTTCTCTCAGTTCAACCAACCCCTATCTAAAGTCTTCAAGCGACTCAAAGCTCGGGGTCTCCTCTAACCCTTGGCACTTAGACCACCACCAAACCCACTGCCACCCAATTACAATGCTAACCTATACTGCCAATTCCATCAAACTCGTGGCCATGACACTGATAGATGTTTTCGGCTAAAACACGAAGTTCAGGACCTGATCGATGCTAAGAAAATAGCTGAACTAGAAAATCGACCTAACACTCGCACCAACCCAATGCCCAACCATAATGTTCCACCTCTACCAGGACTTTACATGATTTTCACCACCTTAATTGACCCTAACCAAATTCTCAACCTTATCCAACCTATCCAAAAGCTTGATGAACCTTGATCTATGATGACAATTGATATTTGGGATAGTTACAGTGATGAGGAAGGTTTGTTAGATGTTTGGGTTGACTCCGATGGAGAGGAAAAGAGTAGGGTGAGCCACATGACTAAGAGTGGTAGATATTATCCTGATCCACCCATAGAGAAGGACGATGTGAGAGGGAAAGCTAAGGTGTTGGCTGAAGAGGACACAGATGAAGAGGGTGATCAGCTCCTTAGGCAATTGAAAATGACTCAGGCTAGTGTAATGGTCTGGGAATTGCTATTGGCATCAGAAAAACACAGAACTACACTGACCAAGGCCCTGAGTGTACTCAAGGTCTCCACGGAGATAACTCTAGAAGAGATTGCCAAAGTTGTGCTTATAGAAGCTGGGGGTCATATTACTTTCTCTGATCATGATCTCCCAGCTGAGGGGAGAAACCATAGCAGGGCTCTGTTTGTGATCGCTGAGGTTGGAGGGTGGAAAGTGCCTTGTATGATGATAGATGATGGGTCAGCCATCAACGTATGCCCTCTGAAGATTCTGCTAAAATTAGGAATTTCTATGTCTGAACTAACTGGTTCTGATCTGGTAATCAGGGCCTATGATGATTCAAAGAGAAACGTGATAGGGGTATTCAAAACTATGGTTAAGGTGGGGCCTATAGAAACTGAAGTTGAGTTCACTATGCTAGACATCCCCATGACATTCTCCTTACTGTTGGGTAGAATCTGGTTCCATCCCTTTGGTGGAGTCCCCTCTACACTCCACCAAAAGATCAAGATCTCGTACCAAGATGGTATAATCACCGTCAATGCTGAAAGAGATAGGGAAGTAGTTATGCTGTAAGTGGATGTTTCGGTACCACTATTGTCTGGTTTCCAAGTTGCTGGGATCTATGGAGACTAGATGGACCCTAGGGTGGCCACTATGATGAAAGAGATGAAGTTTTTTCCTGGCATGGGTTTGGGAAAATGAGCTAATGGCTTAGTGACTTTTCCAAAAATAAAGGGGCAGATCACTAGATACGAGCTGGGCTATTAGCCAACTGAAGATGAAGAGGGACTCAAGCCCACCAAGTTTATCAGGGAGGGCGCAATTGCATGGACTGATGACTAAGAGCTGCTGCATGTTGAGGAATTAGAACAAGAGGTCAGTGCCATTAAGTTAAGGTCTGCATCGAAGCCAAGCACTTGGACCTACACCCCTAAGTTTGAGTCTATCTTTTGTAATGCTCACAGTAGTGATACTGATATTGTTATTTCTGATGTACTTGATGACGATTTTGTGGCAAAAATAAATAATATGACTAGTCCTTTTGCTTACTTGTTTGATGTTCATCCTAATGGCTACACGTATAGCATTCATAATCATTTAGAATCTGTTTCTGTTAATGCATTAAAATCAATCTCTATTAATTTGGGTACACCAGATGATCCTAAAGACATTAAGTTAGTTGAAGATTTAACCCAAAAAGAAAGAGATAAATTTGTAGCCTTATTAATAAAGTACCAAGAAGCATTTGCCTGGTCTTATACAGATATGCCGGGAATTGACCAAGACATAGTACAACACATGATCCCCAGAGACCCTAAAATGAGGCCAGTAAAACAAAAGAAACGTCGGCTTAGTCCAGAATGGGAAGAAAAGATAGCTCAAGAGGTGAAAAAGCTCATTGAGGCTGATTTCATTGAAGTAATTGAGTATCCTAAGTGGTTAGCCAACATTGTGCCAGTCCCCAAGAAGGATGGGCGAGTTCGGATGTGTATAGATTATAGGGACCTGAATAAGGCTACTCCTAAGGATGATTTGCCTCACATCGATGTGCTTATTGATAGTGCTGCTTGCATGGCCATGTACACTTTCATGGATGGTTTTTTGGGATATAATCAGATCCTCATGGATTTGATAGATAAAGCAAAGCCAGCTTTTATCACTGAATGGGGGACTTATTGTTATAAGGTCATGCCTTTTGGGCTAAAAAATGCTGGTGCGACTTATCAGAGAATGGCTATTATGTTGTTTCATGACATGATGCACAATGAAGTTGAAGTATATGTGGATGACATTGTAACACCCCTATGTTCGGTAGTGCGTTCTACTGTGCCGGTGACCAGTGTTATCCGGACAGCTAGGATGCCTAGAACTACACTTCGTTATGAGTGAGGAGACATAAAATAATGAAATACAAGAAGAGAAAACACAAGAAAAACAAATGAAAAATAATAGCAAAGAAATGTAACCAAGTTAAGCGAGCTGAGAACCCTAGCGATGGGTGACCACACTGAGAAGTCACGGCATGGACCGTTGACTAGCCCTGGACTGCGGGGAACCCTGGAAAATATTTTTAGGACTTAAAGAGACATCAATTGAAGTATAAATATCATTAGAAATATCAAAGAAAAATTAAATAATTAGTAAAAGGAAAAGTGAGAAATCGAAAAACAGACAAAACCCGGTGTTACCGAAAAATCGGGAATACAACCCGAATAGGGGCATTGTGGTCATTTGACATCCCTAATTGTCTTTTGACCTAAATGTCCATTAAAAATAAATAATATTACACTTGGAAAATATAATGAAAAATTAAATTGGTGGTATATAAAGTAAATAGCAAAAAATTATGGGTTTAATGTGGAATAAATGAGAATTAAACATATAAAATGAATTAATTTGTGTGAGTGGACCACTATGGACTAATTAAGAGCTAAATGGGCAGGTGTACACTTATTATACAATCTGCATCTTCATCTCCCTCACTTGGTTCATCCATGCCGAAATGAAGAATTGAAAACCTCCATTGCCGTTTTGCATAAAGCTTCATCAACCTCCTTCAATTCACCTCCAAACACCTAGGTTGTTTCATTAAAGATTACCTCCACATCACAAGGAAGAGTTTGATAGCAAAATCAAGGAAGTTTAGTGAAGGTTTAACAAGTCCTAACAATAGGTAAGTTTGTATTTTTGAATATTGCTTTGTTAAAGTTTGAAAACATGTTATGGGTGTTTGCTTTGTGAAGAAATTTTAAAGTTTTGAGGAGTTCTTGATATATCCAATTTTGGACAGCAATGGAGTTCTATATTTAATGAAGTATTCTTACATATATTTGATGTGAATTTATGTTGATTAGGGTGAATTAATGTCCTAGTAAGTTATTTCCATGTATATGTGGTGATTGTGCATTTGGAATTGAAGTGGAAGAAACTATGGGGAATTTTGGCAATGTGAAGCATTTGGCAGCCTTGGGACTTCTTGATGAATGTTTAAATTCATTAAGATATTGGGTGAATTGTGAAATTGAGGATTGATGAATATGTATGTAAATTGGTTGTGGAAATTGTATGTAATAATGAGTAGTGTTTATGTGAGTATATTATTGTATTTGGACTTTATGAATTAGAGTTTTATTTGGTGTATTGAGGATGTTTGTATTCTGACTAAAATGATCTTAATGTGAAGTGGTAAATGGTTTTGGTAATGTACCAAAATAGAATGGGGTTGAGAGGTGGATTTGTAGCAAGGTAAATGTGTAATGAATAGATGTTTAAGCAATGTAATTAAGGGCAATGTGCATTTTAGCCTATAACTCTAAATATGTAACTCCAATTGGTATGAGACCAATTGGAGGTGAAACTAGGCACAAAATTTGCCAATTTTCATGAAGGAAACATACCAAAATTCTGCTTGCAAGGTAACTTGAAAAATGACCAAATACGGATTAAGTACAATTGAGACCTGAAAATTGACCAATTGGGCAGCAGTTAGTGTTTAGGTCATAACTCACTCAAAACATGTCCAATTGACCTGAAATTTTAACCATGAATAGTTAAGACCCATACCTACAAGTCTTATGAAGACACCAAAGCCCAGAAATGACCATAAGCAAGTCAAACAGCTTGCACAAGTTCGGGTCCAAAAACTGGCCGAACCAAAGTTGACCAAATTTGACCTAAAATGACCTAATTTGATGCCATTTGACCAGTAATAGTAAAATGACCATAACTTGGTCTACATAACTCAGAATGACCTAAAATTTTGCCCCGCGTTCCATAAGACATAGAACTACAAGTTTGTAGTTTTGACTGAAACCCGAAAACCGAGGGAACTAGGTCGTCCGACTAGGTCAAACTAGTATCCTAGAATCCAGCAAGTTGCAATAAAATGCACTAAACAAGGAAATGAAATTGGTAAAATGTACCAACCCTAAAAGACTATCGAATGTAACATATTAGTGACACTAAAACCTAATTTACCTAAAACGCATCGAGGGTCGATATATTAGGTGATGAAGTAAATAATAGCTTTCAGTGAATTACTTATCAAGCATTATCGATAGAGACAGTTTAATTTAGTACTGAAACACTTCAAATTGTGTTTCTCAGTTAGTAAAGACTCAGGGAAAGGGAAGGAAACACTGAGTCCAGACCAGGAGACAGTTATCAGAGGTTTGTGCACAACAACTATTTCTTTTGAATTTTTCAATTGAAATGAATTATGACTATTTGTACATTATTGTTTTAAATTGTGGAAATGTGTTTGAATGGATACTTATTGATTGAAAAGCATTGGAAATGGTTTGAAACCACAGCTATCATGTATATTGATTGTATTCCTCGCTAGCTTGTCTAGTGGGATGAATTGAATTCCCTCTCTGGCTGAAGTGTTGAGGTGTGTGCCTGTTGAGGACGAATTGGATGAGTACTCATATTTTTGCTAGCTAGCTATGTTATTCCTCATTAGTCATTGACTTTTGGGACGAATTGAATACCTCATTAGCCATCGGCTTTTGGGACGAATTGAACTTTGGAACATGATTAAGCTGTGTGTGATTTATTGATTTGTATTATGAGATTGTGAAATGGAGTTAAATCCTTATTGACATTTACTGTCTTTTGAAGCTAACTATGTTTTGATCTCTGAGATTTATTGTGATATTGTGTTAAATTCCTTCTGACACTCATTGTCTTGAATTTAACTATGATTTTACATATCCATCATTTAAATGAATTATGAATTGTGATTTAAAGTTGTATTTGGTTAATGTTGTGCACCACTGAGACATTGTCTCAGCGATAGCTTTTTATTACTGTCGCAGGTAGACAGACAGACAGGGCAGCAGACTAGGCTGCTAGTACCTCCAGCGAAAGATTTTAGGGTATAACGAGTATACCACATTTTGCATTTTGTACTGTAATGTATGACCACTGTATGTATATATTGTTTTTGGTTTTGAGAAGTTGTAAATTAAAATTGTACATTGAAGTTATAAAGTAAATTATGAGTTATTTTGACTTGTAAAAATTGTATTATATTTCTTGTATCTCAGTCTTTGAAAAATCACTGTGGATTTGAGTTGAGAAAAATGTTGTGTTGAGAAATATGTTGGAGTTGAGATTTGAAAATATATTGAAGTGCTTTTTACAGGTTTTCTGAAGAACTGTTTTATCCAAAATACAGATGGCACTCTGCCAAAATTTTTATAGAAATTACTAATAGTCTAAATGTGTTAACTGTTTCAAGCCAGATCACAAAAAGTTTTTAACACCTGTAACTAATGCTCACCACTGTAAAGTGAAGTAAGAAAAGTTTTAAAATCCCTTGTAGTGTATTTAATGGGTTATCAGTAGACGAAGTTGGTAATTCATTAGGTATACTACGGGATCATGTTATACCTTACAGAGGGGTAGGGTGTGACATGTTTTAGTGGTATCAGAGCAAAGTTTTTAAATTCTATTTCCACATGTTACTTGAATATTCTTTCTTCATAGTACAACTGCTCAATATCATTGTTTGATACATACAATACATTACATTATAAATATGCACTAACGGGAGGAAATCTCCTTGTGTTATTTGTTCAGGAGATCTAAAATCCTCGCATTGACTATGGAAGAGGGTGATCATTCAGTCAATCAATCTATTGAGGCTGAGGTGCAAGGGGATGCCCTAGGCCTACACAATGTCAGTGGTTCAAAGACACCACTGCAGATCTGCAGATTTCTGCTCGATTCGCTCGTGAGATGGCTGCAGTGTTCCAACAAATGGCTGGTAATGTGCCTACTCAAGTCCCAATACAGACACCAGTGGTACAACCACAATCTTCTACTAGGCAGTATGACAAATTGATGAAGTATGGGGCTACAGAGTTCAAGGGGACAGTAGATCCTCTAGAGGCCGAACAGTGGTTAGAAAGGATGGATATGGTATTCAAGAAACTGCATTGCACAGAGGAGCTCAGATTCGAATACTCTGTATCTTTGCTGTAGGGGGATGCTTATGACTGGTGGAAAACCATTCCCACGATGCAGTAGAACTGCAGTGCTAACATGGAATGACTTTCTCAGGGAATTCAGACAGAAATATGTCCCTGATGCTTATGTAGACCAGAAGTTACAAGAATTCCTAAGTCTAAAACAGGGGGGCAGATCAGTGGCTGAGTATGAAAGAGAATTTTCCCGCCTGAGCCATTATGCAGTAAGTTTACTTTCTACCAGCCGGGAGAGATGCAAGAGGTTTGAAACTGGCTTGAAGCCAAGTATCAGATTACAAGTAGTCGGCTTCAAACACACTAACTTCTCTGAACTTATTTCTCAAGCTCTAGAGTTAGAAAGAATTGAGTCTGAAGCTGCTCCTGAGAAAAAGAAATCAGAGAAGACAGAGAAAGAGGAAAAATCTATAGAACAGAGTTCTAGTGGTCCTATTAGAAAGAGGAAGAACTATGGGGGACATGGCAGAGGTGGCAAGAAATCTGGTAGGGGAAGATATTTAGGACAGAAGCCTCCCCATCTGGTCAGCAGAGTACCAGAGGTTCCTATCCTCCCCGCCAATGTGAGACATATGGAAAAAATCATGGTGGGATCTGCTACAAGGCTATTGGAGCCTGTTATAAATGTGGAGGCAGCGGACATTTTGCCAAGGACTGCACCAGTAGTCGCAGAGTTGGACCACCTCCTACTACTGTAGAAGGGTCAGTTCAGAGCCCTGTCACCGGAAGTTCACAACCACCCAGCAGAGGTAGAGGCAGGGGTAGAGGTAGCCTAGCAGGCAGCCAAGGCACAGTGAAACAATCAGAGCAAGACAGTGCTCCAGTCAGAATGTATGCAATGAGACAGAGGGAAGAGGCCGAGACATCTGATGTTGTGGCTGGTACCTTCTCAACTTTTAATCAGAATGTGTTTGTGTTATTTGATCCGGGTTCTACCCATTCTCATGTGAGTGTTAGCATCATTGATAGCATTGCTGTTCCATGTACAAAAATGGACTTTGAGGTGCTAGTAACAAGTCCGTTAGGACAGGAAGTCAGGGTTAATAGAATGTATAGAGATTGTCCTTTGGTGATCCAAGGACACACTTTCCTGTCTGATTTCATTGAAATGCCCTTTAGAGATTATGATATCATCTTGGGCATGGATTGGTTAGCTAGGCATCATGCCATGATTGGATCAGAGTGAAGACAATCACTTTTGGCCTTCCTCAAGATGATGATGTGGTAATACATGGGAAAGCGATTATTGCCATCAAACATCATTTCGGCTGCATTAGCCAGAAAGATGATCAGAAAGGGGTGTGAAGCCTACTTGGCACATGTGGTAGACACCCAAGTGGGGAGTCCAGCATTGAAGGACATCCCTACGGTATATGACTTTCCAGATGTGTTTCCTGATGAATTGCGTGATTACCTCGGAAGAGAAGTGCAGTTTGAAATTAATGTTATGCCTGGTGTGGAACCAATCTCCATAACGCCATACAGAATGGCACCAACAGAATTGAAGGAGTTGAAGATACAACTGCAAGAATTACTTGAAAAAGGCTTCATCCTCCCTAATGTGTCATCTTGGGGAGCACCAGTGTTGTTTGTTAAGAAGAAGGATGGTACTCTCCGCGTATGCATTGACTACCGACAGTTGAATAAGGTGACAATAAAGAACAGATATCCATTGCCTCGCATTGATGATCTGTTTGATCGATTGAAGAATGCATTTGTATTCTCCAAAATTGATTTGTGATCCGTTATTATCGATTGAAGGTGCAAGAGCAGAGTATTCCAAAAGCGCTTTGTAACTCGGTATGGCCACTATGAGTTTCTAGTAATGCCATTCGGGTTAACAAATGCTCCAACTGCTTTTTATGATCTGATGAACACTATCTTCAGACCATATCTTGATCAATTTGTGGTGGTGTTTATTGATGACATTTTGATATATTCAAGGAATGCAGAGGAGCATGACAGACATCTGCGGATTGTACTGCAGACTTTAAGGGAGAAACAGTTATACGCCAAATTGTCGAAATGTGAATTTTGGCTGAAGAAATCTCTTTTTTGGGACATGTTGTGTCAGCTGAAGGGATCAAGGTAGATTCCAGCAAGGTAGAAGCTATCCTTAATTGGAAGCCGCCCAGGAACATCACAGAAATTCGCAGTTTTCTGGGTTTAGCTGGATATTATCGTCGGTTTGTGAAGGGGTTTTCTATGTTATCTTCTCCACTGACCAAACTGCTTCAGAAAGATGTAAAATTTCAGTGGACTGATAAATGCTAGCAAAGTTTTGATGAGTTGAAGAGGTGTTTAACTGAAGCTCCAGTCCTCACTTTACCTACTCCGGGTAAAGAATACACAGTTTATAGTGATGCTTCTCACAATGGGTTAGGCTGTGTACTGATGCAAGATCGGAATGTCATTGCTTATGCATCACGCCAGCTGAAACCGCATGAGAGGAACTACCCAACACATGATCTGGAGCTAGCAGCTATTGTTTTTGCTCTGAAGATCTAGAGACACTATTTGTATGGGGAGAAATGCTATATTTACACAAATCACAAGAGCTTGAAGTACTTAGGCACCCAGAAGGAATTGAATTTGAGGCAGAGGAGATGGTTAGAACTCATTAAAGATTATGATTGCTTAATAGACTATCAGCCAGGGAAAGCAAATGTGGTGGCTGACGCCTTAAGTTGCAAGACTATGGCAAGTCTCAGAGTTTCTCCTTTGTCCATGGTATGTGAATTGAAAGCCTGACATGCGGTTTAGAGATTGATGATGAGGACAAACGGTAGTTGCATGGCATGTACAGCCGGTGTTGATTGATCGGTCGAGGCATTTGCTCAGTGATGAAAAATATTAAAAGCTACTGAAAGAAGTCCAGCAGGGCAAGAAACCTGAATTCTCTGTGAGAGATGATGGTTTATTACTACATCAGGGTAGAGTGTGCGTTCCTAGTGATGTGGAACTGAGACAGATCATTATGAAGGAAGCACATGAGTCTCCTTTTGCTATGCACCCTGGTGGAACTAAAATGTACAGAGGGCTGAAAGAGCATTACTGGTGGATAGGTATGAAGAGAGATATAGTTGAGTTTGTTTCCAAATGCCTAACTTGTCAGCAAGTAAAGGCAGAACATCAAGTTCCAGCTAGTTTGTTACATCCTTTGTCGATGCAGTGGAAATGGGAGCGGATAACTATGGATTTTGTTACAGACTTCCAAGGACACAGAGTAGTCATGATGCGGTATGGGTTATAGTTGTGATTGACCAAGTCTGCTCACTTTTGCGATTCGGATGGACTATAGCACAGAAAGATTGGCGGATTGTACATATATGAGATTGTAAAGTTGCATGGAGTGCCAGTATCAATTGTATCTGACAGAGATCCTAGGTTCACTTCTAGATTCTGGGGTAGTCTTCAGAGAGCCCTAGGAACTAGATTGAACTTCAGCACAGCATTCCACCCACAGACAGATGGCCAGTCTAAGAGGGTTATTCAGATATTGGAGGATATGCTACGGGCTTGTGTGATTGAATTTAAAGGTAGTTGGGATACACACTTGCCTTTGATTGAGTTTGCTTATAACAACAGCTACCAATCAAGCATTGGGATGCCTCCATATGAAGCTTTGTATGGCAGAAAGTGTAGAACTCCCTTATGTTGGGATGAAGTAGGTGAAAGGAAGATGATTGGGCCAGAAATTGTTCAGCAGACAAAGGAAAAGATTAGATTGATCAGAGATAGACTTAAGGCTGCATCAGACCGTCAGAAGTCCTATGTTGATCTAAAGAGAAGAGATATTGAATATGCAGTGGGTGATAAGGTATTCCTCAAAGTTTCTCCTTGGAAGAGGATTATGAGATTTGGCAGAAAGGAAAGCGAGTCCTCATTTCATCGGACCATATGAGGTTCTGGAAAGAGTGGGTCCTTTGGCATATCGGTTGGCATTACCTCCAGAGCTAGCAAGGATACACAGTGTCTTCCATGTGTCCATGTTAAGGAGGTACAGATCTGACCCATCTCATGTACTATCAGTTGAAGAGATTGAGGTAAATCCAGACATCTCATATGAGGAAGAACCCATAAAAATTCTGGTTATGAGGTGAAGCAGCTGAGGAACAAACAGATACACCTGGTTAAAGTGTTGTGGAACCATCATTCAGGCCAGGAAGATACTTGGGAACGTGAAGAGGATATAGGAGACAGCACCCACAGCTGTTCAGAGACTAATTCCAGGTAAAATTTCGAGACGAAATTTATTTAAGGGGGGGAGAATTGTAACACCCCTATGTTCGGTAGTGCGTTCTACTATGCCGGTGACCAGTGTTATCCGGACAGCTAGGATGCCTAGAACTACATTTCGTTATGAGTGAGGAGACATAAAATAATGAAATACAAGAAGAGAAAACACAAGAAAAACAAAGGAAAAAAAATAGCAAAGAAATGTAACCAAGTTAAGCGAGCCGAGAACCCTTGCGATGGGTGACCGCACTGGGAAGTCACGGCGTGGACCGTTGACTAGCTACTGGATCGGGAACCACGGAAAATATTTTTAGGACTTAAAGAGACATCAATTGAAGTATAAATATCATTAGAAATATCAAAGAAAAATTAAATAATTAGTACAAGGAAAAGTGAGAAATCGAAAAACAGACAAAACCCAGTGTTATCGAAAAATCGGGAATGCAACCTGAACAGGGGCATTGTGGTCATTTGACATCCCTAATTGTCTTTTGACCTAAATATCCATTAAAAATAAATAATATTACACTTGGAAAATATAATGAAAAATTAAATTGGTGGTATATAAAGTAAATAGCAAAAAATTATGGGTTTAATGTGGAATAAATGAGAATTAAACATATAAAATGAATTAATTTGTGTGAGTGGACCACTATGGAATAAATTAAGAGCTAAATGGGCAGGTGTACCCTATTATACAATCTGCATCTTCATCTCCCTCACTTGGTTCATCCATGCCGAAATGAAGAATTGAAAACCTCCATTGCCGTTTTGCATAAAGCTTCATCAACCTCCTTCAATTCACCTCCAAACACCTAGGTTGTTTCATTAAAGATTACCTCCACATCACAAGGAAGAGTTTGATAGCAAAATCAAGGAAGTTTAGTGAAGGTTTAACAAGTCCTAACAATAGGTAAGTTTGTATTTTTGAATATTGCTTTGTTAAAGTTTGAAAACATGTTATGGGTGTTTGCTTTGTGAAGAAATTTTAAAGTTTTGAGGAGTTCTTGATATATCCAATTTTGGACAGCAATGGAGTTCTATATTTAATGAAGTATTCTTACATATATTTGATGTGAATTTATGTTGAGTAGGGTGAATTAATGTCCTAGTAAGTTATTTCCATGTATATGTGGTGATTGTGCATTTGGAATTGAAGTGGAAGAAACTATGGGGAATTTTGGCAATGTGAAGCATTCGGCAGCCTTGGGACTTCTTGATGAATGTTTAAATTCATGAAGATATTAGGTGAATTGTGACATTGATGATTGATGAATATGTATGTAAATTGGTTGTGGAAATTGTATGTAATAATGAGTAGTGTTTATGTGAGTATATTGTTATATTTGGACTTTATGAATTAGAGTTTTATTTGGTGTATTGAGGATATTTGTATTCTGCCCAAAATGATCTTAATGTGAAGTGGTAAATGGTTTTGGTAATGTACCAAAACAGAATGGGGTTGAGAGGTGGATTTGTAGCAAGGTAAATGTGTAATGAATAGATGTTTAAGCAATGTAATTAAGGGCAGTGTGCATTTTAGCCTATAACTCTAAATATGTAACTCCAATTGGTATGAGACCAATTGGAGGTGAAACTAGGCACAAAATGTGCCAACTTTCATGAAGGAAACATACCAAAATTCTGCTTGCAAGGTAACTTGAAAAATGACCAAATACGGATTAAGTACAATTGAGACCTGAAAATTGACTAATTGGGCAGCAGTTAGTGTTTAGGCCATAACTCACTCAAAACAAGTCCAATTGACCTGAAATTTTAACCATGAATATTTAAGACCCATACCTACAAGTCTTATGAAGACACCAAAGCCCAGAAATGACCATAAGCAAGTCAAACAGCTTCCACAAGTTCGGGTCCAAAAACTAGCCGAACCAAAGTTGACCAAATTTGACCTAAAATGACCTAATTTGATGCCATTTGACCAGCTATAGTAAAATGACCATAACTTGGTCTACATAACTCAGAATGACCTAAAATTTTGCTCCGCGTTCCATAAGACATAGATCTACAAGTTTGTAGTTTTGACCAAAACCCGAAAACCGAGGGAACTAGGTCGTCCGGCTAGGTCAAACTAGTATCCCGGAATCCAGCAAGTTGCAATAAAATGCACTAAATAAGGAAATGAAATTGGTAAAATGTACCAACCCTAAAAGACTATCGAATGTGACATATTAGTGACACTAAAACCTAATTTACCTAGAACGCATCGAGGGTCAAAATATTTGGTGATTAAGCAAATAATAGCTTTCAGTGAATTACTTATCAAGCATTATCGATAGAGACAGTTTAATTTAGTACTGAAACACTTCAAATTGTGTTTCTCAGTTATTAAAGACTCAGGGAAAGGGAAGGAAACACTGAGTCCAGACCAGGAGACAGTTATCAGAGGTTATTGCACAACAACTATTTCTTTTGAATTTTTCAATTGAAATGAATTATGACTATTTGTACATTATTGTTTTAAATTGTGGAAATGTGTTTGAATGGATACTTATTGATTGAAAAGCATTGGAAATGGTTTGAAACCATAGCTATCATGTATATTGATTGTATTCCTCGCTAGCTTGTCTAGTGGGACGAATTGAATTCCCTCTCTGGCTGAAGTGTTGAGGTGTGTGCCTGTTGAGGACGAATTGGATGAGTACTCATATTTTGCTAGCTAGCTATGTTATTCCTCATTAGTCATCGACTTTTGGGACGAATTGAATACCTCATTAGCCATCGGCTTTTGGGACGAATTGAACTTTGGAACATGATTAAGCTGTGTGTGATTTATTGATTTGTATTATGAGATTGTGAAATGGAGTTAAATCCTTATTGACATTTACTGTCTTTTGAAGCTAACTATGTTTTGATCTCTGAGATTTATTGTGATATTGTGTTAAATTCCTTCTGACACTCATTGTCTTGAATTTAACTATGATTTTACATATCCATCATTTAAATGAATTATGAATTGTGATTTAAAGTTGTATTTGGTTAATGTTGTGCACCACTGAGACATTGTCTCAAATGATAGCTTTATTCTTTGTCGCAGTAGACAGACAAGCAGGAGCGAGACTAGGCTGCTAGTACCTCCAGCGAAAGATTTTAGGGTATAACGAGTATACCACATTTTGCATTTTGTACTGTAATGTATGACCACTGTATGTATATATTGTTTTTGGTTTTGAGCAGTTGTAAATTAAAATTGTGCATTGAAGTTGTAAAGTAAATTATGAGTTATTTTGACTTGTAAAAATTGTATTATATTTCTTGTATCTCAGTCTTTGAAAAATCACTGTGGATTTGAGTTGAGAAAAATGTTGTGTTGAGAAATATGTTGGAGTTGAGATTTGAAAATATATTGAAGTGCTTTTTACAGGTTTTCTGAAGAACTGTTTTATCCAAAATACAGATGGCACTCTGCCAAAATTTTTATAGAAATTACTAATAGTCTAAATGTGTTAACTATTTCAAGTCAGTTCATAAAAAGTTTTTAACACCTGTAACTAATGCTCACCACTGTAAAGTGAAGTAAGAAAAGTTTTAAAATCCCTTGTAGTGTATTTAATGGGTTATCAGTAGACGAAGTTGGTAATTCATTAGGTATACTACGGGATCATGTTATACCTTACAGAGGGGTAGGGTGTGACAGACATGGTAGTAAAATCCCCAACTAGGGAGAGACATTTTGAGGCATTAGAGATGTTCTTTCAAAGGGTCATCAAGTATAAATTGAGACTGAACCCTAGCAAGTGTGTGTTTGGAGTCACTTCAGGCAAACTGTTAGGGCATATGATTAGTAGGAAAGGGATTGAGGTTGACCCAGAAAAGGTGAAGGCAATCCAGGAGATGCCTAGCCCGAGAACAGAAAAAGAGATTAGAGGTTTCTTAGGAAAATTACAGTACATCAATAGGTTCATAGCTAGGCTCACAACCACCTGTGAACCAATTTTTAAGCTACTAAGAAAGAATCAGCCAGTGGTGTGGAATGAGCAATGTCAAGAGGCGTTTGAAAAGATAAAGCAGTACCTGACCAATCCACAAATTTTGTCAACACCTATCCCTAGCATCCCTCTAATCCTCTACCTATCAATGGAAAGAATGGCCCTAGGGGCAATGTTGGCACAAGAAGTAGAGAATCTGGAGAGAGCCATCTATTACATTAGTAAGAAACTCCTTGCTTATAAGGAGAATTATTCACTAATAGAAAGAACCTGTCTGGCTGTAGTATGGGCAAATAAGAAGTTAAGGCACTACTTTCAGACCCATCGAGTTATTGTAGTATCTTGGATGGATCCTTTAAAGTACCTATTTGAAGTATCGGTGCTAGTTGGAAAATTGGCCAAATGGTTGGTCCTACGGTCTGAATTTGATATTGTGTATGAGACTCGAAAAACCACCAAAGGGCGTGTAGTGGCCGAATTTCTTTCTGAAAATCCAGTTAATGAGGAGGAAGAAGTCGAAACCACCTGAGAGTCTCAAGCTAGTAGAGGTCCATCCATGGAAAATGTACTTTGATGGGGCCATGAATAAGAGAGGAGCCGATATAAGGGTAGTTTTGGAAGCACCAAATGGAGAATAATTGTTAATGTCAAAAAGGTTATGTTTCCCAGCCACTAATAATATTGCAGAATATGAGGCTTGCATTTGTGGCCTAGAGGCATTAATAGCTGTTGGGGCTAAAAAAGCAGAGGTATTCGGAGATTCAATACTAGTGGTTTCCCATGTTAAAGGTGAATGGGAATTAAAAGAAGAAAAGTTAAGGCCATACCTAGAGTGTGCTAAGAAACTATTATTTAGCTTTGAGGAAGTTACTATGAAGCACATGCCTAGAACTCAGAATCAGATGGCTGATGCTCTAGCCACGCTGGCATCCTTATGGGAGAAGGGTGATCAGAAGTTGACCCACCTAGTTATCCTGATGAGGAGTAGAATCCCATGCTATGAAGGGTTAATAATAGCACATTTATATCTAGAAGATGAGATGAAATGGTATGAGATCATAAGAAGATATTTAGAGGTAAGAGAATTCCCATAGTCAGCCAATAGTAGGGATAGAGCTACGATTCGTAGATTAGCCACTCAGTTCACTTTGGCTAGGGGGCAACTCTACAAAAGGTTCTTCGAAGGACTATTACTCTTATGTGTGACAAAAAAAGCAGTCTGAGCAGATAATAGAGGAAGTACATGCAGGAGTGTGTGGTCCTCACATGAACGGAAGGGCATTAGCGGGAAAAATTTTAAGATTGGGCTATTACTGGTCTACCATGGATACTGACTGTGCTAAATTTGTGAAAAGATGCCATCAGTGCCAAATCCATGAGAATTTGAATCACTTACCGTCCAGTGAACTCTACAGTATGACTTCACCGTGGCCATTCTCAATATGGGGCAAAGACATTATTGGGAAGATTTCTCCCATGGCTTTTAATGGCCATAGATTTATCATTGTGGCAATTGACTATTTCACCAAGTGGGTTTAAGCTTAATCTTATAAAGTAGTAAGGGCCAAGCAGATAAGTAAGTTTGTGCAAAGAACTTGATTTGTAGGTTTAGGGTACCCCATGAGATAGTATCAGATAACGGCAACCAGTTCAAAGGTGATTTCTTAGAATTAATTACCGAATTCAAGATTAAGCATCACAAGTCCTCACCATACAGGCCACAGACTAATGAAGCAGTAGAAGCAGCAAATAAGAATGTGAAAACCATTATGAGAAAAATGGTTGAAACCTATAAGGATTGGCCTGAGAAACTCCCTTATGCTCTTTGGGGTTATCGCACTACTGCAAGAACATCCACAGGGGCAACCCCATTCTCTTTAGAGTATGGGACTAAAGCAGTGCTACCTATTGAGCTAGAGGTTAAATCCTTGAGAGTGACACTAGAAGCTAAGATTCTGGAAAATGAGTGGGCACAGAAAAGATATGAAGAACTAGCTTTGATTGATGAGAAGAGGATGCGAGTCTTGTATCATATGCAGGCTTATCAGAGGAAGATAGCAAGTGCCTGTAATAAGAAGGTGAAACCAAGAAAGATCAAAGAGGGAGACATGATTTTGAAACAAGCTTGGCCCATCCCTTTTGATCAAAGAGGAAAGTTTAAGCCAAACTAGGATTGTCCATACATAGTAAAAAAGATCTTACCAGGAGGTGCTGTAAGAATATCAGACTTGGATGGGAATGAATTTCAAGAACCAGTCAACTTTGACAAGCTCAAATGGTACTTTGTGTGAGATAGGCCTGCTAGGCTGAAAACTTACAAAAGATGGTTTAGGCAAAAGTAAGGGTCAAAGAAAAAAAAAAGAAAAGAAAAGAAAAAATGCTAGATTGAAAACCTGCAAAAGGTAGTCTAGGCAAAAGGAGAGATGAGAGAAGATCTGAATGGAAAACCTGAAAAGGCCATTCGGCAGGTTATAAAGCTTATTTCTAACATTGAAAGGTTAGAATTTTGGCAAAACTAAATGTAAGAGGGAGTAAAGGTGTACCTGAATAAATAAAAAAGTTTTTATTGCATTGACTAGGGATGGGTTTTATTTAATTATGATAGCAAATGTTTGTGTCTTAAAGGATACATTAAATGATTAAGTAATTGAACTGCATTGTTTTGATTTAATCTATGTCTTCTGAGCATGGCAAGATAGGTGCTTGATATGAATGCCCTGGTAATTGTTTAATTTAAAAAAAAAAAAGGAGCTCGCTAGGTGGAAAACCCGAAAGGGCCGCTTAGGCAAAAGTTAGAGCAAGCCCGCTGAGATGAAAATCAAAAAGGACATTTCAGGCAAAGTTAGGGTACAGAAAATAGAGTTCATGGAAGAGAAATGAGTCAAGGCAGAAACCATGGGGGGAGAGAAGAAAAAGAAAAATCAGAGGGCAATTGTATTGTGACCTTAAGGAAGTCTTTTCGGTGAATAATTTTCCTCAAAAATTTTGAGGCTAAAAGAAAGTTTTTGCAAAAAGAGGTCCCTCAGAGGACTAAGTTTTTTTTAGAATTTCTAGCAAAATCAGCATGCCCATGATAGGAAGCAGCATACAAGAAGCACAAAAATCACAAAAAGAGTTTTGAGACCCAGTCATCTCAATTTTTTTTCAAATCATGAAATAGATATTTTTTGGTAAGTCCTTAGACGTTGTTTAGGGCGCACGACATAGTAATGTGTGGCATAGAAGAACATGCATCAACATGTCAATTGTAGGTGTGTAAGGCATAGAAGAACATGCATCACCACAATTTCAAGTGTCGAACTACGAGGGGGTCTGATTCTTCCTCATGATAGCGAGGGGGATACATAGGTAGTTTAGGACTGCGGTCCTAAATACGAATCCACAACATTTTAAATCACACAGTTGCCATTGTCATGAGACCGTAGCTAGTCTCATGACACAGAGTGTATCGACAGAGCAAGATGCACTCAATTTTCACATGACACAGTTATCATTGTTATGAGACCGTATGTAACACCCTCCCTGTACCAACTCCGTACATTCTACTGTTCCGGTGACCGGTGTCAGTCCGGACAGCTAGAACATCCGGAAAAATATTTAAACTAAAGTCAGGAACCATAATTAACCCAAATATTAATAAGAAAAATTTAGTAAAAATTTTAGAAATAAAATACAACCAAGTTAAACGAGCCGGTGCCCTAGCGATGGGTAACCAGAGGAAAGTTGCGGTTCTCGCAACGAGGAGCCCTAGACCAGGGGGAAAAATTATAAAATAATTTTTGGGACTCCAGAGAAGGGTCATTGAGGTTCCCATGGCATTAGAATGCCAAGAAAATACCTAGAAAAATTTTTCAATCGGTACAGACAATTTTGACCCGTTCAGCCAAACGGAGGGCATTTTGGTCATTTCGCCTTCAGAGGTGATTTTTGGCCGACTTGTCCAGTTGATTAAATAATTAATATGACATAAAATATGGATAAACATTACTAGAAATTAAATTGAAGATAAGTAGTGGAGGAAAGAAAAGAAAATGCAAAATAATGCAATAATGACATCACTATGATGTCATTTAAAATGGTCCACCAATCACCTTACAACTAATTCACTTAAAACAAAATAAAGAGGCTGAAAATTGAAGAAAACAAATTCATCTTCTTCCCTTGGACAACCAGCCGAAATCCCTTCCTTCCTCCCTCCATTGATGTTCACTCAAGCAAGCTTAATTTCTCCTTTGTTTCCACCACTAAACCCTAACCTCTCTTCATTAAAATTTTACCCCACTCCTTAAACAACCTTTTGGCAGCCTAGAAAGTGAAGGAAAGTGAAGTTTTGAGTTGGGAAAAATCTACCTTATTCAAGGTTAGTGCACTATATACCTAAAACTCTTTAATTTCATGAATTGGAACTTGAATTTAGTAAGAAAATGTCATTTAAATGAACAAAATTCATGTGTATGTGTACATGAATTTCGGCTGCCCTAGTGAAAGAATAGGAAGGAGTGTTTTTGATGAGCTTGAAGTGAACTAGAATCGTGTTGGAAGGCTATAAACATAAGAATAATAAGTTGGTATGCTAACTAAGGCATTTTGTAGAAAACATAATGTGAAGCTAGGGTTTTGGGGAGTGAAAATTGATTTGGCTTATGAAATGGTTAGAGAACATTTTAATGGTCAATTAGTGACCATTTGAGGTATGTTGACCATAAATTGGACTGAAAATGGCTTGGCAAAGAGAATGACTATGCTGCCTAAAGACAGCAGAATGGGGACTGAGAATCCAGTCCAATTACACGGCCATAACTTTGGCTGTGTTGATCCAATTGGTGTTTGGCCAATTGGATGTGAAACTAGGCTTATAATGGCACATTTTTGCTGAAGAAACCATGCCCAAAAGACCAAAGAAAGAGGACCAAAACTTGGCCCCAATCCGGATACCCTGCAACTGATTCTGCAAAATTGACCAAATGAACAGTAACTGTTCATTTGGCCATAACTCACTGTAGATATGGTCAATTGATCTGAAATTTTTACAGCAACAAGTTAAGACATAGAAAAACAACTTTCATGAAGAAACCTACCCCAAATTATGGCCAGAACCAATTCAAAAATGCAATCACAGTCACTGTTCATGTTACTGTAGATATGGTCAATTCTGCAGATTGGCAATCCGGCCAGCTGTGGTTTTTAAGCCATATCTGGAGCTACAAAACTCCAAATGGAGTGATTCAAAAAAATAAATTCAACAAGACAAAATAAGGAACAACTTTCATGTTTGTCATTTCTTCAAATTCCCACTGTAACAGTGTGTAATGGAACAGTAAACTTAGGCTCAAAAACTGAAATTTTCTGCCCTCTTGGTTTTAAGTTAGAAATGGTAAATGTGACCAATCCCAACAAGTGTAAACAGCAAAATGTGGTATGTTGGGAGTGCCAAAACCAATGTACCTAATTTCTACCTAAAAGTCAACATTTTAGTTGACCAAAGAGGTGAATAGTGACACCGAAACTTGAAATTCAAAGATTGAAGAATTTTAAAGTATCGAATGCCCTAGTATACCTAACAAGATTGGTTTGGATAGTTTGGCATGCCAATAGGGTTCAGTTAGCAGTAATGCACATGGCGATATGCCATTCTGTGATTTCATGGCTTTTAGCCATTCTGACTTTGTATTGAGACTTGGCCTTGTGCCTGATATTATTTACAGCTTGTTAGCTGTTCTGTTGCACACCGGAAGATGCATATGTGACCGATGGTGTAACGGCACGAGGTACTAGGTACCCAGTGCCAGTTTACCCGTTATCCAGTCCAGTCGTCTAGTGTAGGTTACTTGGGGCAACCAAATGAATAAAAGTGAACAAAGTTAATGAAAAAAAATGAATATACCAACACCAAACAAAGAAAGCATACACATTCTATACACATTTATTTTCTTGCTATTTTCTTTTATTATATTATTGCACCACTAAGCATTATTGCTTAGCGCGTTGCTTTTGCCACGCGTAGGAACTGGAGATCCCGATCGTGAGCCCAGTAGACCACAGACTGGGTGAGTCCATCCTGCAGTTCTGCACAGTGTCCTTGTCACCTCAACTTCTGCAGTGCATTGGTAGGACACTAGGTGTCATTTTGATAATTTGTAGCAAATTTTTACTTTCTCATATGTATTTGAACTTATGTAATACATTTTGATGTTCATGTAAATAATGAAAGTTATGACTATGAATGCAAAATTTGAGCATTTATTTATTGCTTGTATATGAGTATTATGAGAAATGGATGTTTGAGAAATGACAAGGTTATTGAGAACTGAAATTGAGAAATATTGTTGAGAGTTTGGATATTGGAGTTTGAGATGATGGAATACAAATATTGAAAGTGTTTTTAACAGGTTCCGAAGAACTGTTTTCTCCATTTTTAGCCGGTACTCCGCCGGATTTTCTTTAAAATCTTCGGAACCTCAAATAAATAATACTTTTGATAAAAGGCTAAAATAAATTATATTTCATAAGTTATATTCACAAGCATGGTATAAATTAATTAAAGTATATTAGAATGTGCCGGTACACCGTGTGGCATAGCTTGCTCGGCTACACTGTAGACGGGTAAGGGGTGTCACACTGTAGCTAGTCTCATGACGCAGAGTGTATCGACAAAGCAAGATACACTCATTTTTCACATAACACAATTATTATTGTTATGAGACCGTAGCTAGTCTCATAACATAGAGTATGTCGACCGAGCAAGATATACTTAATCTCCATAGCCAATGTTTCATAGTTATTAGAAATTTGAGTTTCACTTTGACGAAACTTGAGCAATGCCTTCGCATTGATTTCAATTTTCACCAAAGTGGGGGGCAAACTATAGACCCTTATTTTGTGATAAGTATGTGCATTGAGGCCGTGGGAAACTCGATGATGAAAAATTGTATGACTGTAAGATATAATTGAAGGCATGGAACTGAATTATTAATTCTATGGCATGATCTTGAAAAAAAAATAATAACAATAATAATAATAAGCTTTTTGGGAAATTAATTTAATTTAAATAAAATTTTGTTTTGTTTAAATTTAATATGGATAGTTCTTAAATGGACCTAATTGAGTTTAATTGGGCACAATGGGTCTAAGAAAGCCTAGTTAGAAATTTTAAATAAGACCTATTTAATTTATTTTTTGAAAATTAAAATAAGAAAATATCTTTTCCTTTATCCCTATCTTCCTATTGGTTGGAACACCTCACCCATATCCCAGTCTTACCCAAATTCCTCGATCCCAGTTATTTAAGTTATCTGAACCTTATCACACTAGGACTTCAAACCCTACCACACCTCTTCCTCACTCTCTATTGGTGCCTTCCCCTTTCCTTCTCTTCCTATAACACCCCTCACCCGTCTACAATGTAGCCGAGCAAGGCATGTCACACGGAGTGCTAGAGCACCTGATCTTATCTGATTTCATTATAGTTCTTGATTTATTTATTCAAAAACTTTATCTAAGATTTAGGCTATTTTTACTATTTATCAAAATCTGATTAATTTTGGAAATTTCAAAAATTTTAACAATAATTCGACAGAGTGCCGGCTGTAATTTGGACTAACAGTTCTTCTAAACCTGCCAAAAATAATTTCAATATATGCTTAAATTCATGACTCAGATTTTCTCAAAGCTTTTTCAATAGTTTCTCAAACTCAGATTCAGTCTCAAAATTTCTCAAACTCAATCTCATTCAGAATCATTATGATTACATAATCAACTCAGATATCAGAATTTTTATATTTCATTAACGTATATAATTTGCCAATTAAGTACATAAATTTATCAAATATAGGATATACAAATGAAATTATAGTTACTAATTCACATTACAATATAAGCAGTAATTATAATGTGCAGATTAGAAAACATGCTTAAAATGAGCCTTATCGACATGTATTGCTGAGGAGGTGACAATCTTGAACTCTTTTGACACTTCTGCAGATCTGGACTCCAAAAATCTCAGTCGACAGTCTATTGGTTTTACCTTCAGTACCTGCGCGAGGAAGCAATTCCATCGCGCTAAGCATTTCTGCTTAGTGGTGCAATAGTATAACAAGAAATAATATATACAAATAAAGAAAGAAATAAATCGTAATTCGGATACTCAAGAATCAATTTAATTTGGTATGGTATTTCTAGTATCAATGATCTTATATACTAGTTTGTTCCTCTTTGGAAGTGCTTAGTTTATAACTTTTTAGTAATACTACTCATAAACAAATTATTCTAACTGTATTGTATTTCAAGTCTCTACGGTTCTGCAATTTATATTTTTGTTATGTTTCTTTTGCTAATCTCTTTTACTCATTCATTCAATACTTAATTTAATTGTACTGAAATTTCATTATACTTAACTTAACTTAGCTTCCTGAATTGAATAATGTTTTAAATGACTGCCCATATAGCCTATACACTGACCAGACTGGATAAATGGATATACTAGCACTGGGTACCTAGTACCTCGGGCCATCACACCATCAGTCATAAAGTATCTCCTGGTGTGCAAACAGTGTGGTTAAAAAGCCATATAATCAATCAGGCATTAAGCCGAGTATAATAACACAATCTGTATAGCCATAGGCTATTAAAATCATAGTATGGCATAATAAGCCATAAAACACAATATGACGTAAAGTCATTCACAGAACAGCTGTCAGAATCCTATTGGCATGCCAACCTATCCAAACTAGTCAACTAGGCAAATTAGGGCATAGTACAAGATTAAATATTTATTTTTAGGGTTTACTGGTCATTAAACAATTCACTAGTCAAGGAAAATGTTGACCTTTTCATACATCATGCATAAGTTGATTCTAGTATCAACATGTCACAATTCGTAATTCAATATGCTGTCAATATAGTGTAATTTACCATTTTTACAAGTTGGCATTCATTGCCAAATTGCTTCAAGCATCATTGTATGTAAATGTCAAATTCTCAATTTTTGTGTGCTAGATTGGTCTAGCTTAAAGTCCTATTTTTCTTGGTTTTTAGCTTCTGGTCAAAGAAGCAAAATTATGACTCTATGTCTTATTGCACTCTGGGCAAAATTTCAGGTTATTCTGAGTTGTATAGACCAAGATATGGTCAATTTACTAAAGCTAGACAGATTGCACATTTAGTGCAAAATTTGGTCAATTTTAGGTCATTTTAGTTCTGGCAGTTTTGGTACCCAAATTTGTGCAAGCTATTTGACTTGGTTCTGGTCATTTCTTGGCTTTGGTGTCTTCATAAGAATTGTAGCTCTATGTCTTATTGCACTCTGGGCAAAATTTCAGGTCATTCTGAGTTGTATGGACCAAGATATAGTCAATTTACTAAAACTGGACGGATTGCACCTTTAGTGCAAAATTTGATCAATTTTAGGTCACTTTTAGTTCTTGTAGTTTTGGTACCCGAACTTGTGCAAGCTATGTCACTTGGTTCTGGTCATTTCTGGGCTTTGGTGTCTTCATAAGAATTGTAGCTCTATGTCTTATTGTACTCAGGACAAAATTTCAGGTCATTTTGAGTTGTATAGACCAAGATATGGTCAATTTACTAAAGCTGGACAAATTGCACCTTTAGTGCAAAATTTGATCAATTTTAGGTCACTTTTAGTTCTGGCAGTTTTCGTACCCGAACTTGTGCAAGCTATTTAACTTGGTTCTAGCCATTTCTGGGCTTTGGTGTCTTCATAAGAATTGTAGCTCTATGTCTTATTGCACTCGGGGAAAAATTTCAGGTCATTCTGAGTTGCATAGACCAAGATATAGTCAATTTACTAAAGCTTGACAGATTGTATATTTAGTGCAAAATTTGGTCAATTTTAGGTCACTTTTAGTTCTGGCAGTTTTGGTACCCGAACTTGTGCAAGCTATTTGACTTGGTTCTGGCCATTTCTGGGCTTTGGTTTCTTCATAAGAATTGTAGCTCTATGTCTAAGCTATCCATGGTAAAAATTTTAGGTCAATTGGACCTGTTTTGAGTGAGTTATGGTCATCCCAATTACTACTGTTTATATGGTAAAAAATATGGGTTTGCAAGGTTGCCATTCTGAATTTGGTTATTTTTAAGGTCAGTTTCTAGGCAGAATTTTGGCAACATTTCTGCATGAAAGTTGGCCTACTTGGTGTCTAGTTTCACCCCCCATTGGCCTCATACCAATTGGGTTCACAGTTTTGCACTTATGACCTAAGTTATGTGCTTCCAACACACACAACCTGCATTTGAAGATTACACTTCTAATTTTGTCAATCCTCCTCCTCCCAATACTTCAACATTTAACCATGGCACTTCTATATATACTGTACACAATTTCCAGCAAGCATTTTGGGCAGAACATTCAAGTGCTCAATGCACACAATACACCATTCAAGGTCAACATTTACTTCCACAAAAGTCCAGCATACCTCAATACCGATATTATACATATACTTCCATGGCAACTACACATGCTGCCCACAATTCAACACCATCATATCTCATCAATAAATTTCATTAACTCACACAAATTCATGAGATTCAAGGCTACCCAACATGGTAGTTTACTAAAGCATCAAAGTCCAATTTTTAAACCCTTAATTCAAGCACTAACAAGCACATCCTTGGATATTAATTTACTATAACTTCTATTTGAGTTAATCAACCTTAATTCCCATCAAATACATATAAGAATAAGTCACTAACCATGCATTTTCATGGCCGCCAAAACTAAGGTTCATCAATACTCATCATTTCTTCAATTTTTCTTAGCAATTCAACTTACCCAAAGCTCAACATAAGGATTATTGAAGGAAAATGGAAAGATTAAGCACTAACCTCAACTTGAGCTTCACAAATCCATGGAATTTCCTCTTTTTTTTTGCTGCCCACATACTGCCCATGGTGTGAGGACCACTTTTAATAAAGGGATTTTGAAGAAATATGGCTTGAATCATGGTAGATTTGAGCTTATGCATGAATGGCCATGGAGGAAGCTTGGAGGAAAATCACATTCGACAAAGAAGAAGAATGAAGAAGAAGATGAATCTTTTAGTCGAAAAATATGTCATAGTGGTCCTTATATACTCCACTAATGCCCCACTAATCACAATTAAAAATTTGATTAATTTAAGATTTCCTTTAATTGCAATTATGCCCTCCAATTCCCTTAAATTACATGTTATTTTGACTTTCATTTTTCATTAAATTTTTAAAATATAATACCACTTATTTGTCATAGACATTTAGGTCAAAAGTCAACTCTATGTATCAAATGATCAAAATGCCCCTCTTCGGGTCAAATTCAGACTTTTTCGGTAATACCGATTTAATCCTTGTCCCACCTATTTTCTTAAATTTTTGTTTTTATTTGTACTGACTTGCTAATTTTTCTTTGACATTTTCAATGTCAATTATACCTCAGTAGACCTTTAATTATGTCCCGAAAATATTTTCTCAGATTCTCCGTGGTCCAGGGCTAGTCAACGGTCCTCGCCATAACTTCCCGGTGCGATCACCCATCGCTACGGGTTCGGCTCATTTAACTTAGTCACATTTTATCTCTTTTATTTTTCCTTAATTTTTCTCATCACATATTTCATTATTTTATACTTCCTCACTGTCATTACAGTGTAGTTTCAGGCATTCTGACTTTCCAGGGCAAACATTAGCTGTCGGAACAGTAGGATGTATGGACTACAAAAATGAGGATGTTACACTTCCCATTTGTTGAAACACCTCATCCATATTTCAGTCTTAACCAAATTCTGCAATCCTAGTTGTTTAAGTTATCTGAACTTTATCACGGTAGGGCTCCAAACCCTATCACACCTCTCTCCCAAAACCCTATAAATACCCCACTAAAAAAAAAAAAATAAAAAAGGAAGGAGGTGGAGGAGAAGACAAAAAAAATTAAAGAGAGGAATAGCTAAAATTCTTTTAGTTCTTCTTTCTTCCTAGCGATATTTCTTAAAAGTTAGTTTTTTTTATTTTATTTTCAAGATCTATGCCATGTAATGTTTAATTCTATGTTTTTTATTTTTAATTTATTTTATATGTTCATATAAATCATGTAATCATGTTTAATTTGAGGGGATACACAACTCTGCACATGTTCAGTTTTCTGTCCCTCATATTTTTATTATTTTTCGCTATTTTCTGAATCTGCAAAAAATTTGTAAAAATTATATTCATACTCTACATGAAATTCTATTAATTTTAGGCTCAAGAATCACTAAAAAAACTTTAATATTTTGTAAGTTATAGCTATTTCAAGTTAGGGTTCCTATAAAATTCAATTTGCAGGATACCCGATTTGTGAAGCCCATATCTCCCTTGTTTCTTAATATTTTTGTGCAAATCTAGTGTCTAAAATTAATTTCAGAATCTTATGAATCTTTTCCAATTGATTTTTCATACATATCTGTTGTGGTTAATGAGTTATGAATTTTACAAAAAAGTAGTATGATTCTGTCACTTAGAAAAGTTACGATTTATGTAGACCATTTGGCTAGGGTTTTGTTTGATTTATAAATTTTATAATCTTGTATGATTTGTAGGCTATCTTCTATAATTTTTTTATGATTTTTAGGCATATCTAACTATTTTTAAAAAATCAGAATTCTTGCTACCGTTAATCTGCTAGAATTTGGAAATTGTATATTCTTATATTTTCTTGGGTTTTAATTGATATTTGATCTATTTTTCTGTGTTCTTTTAATTCAGTAAGTATTCTGAAGTGTTTGGATCATGTTAGAAGACTTAGACCATTAGGTAGTTGTAACTAATTAGGAATTTTAACTAAAATTAGAATCCAATGTAAATTGTTATTAATATTTTCTTTATTTCTTTTATTTTCTTTAGTTTCTTTATTTTTTTATTTTTTTATTACAAATAAAATTGGTAAGTAGCCCTAAAGTAAGTACCAAAGAGGGCATTTGCGTGGAGCTTATGTGGAGCTAAACGGGAGTAAGCTAGGGATATCATTGCCATATTAGAAGAGAAGACCCTTTTTTAAGGGTAGCTTGTCCCAATGGCAACTGCATTTACCAACAAGTAAGTAGCTCTAAACTCCTCGAATAATCATTGGCATGAAATTATAGTAATAATAGAATTTTTATTTGGTAAATTAAAATTAACTTTGTTTTTAATTTAACCGACTTTTGCATGTAATTAATTTAAATAAATACTTTATAAATTAAAATTAATCCTGTTTGTAAAATAAACTAACATTGGCATATAAAATAAATTTAATTTAATACTTGATAATTATAAAATAAATTTGCATGTTAGAAATCTTTATTAGGTTGTGATTGTTTGGGCCTTATGTGATATTAGAATAAATTACACATGTACATAATTAACTTAGTTCAATTATCCTTAGTTCAATTATCCTTAGGGTAACTTGGTGAAAATTAATTAATTAGGTTAAATAGAAACGTAGGGTTATTTGAAATTGAATTTGTTTGTAAATTAAATTCTCAATAATAAATTAATTTTAGTCATCTGGTAAATATTATTTAAATAATTAGTAACCCCATAGATAGGAATTACTTGTGCATGAAAATTGTGTGTAAACAACAACCCTTTTGTGAATTACTTGCGTGTGTAGGATTAGAATTGCATTTTTTAGGATAAAGTTTAATAAAGGAATAATAAATAAGACTTCTAGAAACATTAGTAGAGGACTGGCACTCGAATTAACGAGGTTAGACCAGGCGTAAGGGGTGCCTAACACCTTCTCCTTACGTGCTCACTATCCCAAACCTAGACATTGGGCTATGGTAATGACGGTTGTGGAAACTCTACAAGGAGTAAGTTGCCATCCATGACCCTCGGAAGAAACACTGAATATGTCCCGGTTATTTCTCGGGTGGCGACTCCTGTCTTTCTATGCCTTCGTGGCACAAATCCTTAATACCGTGGTAGTGTTATGGGAATACGGTACTTACCAGTGGTTTGATTCTATTAGGATTGTATGAAGTGCATGTCTAGGAAATACTGTCTAAGGAGGTGGTACTTAAGTGAGACCATTTTGACTCCACCATCTTTCCTGGGCATTACCTGGTGCATTTTATATAATTTTAATGGATAATATTTCGCTTCACGCCCCCCTCCTACAATTATAAAATA
This sequence comes from Hevea brasiliensis, assembly GCF_030052815.1. NCBI lineage: Eukaryota > Viridiplantae > Streptophyta > Magnoliopsida > Malpighiales > Euphorbiaceae > Hevea > Hevea brasiliensis. The sequence goes on from NC_079498.1 coordinate 40,135,795, forward strand.
TAATAAAAAATAATTAAAAATTTTCAAGTTAATAAATGTGCAAAACAATGTTCTGACTTTTTTTTTAAAAGAAAAGTGTTGAATATTTTTAGTTTTTTTTTTCTTTAAAAGAAAAGTGTTGAATAATTTTAGATACGTTAATCATAAATTAAGTTAATTTCTATAATATTATCATGCGGTACTTTTTTTTTTAAACTTGTCATATGTCACCCCATAACTAACTATCTTTTATATTAATTATTATTTAATTTTTTTTAATTTTCATTGTTATTTACATTATTAATTTAACTTTTATGATTAAATTATTATTTTTTTAAAATTTAATTTTTAAATGTAATATTTAAAAATTATTTAATATAATTTTTTATGAATTTATTTATACAAAAATATAATTTGCCACTTGTTACTTTCCATAATAATAATAATTTAAAACAAAAAATAATTTAAAAGATAACACCAATAATAATAATATAAATAATAATCTATATTATATATAAATATATGAAGAAAGGAATATTGGTTTTGTCCAAATTACCACTCATTCTTTAAATTAATTATAATTATTTAAATTAATTTTAAAATTGGTATAAATATAAAGTTCTTAAACTTCTTTATATTCAACTTCAACTAAATATAAAATTTTATAAAAAAATAATTAACTAAAATAAGGAATTATAAATAACAATAAAAATATTATTAATCTAACTATTATTTATAAAAATATAAAAAATATATATATATTTATAGTAATAGATAAATAATTCATTACTTATAAAGCATATTAAAGGTAATAACATGTAGCTAATCATATAAATTTATTGCTAATACTATTTAGCAATAAAAAAAATATTACTAATAATTTTAACAGCTAATGCCTTCCAAATATTATCGTCGCTAATTTTTTTATGATGGAAAATTTGTCACTAAATCTTTTATGATACTAATTCTCCAATATCCTATATTGTCATTAATAACTTTTACCGATAAACTATTTGTCATTAGATACCTAATAATTTTATTTTTTAATATTATAATAATTAGTATAAATTAAAATTTTAATATTATTTTAATAACAAAATATATATATATATATATATATATATAATTGGAAAGAAGGGAAATAACCGGAGGATGAAAAATATCCTTCACTTTATTATAAAATTATTATTAAAAAATTAAATATTTAATTAAATAAAAATTCAGCGTTAATTACATTTTAAAATTAAAAATTTAAATTTTTAATTCAATTCAAATAGATGAACCACATTATTGATAATAAATTTATAGGCTTTTTAATTATTTATATTGATAAAAATGCAGCTTTAATCAAATTTAAATTTTATTTTTATACATAAACAAATTTTATTTATTTCAACAAATTTTATTTATTTCATTTTTATTAATAAAAAAATTAATTTTTTATTATTAAATTATTGTTTAATATAATAAATTAAAAAATTATTTTTATTGAAAACTTTGATGAAATTATTATAATAACATTTCAATTTTGACTAATTTAAGTAAATACAATAATATTAATAAAATCAACTAAAATTTCAAATAAAATTAAAAAAGTGCTTAGAATATTTTATTAATTAGTCCTATTTTCAAATTATTTTTATTCTTTACATCAATAAAATCTTATAATTTATAAATATATTAAAAATTTAAGAAAAACTATTCATAACAATTATTTAGACTTTATTTGGGTAATTAATTTTTTAAAATAAAAATAAATTTTAAATTTATATTCAAATATAATAAAAAAATCATAATATCAAATTTAAATTCTTATTCATTTAAAATTTTATCTATTTGTATAAATTTTATATTATTATTTAATGGCTAAATGACTAGAAAAATTAAAATCCTCATAAATTTCTTTAATTTTTGCCAAACTTTTGAATTTTATCAATTAATCTCAAACTTTAATATTAGCTTCAATTTTAGTAATTAGCCTAATTAAATTACTTAATTAACAAAAATAATTTAAATATTTACGTACATTATTAATATTAGCTAATCTTTTTATTTTTATATCAATTTTAGCTGTTATTCTCAAATTGATAAAAAAATATTATTTTAATTAATTTATCTATTGTTTTGAAAATTTTAATTACATTTATAATGGTTTTATTTTTTGTTCATATTTTATTTTTAAATATTTTATTTTTTTTTCTTTAAATTTGAAATAAAATGATAAGAAAGAAGTGAATTAAGAGTACAAGTAGAAAAAAAGAAAGGGAAAAAATTAAAAATTCAAAAAAAAAATATTAAATATATAATTCATTTATTTTTTCTTATCAACATGAAGTTCGTTAAAATTAATAAAAGTACTAAAATTATTAAATATATTAATAAAACTAAAAAGAGAACCAAAAGCAGATGATGAATGAAAATTTTGAATTATTTTTGCCAATTGATGAGTTAACTGTTTTCAATTAAATTTATTAAATTGAAAATATTTCGAAAGGTTTATAATTAAATTGATTAATTAAAAGTTTTTACTAAAATTAAAATTTAATATAAAGGTTTTGATTTTTTTTGTCTTTTAACTTTGAATTATGTAAATATATAGGTATTTAGAGTTATATTAAGCAATAAATTTCATATACAACATATCATTATAATAATGTAGTTTAAGTTATATAATTTAACTTTTCATCAATATATTTATTATATATACTTTTTTGTTTTAAACATTTTAATTTTTTTTTAATTTTTATTTATATTACATAGAATTATATATGTATTAATTAATAAATAATAAAAATTCTTTCAATCGCTAACCTAACATTTTATTTATAGTGTTGTATTCTTTTCTAAAAATTAATTAATAAATATAAAAATATGAATGGAAGAATTTATGAAACAATAAAATTATTTTATAATTTTTATAGTTTACAATAAATAATAATTAACATATTAAAATCTTAGTATTATTGCAAATCTTATTTCAAAAAGTACTTATATAGAGAAAAATCCTAATTCATAAATAATTTTATTAATAATAAATAATAATATGTAATTTAAAGGTTTAATATTAAAAAATATATTTTTTCAAATTTTTGTAATTATAACTAATTTTTTAAACAATTTTAGCATTGTTTTAAATTTTTTTTAACCTATAATCAAAATTGATTTAAATAAGTTAACATAATATAATTTTGATTGTTGATTTTGTTTCCAATTATAATTTTAACTGTCAATTTATTTCAATTTTCAATACTCACTAAATATTTAAAATCAAATTAAAGATCTCAAAAATTAAAAAATTGACTATAATAGTAAAAAGTTGAAAAAAAAATAAAAAAGCGCCAAGGGGAGCATAGAATTTTCAAAAACACCCTTCATTATTTTAATTATTAACAAAAAATACTAAAAATATTTTTATAAAAAATTATTAGTTCTAAAATTCTTATTGTAATAAAATAAAGTCAAACAATAAAGTATATATTTTTTGTCTTACAATCTCTATTTTAAATTGGCTATAATAAATTTATTAAAAAATAAAACTATTTTGAAAATAACTTTTAATAAATAATAAATTTTAATTTGTAAAATCAAAATATTTATATTCTTATATCATATTTATAGTATTTTGTTTATAATAATTTAATCATTAAAGTAATGTATATTAAAAATTTTATTTCATGTGTCTTATTTATAATATTTTAATTAACTAAAGTAATATAATTTACTGATTTTATTTTCTTATAATTTTTTTAAATTAACTTTAATTAGAACTAAAATACAGTCTTACTAATAAATAACTAAATTTAATAGGCTATTAAAAATAAGTACAATGATAATATTATATTATACAAAAAATTAAAAGAAAATTATTAACAAAATTTTAAATTAAAAGTTCATATAACGAGTAAATTAGCGTGCAACATATGTTAAGATAAAACTTAGCAATAATAAAATGTCATTGATTGATGATCATTAATTTAAAAAAAATATTCATTAATTTATGATCACGTTGTATATAGCATCAAAGTGAAAACTGCTTGTTGTATATATAACTAGTAGTTTCACCTTGATGCTGCCACATAGACTTTAAAAAAACCAAAACTGTTAAGTGAAATAATTTTTAAAGACATTCACAATAATTAAATTTAATATTTAATTAGTCATTTTACCACACATTATGCATATTATTTTTTATTTTATTTTAAAAATATAATTTAATATTTATTTATATTTGATATTTTTAAAATCATACTGAAATTTTGTTAATTTTAAATTTTAAATTAATTATGCTAAATGTAAATTAAATTTTATTAAAATTTTGAACATTATTAGGCCTGCGATAAGTAACATGAATAGAAATGGACACTTTCATAGACAATTGTACTTTTATTATCTTATTTTTTTGATAAATGTATTTTTTTTAATCTAACAACAATAATTAGTAAAATAAAATTATTAAATTAAACATTATCTAATACTAATAATTAAACTTATAAATAAAAAGGATAAGTTAAAATAATACTTTAAATTCAATTAGGTCTTCTCTAATAAAACTAATTTTACTTTTAACATAAAATTTTAAATTATTATTATTTTTTAATTATACCAACTTTTAAGAAGGCTATTGCGAAAAAAGAAAAATTAACTGTATGTCACTATAATTTAGAATACACATCTTATCATAATCTTTCTATAAAGAAAAATAAATAAAAAATTATTCATATTTCAAAAAGTTCAATGTGAGTAAACCAATAAGTTAAACTTTACTGTGTAAAAATTTTTCAAGATTTTATTATAAAAATAAGGAATTAAATACTTAATTTTATTAAAATAAATAAATTGACTTATTCGATAAGATTTTTAAATTCCGTCCAGTTTAGGATTCGATTAATATTTATTAAATAAATATTATATATTCATGAATATTTTTAAAAAATAATAATATATTATAAAAAAAGTAATTTAATATATTTTGTGAGTAAATTTATTTAAAATTCAAATTTTAATTTTTAAAATTATGTTTTAATTAAAATTTTAAAATTTGAATAATAATTTTATAATAAATGGTTAAAAAAATTATGATAATAAATTTATTTATATTAATAAAATAAATTTTAATATATAAAATTTTTACCACCATAAAATTAAAAGGTTATTTCTTATTATAAAATATAATAGAAAATAATTAAAGAATTCAAGTTAATAAACGTGAAAAAAAATATTCGATTTAAAAAAAAAGTGCTGAGTACTACTACTACTACTATTATTATTATTATTATTATTATTATTATTATTATTTTAATCATTGTTTAATATTTTTAGTTACGTTAATCATTAGTAGGATTGTTAATTATAAGTAGGAGTATAAATTAAGTTGCAATGGTTTCAAACCCAAATTATTTGTCTTTCAATTTTTGGATTGAGCTCTATATAAGTTTTAATTGGGCTGAATAATAGATTGTATTGTTTTCATTAATATTATTTACTCTAAAAAATTATTTTCTTTTCTAATTTTTATACTTATATATTTATATAATAAGAATTTTTTTAATATTTTAAATTAATATATTTTTTGATAAAATATATCTAGAAAAACTAAAATTTTAAATTATGTTTTATAAATAAATAAATGAAATTATAAATATAAGGGAAAAAAATTTAAAGTTTAGTAAATGGGGCCAATAGGAATTCGACTCAAAATTCAATGGGAACCTTTTAAACAGAACTCGGGTTTGAGCTCCACAAAAATAAATATTCAACCTAATTTATTTACATTGCTTTTGGATTTGAGGAAGTAAAATAATGAGAGGAAAATAAAAATGATATCAATGATGAGAAGAAAAATATATTTTTCCACTTATATTTGGATAAAAGGAGAAAATGTTGGAGGAAAAGTTATTTTATGAATATTAAAAATTATAATTTTACCTTTAAGTTAATAAATAAAAATTTACAAAATATATGGATATATTTATAACTTTTCATATTTTCCTCTTGTTTTCCCATTTTTGAAGAGAAAGAAGAAGTGGACCTAAAAAAAACTTATTTTCCTTCCAAATTTTTCTTATCTCTTTATTTTCTATTAATCCCAACATAAAATTATAAAAAATAAAGTTATTTTCCTCTTAAATTTTCTTTTTTTTTTCTTCTATCCAAACGTATAGTTATAATCCTATTCATAAATTGGCCAAATAAACTCTTTGCTTTCTATGCCAGTGTAATGGGTTCAAATCATTCAAAAGGTCCAATTCACAAATTTTTAAGGGTTATTTTTGCTCATGGTACTTGAATTTAGGGCACTATAACAATGATACTTAAAACTTTAATTTGTAATATAAAACACTTAACTTTAATTTAATGCATAAAAGAGTATCTCTAAGTTAGTAATAACCAATTTCTCAATTGAAAATAGATTAATTTCACCAATAATACCTAAACTTTGATGTGTTTCATGATAACTCAATTTTAATTTATAAGAGAAAATCTATCCAACCTTAATTTTTTGTATAATAAAATACTTTTTAACGTTTAAATTTGATATTTAGGTTACAGGCTGTGTCATACCTTACCCTTTTATAAGATATGACATGCTTCCGTTATATACCTAATTAATTACCGAAACACCCTCTATCGATAATCCATTAAACATATTACAAGGGATTTAACGATTCCAACTTCATTATTAAGTGAAACTTATCGAAAAAAGGTTTAATAGTTATTCTAAGGTTTAAGAAAAATATAATGAAATTAATAAAAAAAATAATAAGTATTTTTAAAACTTCAAGAAATTAGATGAAAATCTAGCATGGTGACGGCTAAAAATCTGTCTTCCCAAAAATTTAAAACCTACTAAACAAACTATAGCAAAATATTTATAATACCAAATTTATCAAATTAACATTTCAGCAACTGCTTTCCTCATTCATAACCAAAAGAAATAAATCCTTATAAATGTGCATTCATTTGATCTCACTAAAATAATATTACATTACCTTTATATAACTGCTCAAATATTTCTTGTATACATATAGTCATTATTTACATTAGAGGAAAAAAAAATTTCAAAAGTGTAATCCTTAAATTATACCTCACTGGCAAAAGAATGCGGCGTCTATTACGCTCACTAGGCAGTCTTTTCTTTTCCTTTACCTGCAACGACGTAAAAAAAAAAAAAAAACAGAACAATCGCTGAGTAAAAAGACTTAATGGTGCTCAACTATCAATTTATAAAACCTCATGTGAAACATAAATATCGTTTCATAATAAAATATTTCATTTATTCATAATTTCATGACACACAAAAATAAACACAAAACTTTCAATAACACATTTCTTATGTCATTTAAAAATAGTTAGTGTTGCTGACATCTCATAGTTTGTGTAATGACACAAAATTTTTTATCAATGCCGTGTTGTACACCACGACAAAGCTATCTCAACCCTAACTAGCCGAAACTAATAAGGGAGGCAAAGCTAGCTAACAAATATGAGTGCACTCATCCGATCTCAACCTCAACTGGTAAGCCAGAGAGGGAGGATAATATAACCAATCTCAACCCCACAAGTGGAGAAGAAACATATCTAATCTCAATCTCATAAAGTGAGGGAGAAAATCAAAGTCTATCATGCCGACTGTGGTTTTAAAATGATTTTAAAACAATTTCCATTCAAATAAACAAACATTTCAAATTATCACATATGGTTGGCAACACATCAATTTCACAAACTCTTTTAAATCACATACATCCGGCCACCCCGTGCTACAAAATAATAAATGGCTAAACGTCTGCCTTTTCACCACAATAATAAATTTTTTTCAACATTAAAAATGTTCTCAAAACAATATAAATAATTCTTAATCAATCACAATTTTTTTTTAAATAAAAAAAATTCACATGTGAGCTAGTAGAAGGCCTATTCTTTTCATTTGCAAATTCAAAACACTAGAAGATTAGAGTTATGCACAAACTTTATCTTAGTCTCATTTCTTTGATCTATTTCTCCCTTTACTTCTAACTTCTCTTCTCCACTGAAACACATAATTTCAAAAGTTTCAATACTTATTCTAACTTCCACTAGTAACTAACCAAATGAATTTTTAAAATAACTACACATTCTAACTATTCCCCTAACAATAAGCTCAGGTAAAAGCAAGAATTAGCTTGTATTTTCTTCATAAGATTTTTAGATTTATGTCTTAACTTTCATTTGATTTTTGAATTACTTGATTCTGATTTATATATCACAAGTTATGACCAAATAAGCAGGATCTGGTCATATTGCCTTTTTCTTCTAGAATATATGGTAAACTTTGGACAGGCCTTAGAACTTAGTTTCAGTCAAGTTTTGATCACAATTTATCAAATTGGCCTTCACAAAAGTTGTTCCTTTATGTCTTAGCTTTCTAACAAGGTAAAATTCACCTCATTTGGAATTTTACACAGTGAGTTATGTCCAAACAAGCAAGACATGTTTAGATACATTCTTTACTAATCGCAAGATAAGTTCTGGGCAGTTTTTGAAGTCCAGATTTGAACAAGTTACAATCAGAATTTGTCATTTGATTCTTCAGAATAGTTGTTCCTTTATGTCTTCACTTTTCAACAAATCAAGAATCACCTCATTTGGAGTTTCCTAGAGTGAGTTATACTCATTTTAATCTGGACTGTCCAGGATGTCTTGCTCCTAGGTTCCAAGTGTTGTAACTCAATTTCTAGCAATTATTTCAAGTATCTACACACAGAATTAGGGCAACTTGTCTTCACAAAAATTTTGGTATATTAGCATATCTTTAATTTGCCATTGGTTTCACATTAATTGGAGTCACGTAGCTCAATTATAGGCATTTAACTCCACTGGACTCAAGTTATCTAAAATTTTCACTTAATGCACAATATCAATTCTTTTAATTTTCTTTACCATATCATTGATGTTTTTTAATAAATATACATCAAATAGTCATAATACAAGTATAATAACATTAAATAGGCTTCATACAATAAAAACCCTAATTGTATAAAACCCTTACTTAGCGATAACTTTGAAAATTCAAGGAGTTTCTTAGCACTAACCTTGAATTCAAGCCCTAATCACTTTCAATCAACCTTCAATTCCACCCAAACTTTGACCCTTCTTCTTATCTCCCCAAACCAAAATTTCTTCCTTTAATTACACCCATAATTCCAATCAATTTCCATAGTAATCCCCCCACAATCAAACTTAAATTTCATTAATTCATAACTAAATAAGCTTAAATCACAACTTACCTCAAATAGCTAACACTCCTTCTTCACAATTCTTCCAAATTCTTTAGAATTCTTGCTTGCTTTCTTCAAGTCAAGGCTTAATACTAGGTTTTCTCTCAATTTCGTAGAAGAATTATGGAGAAATTCAAGGGTTAAAGCTGGGGAAATGAAGCTTCAATGGAGGTTTTAGAGAGAGAGTGGGACGGCAATGGAAGAAGAAGATGATGATGAAGATGTTAATTTTTGTCTTCTTCCATTTGATATTTATCTTACTTTAGTGGGAAATGGCAAACTTGTAATTATGGTGAAATTCATAATCATTAAATTTGCTATTCTTTTAATTATGTTTAATTTTTCTAATCATGATTAATTAAATTAATCCCACTTCATTAACTTAATTAATCTCATTTTTAGCCAATATTTGACCTTTAAATTTAATTGACCAAATTTTGCTCTTACTGGGTTTTTGTTCATCTTTTCCATAATGTCTAATAAGTCTCTAACTCCGTTTTTCACTTTGGTTTTTACTCTGCTTATTTAAACTTATTTCTTTTCATTTCTTTAACTTATTAATTCATAATAATGCTTCAATTAAGCCTTAATTAAGAATCTTACAGGGTCCTACATGAATTAGAGTAGGAACCAGATCCATAATCATTTCCCAGTGGAGTCACCCATTACTAGGACTTATACACATTTAACTGATTTATACTGTACTTCTTTTATTTTTTCTTCAACCTTACTTGATCTTTATTAATTTAAATTATGACTCCTTACCTAAATTTAAGGGTAGTTTCGACATCCCAACCTTCCGGACAGACGTTAATTACCGGAATAATAAAATGGACTGGACTATCTCAGGTGGGGCATTATAATTCTTCCCTTCTTAAAATAAATTTCGTGTAATACCCCTATACTAAGTAGTCTATACATTCTACTGTTCCGGTGACTAGTGTCTGTCCGGATAGTCAGGATGTCTAGAACTAAATCTGTGTCATCTAGAAAAGCCCTAAATAAAAATTAATAGAAATTACATGAATGTGATATGGAAATAAGAAAAACAAAGTATAATCGGTTAAATGAGCCGAGGTCACAATGATGGGTGACTGAACTGGGAAGTGACTGCGAACTTAGTTGCTACCCTAATTTCGTGTGGGACCCTATGACACTCCAGGCCTAGGGATAATTGTGAAGTCAATGGTAATGTGAAAATCATATAAAAGAATAAAGAACAAGTTCAAACAATTGAGACAGACTTCAGGAAGTAACTTAGTGTTACTAGAAAATTTAATTAGACCGATAAAGGGCAATATGGTTAATTTACCCTTAGAAGTGAATCTTGGCCTAAATGTCCAATAAAATATAGGAAATTAAATTGATAAAAAATATATTAGAAATGAAGAGGTATGTGGAAGGAAAGGAAAAATAAAATAAAAGAAAATTAATTTAAAGGGAATTACGACATCATGCATAGTAAGGATGACATCATAAATAATTTATAATTTTTAAATTATGAAATTAAGGGATAATTAACAACATAAAAGGGAAATTAAAAAAAAAAACTACCTCTCTTCTTCCTTGGTTGCCGAATTCTCTCTCTTTCCTCTCTCTTTCATCTTTCTTCCACCATTGTTAAGGTTGGGAAGCTTGAAATTCCTCAAATTTCTTCCATAAATTCCCTAAATCCCAACACAAAACCTCATCCCTAGACCTTGTTAAATTATTTGGGAGCAAAAAGGAAGAGAAGAAGTGAAGAGTTGAAGATTTGGAAATCTAACAAAGAGGTAAGTGAATTCAAGCCTTTTCTTTTTGTGTAATTGATTGAATTGAAGTTGGAATTGATGAATTTATATGAAGAACATGAAAATCATGCATGATTGGGAAGGGAGAAATTTTTGGCAGCCATGGGAATCAAGGGGGAATTGATGTGTTTTAATCCAATTAAACTTGTATTCATGCTTAAATGACTAAGGATAGGTGATTAGTATGCTTGAATTGAATGAATTGTGGCAATTAGAAATTTAGGGTTCATAGTAATTAGGGTTTTAGTTGGAAATTAGGGATTTTTGAGAATTAAAGACCAATTGATATTGGTGATGCTCAATTTGGTCAATTAGGGTACTTATAAGTGCAATTTGATGAATGGAATCGAAGTGAGTGTGAATATGGTAAGGTTGAATTCTGGACAGCTTGACCTTTGTCCATTTGAGAGGTTATAAATTGAATTATATTGCTCCAATTAATGTGAGGCCATTTAAAGATGAAATTAGGATCATAATGCAACATTTTCGTGCAAAAACCTTACCCTTAAACTGACCCCAAGTTGACCTAAAGTCTACTTGAATACGGAATTAGTACCTTGTTATTGGACAAAATTGATCAAATGAACAGTATATGTTCAAATGGTCATAACTTTGTGTAGAGAGGTCCAAATGACCTGCTTTTTGAACCAATGGAAAGCTTAGACATATTAGAACAACTTTCATGAGGAACTCAAACTCAAATTCTGACCATAACTTAGTCAAATTGCCAAACAAAGTTAACTCACTCAATTTGCCAGAATCACATTTTGCCCAGAAAATTTGGAAATAACCAATCCGGCCAGTTATGGTAAAAATGCCATAACTTGAGCTACAAAACTTTAAATGGAGTGATTCAAAAAGGGAATTAAACTAGACACATTAAGAAACAACTTTGATGAAGGAAGTTTAGCCAAATTTCCATTGTAGATTGGTCCAATGGAATAGTAAATATTGGTGACCAAATCTGAAATTTTGGGATTAATTCTTATAGGCCTTGAATTTCAATTGGCAACTAATACCAATAAAATTATGATCCAAAATGTGATATGACCATGAGTTTAGAATTGGTATACCTATTAAATATGAAAAAGTTAACATTTTACATAACTAGTCAAATGAATGGTAACCACCATAACAAAAATACAAAGAACTCAACTTATGGGACTATATAAGTACATTGAAACTGAAAGTTCAATCGTTGAAATTATTATTAGAAATAATTTGAATAGATATTGAAACACTATAATTTTGTGTTTTAGTGGAAAAAGAGCCTTCCAAGGAAGAAAGTAGAGGGGATTAAATTAAAGCAAGTGAAAGAAGTTTGTACACAACTAACCTTCTCAATTGATTTTAATTTTGTAAATGAGTTGAATAAATTGTTATTATAAACTATTTGGATGCAATTATGATTTTTCTTTGAATTTTATAAATTATGTATTGCGAACCCTATAAGGGAAATTTCATTGAATGAAATGTGTTATGTGAATTGAAATGCAATTATTTGAATGGAAATTTTATGAAATTGTTTTTAAACCACAGTTAGCATGACAGTCCCATTCGGAACTCCCTAGTAGTAACAGCTACTTGGGGTTTGATAATTAAAATTGCTTGTGTCTCCCATTAATAACAGTTAGTGGGTAAGATTATATGAGTACTCATTAGCTAGCTAGCCCTTCCCTTATTAATAACAGTTAGTGAGGTGATTTGCTTTGTCATGGTGTACAACACGATATTGATCGTAAAATTTTGTGTCATGGTCTAGATTGTATGTTCTTGGCAACACCTTTTTTTTGTGATTTGTGAAATATAATTTGAAATATTGACTTAAAAGTTTGGAAATGCTTCATTAGTTATGAAAATCTTGATTTGTTATGATTTGATATATTGTATTTTATAATGAGTTTTAATTATTTTTAGTTGTGTACCACTGAGTGAATTACTCAGCGATGGCTTTTCTTACTGTTGCAGATAGGGAGAAGGATAAAGTAGCAGAGTGAGCTGCTATAGTTGCAGAGTAGCACATTTTGAGGATCTTTTACGAGTATAATATTTTATACCTTTGTAAATTTCTTTTAATGTAAATTTTTATTCATATGTATCTATTGAACTAGTCCAGCAGTTGTACAATCAAAATTGTAATAATATTAATATTTTATCGTCTTTTCTGGAGTTTCAAATTTTATATTTGAGTTGACAGAATGAAACGCTATTGAGATTTGTGACAATTGTATTGGTTGAGATTGAAATTGTGTTGACTGAGTTAGATTGTGTTAATTTAAATAGAGTTGTGGATTTTATACATATTGAGAGTGTTTTTAACATGTTTTGAAGAACTGTTTTCTCAATTTCTAGCTGGCACTCTGCCGAAATTTTTGTAAAATTTTTGAAATCCCAAATGAATCAAAATTTTATCTTGTGATATAAACCTTAATTAAAGGCTTTTTATTAATTGTTCATAATTACCCTACACTCCAAAATGAATAGAAATTGGTTTAAAATCCCTTGTAGTATATTTATTGAGTTATCGGTAGGCGAAGTTCGGTAATTCATTAGGTATACTACGGGATCATATTATGTTTTACAGAGGCGTAAGGTGTTACATTTCATCCTCAAAATTTACTTGGTGTCAAACTCTGAACAGTTGTGGATGTTGCTTCCTCATATCCTCTTCGCGTTTCCAAGTGGCTTCTTCTTTGGAGTGGTTCCTCCATAACACCTTCACTAGAGGAATTTGCTTATTCCTCAACTGCTTTATCTTCTTTGCTAGAATAGCCATGGGCTCCTCATCAGAAGTAAGATCTGGACTAACTTCAATAGACTCCAATGGTAATATGTGTGAAGGATCTGACTTATATCTTTGAAGCATCGATACATGGAACACATTATGAATCTTATCCAACTCTGGAGGCAAGGCAAGTCTATATGCCAATAGACCAACTCTTTCCAGAATCTCATATGGTCCTATGAAGCGAGGACTCAATTTTCCCTTTCTCCCAAATCTCATGATCTTTTTCCATGATGAAACTTTCAAAAATACCTTATCACCTACATTATACTCAATGTCTCGTCTCTTTAAATTCACATAGGACTTCTGCCAGTTAGATGCAGCTTTTAGTCTATCAAGAATGATTTTAATTTTCTTCTTAGTCTATTGCACAATCTCTGGGCCAATCAACTTTCTTTCACCCACTTTATCCCAACATAAGGGAGTTTTACATTTTCTGCCATACAATGCTTCATAAAGAGGCATTCCAATGCTTGATTGGTAGCTATTATTATAAGTAAATTCAATCAAAGGAAAGTGTATATCCCAACTTTCTTTAAACTCAATAACACAAGCCCTAAGTATATCCTCCAAGAATTAAATTTGCCACTCAGATTGGCCATCTGTCTGTGGGTGGAATATTATGCTGAAATTCAATCTAGTTTCTAAGGCTTTTTGAAGACCACCCCAAAATCTAAAAGTAAATCTCAGATATCTATCAATTATAATAGATACTGGCACTCCATGTAATCTCACCATTTCATCAATATACAGCTTAATCAATTTGTCCAAACTATAATCCATCTTCACTGGTAAGAAGTGTGCAGACTTAGTCAACTTATCTATAATTACTCAAACTGCATCATGACTCTTTTGAGTACGAGGAAGTCTCATCACAAAATTCATGGTGATCCTTTCCCATTTCCATTCAAGGATAGGCAATGGCTATAACAATCCTATTGGTACTTATAACGGTCAGGCTCCAACCACTAGAGGAATTATCCGCTTTGGCCGTAAGCCCCACGGTTTTGTCCCATAGGTGGAATGGAGAACTTTCCAGGAGGTCACCCGTCCTAGGATTTCTCTCAAGCGAGTACGCTTAATCCTAGAGTTCTTCCAACTCTCTAGGCCATTCCATCAAAAAGCGCCTCTAGTGATTAGTTTCCCCATTTTATATATCATTACTTTTTGAACCCAAGACCATCTCTATGCTTTATCAATGTGGGATTTTCCTAAGGGATCTTTCTTCCCCCCTTTCAGGACTCAACGTCATCGCTGAGGTTTGCCCCACCATCGCCCAAGAGGACACACGAGCGGCTCTGATACAAATTGTAACGGTCAGGCTCCAACCACTAGAGGAATTGTCTACTTTGGCCATAAGCCTCATCGTTTTGTCCCATAGGTAAAATGGAGAACTTCCTAAGAGGTCACCCATCCTAGAATTTCTCTCAAGCGAGCACGCTTAACCCTGAAGTTCTTCTAACTCTCCAGGCCATTCCACCAAAAGGCGCCTCTAGTGATCAGTTCCCCTATTTTATATATCATTACTTTTTGAACCCAAGACCATCTCCGTGCTTTGCTGATGTGGGATTTGCCTAAGGAATCTTTCTGGTGTTTTGCCTTCACTTACTGACAAGTTAGGCATTTAGCTACAAATTTTGCAATGTCTTTCTTCATCCCCATCCACCAATAATGCTCTTTTATAATTCTATACATTTTAGTCTCACCAGGATGCATGGCAAATGGTGAATCATGTGATTCTTGTAAGATGATCTGCTTCAATTCAACAACATTAGGAATGCACATTTTACCCTGGTATAGCAACATGCCTTCACAATTTAATGAAAATTTCGATTTCTTGCCATCTTGAGCCTCTTCTATTAACTTCAAGTAACTATCATCATTCTAAACTGCTGCTTTAATCTGTTCAGTTAGCATTGGCTTAACTTGCAGAGTAGCCAAAATCTGCCCATCAATATCTATCATCAATTATGCATGTAATGCTCTTAAGCCATGCACCATAGATAAGGGTAAAACTTTCAAGCTAGCTATGGTCTTACGATTTAAGGCATCTGCCATTACATTAGCTTTCCTGGGTTAATAATTAATCAAACAATTATAATCTTTTATTAACTCTAACCATCTCCTTTGCCTCAAATTCAATTTCTTTTGAGTGCCTTAATATTTTAAACTTTTATATCAGTATAAATGTAACATCTTTCCCCATACAAGTAATG
The DNA here is from genome assembly GCF_030052815.1 of Hevea brasiliensis. Lineage (NCBI taxonomy): Eukaryota > Viridiplantae > Streptophyta > Magnoliopsida > Malpighiales > Euphorbiaceae > Hevea > Hevea brasiliensis. The sequence continues at coordinate 40,151,819 of NC_079498.1, forward strand.
TCTTCAAATCTTAAAAGCAAAGACAATTGCTACAAGCTCCAAATCATGGGTGGGATAATTTCTCTAATGTGGCTTAAGCTGGCATGAAGCATAGGCAATAACATTCTTATCCTGCATTAACACACAGTCTAGTCCATTATGAGAAGCATCATTATAGATAGTATACTCTTTACCCGGTGTAGGTAAAGTCAAGATTGGAGCTTCAGTCAAACACCTTTTTAGCTTATCAAAGCTCTCCTAGCACTGGTTAGTCCATTAAAATTTTACATCTTTCCGTAGCAACTTAGTTAATAGAGATGCCAACATCTTCACAAATCTGTGATAATATCCAACTAAACTAAGAAAACTGCGAACTTCTGTAACATTTTTTGGTGGGTTCCAATTAAGGATAGCTTACACCTTACTAGGATCCACTTTAATTCCCTCTGCTGACATGATACTATTAGTAGTATGCCCTAGAGCATATCATTTTGTATGTATCTTGTACACATTTTATTAATAAAAGGCAATTTCACTTTTTCGTTTACATAATATATTTATTTGTAATAGAAAAGGTCCATTGATATTTTGTTAGAAATTCTATTCTTAAGTTGTTAAGAATATGAGTGACAGTATTTCTAGTACAAAGTATCATAAATTGGTTCACAATCGAGGATACTTCACAAAGGACATGACTTATCCAGAAAGATTGTAATCATGTTTGTTTCCAAGGTATTTATATGAGGTATAAACAAGATGGAGTGGTGAGTCTCATACCACATAACAAACATGATATGCACTTATACATGATAAGTAGGCTAAACCAGTGACGCTTATGACAAGCACATGGAGTTTACTCTTATCATTGCATTGTCATATATCATATCAGTGTATATAATATTTAGACCTGAGATAACATAGTTATCTTGTATATAGGTGGTTTGAGTTTGATATTGCTTTCATATTTGTACTGTGTATGGGTATATGGGCATGTGTTGGCTCTTACTAGTTATATATAGAGATAGGTGTTGATTAAAATGGAATCCGTTACCCTAAGTAAATAGGGATAAAATCGTATGTTCATTTAATTGTTCTTGATGTTTTAAGTTCCTAGCTAGGACAGACAGATTTAGTCAGAAAAGAGTTTCTGACAAGAAAATCTAATTAATCAAGAACTGGAAATAAAAGTGAACATAATATTCATAGCAAATGGGGTTTGACATTAACCATGACTCCAGCACGAATTGGGATTTTGTAACGGAGATTCTAGTGCATAGTAATATATGATTAAAGGTTTATTTAAGGTATACCTTATTACTGATTGGGTGGCCATGACATACTATGCTAGGTGTCAACCATGGTCTATGAGATACCTGAAATGATTTAGAGAAATCATTTACGGTAAGAAAGAGTTCTAATGATATTAAGAGTTAATATCATTTCTCATTGTCAATAAGTAATGAGCCGAGTAAGTCATACATCTACACAAGCTAATCACCATTTAAAATGTGATTTAATTGATTAATTAAAGAGTTTAATTAATTAATTAAAGAGGTTTAGTTTGCAATAAGATTGCAAATTCCCTAGCATGACTTGAAACCAAATCTAGGTTATTGGATGTATAGTATAAATTAAATTTATATTTAATTTGATTAAATATGAATTTAATTATGAGAAATTAATTAATGGAGATTAATTAATTAATTAATTTATATTTGATATAAATTGATTTAAAGAGGAGAAATTATAATTTTGGGTTGAGAACTCAAATTAAAAAGTAAGGGCAAATTGGTCTTTTCACATGGTGACATGTGGCACCATGAGATGGTGACACATAGCACCATATGATCTTGCCACTTGCCTTCCTATAATGGAAGACCACATATCATGATTTAAATGGAGCTTGACACTTGGCTTCATAGGATTAAATCAAATAATAACAAGATGGGATCTTGTGATGACATGTGGCAAGGGAGTTAGGGTTTGACCTAAGTATATAAAGAAAGGTTATAAAGAAAAAATTAGCCACTCACTTCTTCCTCTCTTCATGTTGGACGGCAATATGGAGTTCTCTTCTCCTCTTCAGATATGCCCTAAAAAGGCAATCTCCTTTAGCCAAAACTCACACTTAGATAATTTGGCATACAACTGCTTCTCCCTCAAGATCTGTAATATAATTCTCAAGTGTTCATCATGCTCCTCTGCATTCTTCGAATACACCAAAATATCATCAATAAACACCACCACAAACTGATCAAGATATGGCCTGAAGATTATGTTCATCAGGTTCGTAAATGTAGCTGGAGCATTAGTAAACTCGAATGGCATCACCAAAAATTAATAGTAGCCATTTCGAGTCTTGAAAGCAGTCTTTAGAATACTTTGCTCTTGCACCCTCAGTTGATAGTACCCCGATCTCAAATCTATTTTAGAGAACACAGCTGCATCTTTTAACTGATCAAATAAATCATCAATCCTGGGTAGAGGATATCTGTTCTTCACTGTCACCTTATTTAGCTGTCTGTAACCTATGCACAGATGGAGAGTACCATCTTTCTTCTTAACAAACAGCACTGGCGCTCTCCATGGTGACACACTAGGGCGTATGAACCCTTTATCAAGTAATTCCTATAATTGCACCTTTAATTCTTTTAATTCTGTAGGCACTATCCTATATGGAGTGATAGATATTAGCTCAATTCTACGCATAACCTCAATCTCAAACTGCACTTATCTTATTGGGGGCAATCCTGGCAATTCATCAGGAAAAACATATGAAAAGTCACACGCTGTAGGGATATCCTTAAGATCTATACTCTCTATACGTGTGTCTACCACATGTGCCAGATAATCCTCACACCCCTTTTGAATCATCTTCTTAACTAGTGCAGCTGAAATGGGATTAGAAGGCAACAACTGTCTCTCCCTTTGCATCACCACATTCATATACTCAAGAAGGCCAAAAGTGACTGTCTTCGATCTACGGTCAATTATTGCATGATGCCTGGATAGCCAATCCATGCCCAAAATAATATCATAATCCTTATAGGGCATCTCGATCAAATCAGACAAAAATCTGTGGCCTTGAATCACCAATGGACAATTCTAATATAGTCTATTCACTTTCACCTCCTGTCCTAATGGGCTAGTCGCTAACACATTATAATCCATTTTCACATAAGGAATAGCAGTATAGCAAACAACTTCAGCATTAATATATGAATGAGTAGAGGCAGGGTCAAACAATACAAATACATCTTGATCAAAGAAAGAGAATGTACCAGCCACCACATCAGAAGTTTCTGCTTCCTCTCTCTGATGCTTGGTATATACTCTAGCCGGTGCACCAATCTGCTCAGGCTGATTAATCGTACCTTGACTAGCGGTAGTACTGCCTCGGCCCCTACCTCTACCTCAGTTAACAGATTGTGAAACTCTTAGGGTAGACCCTTGAACTGACCCCTCTACTGTAGTGTAGGGCATATGTCTGCATGTACTAGTGTAATCTCTGGCAAAGTGTTCAGTTCCTCTGCAGTTATAGCAAGCTCCTGTGGCCTTAAAACATACTCCCCCATGCATCTTGCCGTAGGTCTCACATGTGTGAATAGATAATGATCCTCTGGACATATACTAAATAGGTTTGGCTAGCCTTTGCACTAATGATATGCCTCTACCAAATCTCTGGGTACTAGTTCTCCCAAAACTCTTCCTCTTCCCTGAACCACTGCCTATACTCTGAGTAACCGTCTTCACACTCTTTTCTTTCTCTCCCACTGCCTTCTCAGCTATCTCCTTAAGTTCTACTCTCTCTAGCTCGAGAACCTCTGAAATCAAATCTGAGAATTTCACGTACCGGAAGCCCACTACTTGCTTCCTAATGCTCGGCCTCAAACCCGCCTCAAACCTCTTACACCTTTCTCTGCTGGTAGTAAGTAGGCCTATAACACCCCTATACTCATTAGTTCTGTACAGTCTACCATTCTGGCGACTGATGTCTGTTCGGACAGTTAGGATATTTAGAACTATAATTAAGTCACCTAGAAAAGCCATAAATAAAAAAATAAATAGCAATTACATGAATGTAACACCCTCATTTTCGTAGTCCGTACATCCTACTGTTCCGATGGCTAATGTCTGCCCGGAAAGTCGGAATCTGGAACTACACTCCAGTGATAGTAAACAAGCATAAAATAATGAAATATGTGATGAGAAAAATTAAGGAAAAATAAAAGAGATAAAATATAACTAAGTTAAATGAGCCAAACCCGTAGCGATGGGTGACCGCACTGGGAATTATGGTAAGGACCATTAACTAGCCTTGGACCGTGGGGAACTCAGGGAAATATTTTCGGGACCTAATTAAAGGTCTACTAAGGCGTAATTAACATTGGAAATGTCAAAGAAAAATTAGTAAGCCAGTACAAATAAAAACGAAAATGTAAGAAAATTAGTGGTACAAGGAGTAAATAGGTGGTACCGAAAAAGTCTGGATTTGACTTGAAGAGGGGCATTTTGGTCATTTGACACCTAGAGTTGACTTTTGACCTAAATGTCCATAAAAAATATATGGTATTATATTTTGAAAAGTTAATGAAAAATGAAATTCAAGATAACATGTAATTAAAAGAATTATGAGGGCATTATGGCAATTATGATAACTTTGAATTATTATAATGTTAATCATAATTAGTGGGACTTAATAGAGGATTAGTGGACCATATAAATACCCATAAGTGGACAGCAATGACCATTTCAACATTCATTTCTTCATTTTGCACAACCATGGCCGAAACATATTCTTTCAAAATCTCCATGGAAGGTTTCAATCAAAGCTCTCAATCCTCACCATTTTTCCACATAAAACCACAAGGTGCCTTCACAAAAACTTGTCCTTACCTCATGGGCAGCATGTAGGAAGCAAAAAAAAGAAGTTTTGGTGAGGTTTAGTAAGCACTAAATAAAGGTTAATGCTTAATCTTTCCATTTTCCTTCACTAATCCTTGTGTTGAGCTTTGGGTAAGTTGAATTACTAAGAAAAATTGAGGAAATGATTGAGTATTGGTGAGCCTTAGTTTTGGCAACCATGGAACTTCATATTGTATAGCTTACTTGTGAATGTAGATGGCAGTTTGAGATGTTGAATTAAATGTTTAATTGTATTAAAGTTGAATTCCATGTGTGAAGTTGAATGGTAAGCTTGAAAAGTGAAAATGGAAGTTAATGTGTATGTATAATTTTTGGGTAGCCTCAAAATAGAAATTTGTAATGTTCAAATTCATGAAATGTTGTAGAAATGTTATACAAAAATTTGGCAGCATATATGTGTGTGGAATAGTAGTGATAGGTATGTAATTTGATGATGGAAATTTGTGTGATGATTAGAAGTATTTATGTATATACATTGTTGGGATTGAACTTTGTGAATGGTGACTGCATTTGGTGTATTTGAAGTGGCTATATTCTGTCCAAGTTGACCTATAATGTAGAGAATGGAATGGTTTTGGTTAATGCCAAATGCAGAATATGGTGGGGAAATGAAGATGTAATTAGTAAACTTGTGTTTGGTTTGGTGTTTGAAAAGGGTGTAACAGGGCAGTGTATGTTTTAGCTTAGAACCTTAAGTGTGTGACTTCAATTGGTATGAGACCAATTGGAGGTGAAACTAGGCATAAAATGTGCTAACTTTCATGAAGGAAGCTTACCTAAATTCTGCCTAGAAGGTGACTTGAAAAATGACCAAATCCGGATTAGTGACTTGAAAGCCTGAAAATTGACTATTTGGGCAGCAGTTAGTGATTTGGCCATAACTCACTCAAAACAGGTCCAATTGACCTACAATTTTTACCATGAATAGTTTAGATATAGATCTACAACTCTTATGAAGACACCAAAGCCCCGAAATGGCCAGAACTAAGCCAAATAGCTTGCACAAATTCAGGTACCAAAACTGGCCGAAGTGAAAATGACCTAAAAATGACTTAAGCCTACCATTTTAGTGCATTCTGTCCAGCATTGGCAAATTGACCATATCTTGGTCTACACAACTCAGAATGACCTGAAATTTTGCCCTGCGTGCAATAAGACATAGACCTACAAGTTTGTAGAATGGACTGAAACCCGAAAACTGAGGGAACTAGGTCGTCCGGCTATGTCAAAATAGTACACCGAAATCCGATAAATTGTAATAAAATGCAATACACTTGAAAATGAATTTGGTAACATATACCAACACTAAAGGGCTATAAAATATGGCATATTGGTAATATTGGAATTGACTCACTTAGAGTGTATCAAGGTTCAATATTATAAGTTGACTAATGAAATGAATTGAAGGGAATGGTACCAAGAAAATTTAGATATTGGATTTTATGGTTGGAAACAAATTCATTGAGTACTGAAACACTTTAAATTGTGTGTTTCAGTTGATAAGGATATTGAGAAGCATAAAGAACATTGAGTCAAGGCCTAAGAGCGACTCAAATCAGGTTTGTGCACAACTAGTTTTTAACTGATTTTGTTCTGAATATTTTGTATGATTAAATGACATATTTTCCTTATGTATTATGTTTAACAAGTATTGGATTTAATTTAATGATTATTAAAATTGTTATAGTATGTAGGAATTTAGCTTTGTGAAATGGTATTTCCACAAGTATTAAGCATTGTTGTGAATTGAATAAATTATGTTTTGGAAAATTGTGATAGAACATGTTTTGAATTGTGATGGGCAATTTGCATGGAAAAATGCAAATTTATGATTTGAATTGTGATGAGCATAAAAATTATTGAATATTGGAATTGACTTGAATCGAATTGTATTGTGATTTATGCTCACTAAAAGGATTGTGATATTGTTTTATATCTCACTATAGATGCTTCACTAGGTTATTACCCGTCTCTCTCTCATTTGTTGAGAAGACAATGGAGTTAGTTGTGTTTTGATTACCATGGTACGTGCACAGGCTTAGATTATCCTCTTATTAGAGGTTAGATCTAAGTTTTTTTTTTTACGTTGTGGCCCTTTCAGAAGATTCATTATTGTGATGTGTACTGTGCAAAATGATTCAACCTCCTCGACCATAGGGAGTTAAAATCTGATTCGACCTCCCCGACCATAGGGAGTTAGAATCACCCCAAAGATGGCCCTTTCGGATTAGTCTTGCATGGTTAGTGAGATAAAGAATGGTTTTGAGATAAAGAATGGCTTTTGAGATAAAGAATGGCTTTTGAGATAAAGAATGGTTTTTGAGATAAAGAATGGCTTTTGAGATAAAGAATGGTTATTGAATAGTAAAGAATTTCGATTTCAAATGGGATTTATGTATAATTGATTTTATTGGAATTAATCTTTATTTCCAATAAATTGTTAGAATTACCTTAAATGGTTAGTTATGATTTGATAAATTGAATTTCGTGATCAAAGTTATTTTATACAAATGATTTATATTATTGGCAATAAATATTTTGAGTTTTGGAATTTGATGAGTATTCAGATTTTCAAATTATTTGCTGTAAATTTTGTCAATGTATATTGTACTATGTTTTAAATTATAATTGTGCACCACTGAGTTCACTACTCAGCGATAGCTTTGTATGTTAACGCAGGTGAAAAGAGTATAGAGCAATTGAGTAAGCTTCTTTGAAGACACATTCAGATCAACTCCAGGTTTATAATAGGTATACCCATGTACACAGGTTTTGATGTATGCATGTAATAATATGTATATAAATTATTTGAGCAGTTGTATAAAAACTCTTGTAAAATATTTTGGTATGTAATTAAATGTAAATTATTGTAATGTAAATTTGAGATTTCATTTACCTGTATAGTTTTGTAATATTAATTTTTTAGTCTTGTAATTAATGAAATATTTCTTTTATCATGAGGTTGGTTTGAAAATGAAATGATTTGATTATTGAGATTGAATTATGAGATGAAATGAAGTTTATTGGAGTTGTATTTGAGAAAACATATTGGGAGTGTTTTTTTTTTCAAGTTTGAAGAACTGGTTTCTCAAAATACAGCCGACACTCTGTCAAAATTTTGAAAAAAAATTTATAACACCAGATTTTAATCGATGATTTAAATTTCACGAAAATTGATTTAAAATCCCTTGTAGTATATTTAATGGGTTACCGATAAGCAAAGTACGGTAATTCATTAGGTGTACTACGGGATCATGTTATATCTTACGGAGGAGTAGGGCGTGAAAATGAAGGTAAAAGGGGAATAAATAAACAAAGCATAATGGGTTAAATGAGCCGAGGCCACAGTGATGGGTGACCGAACCGGAAAGTGATTGCGAGATCAGTTGTTACCTAAAATTCGTGTGGGACCCTGTGACACCCCAAGCCTAAGGATTATTGTGAAGTTAATGGAACTATGAAAACCATAGAAAAGAATTGAGAACAAGCTCAAATAATTGAACTAGAGTTCCGGAAGCAATTTAGCACTGTTGGAAAAACGGATCAGACCGATAAGGGGCAATTTGGTCAATTCACCCTTAGAGGTGACTTTTGGCCTAAATGTCCAATAAAATGTAGGAAATTAAAATATTGAAAAAGAGATTCAAATTGAAGAGGTGAGTGGAGGAAAAGAAAACAAAAGAAAAGAAATTCAAAAATGAAAAGGGATTTATGACGTCATGCTTAGGGAAGCATGACATAATAAAGAACTTTTATTTAATTAAATTAAATTGGGATAATTACTAATTAAAAAGGAGATAAAAATTAAAAGAAAAAAAAAAGGTCTTCTTTTTCATTGTGGCCGCCACTCTCTCTCTCTCTCATTCTCTCTCCCTTTTCTTCCATGGTTGCATATTTCAAGCTCATAAACCTTGAATTCTCCCACAAATTTTCATGATCAATCATTAGAAAACCTCTAAATCACTTATGAATAGAAGACTGGGCATAAGAAATAGGGGAAAATTGAAGGAAATTGAAGATTAGAAAAGCTTTAATTGAGGTAAGTACACTTCAAGCCATTCCACATGTATAATCCTTGAATTTAAGTTCAATTGTGGGAAATTAATATGAGAAATCATGAAAACATGCATGATACTTGAAGAGAGAAATTCGGCCAGCCAAAGGGGATTTAAGTTTTGATGTGTTTTAAATGAATTGGACATGGATTCTTAGTTAAAGTATGTTGTATATATATTTGGGGTAGTAAGCTTGCATGAAATTGTATGAATTTAGAAGATGGAAAATTTAGGGTTTATGGAAATTGAAGAAAATTTGGAGATTTGGTGAATTGATGCAGATTGACCTAATTATTGTTTAAATTTATCAATTGGTGTGATTTGGAGTGTGAGTGAATGATTAAAATTGGAATTGAATTGTGAATGTATAATGTCTAATTCTAGATAGCTTGACCATTGTCCATTCAAATGGCCATAACTGGAATTTGGTTGCTCCAATTGGTGTGAGGCCAATTGGAGATGAAAATTAAGACCCAAGGCTACAATTTTCGTGTACAAACTCAATCCTAAAAATTGACCTTAAGTTGGTGAAAATTTAGGTTAGATCCGAACTAGATACTCTGCCACTGGGCAAAACTGACCATATGAACAGTACATGTTCAAATGGTCATAACTTGGTGTAGGAAGGTCCAAATGACATGATTTGTATACCATTGGAAAGATACGACATAGTCGAACAACTTTTATGAAGAACACAATCCCAAATTCTAACCATAACTAAATCAATTTGCCACCTAAAATTGGGTTACCAAATCTGCTAGAACCTAAAAAATTGCCCAGAAATCTGGACTTTAGTTAATTCAGCCAGTTATGGTTAAATGGCCATAACTTGAGCTACAAAACCCCAAATGGAGTGATTCAAAAAGGAATTAAATCTAGGACACTAAGGAACAACTTTGATGAAAGGAAGTTGGTCAAATTCCCATAGTAGAAGGTCCAATGGAACAGTAGAAATAAGTGACCCAAAACTGAAATTTTGGAATTTCATGTAGGGAGTTTGCAATTTCAGTTGGCAATTGATGCCAACATAATTGTTACCCAAAATATGGTATATGAGTGCAATTAGAACTAGTATACCCCTTAAGTATGAAAAAGTGAACATTTTGACTTGAATAGTAAAGTGAATAGTAACCACAAATACAACAATTGCAATGAACTCAAAAGTTATAAATTTTAGTGGTTGAATTAAGTGTACAAAATTTAATTATTGAATTTATTAGTTAGAAATAAATTGAATAGATATTGAAACACTTTAATTATATGTTTCAGTGGGAAAGAAGCCTCCAAGGAAGGAGGAGGAATTGAACTAAGTCAAGCCTAGAGAAAAGGTTTATGCACAACTAGCATATTTTTATGCTTTAAGTTTATAATGGGTTTTGAATGAATTTGATAATTGTATTTTCTCTTGTGTACAAGAAACTTTAATTTATTGAATGACTTTGTATGATTTAATTATGTTTTCTCCTATGCATTTAAGGATTTGGTTTGCATGGTATTGAGAATGATAAATTGTGAATTGTACATTTGAAGTATTGTCGACCTTGTACATGAATTTACTATGATTAAATATGTTTAGTGATTTGTAAATACTTTTTTGAATAGCAATTGTTTTGAATATGATTTGAAACCACAGTCGGCATGGCAATGTGATTCAGTTCCTCATTGGCTTGTCTAATGAGATGAATTGAATTCCTTCTCTGGCTAAAGTGTTGAGATGTGTGCCAATTAAGGAAGAATTGAATGAGCACTCATATATTATGCTAGCTAGCCTTGGTATTCCTCATTAGCCTTTGGCTATTAGGATGAATTAGCTTTGTCGTGGTGTACAACCTGACATTGTATTAGTGTCATGCTTTAAGCTATGTGAAAGTTTTCAACACCTTAAATTATGCATACTTGGTAAAATGTGATTGAAATAAATAATTGTTAGTGGTTGGAAAATGATATATTGTTTCATGGTTCAAGAAAAATATAAATATTTCAATTGCTTTATTATGAATTAGATAACTTGTTATTACTTGAGCAAATGCTATTCTTCAAATAATTTGTGTGATTCGAACTATAGATTTTGATTTTATGGGTTTTGAAAATTTTAAATATTTTGAGCCTTTTTGTTATGATTTTGTCAAAGTATAGTATACTACATTTTAAATTATAGTTATGCACCATTGAGTTCACTGCTCAGCGATAGCTTTGTATGCTGTCGCAGGTGAAAGAAAGGATAGAGTAGCCAAGTGAGATCACTTGAAGCTGTGACTTGAAGACAGACTGGGATAAATTTTGAGTATATTGTATGTATACCCGTATGCATTAGTTTGTGATGTAATCATGTAATTATATGTATGTAAACACGTTTGAGCAACGTATAAAAACTCTTGTAATATTATTTTGGATATGTAATCAAATGCAAATTATTGTATTATAAATTGGAGATATTATTTACTTATGTATTTTTGTAAAATAAATTTTAAAACTCTAATGAATGTATAGTTAAGTTTCTTTCTGAGACTTGTATATAATGTTTTAAATTCTTTATGATGGGTTTGGTTGGGAATGAATGTGACAAACTGAGATGAATTGAATTTAATTGCTAGAAATGATTTGTGAGTTAGTTGAAATTTGGATTGGGATATGTTTTGAAAATTTCTTTTCAGGTAATTGAAAAACTGTTTTTACCCAATTTTAGCCGTAACCACGCGAATTTTTCGCAAAATTTTAAAAATGCCTAATTAGACCTAAATAAGATTTATAACACATACTTGAGTTGAAAACCCTCAGATTAAATTTTTATCTCCACGCTAGACTTAAAAACGAAATTGTTCTGTAAAAATCCCGTGTATTATATTTAATAAATTATCGGTATGTGAAGTACGGTAATTTATTAGGTATATTACGGGATCATGTTACATCTTACGAAGGGATAGGGTATGACAAGGCCTCCTGTATAGTGATTCAATTGGGAGAACTCTCTTTCATACTCTGCTACTGTCATATCCTCCTGTCTCAAACCTAGAAATTCCTAGAGTTTCATATCAACATAGGTGTTAGGAACATACTTCTGTTTGAATTCTCTAAGAAAATCACCCCATGTCAAAATAGGAAGCTCCATCAGACTATTTGGGACAGTTTTCCACCACTCATAGGCGTCCCCCTAAAGCAATGAAACTGCATACTCAAATCTCAATGCATCTGTACACTGCAGCTTCTTGAAAACTCAGTCTATTCTTTCTAACCATTGTTCTGCCTCCAGTGGGTTTACAGTATCCTTAAATTTAGTAGCTCCATACTTTGTTAGCTTCTCATACTGCCTTGGTGAGGGTTGTGCCTGTACATTACTAGCCATCTGCTAAAAAATGTAGAGCCATCTACAGAGCAAAATGAGCAGAAACTGCACTGGATGGCCTTGCACAGCTAGCCCTTCTGCACCCTGAGGGGCTAGGGCCTCTCCCCGAACTTCAGCTGCTACCGATTGTTTCGTAAAGTTATCCCCCTCTTCCATACCACCACGCAATGATCTCTACCTCCTGGACAACTAACACAAGAAAATCTACTCATAAGTTCATTTCCATGATGTAAATGTACTATATGTATTAATCTATAACATTTGAGCAGTTATACTTATCAAGAACATATTTTTAGTATGTAACTCAAATCTTGCTCTGATACCACTAAAATATGTCACACCTTACCCTTTCATAAGATATGACATGCTCCCGTAATATGCCTAATAAATTATCGAAATACCCTCTATCGATAATCCATTAAACATATTACAAGGGATTTAACAATTCCAACTTCATTATCAAGTGAAACTTTTCAAAAAAAGATTTAATAGTTATTCTAAGGTTTAAGAAAAATACCATGAAATTAATAAAAAAAAATAATAAGTGTTTTTAAAACTTAAAGAAATTAGATGAAAATCTAGCATGATGACGGTTAAAAATCTGTCTACCAAAAAATTTTAAACCTGCTAAAACAAACTTTAGCAAAATATTTATACTACAAAATTTATCAAATCAACATTTCAGCAACTGCTTTCCTCATTCACAACCAAAAGAAATAAATCTTTACAAATTTACATTCATTTGATTTCACTAAAATAATATTACATCACATTTATACAACTGCTCGAATATTTCTTGCATACATATAGCCATTATTTATATCAGAGAAAAAAAAAATTCAAAAGTGTAACCCTAGAATTATACCCTATTTGAAAAAGAATGCGGTGTCTATTATGCTTACTCAGCGGTCTTTTATTTTCCTTTACCTACGATGACACAAAAAAAAACCATCACCGAGTATAAAGACTTAGTGGTGCTTAACTATAAATTTATAAAACCTCATGTAAAATATAAATATCATTTCATAATAAAATATTTCATTTATTCACAATTTCATAAAACACAAAAATAAACACAACTTTCATTAACACATTTCTTATGCCATTTAAAAATAGTTACTATTATCGACATCTCACAGTTTGTGTAATGACACAAAATTTCTGATCAATGCCATGTTGTACACCACGACAAAGCTATCTCAACTCCAATTAGTTGAAACTAACGAGGGAGGCTAAGCTAGCTAGCAAATATGAGTACACCCATCCGATCTCAACCTTAACTAGTAAGTTAGAGAGGAAGGATAATATAACTAATCTCAACCCCACAAGTGGAGGAGGAATATGTCTAATCTCAACCTCATAAAGTGAGGGAGAAAATCAAAGTTTGTAATGCCAACTGTGGTTTTAAAACAAATTTAAAACAATTTCAATTCAAATAAACAAACATGGTTGGCAATACATTAATTTTACAAACACTTCTAAATCACATATATCCGGCCACCCCCCTGCTATAATATAATAAATGGCCAAACATCCACCTTTTCATCACAATAATAAATTCTTTTCAACATTAAAAATGTTCTCAAAACAATATAAATAATTCTCAATCAATCACATATTTAAAAAAAAAAAACAAAGGAAATTCACATGTGAGCTTGTAGAAAAACTATTCTTTTCATTTGCAAATTTAAAACACTAGAAGATTAGAGTTATCCACAAACCTTATCTTAGTCTTCTTTCTTTGATCTATTTCTCCCTTTACTTCTAACTTCTCTTCTCTACTGAATCACACAATTTCAAAAGCTTCAATACTTATTCTAACTTCCACTAGTAACTAACCAAATAAATTCCTAAAATAACTACACATTCTAACTATTCCCCCAATAATCAACTCAGGTAAAAGCAAGAATTAGCTTATGCTTTCGTCATAAGATTTTTAGATTTATATCTTACCTTTCATTTGGTTTTTGAATCACTTGATTCTAATTTATAGATTTCAAGTTATGACCAAATAAGTAGGATCTGGTCAGACAACCTTTTTGTTCCAGAATACAGGGCAAACTTTGGACAGGTTTTAGAACTCAATTTTAGTGAAGTTTTAGTCATAATTTGTTAAATTGGCCCTCATGAAAATTGTTCCTCTGTATCTTAGCTTTCCAACAAGGTAAAATTTACCTCATTTAGAATTTCACATAGTGAGTTATGTCCAAGCAAGCAGACATGTTCAGATGCATTCTTTACTAATCTTAGGACATATTCTGGGTAGTTTTTAGAGTCCAGATTCGAATAAGTTACAATCAGAATTTGTCATTTGATTCTTCAGGAAAGTTGTTCCCTTATATCTTAGCTTTTCAACAAATCAAGAATTACCTCATTTGGAGTTTCCTAGAGTGAGTTATACTCATTTTAATTTGAACTATCCAAGGTGTCCTGCTCTTAGGTTCCAGGTGTTATAACTCAACTTCTAGCAATTATTTCAAGTATCTACACATAGAATTAGGGCAACTTGTCTTCATGAAAATTTTAGTATATTATCTTATCTTTAATTTGCCGTTGGTTTCACATCAATTGGAGTTATGTAGCTCAATTATAAGCATTTAACTCCACTGGACTCAAGCTATCCAAAATTCCCACTTAAAGCACAACATCAATCCTTCTAATTTTTTTCACCATATCATTAATGTTTCTCAATAAATATACATCAAATAGTCATAATACAAGTATAATAGCATTAAATAGGATTCATACAATAAAAACCCTAATTGTATAAAACCCTAGCTTACTTAGCAATAACTTTGAAAATTTAAGGAGTTTCTTAGCACTAACCTTGATTTCATGCCCTAATCACTTTCAATCAACCTTCAATTCCACCAAAACTTTGACCCTCCTTCTTATCTCCCCAAACCGAAATTTCTTCTTTCAATTACACCCATAATTCCAATCAATTTCCATAGTAATCCCCCACAATCAAACTTAAATTTCATTAATTCATAACTAAACAAGCTTAAATCACAACTTACCTCAATTAGCCAACACTCTTTCACAATTCTTTCAAATTCTTTAGAATTCATGCTTACTTTCTTCAAGTCAAGGCTTAATACTAGGTTTTCCCTCAATTTCCTAGAAGAATTATGGAGAAATTCAAAGGTTTAGAGCTTGGGAAGTGAAGCTTCAATGGAGGTTTTAGAGAAAGAATGGGACGGCACTGGAAGAAGAAGAAGAAGATGATGAAGATGTTAATTTTTGTCTTATTCTATTTGATATTTATCTTACTTTAATCCCTAATGGCAAACTTGTAATTAGTGGGAAATGACAAACTTATAATTATGGTGAAATTCATAATTATTACATTTGGCTATTCTTTTAATTATGTTTAATTTTTCTAATCATGATTAGTTAAAGTAATCTCACTTCATTAACTTAATAAATCTCATTTTTTGTCAATATTTAACCTTTAAATTTAATTGACTAAATTTGCTCTTACCGGGTTTTTGTTCATCTTTTCCATAATGCCCGATAAGTCCCTTACTCTATTTTTCACTTTGGTTTTTACTCTACTTATTTAAACATATTTCTTTTCATTTCTCTAACTTATTAATTCATAATAATGCTTCAATTAAGCTTTAATTAAGAATCTTATAAGGTCCTACATGAATTAGAGTAGGAACCAGGCCCATAGTCACTTTCCGATGGAGTCACCCATCACCGAGACTTTTGCACATTTAACTGATTTATGCTCCACTTTTTTTATTTTTTCTTCAACCTTACTTGATCTTTATTAATTTAAATTATGACTCCTCAATTAAATTTAAGGGTAGTTTCAGATATTCTAGCCTTCTGGATAGATGTTAATCGCCGGAATAGTAGAATGTACTGGACTATCTCATGTAACACCCCTATTTGTATAGCTAGGTATATTTCACTGTTTCGGTGACCGGAGTTGGTTCGGACAATTAAGGGGATTGGAACCACACTTAAGACAACTAGATAAGCCATAAACACAAATAATTAGTAATTGTCAATTAGTTAAGTATAAATAAGAAAAACTGAATATAAGAAGCTAAACGAGCCGAGAGTCATAGCGATGGGTGACCTTCTCGGGAACGACTGTGAAGTCGATTTAAAGTCAAATTTTGAACCGTAAAATATGACGTTACGGTCCTTAGGACTATTACGAACATAGTGGAAAAGAGAAAATCACGAAAAAGAATTGTTAAGCCAGTCAAATAATTAGGTCAGAGATCCGAAAGAAATATTGAATTATTTGCAAACCGGGTCAAATCGGCGAGGGGCAATTTGGTCAATTGACCCGAGAGCTGACTCCTGACCTAGCTGTCAAATAAAATCGGAGAAAAGAAAATTTCAGAATCGAGAATTAAATTAAAGAACTAATAAAAAAATAAAAAAAAAGAGAAAAAGAAAAAGGTGTAGGGAGATGACATCATGCATGACATCATGCATGATGCCATAAGTATTTTAATTAAAATTTTATTTAATTAGAATTTATGATCTTCCATAAGATAAACATACATAAAAAGGAAAAGAAAAGAAAAATAAAACAAAGTCTTCTTCTACCCAAGGTTGCCGCTTCTCTCCTCTCTCCCTCACAAAACCTCCATTCAAGCTCTATTGTGAGCTAGAAGAACCAAAAATCCTACCATAAAAAAATAGTCTACCATAGATAAAACTTGTTTGGGCAACTAGAAAACAAGATCTAAGAGAAAGAAAGAAAAGAAAACTTGAAGGAAAGGAAGAAGAAAATTCTACACACAAGGTTAGTAAACTAAACTTGATTTGTTAGTTGATTTAGTTATGTTTATAGCTTAACTAACTTAGAAATATGCTTAAAATGAAATGAAACAAATTGTTGAGGGACTAAACTGAAATTTTGGCTAGCATGATGGGGAGTGTGTTTTGCATGGTTTGATGGATTTGAATGAGTATATGAATCCCAATTAGCTTAGTGATTATAGTTAAAAGCATTAAATGTGGTTAAATGCAACAATTTAGTAAGTTAGGGTTTTGGGACTTAGGGTTTAGAGACCAAAAATGTGAGAAACTTGTAAATGATGTTATTGACCTAATTTGAAGTGAGAAATGGTCATTTGAGACCAAATGAAGTGTGCTGGAATGGTTGGAGTTAAGGTCAAATTCGGACTCAATGTGGTCATGCTGCTAGTAGCATGACCAAGTCAACTTTGAAGGACCAAAAATGAAATTTTACAAGTCCAATTGGTATGAGACCAATTGGGAATGAAAATAGACACTAAATGACACAATTTTCATTTAGGAAGCATGCCCAAAAAGTGACCAAAACCTAGTGAATAAATTGACTCAATTCGGAAAATCTCAATCTCTCTCTGTACAAACTGACCAAATGAATAGTGTTTATTCATTTGGTCATAACTTGAGATAGGCAGGTCAAAATGACCTGAAATTTTACCAGTGGTTAGATGAGATATAGACCTAAAACTTTCATACGAAACACAAACCCAAATTATGCCATTAACCAAGTCATTTAGCCACCCAAAGTTGGTGACCTAAAACTACCATAAC
Source organism: Hevea brasiliensis (assembly GCF_030052815.1). Lineage (NCBI taxonomy): Eukaryota > Viridiplantae > Streptophyta > Magnoliopsida > Malpighiales > Euphorbiaceae > Hevea > Hevea brasiliensis. The sequence continues at coordinate 40,169,678 of NC_079498.1, forward strand.
CAAAATTGCTCAGAAAAACTGGGTTGTGTCCAATCCGGCAGCCATAGTTCAAATGGCTATAACTTGAGTTACAAAACTCCAATTGGAGTGATTCAAAAAGGAGAATAAACTTAAGACAATAGAGAACATTTCCAATGAAGAAAGGTTTGCCAAATTCCAACAGTAAGATGACCAATGGAACAGTGTAACCTTAGACACCAAAACTGAAAATTTATCAAATTTGCCTAAAAGACTTAGAATTTGAGAAAATGACCAAAACCAACAAGCTTAGTAATCAAAATGTGGTATGTGGGTGAAGTTGAAGTTCCCATACCTATTAAGCCTTAGAAAGTCAATAAATTGACTTGAATAGTACCATGAATAGTAACTCCAAAATGAAAATTTCCAAGAATGTTAGTTTAAGCATATTTGGGCTAGAATTAAGTATTTATGAATTAATTATTAGATTTACTGTGAAATAAGGTACTGAAACACTATAAATTTTGTGTTTCAACTAAAAAAAACCCGGAAGACCTAGAGGCGATTAAGTCCAGGTTTGTGCACAATAACTTTAAATTATTATTTTCCCACTGAAAACTTGATTTGTATGCATTGTGTTAATTATGGGTTTTGAGAACTATGGTGTTGCCACTTGTTAATAGAAATTTGATTTTGAAAATTGATTGTGTTTGTGCACAAAAATTTTTAAATTATAGTTTTCATAATGGAAATTGATTTGTTATACATTGTGAATGTGTTTGTTCATTATGAATTTCGAGAATGTTGTGTCGCCTATTTTACAATGAAAATTTGGAATGAAAATTAATTATTGATTTGTATGAAATATTTGAACAATATGATTTTGAATTTAGTTATGGTTTTGAAAATCTTATTTGAAAAATAGTGTGTTGCCTACTTTGTAAATGAAAACTTTGGAATGAAATATGATTTGTGAATTGTATGAAATGTTTGAACAACTTGATTTAAACTATTTTTATTCACACTTGGCATAGCAATATTAATATGTTTCTCCTCCACTTGTGGGGTGAGTTTGATATTTGATCACTTTCCTCCCTCTCTGGCTTTCCAGTCTGAGGGGCGAGTTTGGATGAGTACTCATTAGCTAGCTAGCCACCTCCCTCATTGATTTCGATTAGTGGGGGTGTTTGCCTTGTCGTGATGTACACACGGCATGTTCGGAAATTTTGTGTCATGGCCTAAGTTGTGTTATTGTTTGGCAACACTATGTTTATTAAATTGTTTGATCAAGTTGTGCTCTATATTAAGCTTTGAAAATTATGATTTGTTATAAATGTGATTTGAGAAAAAAAAATTGTGAAATGCGATTATGAGATTTTTGAATGAGGATTTGTTCATAAATATTTTATATTATGCATTTTATGCTTTATTGTGCACCACTGAGTATTTATATACTCAGCGATAGCTTTAACTTGCTATCGCAGATAGAGAAAAGGACATAGCAGTAGAGTTATCTGCTACAGTTAGAGAGAAGCACAATTGAAGAATTTTTGTACGGGTATTTGTCTATACCCTGATAGTTTAGTTTAATGTAAATATGGTAGTATGCATATGTATCCCTGTAATTTGAGCAGTTGTACAAATAAAATTGTAATAATATTATTTTTGAGATTTTGCACCTATAAATTAATTTATGATTGTAAATTAATTATTTAAAATGCAATATGCATGAGTTATGAAATGTTTTGAGATATTAATTCTTGATTTGAAATTTAGATTTTGAGTTGAAGTGTTGCCATTGTTGTTGATTTGAAGTTTGGTGGTTACAAATAGAGTTGTAATTGAGAAATATATTGGGAGTGTTTCTATTTTCAGGTTTCGAAGAACTGTTTTCTCAAAATACAGACTGCACTTTGCTGAAATTTTTGTAAAAATTGTGGAGATTTTAAATATTCAAAAATTTGATTTATGTTTGGACTCTAAATGAAGGTTTTTAATATTTGAAAAAAATTTTACCCACCAATTCCAAAACGAACGAAAATTGTTTTAAAATTCCTTGTAGTATATTTAATGGGTTACCGGTAGGTGAAGTACGGTAATTCATTTGGTGTACTACAGGAACATGTTACATCTTACGAGGAGTAGGGTGTGACATCTCAAGTGGGGCGTTACAAGTTAATATGGAAATTTAACACGGCAAGATCACATTCTCTCTCCAACTTCTATTCCCATGTGTATTCCAATGAGTTTAGTAAGTAAATGTCAAACCCAACCAAACCTTTCAATTTTGGATAAAAAAAAAATTCAATTTTGGAAGCTTTGATTAAATTGTCTAAAATTAAAAGGTTTTGACATAATCAGCAACAAAACATAAAGGTTTGAATTTATTTGGCCAATAATCTCAAAATCTCTAGTTGCCTTAATCATCAAATTGGGTGTTTTAGAAATAGGAGTGGGACTTTGGAGCTGTAGTCAAAGAAAGGAAGTTGTGTTCACATATTTGAGAGCTTTGGTATGAATAAGAGCTTTTGAAGACATTAAGAGCATGTTTGTCATTACTGTTAGAACTGTTGCTCAGAAAATAAATTTTCTATATTTACTAGTTAGAAAGCATTAAAAAATAATTTAAAATTAAATTTGATTAGTTTTAGTCATAAAAAAACTAAAATAACAAAATAACTTTTTCTAAACTGTTTTTTTCAACAACATCTAAAATAGTGCTTTTACTAAAAAAAAATAGTTCTGAGCCTTCAAATGTAATGCCAAATAGGTACTAAACCTAATATTTTGATTTGCAATCCAAAGTAAATCTTATATGCCATTGATGGTAGAGAAAACATCCAAGAGATGTAGTGACATTAGGGAGGTGTGTAGGCTCAAGGAGTGGAATTGTGAGGTGAAGAGAGTAGTGGAGAATGATGTCACTGTAGGGGTATGGAAGGTGGCACAACAGAGATGTTTGAGCCGAAGGGTCTAGTGAGAGGGGTTAAAGGAAGCTAAGGACAATAAGAGGTGGTGGATTCAAGGTATGAGGAGGACGACTCTATGTGTCAGTTAAGGGAGAGTGCTTCGGCAATGCCATATCATCATAATAAGAATGTGATCTTACCACATTGAATTACCACATCCGTTTATAATCTAAAAATTAACTTTTAAGATAAAAAATACTTTATTATGCAAAAAAATTAATTAAAATAAGTTTTATATTACAAATTAAAGTTGAGATATCATGTTATTACAAATATTAGAGTTAAGGTAACATGAGTGAAATTAACCCTTTTTTAATATAAAAAATAATTATTATAAGTTATTAGATATACTTTTATGGAAATTAAATTAATGTTAAAGAAATTTAAAGAATTTTATGTCACGAATTAAAGCTCAGGTATTGTATTGTTATAGCACTCTAAGTTCCAGTACCACCGATGAAAATTACTCTAAGTTTTTATCTTTTCTTAGGTAAATCCATTGGTCAATTTAGGCTGATTATGACGACTATGATTTCAGTTATACACATACACACTTAAAGTTAGGAATTTTTTGAATCAATGTACTAAAATTAAATTTCATTTCAGAGAGTTTTAATAGTATATTCCCTTATACATACATACACACACTTGTCTTCAACTTAGAATGTTTCTATTATTAATTAATAACTTTTAAGTTCTTTTTTTTTTTTCTCAAAGGTAAAAAAACTTGTGAAGTTAATATGTGTTAAACCAATTAAAAAAAAACTCAATTATTACAAATTAATTAAAAAAATTACCATCAATAAATGAGGAAATTTTCTTTATTAAAGTGTCTTAATTAACATGCAGTACTCTGGATTATTCTTATTATTTTTCTTTATGCTATATTTTATCAAAATAATTTATAATGTATAATTATTTTATTTATATATAATAATTAATTATAAAAATTAATTATTTGAATAAAATACTAAGATTTTATAATAATTAATATTAAAATTTAATTAGTGTAATACAATATATAAATATTTAAAATTTTTCATACCTATTATTTTATTATTTTTGTTAAATTCTTTTATAAGATAAAATTTCTTAAAATATGATAATTTCATTACCTTTGACAATTATATTTTGTGAGAGTAATAACTCAAAATTTTTATGCATATTAATATATTTAGTATCAAATAATTTAATTATATGTAACATTTGTGATGATATAGGTTTTATAAAAAAAAATATTATATCAACAAACATTACAGCTAATGTTTTAGTTCTCCAAAACATAAAAAAGATGATAGTAAAATAAAATCAAGAAAAAATAAAAATTTATTATACTATTCATTTTCGTTATCAATAATTTTTCACCTATTATTGTTGGTATAATATTTTATATATATATTTTTAAAAAATATCATGATTTTCATCCTTCATCCTTTTTAATATTTTTAGTGATTTTTAATATTTTTCTTTATATTAACAAATAACATAATTATTACATAAATAAAATTTTTGAAATTTTCTAATTTAAATAAAAGTATATAGTGTAATAATTTTATCTATATTAATTGATCCAAATTTTATGGAGAGAAAAAAAATTATTCCAATTAGGCTGGTCATGGATCTAATCTTAAGATCGAATCATCAATTTTTATTTATGAAATTAGAGACTTGACATCATATCATAAGACTTCTGAATCTTAATTTCAATTATTTTTTCGACATTTAAAAATTATTTTAATTTTTCAATTAAAAAGCCAATTTTATCTTAAATTGAATAATTTAATTTCAATTTATAAAAAAAAAGCTAAAAATGTTCTATTTAAATTGATTCTAATGATATTTAAAATCTCAAAGTAAAATGACTAATTTTAGTTTGATTTTGAATTTTAAACATATTATGGACACATGTAGTTTCGGCTAAAACAATTAATACAATTCGGGGTACCTTGCCTTAAATTTATGAAAATTACTTATCCAAACTCTCAAGCTTACTTTTAGCCACCAACAAACTATATACCCACTTTCAAGGTACAAAGAATTCAATCCTTACCAAAGTTATCACCGCTTAGCGTTGGGTCAATTATTCATATCATCAAACCCAAACCAATCAATCACAGAGAATAATCATGCCTAAATAGACATTAGGGTAATCTATAAACTAAAGTGTCTCAAATAATGATGGAAGTAAATGGATGGATTTAATGATATCCCAATCCCATAGGCAATTCTCCTATTCCAATCTCCACTAATGTAGCAAAACACCATCAAAAGATCAAAAGGACTTTCAAGGATCGTAATGGGGCTAAGGGGGTGATAATGTGGCTAACAAGAAAGGGATAAGGGTAACAAAATTTGAGAATAATCAAATTATTAAAAGATCAAGACACAATTTTTTTTTCTTTTTTTTAAGAAGGATTTGGGAGAAGGAACTTTACAACTATTCACCAATGCTAGCATATAATTTTGAAGCTTTTAGAGGGACTATATAAATAATATTGACTTTGAATTACAATTGTCCCTTTCAATTCACCCCCAAACTCATTTCTTTGTGTACTTGGGTGGTGAATTACTTTATATACCATAATTGAATTTGCTAGCCTTTTTTTTTAGTCACTTCTCCCAACTAATTATTATTATTATTTTTTTTAATTGTATCTATCACTCAAAGGATTATCTCATAGAGGGTAGGTAAGTGTTTGGGTTTATGGCTAGGTATTAATGTGGGTTCCAAAGGAATAAGAGGGATAAATGTAGGCTCAAATTGGTTCCAAAGGGAAATTTTTAAGTAAGGTTGGCTAAGGCTAAAATATGGGTTTAAAATTCAAAGAATGCCTAGATCATTTCTTTTTCAAGTGCATGCTATGATTTCGCCTTGAAAGGTTTAGAAAGATTGTTCTAGGATTGGTGAGACATCAATTAGCTACTTCTCACCCTAGAGTTTTCTGTAGGCACTCAAAGTCAACACAATTGATTGGGTGGCCCTTGGCTAAGAAGATATAAACTAAAGCAAGAATCTAATAACTTTGCACCTATCTAGAACTTTCAATCCATCAAACCCTTCTAAAAGTAAGCTTAATTGCTCTTCAAAACAACTCTCAATCCTCTAAGGACAAGGTAAAAAAAATAAAAAAATATATATTTTTTATGATATGCATGATCCTAAAATGAATGCATAAATCAAATTAAAACTAAGTGTAATCTATATGAAAACTATATGCAAATGTACGTGTATGGGTATAGACATGTGTGTGGTATATGTAAAAGTGTATGGATTATCTATATGTGGATGAATGAAATGCAATAAATGAATGAAAGAAAGTTTTAAAGAAAATTTTGAAAATTTTGCAAAAATTTTGCCCTCACCCCCAAACTCAAATGAAACATTGTCCTCAATGTCTAAAATGAATGCAAAGATGGGCAAAATTGTGTGAACTAATCAATTAATGAAATATATACAGTTGGGGATTAAATCAATATAAGCTCAAGTATTTCAAAATTAGCTCAAAATGATATTAACAATGAAGCTTTAGAGAGAAAAATGTGAAAAGGTATCCCAAATGTATAAATTTACACTGCTTAAGATGTTGCTTAACCTGTTGCGTAGGGTAAAGCGAAAGCATAAGCATTGGCATAAGCACTGGCAACATACCATAAGCATAAATAGTAGAAGGGTAAGCCGTTACCTCAAAATGCTGTGAAACAGATGCTGCTCAAAGGAAATTGTACAACTCATCAATATTAACAAAATTAGGATTGAAGAAAAGATAAAGTGCAAAAATAATGTGCAAGAAGATGAAAAAGTGTAAAGAAATCAAATCTAATAGTTAAATCAAGAATTAAACCAAAAAGCATTCACAGAATAACTATATCCATAGAGAAAATAAAATAAAAGTTTGAAGATTAAAATAAATAGATTACAAAATAAAACTAGTACTGTTACTGCTATTGCAACTGCACTAAAACTAATACTAAATTGCTGCTACTGTTCAAGCTCTGCTGTCAAGGCTTTGTTGCTGCATCAGGGTCTGCTTCAGGTTCTGCAGTAGGTTCATTGTGGTCTGAAGCTTCAGAAGCAGTTTCTAAATTTTCTGTGAGGTCTTTCATTTCTTGAAGCATGTCTTGGCCCCAATGATATAAATTGTTATAAGATTGGGCCAATTTGTTGTGGGCGAGGGTTTTATAAAAATGGCAGAAGTTTTGGGCTTTTTAACATGTGGGACAGACATCTGGTAATTTGGGCCATGCTTAGGATTAAGTATAAGGTTCAGCAGAATTTGCTTAAGACTTTGCTTAACAAGCAACATCATCAGCAAGTTTCGGCAGGTTTTGGGAAAAATTGTAGTTTTACTTACCAAAAGTAGTCCAAATGCTATGGAATGCTATCATGACCCTCAGCAATTATCAAATACACACAAACACCATAAAATTGAGAAATTTAAGCTCATCATCTCTTAGAACTCATCAAACACTATATATGTTCATTTAGCTTATGCAAGCATTTTTTTTTTAATTGAGGCACCAATTGTGACTACCTTTTTGCACACTTAATGAAATGGTCTCCTTTCTAAACTTATACCAAAAGCACATTTTCAGCAGCATTTGAGACAAGTTCCAAACATTCAAGAATTGCAGAAAGGACATAGAAATTTACCTTTTTAGCAGCATGAACAGTAGCATGAACAGTAGCAAAAATCTGTAGACTGTAAAAACTAACAACAATTCAAACAAAAATATGTAAATTCCTAACAGACTACAAAAGTATATATACACTAAAAGGTAAAACTTAACAAACACTATTTTTGCACTTCAATAAAGCTCACATCAATCCTAAATATCAAATTTGATCCTCATTCAAGTTGCATTTTCACAGAATTTACACAAGACACAAAATTAAACATGTGCTATCAAGTAGATTGCAATATCAGCAATTTAGCATAAGTTTAAAGGTGTTACTGTTCACAGGTACTGCATAAAGTGCAGTATTTTGCTTATACTTGCTCTCTTTCAATTCTTTCTTTTTGCTACAAGTGTTAATTTGCCCCATCTTCATAAATGACCTACAAAAGATAAACAGATGTCACTTTTGAGTTTAATGAGGGTGAAAACTGAAAATGAAATGAAATGGAAAATTAATAAACTATAAAAGGATACGCTTGGGTTGCCTCCCAAGAAGCGCTTGTTTAAGGTCTTAAGCTTGACCTTCCACTCCAAATCACCTAAGTATCCCTGATTGGAGAACCAAGCCATGAAACCTCTACAACCTTTTGTGTGGGTTCTCCAATAATATAATGCTTTAATCTCGCCCATTAACTTTGAAAGTTCCCGAGGTTTCATTGCCTATCTCATGACTCCATAGGGATATACTTTTATAACAGTGTAGGGCCCTGACCATCTTGACTTTAATTTTCCGGGAAATAACCTTAATCTAGAGTTATATAGAAGAACAACATCCCCTTCCTGAAATTCTTTCCTCCTAATATGCTTATCATGCCATCTCTTAATTCTTTCCTTGTAAAGCTTGGCATTTTCATAAGCATCCAATCTAAGCTCCTCAAGTTCATTTAGTTGCAACATTCTTTTTTCTCCTGCAGTTTTCAAGTCAAAATTCAGTGTCCTTATAGCCCAATATGCTCTATGCTCTAACTCCAGAGGTAAATGACAAGCTTTCCCATAAACCAATCTAAATGAGGTGGTGCCAATAGGAGTTTTAAAAGCTGTTCTATAGGCCCAAAGAGCATCATCTAACTTTAGTGACCAATCTTTCCTTGAACTATTCACTATTTTTTCAAGAATTCTTTTCAGCTCTCTATTTGAGATCTCCACTTGACCACTAGTTTGTGGATGGTAGGGTGTTGCAACCTTATGCTTCACTCCATATTTTTGTAATAATCTTTCAAATTGATGGTTGCAAAAATGAGAACCTCCATCACTTATAATGGCACGTCGAGTTCCAAATCTTGTGAAAATGAACTTTTTAAGGAATTTAATCACAACTCTAACATCATTAGTTGGAGATGGTATAGCTTCAACCCATTTACTCACATAATCTACTCCAACTAAAATGTATTTGTGTCCAAAGGATGGTGGAAAAGGTCCCATGAAATCAATGCCCCACACATCAAATAGTTCAACTTCCAATATATTTTGGAGGGGCATTTCATCTCTCTTCGAGATATTACCCATCCTTTGACACCTATCACATGCATTTACAAACTTCCTCACATCCTTAAACATGTGTGGCCAGAAGAACCCTGCTTGAAGAACTTTTTCTGCAGTCTTTGTCACACTCATATGACCCCTATAAAGTGAAGAATGGCAATCTTTAATAACATTCCCTATCTCCTCATCAGCTAAACATCTTCTAATCAGCCCATCTCCACATCTCTTGAACAAAAATGGCTCTTCCCAATCATAATCCTTTACATCAAAAAGAAATTTCTTCTTTTGCTGCCATGTTAGGTCAGGTGGGAGGATTCCGCACACTAGATAGTTCACAAAATCTGCATACCAAGGAATTTTTGCATTCATGATTACTAACAGTTGTTCATCAGGGAAATAATCATCTATTGGGGGTTCTTTTCCTAAATTTTCTCCTTGTTCTTCCCTCAATCTAGATAGATGATCTGCTACCACATTTTCTACTCCTTTCTTGTCTTTAATTTCCAAGTCAAACTCTTGAAGGAGTAGCACCCACCTTATCAATCTAGGTTTAGCCTCTTTTTTCTGAAGGAGATACTTGATAGCTGCATGATCCGTGTACACTATTACCTTTGCCCCACAAGATAGGACCTGAATTTGTCTACTGCAAATACCACTGCCAAAAACTCTTTCTCTGTAGTAGAGTAATTTATTTGAGCATCATCTAATGTCCTACTTGCATAGTATATCGCATACACCTTCTTATCTCTCCTTTGTCCCAAAACAGCCCCAATGGCATAATCACTAACATCGCACATTAACTCAAAAGGTAGTGACCAATCGGGTGGCTGCATAATAGGAGCAGATATCAAAGCTTCCTTTATCCTGCAAAAAGCATTCATACAATTAGTATCAAAATGGAATTCCACATCTTTACTCAATAAATTGGTCAGAGGTTTAGAAATTTTAGAGAAATCCTTGATGAATCTCCTGTAAAATCCAGCATGCCCCAAGAAACTCCTCACTCCTTTCACAGATGTTGGGGGTGGCATTTTCTCAATAATTTCTACCTTTGCTTTATCCACCTCAATACCCCTGTTTGACACAAGATGTCCCAAAATAATTCCTTCTTGTACCATAAAATGGCACTTTTCCCAATTCAAAACTAAATTGAACTCTTCACATCTCTACAAAACCTTAGACAAGTTAGATAAGCATTCATCAAAAGATTTACCATATACAGAAAAATCATCCATGAACACTTCCATAATATCCTCAATCATGTCAGAAAATATGGACATCATACATCTTTGAAATGTAGCAGGGGCATTACATAGTCCAAATGGCATCCTTCGATATGCAAAGGTACCATAAGGACATTTGAAGGTAGTTTTATGCTGATCATCTGGGTGAATAGGGATCTGAAAGAACCCTGAATAGCCATCCAAATAGCAAAAATAAGAATGATGAGCTAGTCTCTCAAGCATTTGATCTATAAATGGTAATGGAAAATGGTCCTTTCTGGTTGCATTATTCAATTTCCTATAGTCTATACACATTCTCCATCCGATTCTGATCCTTGTAGGTATTAGTTCATCATTTTCATTTTTCACTACTGTGATGCCCCCTTTCTTAGGTACAACATGAACTGGAATTACCCAATTGCTGTCGGAAATAGGGTAAATGATACCTGCATCAAGCAATTTCAAGATCTCCTTTTTCACAACCTCTTTCATATTTGGATTCAATCTCCTTTGTGATTCTCGAGAGGCTTTATGATCATTTTCCAACAAAATTCTATGCATGCACACAGAAGGATGTATTCCTTTAATATCATCAATGGTATAACCAATTATCCTTCTATGCTTTCTAAGAACTCTCAATAATTTTTCAACCTCACAATCAGTCAATTTAGCACTAACAATCACAGGATATGTAGAATCTTGACCTAGAAAAGCATACCTGAGATTTGTTGGAAGAGGTTTCAACTCTACCTTAGGTGCTTCACTTTTCTCAAGCTTTGATGATGAAGTTGTTTCTTGCTTCAAGTTCCCAATCTTTTCAATATCAGCCATAGGCAAAGGTGGATTTCCTTCCAAAATTGTAGCATATTCTGCAGCTTCTTCTATCTCAACCCCTTTTCTGATGTTATGAACCAAACAAGCTTCTAAGGGATCTTTAGGATGTTGCTTTTTAAACACTTCTCTAACCTCTTCATCTATCATATCAACTCTCAAGCATGAGTTTGAATCATCTTTCTTTTTCATTGCTTAAAACAAATTAAATTCAACTTTCTCTTCCCCAACTTCTAATGTAAGTCTCCCATTTTTTACATCAATCACAGCTCCAGCAGTAGCAAGGAAAGGTTTACCAAGAATAATAGGAATGTGTACATCCTCCTCCATCTCCAATACCACAAAATCCACTGGTATGAAAAATTTTCCAACTTTCAGAGGAACATTCTCAACTACCCCAATTGGAAATTTAATAGACCTATCTGCTAACTGTAGTGATATGCTAATAGGCTTCATTTCTCCAATCTTCATTTTCTCATAGATAGATAATGGCATCAGACTAACACTGGCTCCAAGATCACATAAAGCCTTATCTATACTGATATCCCCAATGTGACATGGTATGGAGAAACTTCCAGGATCTTTCAGTTTGGGTGGAAGCTTATTTTGCAAAATAGCACTGCTTTCTTCCGTGAGAGCTACAGTCTCAAATTCCTCCAATTTCTTCTTGTTAGATAAAATCTCCTTCAAAAATTTAGCATAAGAAGGCATTTGTGCTAAAGCATCAGTGAAAGGAATAGTCACATGCAAAGACTTCAATACCTCCAAGAACTTCCCAAATTGTTTATCTAATTTTGCTTTCTGGAACCTTTGTGGAAATGGTAAAGGTGGCATGTAAGCTTTAGGTGCAACATATTTTGGTTCTTCTTCTTTGCTCTCCTTCTCCTTACTTCCTTTTTCTTCCACTGAATTTTCTTTCTCAGCTCCAATTCTAACTTCAGCTTCAGTTTGTTTATCTCCTTCTCTGTTTTTCTCTTCTTCAATTTTCTCTTCAATCTTTTTATCTCCATTCTCCAATATTCTTCCACTCCTCAATGTAATAGCCTTGCAATGCTCCCTTGAATTTTCTGGCTGGCTAGGGAGCTTCCCAAATGCTTTGTTACTTGAAGAGCTAGCTTGTTAAGCTATTTGATTCTCTAACATCTTGTTGTGTGTTGCCATTTGATCCACTTTAGATGCTAATTGAGAAATCATTTCTTGTTGACTTTGGTGGCTCACAAGTAGAGTTTCAATCATAGATTCCAATCTAGCTTTCTTGTCTAGTTGTGCTTGTTGTGGTAGAGGTGGAGCATGTGCATTTTGAGGTTTAGAAATTCCAGGAGGAGGACCTCTATTCTGCTGAAAATTCTGATGTTGTTGATATCCAGAAGGTTTCTGAAAATTCTGATTTTGCCCTTGTCTACCTCCCCAAGAGAAATTGGGGTGGTTTCTCCATGCTGGATCATAAGTTGCAGAAAATGAGTTACCACCTGGTCTTTGATTGTAGTTCCCCACGTAATCCACTTGCTCACTTGAAAAATCTTGATTAAGTGCAGAAAAATCTACTGCACAATTGACATTTGCAGCTCCAACTTCTACTGAATTACTAGAACCTCCGGCTGAAGAATCTACTTTCATGCTTAGCTTGTCCATCTTCCTTGTCAAAGCATCAAACTTAGCATTTATCATATTCATAGCATCAATCTCAAACATACCAGCTGGTTTCTTGATTTCATTCCTCTCACAACTCCATTGGTAGTTGTTATAAGCAATTTTATCAAGAGCAGAAAAAGCTTCTTCTTCAGATTTCTCCATAAGATCACCTCCAGAAGATGCATCAATTGTACTTCTAATGGCTGGTGAAACTCCATTGTAAAAGTGTTGAACAAGCATCCACTTAGGAATCCCATGATGTGGACATCTCCTTTGCAAATCCTTGTACCTCTCCCATGCTTCATACAAGCTCTCATCATCTCTAGGTTTGAAAGAAGTTAGCTCATTTCTTAACTTAGCTGTCTTGCTTGGTGGAAAATATTGAGCTAAAAATGCTTGAGAAAGTTCATCCCATGTTGTGATAGAACCCGGTGGCAAAGAATGTAACCACTCTCTAACTCGGTCCTTCAGAGAAAAAGGAAATAATCTGAGTCGAATTGCATCATCAGAAACTCCATTTATCTTCAACATATCACTAATCTCAAGAAAGTGTGCTAGATGCACATGTGGACTTTCACTTGGATTTCCTCCAAATTGTGATTGTTGCACCATCTGACAGTCTGAGCTTGATTCAAAATTATTAGCTTCTACCCTTGGTCTTGTGATACTTGGCATGAAATCTCCAATGTTAGGATAGGCATGATCCTTCACAGAGCGGTTGTTATTGTTGTTGTTGGCCATTTCTTCTTGTAATTCCTCTTGCTCTTGTGCTCTTTCTTATTGTTGTTGAGCTTTAATTTCAGCTTTTCTCCTCTTAGACTCTGCTCTTAAAGCTTTTGCTGTCTTTTCTATTTCTGGGTCAAAGAATAGATTGATTTCTTCACTTTTTGTCCTTCTCATAAAATAAAGCACCTGAAAAACAAAATAAACAAATTCTCAAAGAAAAATGGTAAAAAGAAAATAAAATAAAATGCCCAAATTAACCAAACAAACAATTATTCAATATCAAACAAAAATCAAATCCCCGGCAACGGCGCCAAAAACTTGGTGGTACTTATCCGCAAGTATACGGGTCGTCTCAAGTAATAAAGTGATGAATCAAGTATCGTTCCCATGAGGATTTGCTGTTTGATTACTAAACTATGAATGAAGCGATTATTTGGGCTAATGATTAATGAATAAATGGTAAATGTAAATGAGCAAGGTAAATTGATTAATCTAATTGGAATGGGTAAAAAGGGCAAACAAATAAATTCTAATTCTAGTTCGTAATTAAACTAAATTAACAATGGGTAATTTAAATGAAAGTCTAATTATGGTAAAAGTGATTCCAGAGTTGGGGTTTATGCATAAATTAATTGGGATTTGTCTTGGGCATTCCAATTTTAGGGAAAAATAGAGTTTGAAGGAAATTGATTCTAAATTTCTTTGATATCTTTTTCAAGCAAACCAAAGTGTATTCTAAAATAACCAAACCTACTTTCGTATGATATTTGATTACTTTAAAACCCATTAAGTTTTGTAACCAATAATTAATTCCTCTTAAAATCCTAGTTTATTTCTAAATCTAGGTGATTTTAAATTCCAATCCTTGATTATCTATCAATGACTTTCACCTTTCGGTCCTTCAATCAAAGATTAACACAATACCCAATGGGTACAAACATTAGGCAAGTAAATCAAGCACACAAGGAAGGAATTAAAACTCATATTTATGTAAAATAAGGAAATACCCAGTCCAAATCCACAAATTAATCTAAAACATATTTTCCAACTCTGAAATCTAAAGAGTTTACTCACTCATGATGGTATTTACAAGAAATATTGATGGAAAAGTAAAGAAAAACATGATAAGAGGACTAAAATAGAAAAACCCAGGTAGAAGAACCAAAATCTCTGGTTTCTGGAGCTCCAAAACTGGTGCAGCAGCTCCTCCCCAAGAGAGAATGGCGTCTCCTCTCTCTCTCTCTATTAAATTTTCTTTCCTTTTTGTCTTTCCTCTCTTTCCTCTTGTGGCAAAAATAAGGAAATGATGAATTTATATGGTCCCTAAAAATTGCCCTAAAAGTAAATAAGAGCCAAGGAATGGATAGGAAATGAGGTGTAAAATTATCCAAGTCAGCAGCACTATTCACGTTCTGGGCAGTCTGCTTAGGGTTCGGCTTAACCCTAAGCAGCTTCTTAGTAAATTTCAGCCTCTGGTCGTACTGTCTGCTTAAGGTTAAGCAGACCTTCAGCAAATCTCGGCAGACTTAGAGTAAAATAGACTTTTCTACTCATGCTTGACTTGTGCTGCACCTTAAGCACTGCCGCTTTACCCTAAGCAGGATCTTAAGTAAAAACTCAAGCAAATTTCGGCTAACTTGCTCTTTCAATGCTTGATTTTTTCAACTTTCCTCTATGCTTGAAGAACTCCAAATTTCTTCAAATCACTTCCTAATGCACTCATTGATCTTCGATTTGCCACAAAATCCTATCAAAAACAACAAAATTACAAAAATCAAATATAAAGTATCTAAAGTTAACAAATAAGCTAAAATAAAGCTAAAAACATAAAATATACTAAAATATAAGGGCAAAATGGATGCAAAACTACCCTAAAATGCCTATATGAAATGAGTATAACAAACATATTATGGACACATGTAGTTTGGCTTTGTAGGTGACCATAAGCCATAAGAATGTATGGCTTTGATTCTGATTTGGAGATTATCTAAGAATCGGAATTATATTAAACTTTGATATAATTTCATATTGATTTTTTGATATTTTGTTTTTAATTTAGTTATGTTCTTGGTATTTCAATTATAGTTTGATTTGATTAGATTTCAATCCTTCAAATAATTTTATGTGATTATTATCATTAAACTTATATATAAATTACATTAAGTTTTAAAGTTAAAGTTAATTAATTATTCATATACAATATATCATATATAATATACTTTTTAATTATATAAATTTTAACCATTGTGGGATATAAATAATTAAGGATTAAATATATATATATATATATATATATATATATATATATATATATATATATATATATATATATATATATCTTTGTGTGTGTTAAAATATTTGTAATTAAAAATTATAATGCAATTTAATATATTTATAATTAAAACTTAGAAGAAAAGATAAAAGAATGAAATTTAAAATTGATTTTTATATAGCCTATAATTACAAAATATAATCTTAATTATAAATATATATAATCATATTAAAAGTATATAATATATTTAGAAAATATAAAAGAATGCATACATAAAATCAGTTTTTATTTTAGTCAATAAAATTGTTAAATAATTTTCGAATTGGGCTCATTTATGTATAAATAATTATTAAACATTAAGAAGGTGCAATTTTTAACAGTAAAAAATTCAGTCATCATTTTAATTTTGTTAACAAATTTTACGAATTTAACATTATCTAAGAAAAATTTATGGTTGTATAATAAATTTTATGTGAAATAGAATAATAAGTTAAAGTTATATTATATATGCCATTATGAAGCGACTCCAAATTCGAATTCTCTTTGAATTTTAATTATCATTGACAATTAATTATATAAAATTAATTTTCAAATAAATTAATTTTCAAATAAATTAATTATATCTAATAAATTTTATATTAATTAATTAAGTTAATAGCATTTTTTTAATTAATCAAGTTAATAGCATTTTTAAAAGAAGAGAAATGTTTGAAATTTTTTTTATTATTAAGAATTTTAATTTAATTACAATTTTTATAGCATTAGAATTCCAATACTTTAGGATTTTATTTTTTTATTTATTTAAATAGTGATAGTATTTATAAATAGTAATCTTATAAGTATAATAAGAACATATTTATCCATTCAAAAATTTGCTCTATCATTCACACATTTTTATATATTATAAATAATAATGAATCCGATCAATAATTTTATTTATTTTGTTCTCTGAATTCTAAAAATAAGTGTTTTACAATTTTCTAAGATTTTAAATTTATTAAATATTTAATTGGACAAGATTTAATTCTCCAAATGGAGGTATAAGAAAGACTTAACAAGGAGAGAGATGTAAGGTGAAGAAGAACAAAGTTAGGGGGTAAATTGTCTTAGTATGGTTTTTTTTTTTTTTCTTTTTTTCTTTTTTTTTTTTTTTAAGTATGGACTTCAAAGTGAGATTTTGAAGATCATGCAGACAGCGCTACAATAGTAGAGTTTTTCGAGAATACGCTGGATAGGGGTAGTGGCTTGCTGGTAATATTCTGCCCTCCTCATGGGTGAACTTTTAGCTCGAGCCTTCAAATCTAATTCCACCGGAGGAGAGAGAATCGACGCAAAAAAGACAACGGATTTAGGCACAATTTCAGCTAAAATGGGCCATCGAACGGACAAATCCAAGATCGTCATTGTGTTCCTTGTGGCTCAATATTTTTTTGAAACCAACATTTTCAACGCTGGATGATATGGAAAGTCGATATTTAATTAGTTGATTTATGACGAATGGAGAGGAATCTCACAAATGAAGTTGATATTCTTGACCAATAGTCTCTGGGCATTTGAGAACTACATTCAGATTGATGATATGCCCCTACTGATCAAAAAATGAAATAATCAAATGAGTTGTTCTTACAAGCGACTGGAAATCAAAAGAACCACTGCAGAATCGGTAGTGTATGTGAAGTCGAAATTCACGTTTTGTTGTTGTGTATGCTGGGATTGATGATGAAGTTTTAAATTAAATGATATAACATATAAAATATAGTATCATAATATTTTTTTAGAAAAAAAAGGGAATAAAACGAAGGACGTGGGATTCTAACTTGAATAAGTGAGGAAGTTGCACATGCTTATATATGGTTTCGCCTTAGCCTTTACTATAGTCTTTTATCTAATTATTTTTTTACACTAAATGGGTTAGACAAGCTATTAAATGAGTTAATCTGTTAACCTGATCTGTTTATTATACGATTTTATACTTATTACAAGGATCATGTCATATTTTTGTTGAAAGTTTATGACATCATTATGTGTCCAGGTTGGGTGTAATCATGTCGTGTAAGAATGAGACACGACCCGTTTAGACTAAACACAATATGACACAAATTGCCAGCCCTAGAGACGTTTAGAGTTACGGGATCTATTGCTAGAGATGATACAAGAAAGAAGCCCACCGATGACAATTTTTGTGTAAGGTCTTCACATTCAAAATTTAGGTAGGGTGGCATTCCCTAACCAAAGTGCTGGAAATTATATAGTAGACACTTTCTGAAGAAGATGAAGCAAGAATAAACAACAATAAAAGTCCACACTAAACAAGGAATGACTGCAAAGTAGAATGCCTAACTTCTATGATCAAGGTTGGATTACCGTGCTCCATGGAGTCTCCTCACAACATAATGCACACAAGTGGTGCAGTCAATGAGCTCCACTCAATAAAAGACAAGTTCATAAAAAGGAGACTGTTGTCTATGCATAGGAGCAGGTATTGTTTAGTTCTAACATTAAATATCACACAAGTCGATGTGTACTCAATGTAAATTGATATATATATATATATATATATATATATATATATATATATATATATATATATTGTTAGAATTATGACTCAAAATTTTAGTGGGATTTGGAGAGAGACCTTTTTTATATAGAGTAGAACTCTTATTTTAATATTATTCTTAAATAGAGTTAGACTCCTAATCAGATTAGGATTGAAGCAATTAACACTATAAATATGAGAATAATAGAAATGTTATTTAGCTTCGCCCATAGAGAGTGATTTTGCTCATGGAGAGTAGTTTTCAACCCATAGGGTGGGGTTGTCACCTATTGTAAAGAGAGGCTTTGTCAATTGCTGAGAATTTAACTTTGCCCATTGATGAGAGGCTTTTGCCCACCGTAGTCTCATGGAGGAAAAAAGGTTCCGGCCTAAGATGAAAAACAGAACATAATACAAGAGAAAGAAATTATTTTTCATTATAGTTGAAAGTATCCTTTGTGATGTAACAATTAAAATAGTAAATATATTGAGTTATATCTAGAGGAGATGACTAACTTACGCATTTACTATGAGTAGTTTTGTAGTGTGAGTTATCTTGGGTATAATTAGGTTTATAGATAGTATAGTTTTGAGCTTAAAATGATTGATTACTTATTGATAATAGTGAAAAATGTCATACTCATGGATATAGCCCTATGTGAAGAGGGCGAACCACGTAAATATTAGTATTTTGTGTGTTTACTTTATTTATTTGCACTTTGAACGCTTCTGCAGTGCACTACAAATTGGTATTAGAGCATGGGGATGATATTGACGAGTTTGGTTGAAAGTAAAGCTACTGCGACATATAGAAACTCACTCATGTAACAATGGTGATAGTGGAGAGTTGAACTTAAGGTGGAGCTCTTAATGTGAAATCGAGATGATTGATGACGCGAAGATTTTTAAAAGAAAAAAGCAAGTTACACGCAAGATGAAAATTGAAGAATGGAGATTTAAAGGGTTCGAGCTCAAGTATAGAGATTTGATGATTTGATGACACCTAAGATTTTAATGTATGCAAATGGAGATTGTTAGAATTATGACTCAAAATCATAGTAGAATTAGGAGAAAGACATTTTCCTATATAGAGTAAAACTCTTATTTTAGTATTATTCCTAAATAGAGTTGAACTTTTAATCAGATTAAGATTGAGGAAATTAACAACATAAATACGAAAATAATGGAAAGGTTATTTAGTTTTTCCCATAGAGAATGGCTTTACTCATGGAGAGTAATTTTCAGCTCACGGAGTGGTGCTGTCACTTATTGTAGAATGTGGCATTGCTAATTACTGATGATTTGACTTTGCCCATTAATAATGAGCTTTTGCCCATTGCAGTCTCATGGAGGAAAAGAGACTTTGATTTAAAATGGAGAAATAATATAATCCAAGAGGAAGGGATTATTGTCTATTATAGTTGAAGAGACCTTTTGTAGTGTAGCAGTTAAAATAATAAATATATTGAGTTATGTCTAAAGAAAATTGAGAGGACTAGCTAATGTATTTACTATGAGTAGTTTTATAGTATGAGTTAGCTTGAGTGTAATTCGGTTTATGGATAATATAATTTTAAGCTTGTAATGATCGATTATTTATTGATAATAGTGAAAAATAGTATATCCGTAAATGTAGCCCTATGTGAAAAAGATAAATCACGTAAATATTAGTGTTTTGTGTATTTGCTTTATTTTTTTGCAATTTAAATGCTTCCACAGTGTACAACATATACATTATGTTTACCAAATTTAAGACAACTGTTTGGCAACAGAAAAAGGTCAATTAAGTAAAATTTTCAGTCTTAGGAATAATCTTTACATCTACATTAAAATTATAATGTTAAAAAAGAAAAAAAGAGACATGAATAAGTTGCATTTAGTTCCAACATGAATGCCCTTCCTTTAATTTGACCAGAGAAGTGAAAGCATTCTGTGATCACTATACTAAATGAAGAGGGAAAAAAGACACTTCCAACAAAATTATTTAAATGAACACATAATAGCATGGAAGGACAATTGGATTGTAGTTGCAACTAGGATGAAGGAAAAAGCTAAATAAGCACATGTACATCAAAATAGATGGAAAGCCCTTAGCACCTGTCATTTTTTTCCATGGTTCATAACAATTTTTAGACGAGATATGTTTCTATTTTGCAGTTGTTACATGATTATGTGTTTCCTAAGAGGAAGTTTCACCAAAGCTGGAAGAATGGAAGTGACTGCAAAAAGTTAATGTCGTTGCTGATATTTGTCATTTGTAGGATGGCTTTGCTGTCTATAGGTAGAAGTATAAACAGAGCTAAGATGTAGTCTTCAAATGCTCAGCTGGAATGTAATGGAACTATCTTTAATGCAAATAATTAACTAAAAATATATCCTAAAAGGTACACTCCAACAGTTGGAATTTGAGTTCAACTTAAAAATCTCAGATTCAAGTCCTAATACAGAGGGATTTATCGAGTGAAGAAGAAGTATTTCCCTATTGTGTTGCCTAACATTAAAAAAAAAAGGGGTATACACCAGCACCTGCATGCACACAGATGATCATGATAGAGAAAAGACATGCTAAACAACCAGATTGTGGATAGGAAGTCGGGAACACTGAAATAATTAAACCAATTTGTCACACTACTTAAACAATATCTATTTCTTACAAAAGTCTAGCTGGTCCTGCTTTCTGAGACTCAGATTTCTGCAATGCACCAGCTTTCAGTTAAACAATCCCTCTCCTGCAAAGAAACGTAAACATGTTTACAAGATTAAGGACATGAAAAGCATGAAATAGTATTTCACTCAAAGGTAACTTTAAATTGGAAGTGCTAATACTCAACAATATGTTGTAGCCATACTAAGTTGTCCTTAATATGCAAGTGCTTCATTGTGTGTTGTATCATCTTTAAGAAAACAAAACTTACGTAGATCCTCAAATGAAATATCACTGGTGACTTTTCCACTTGTTACAAGGCGAATTTTCCCTGCAAGGGGTAAATGACAGGGCCACACATGTGACGATAGAAGTGTACAATGTGATTATAAATACAAATATTGTTAAAAGAATTTTCAATCGAAGACCATTCACATAACCATGCAACACTTTCTAGAGACTGAAAGTCATTTCCATATCCTCATTCTTCCAAATCCATTTCCACATGGGAGGGAAAACATACAGAGAGAGAGAGAGAGAGAGAGAGAGAGAGAGAGAGAGAGAGAGAGAGAGAAGAGATAAGAAAAAGCTATGCAGTTAGAAATCCCTGAGTAACGACATGAATGTCAAATAAGCACAATTTTGTTTTCATTTAATAAACAGTACAAGTAAAAATGATGTAATTTACACCAGAAAAGCAAGGTTGAGAAAAGATCAGATCATCAGAAACTACATAAAGGCCATATCATCCACCTCTGCATTTAACATTGATAATATTCAAAAGCAAAGGTCTATGATATTGTCAACAAACAACACGAAAAAATTTTCCCAATATAACTAAAAAATTATTCAACACTATCCAAAACCTTTAAAAGAAGAACACCCATGAGTAAAAGTGAGGAAAAACAACAAAGCAGTTAAGCAGGATACATATAGAAACATACCATCACGACGAACACAAATCTCCGGAATGTTTTTAACTTCACCACTGATACTATCATTGTAAACTCTAGTTTCAATGTCACCCTCAACATAAACAGAGGAACTGCAAACAAAGATCCATTCATGAGACAACAAGACAACCTAAGCAAAAACTTCTCTCTCTCTCTCTCTCTCTCTCTCTCTCAAGCACAGTAAATTAGTTTATTTAATAAATGAATATATACTTTTTGGCAAGTTGTTGAACAGCATAAGCCCCAAGCATCTCATTATGCACAGCAATTCGATGCCACTGAGCAGGTTTTGGCAAGTCTTTTGCTCCTACAATTCTTTGGTCAAACATGCCACCTGTTCCAACAGTAAATATGGTTACAGTTCGGCCATTCCTCAAGATCTTCTGCACTGGAGCTTGCCCAACTTTACCACAGATGATCGCCTGTGTAAAATCACTACAAGTATTAGACAGGAACAGTGAAAGATACAGGATAATACAAGTCCATTACCTACAATTTAACCTTTTGAGAAATCAGTTCTATTTAACACTCAATGTACAGTGGGAATCTATATTGTCCAGAAGGGCAGAGTTAATATTCAGTCATTGAAGATTTGACATCAAATACCTTGTGGACACCACGAAATCCCCAACCTTTCCGGGGATCCACACCTTGGAGCTGTAACTCTGGCTTTTCACTAAGAAAATCATCAAACTCCTCGTCCAATTCATCATCCTTCCGACCACCATTGTCCCCATTGGACGACACAGTTGAGTAACATGACCTCAAGCTTCGTTGCAAACCCATCACTACAATCACACAAAAAATCCACTTCAAGTCATTCATCCTAAGACACCCATTTCACAATATTCCTAAAAAAAAAGGGCATTTTACTTATAAATTTTCTAATGTTCACCATCTATTCGATAAAATTTCTCTAAGAATAAAAATGACCAATATTTCTTGCAGCCAAAATATTGATCATTATCCCAAGTGGTTTTTGAATAAAACCCTTATTTGGGGCATATATATATATATTAAACCACAAATTCACCCACACGTTAAATAAAAACATAAATACACAAGTAAACACATAAATATAAAGAAGGAGAAAGATGACCTGGAGGAGAGCTGCGCGTGGTAGGACAAGAGGCTCTTAACAACTTAGTGAATCTTGCAGCGAGTGAAATCATTTTCAGCGGTATAACTTACTGAATCACCGGTTTATGCACAGCAGAGGAGTGTAGGCGGGTGCGCGGTAGAGGAAGAAATAGAGATTGTGAGAAAGAACAAGAACAGTAGAAAGGAAGCTGAAGAGAAGGAAACAAAGAATGAGCGGCTAAGCCCACGGCGGCCCAAAATGAAACGGGGGAAATGGTACAAGGCGTACAGAACTCCGAAATAGATGCACAGGCAGTTTTGCAATAGCATCTCTTGGATGGCCCCTATAAAAATTAATAGGGAAAAGCACATTCAAACACTTCATAGTTTACTCGTTTTATTGAAAAAGGCATGAGGTTTTTTTTTTTTTTTTTTTTCTACTTAAGAGTTTAAAGTATAATGTCGCTAACACTTAAGGGATAAAACTAATTAGTGACATTAAATATGTGCTGATATGGCGATAATGTAATTGACGTAACAATGATATGGCAATGTGGCATTGGATGTGGTGTTGATGTGGCAATTTTAACGTTACTATTTATTTTTTAGACCTAAGTGTAAAATGTTGAAAAGGAAAGGTCTTTTAAGTGTAAAAAAAAAAAAAAGTTCATACCTTAAATGCTAAAAGTTCGAAAGTATATGATATTTAGATATAATTTCTTCTTTGATTTATAAATAAGTCTTTATATTTTAACAAATATGTCTTTAAATAGTATCATTATTTCTAATCCTTTGTCTCTCTCTCTCTCTCTCTCTCTCTCTCTCTCTCTCTCTATGTCATTCGACCTTTTTGTCTTCTTATTTGGATCTCTCTCCCTTTCTCTCCCTCTCTCCATCTCTGTCTCCCTTTGTCCATATTTTTTGCCCTCTCTCCCTTCCTATTTGGGTCACGATCCCATCTCTCTCTCCCTCTCTCCATTTCTATCTTATTCTATCTATCTTTCTATTCCTCTTTCCCTTTTATCTCTCCTCATTTTCATCTCTCTTTCTTGTGTTTCTCTCATAGTCTCTCTTTTGTCTATCTCTTTTTATATCTCAAAGATATTTCTAATCATCCACTTAAATATCGTCTACTTTAAAACTTTTAGCATCAAAGGCATGATCTTTCTTTTTTTGGCACTTAAGAGACCTGTGCTTTTGAACCTTTTGCACTTAAGTCCTAAAAATAATAATGGAATAAAAATTGCTAACTTGGCACTGATGTCAGTGCCACGTCAAATGCCATGTCAACATGTTAATGCCATGTCAATGCTATATTAGTGCCATGTCAGCACATGTTTAATGCCGTTAGTCATTCTGTCCCTTAGGTATTAATGACGTTATACCTTAGGCCCTTAAGTGCACAAAAAAAAAACACAGGCCTCTTTCAATAGACACATAAACCATAGAGTACATAAGTATACTTCTCCTAAATAAATATAATTTTTATATGGGAAAAAGTCAAATATGTTCCTAAACTTTGAGACATGGGTCAAATAAACCCAATTTTAAGTTTCCATTAAGATTAGCCCATAACTTCCATTTTAAAGCTAAAATAAGCTGTCTACTGTTTAAAGTTAAATGTTTGAAAGAGACGCACATCAGAAATAATAAAACAAAGATGCTAAGCTTTAAATTTAAAGAATATTATATTAAAAAATTAGGTAAATAAAATGTTTCTCCAGCATACAAAAGTCTTAAAGGAAGAAAGTTGAGGTTTTTTCATTTCAAGAGAGGGAATATTGATTTAGGAAATTGCTTCTTCTACAAGTTCGAGCAATTACCATTCCTCAATATCCAGGCACCCTTCAAAGCTATATGGTTCTAATTATGATTATGAGGGTGATGTGAAGATACATGTGTGTGGTAGAAAGGCTCTAAGGTTGCATGGACCAATTAAAATGCGGGCAGGAGGTTTTTATGCTTGCAGTTGAGCAAAGTGTTTAATTTTAGTGTTTTTTCATTGCTCTCTTAATTTGTTGATATGAAGTCATTTGGCTACAAAGACTAAAAGGGAAATAAAAGAAGAAATGGTATCAAAGATGGTTAGAGTTTGTTAGGGCTGTTCTGTTTAGTTAGTTTCATTCAGTTTCAGTTGTTGTAACTGTTTTGCTAGCTAAAATATAAAAGGGAACCTCTAAATGTAAACCAACTGTGAAGAATAATGAATAAGATTAATCTCCCTTTTGTCTCAATCTAAACTCTTTCTCTGGTCTCTCTCTATGATTGTTCTTCCGTATTTCTTCCTTTATAGTTTAATCTTTCTTTTAGTTTGCATCATTTATATGCTAACCTATATTATTGTGATTTTGAATGTAAACAATACTAGTGATTTTTCCTTATGGCATGATGGGGAATTTAGAGGATGGCCAAAAACTATAATAAGTGAGTAAAGGAACCAGATTCGTGGGACATAGAATATGGTTTACAAATTGAAAGAGGAATTATGTTAATTTGAAAGATGAGAATGAAGAGCTAAAGGGTTGATGGGTGAGAGGAGCAATATATTTAGGGTCTCAAATTCTGAACTTGGAATTCGATCTAGTTGAGTTGAAAAGGGATTTGGTGATTAGAGTTCAAGACATTTAGACGTTTAAGAAAGAGGTGTTTCAATTAAAATCTATACTGATTGTAACTTGGGTTATTATTATTGTTGTGTTGGTGGGAAAGCTATTTATTGAAAATAGAGGAAAGGTCATGTATATGCCCTCATTACAGTAGTTTGGTGGATTGCTATAGTTTGGTCTTAAAGTGAGGTATTTTTGTTATTGTGATTGTGTGTTTTCGAAGGTGCTGGAATATGCAATAACCCAAGTGGTTTGGGACCTATTTGATGTTGAAGTGAATTGGACCGAATTAGATGAAATGCAGTCTGTTGTATGTATGTGATGTCACACCTTACCCTTCCGTAAGGCATAACATGATCCCTTAGTATACATAATGAATTACTAAACTTCGCCTACTGATAACCCATTAAATACACTGCAAGAGATTTTAAATAATTTCTTATTTCTTTTTAAGGTGGTGAGAACTTTTGACAGATATTAAAATTTTTTTTACCGAAGTTAAATGACATAACAAATATGCAATATCAATAGATTCTATAAAAATTTCGGTTGAGTGCGGTCTGTATTTTGAACAAAACAGTTCTTTAAAAACCTGTAAAAAGCACTTCCAATATGTTTGTTTCAATTCCCAACTCCAATAATAGTTCAACTCAAATCAATTTTCACAACCCAATTCAACTCAATTTCAGCAATTTCAACAAAAATAAAATACAACTAACTAAGTAATTTAAAAGCTAAAACAAGATAATTATAATACAACATTGATAGGCCAAAATATAATTTATAACTTATTTGTACAACTTAAGTTTACAACTACTCAAGACCAAGTGCAATATATATATACAGTTCACATACATTACAATAAAATTACAAGGAAGTGGTATACTCAATATATCTGGCAAAATCCCAAAAGTGTAGTACAAGCAGCCTACTCTGCTGCTTTATCTGTCTGTCTACCTGCGACAACAATGAAAAAGTTATCACTGAGCCAATGTCTCAGTGGTGCACAACATTAAGAAAATACAATTTAAAACTATAAACCATAAATCACATAAACTGTGGATACTTAAAATTATAGTTAATTTCAAAAGACAGAGAATGTCATAAAGAATTAAATTTCATTTCACAATGTCTCAATAAATACCTATAAATCACACACACAGCTTAATCATGATTCCAAAGTCCAATTCATTCCAAAAGCCAATGGCTAATGAGGAATAACATAGCTAGCTAACAATTATATGAGTACTCATCCTATTCGTCCTCAACTGGCACACACCTCAACACTTCAGCCAGAGAGGGAATTCAAAGCCAATTCGTCCCACTAGACAAGCTAGCGAGGAATTCAATCAAATATACATGATAGCTGTGGTTTCAAACCATTTGCAATATTTTTCAAGCAATAAGTATCCATCAAAGTTCATTCAAACAAAATTTTTCACAATTTAAGCAATAACATACAATTGTCATAATTTATTTCAAGTGAAATTTCAAAAGAAATAACTGTTGTGCACAAACCTTTGATGAGTAGCCTCTTGGCCTTAACTCAGTGGTTCTTTTCCCTTTCCTGAGTCTTTGCTAACTGAAACACACAATATAAAGTGTTTCAATATTCATTTAAATTGTTTCTAATAATAAGGTTTAATAATTAAATTTTATTAATGCTATTCTTTCATTAGTCAACCTATAATGTTGACCTTTGATGCACTCTAAGTGAGTCAATTTTAATGTTTCCAATTTATCACATTTTATAGTCTCTAAGTGTTGGTATATGTTACCAATTTCATTTTAAAGCTTATTGCATTTTATTGCCATTTTCCAGATTTTATATGCTAGATTGCTCTAGCTAAATGTCTTTGTTTACCTTGGTTTTTAGGTTCTAGTTAAAAGAGCAAAATTGTAGATTTATGTCTTAGTGACATTTTGACACTAATTTCATGTCATTTGGAGTTTTTTGAACCAAGTTATGGTCATTTTACTATTGCTGGTCAAATTGCCTTTTTATTGTGAACTTAGGTCATTTTAGGTCATTTCCAATTCTGGCAGGTTTTATACCCAAACTTGTGCAAGCATTTTGACTTACTTATGGTCATTTCTGGGTTTGGTGGTCTTAACCAAAATTGTAGCCCTATGTCTAAGCTTTCCAACGATATAAATTTTAGGTCATTTGGACCTGTGTACAAGGAGTTATGGTCATTTTCGTAAATATTGTTCAATTGGTCAAATTTCAGGGTTGCAATGTTACCAATCCGGATTAGGTCAGTTTTCATGTCACTTTTCGAACATAATTTAGGTTTGCTTTCTTCATGAAAGTTGGCTTATTTTGTGTCTAATTTTGCCTTCAATTGGACTCATACCAATTGGGATAACACATTTAGGGTTATAAGCTCAATTGCATACTGCCCTTTACATTTCTCTCAAACACCAATCCAAATGCACATTCAACTTATTCTAGCTTACCTTCCATACCTAATTCTGACTTTGTACATTACCATATTCATTAATCACTTTACATTATAGTCACTTTGGGCAGTATATAACCAATTGACAATACACCAATTACACTTCCAATTCACAAAATCCAATTCTAACAATATATACACATAATCACTCCTAAGCATTACATATAAATTCACTACTAAATTACATACACACTTAGCAATCTTTAAGATCACAACTCATCAAATAACCTCATGAATTCAAGCATTCATCAAGAAGTCTCAAGGCTGCCGAATTGCTCCAAAATGCAAAAGTTTCTAATAATTTCTTCAACTCTAATTTCAAATGCACAATCATCACATACACATGGAAATAACTTACTAGCACATTAAATCACCTTAATCAACATTAATTCCCAACAAATATATGTAAGAATAATTCATTAACCATGAGATTCTATGACTGTCGAAAATAGTACCCTTTAAAAACTCATCAAAACCTCAAAATTTCTTCATCAATTTACTTATCTCAACATGGATATCAAGTTTACTTAAGAAAGGAAGAAGAAATGGATACTTACCTCTTATGAGCTTCCTCAAAACTCCACCAAAACTCTTCTTTCTTGTTCCCAATATGTACCCAAGATGTATAGACCAACTTTAGTGAAGACTCTTGCAAGAAATTGTTGCTTGATCATAGAAGCATGGAGCTCAAATGTGGGACAACAATGGAGGATAATGGGAGAGGTTTCAATTCGGTTTAGTGAAGAAAGAAGAAGAAGAAGAGAAAATGAGATAGTGGACTTGTCCACATATGTTTACGTATTCTCCCTTAGTGCCCCACTAACATTTAATTAACATTAAAATATCCATATAATTAAACATTAATTATCTTAAGTTTTATCCCTTAATTCCTTTTATTTATTCTATATATTTGACTTCTAATTTTTATGGCATTTCAAAATTTAACACTACTAATTTTTCATTGATATTTAGGTTAAAAGTCAACTCTAGGTGTAACACCCTCCCGGTAACTACTCCGTACATCCTGCTGTTCCGGTGACCAGTGTCGGTCCGGACAGCTAGAATGTCCGAAAAAATATTTAAACTAAAGTGAGGGACCATAATTAACTCAAATATTAATAAGAAAAATTTGGTAAAAATTTTAGAAATAAAATACAACCAAGTTAAACGAGCCGGTGCCCTAGCGATGGGTAACCAGAGGGAAGTTGCGGTTCTCGCAACGAGGAGCCCTAGATCCGGGGGAAAAATTATAAAATAATTTATGGGACTCCAGAGAAGGGTTATTGAGGTTCCCATGGCATTAGAATGCCAAGAAAATACCTAGAAAAAATTTTCAATTGGTACAGACAATTTTGACCCGTTAAGCCAAACGGAGGGCATTTTGGTCCAGTTGAGTAAATAATTAATATGGCATAAAATATGAATAAACATTACTAAAAATTAAAGTGAAAATGAGTAGAGAAGAAGAGAAAAGAAAAATGAGAATAAATGTCAATTTTGACATCATATGATGTCATCTAAGAGTTTCCCACCAATCACATTTAACCAACCATTTACTTAACTAATAAAAGAGACAAACAAAGACTAAAAAAATTAAAAAGCAAACAGCCATTACCCTCCTCCCCAAACCAGCCGAAACCCATGGTTTGCCCTAACCCTCCATTAACACACCATCAAGCTCCATTTCCTCTTCATTTCACCCTAAAACCCTAGAGACCTTTCACTAAAATTTGTCCTTGCATCTTGCAAAACCTTTTGGCAGCCAAGAAGAAGAAAGAAAGTGAAGTTTGGGGCTTGGAAAAATCTGCCTACAAGAGGTTAGTGCATATTTATACATAAACCTCTTTTAATCCATGATAGTGACTTGAAATAGGTGAGATTTTGTAACTTAAATGAATAAAAGTTGAGTGTATGCACCCCATGGATTTCGGCTGCCCTAAAGAAGGAATAGAATTGGGTGTTTTTGATTGACTTGGAATGAACTACAAATCAAGTTTAAAGTATATAAACAAAAGGATATTGATTTAGTTAGTTAACTAGGGTAGTTTGTACAAAACTATGAATTTGAGCTAGGGTTTAGGAGAGAAAATTTGACTTGGCTTATGAAATTGTTAAAGAACACTCTAATGGCCAATTAGTGACCATTTGAGGTAAATTGACCATAAATTGGACTAAAATATAGCATGGCAAAGTGAATGAGTATGCTGCCCAATGAGGGCAGCAGGGTGACTGAGATTTCAATCCACTTGGACTGCCATATCTTTGGCTGTGTTGGTCCAATTGGTGTTTTGCCAATTGGAAATGAAACTAGGCTTATAATGGCACATTTTTGCTAAAGAAACCATGCCCAAAAGACCAAAGCAAGAGGACCAAAAGTTGGCCCCAATCTGGATACCCTGCAACAGCACCTGCAGAAATGATCAAATGAACAGTAATTGTTCATTTGGCCATAACTTACTGTAGATATGGTCAATTGACCTGAAATTTTTACAACAATAATTTGAGACATAGACAAACAACTTTCATGAAGGAACTTACCCCAAATTATGGCCAGAACCCATCCTACAAAGTGATTTCAGTCACTGTTCATGTTACTGTAGATATGGTCAATTCTGCAGATTGACAATCCGGCCAGCTATGGTTTTTGGGCCATATCTGGAGCTACAAAACTCCAAATGGAGTGATTCAAAAAACGAAATTCAACTAGACAAAATAAGGAACAACTTTCATGTTTTCCATTTCTTCAAATTCCCACTGCAACAGTGCTTAATGGAACAGTAAACTTATGCTACAAAAACTGAAATTTTCTGCCCTCTTGGTTTTAAGTTAGAAATGGTAATGGTGACCAATTCTAACAAGTTTTAAACGTGAAATGTGGTATGTTGGGAGTGCCAAAGTCAATGTACATATTGTCTATCCAAAAGTCAATATTTTTGTTGACCAATGAGGTGAATAGTAACACCAAAACTTGAAATTCACAAATTGAAGAATTTCAAAGTTTCAAATGCCCTAGTATACCTAACAAGATTGGTTTGGATAGTTTGGCATGCCAATAGGGTTTAGTTAGCGATCGCACATGGCGGTTGCCATTCTGTGATTTTATGGCTTTTAGCCATTCGACCTTGTATTGAGCTTGGCCTTGTGCACGATGTTATCACGGCTTGTTAGCCGCTTTGTTGCACACCGGGAGATGCATATGTGACCGATGGTGTGACGGCCCGAGGTACTTGATACCCAGTGCCAGTTTACCGGTTATCCAGTCCAGTCATCTAGTGTAGGTTACTTGGGCAACCAAATGAATGAAAGTGGACAAAGATAATGAAATAATGGATACACCAATACCAAACAAAGAAATCATACACATTCTATACATACTTATTTTCTGCTATTTTCTTTTATTATACTATTGCACCACTAAGCATTATTGCTTAGCGCGTTGCTTTTGCCATGCGTAGGTACTGGAGATACAGATCGTGAGCCCGTGAGACCGCAGATCGGGTGAGTCTGTCAAGCGAGTTCGCATGCAGTGTCCGTGTCACCTCAACTTCTGCAGTGCATTGGTAGGACACTAGGTGTCATTTTGATATTTTATAGCTAATTTTTACTTTCTCATATGTATTTGAACTTATGTAATGTATTCTGATGTTCATGTAAATAATGAAAGTTATGGCTATGAATGCAAAATTTGAGCATTTATTTATTGTTTGTATATGAGTATTATGAGAAATGGATGTTTGAGAAATGAAAAAGTTATTGAGAACTGAAATTGAGAAATGTTGTGGATATCTTGATATTGAGATTTTGTTGATGAATTGAAGTTGGGATTGTTTGGAAATTATTTGGAAGTGTTTTTAACAGGTTCCGAAGAACTGTTTTCTCCATTTTTAGCCGGTACTCTGCCGGATTTTCTTTAAAATTTTCGGAACCTCAAATAAATTATGATTTCAACAAATGACTTAAATGAGTTATCTTTCACAAAATATATTCAAAAGCATGATATAAATTAATTAAGGTATATTAGAGTGTGCCAGTACACCGTGTGGCATTACTTACTCGGGTATACTGTACACGGGTAAGGGGTGTCACATTTAGTGGTATCAGAGCACGGTTTAGGCGTTTCTGGGCCTAGATTGAGTCCATACCATGCATTGCATTTGTAAGAGTTGAGGTGACACTAATGCAGATCTGTTTGTCTTTGTTAAATAGGATATGGACCCTTCATCTCAAAGAGCAGTCGAGGAGGAAGTGGAGAGTCATGCTCCACCTGCAGCAGCTGAGACTGGGGGTAGGGGAGAACCTACTCCACCAGCTCAAGCAGAGCCTGCTCAGCCTCCACAGGCCATGTTCCAACAAATGGCTGACTTCTTTAGACAAATGGCCGGAGTAATGCTAGCACCAGCACCACCACCACCAGCTCCACAGCAGAAATCACACCTAGAAAGGCTAAGAAAGTTTGGAGCAGTGGACTTTTTCGGTAAGAGAGAAAATGACTCTGTTGCAGCCGAGAATTGGTTGAACAGAACGGGCAGAGTTCTAAAACAACTCCACTGCACCCCAGAGCAAAACCTAGAGGCTGCCATATCCCTGTTGCAAGATGATGCCTACGAATGGTGGGATACTGTGTCCAGTGAAGTGCAGCCAGAAGCTATAACTTGGGACTTCTTTCTCTCAGAATTCAAGAAGAAATATGTGGGTACTGTATACCTGGAAGAGAGAAGAAGAGAGTTTATTAACCTGAGGCAGAGACAGCTGTCACTGACCGAGTATGAAAAGGAATTTGTCCGATTAAGTCGCTATGGAAGGGAGATAGTCCCTAATGAAGCTGAAAGGTGTAAGAGATTTGAAGAGGGACTAAATGACAACATAAAGATCCAGCTCACTGCCTTGGGAATCACAGAATTTAGCAAGTTAGTGGAAGCTGCAATAAGGGTTGAAAAAGTAAGAATAAGTGAGCAGACCAGAAGGGAGAGACAGCAGAAGAGGGGACCGGGTCAGTCTAGCTCATCTCCTGCACCTGGGAAGAAGTTCAGAGGTCCATCTGCACAGAGTTCGGGTCAGCTACAAGGTCCGGGTCACCTCGGGGGCCAGTGCCACGATTCACCCCTAGGAGAGGTCACCCACACCATTTGTGGCGACTCCAGGGATGGGGTTCAGGGGACCAGCCCCAACATCTTCTGCATGTCCACACTGTCTGAAATGGCACAAGGGGGAATGTTGGAGAGTAACTGGTGCCTGTTTAAGATGTGGGTCGACAGAGCACCAGCTGAGGAACTGCCCACGTAGAACTACTACAGCTGCTCCAACACAAGCGCATGCACTGTTCTGCACTACGCAGAGGTAGAAAATCTGCAAGTCCGAGGTCAGTAGGATCATCACAGAGGCTCGCATCCGAGCCACAGAGAGGCCTCGACAGCGGACCACCCGTAAATTATGCCCTGAGAGCTCAGGAGGAGCAAGATGCCCCGGACGTCATCAGGGGTACGTTCTCCCTCTACAATACACCTGTGCATGCATTGGTGGATCCAGGATCCACCCATTCATATATCTGCATCAACTTACCCGTAGAAAGGGGGATACTAGTAGGGGAGAGTGACCAAGACATTCTGGTCACTAATCCATTGGGCCACAATGTAGTGGTGAACAAAGTATACAAGGGTTGCCCGTTAAGGATTCAGGGGTATGAATTCTTGGTAGACCTGATTGAGTCGCCCTTCCACGAGTTTGACGTGATTTTGGGAATGGACTGGTTGTCACATCATCAGGCAATGGTTGATTGCAAATTGAAGAGAATTTCTCTGAAAACTTCTGAGGGTAATGAGATCACTATTGTGGGTGAAAGGACAGATTTCCTATCCAATGTTATCTCAGCCACAGTTGCAAGAAGAATGATGAGAAAAGGCTGTGAAGCCTACCTAGCACATGTGGTGGATACTAGGCAGGCTAAGCCAAACCTAAGTGATATACCCACAGTAAGAGACTTCCCAGAGGTATTCCCTGAAGAATTGCCTGGTTTGCCACCAGAAAGGGAAGTCGAGTTTGCTATTGAGACACTGCCGGGTACAACACCCATTTCCATTGCTCCTTATAGGATGGCACCCACTGAATTGAGGGAGTTGAAAACTCAGTTGCAAGAGTTGCTTGATAAGGGATTCATACGCCCCAGTGTGTCACCATGGGGAGCTCCAGTGCTGTTTGTGAAAAAGAAGGATGGGACTTTGAGGCTTTGTATTGATTACCGGCAGTTGAATAAAGTGACTGTGAAGAACAAATATCCATTGCCTAGAATTGATGATCTGTTTGATCAGTTGAAGGGAGCAGGAGTATTTTCTAAGATTGATATCAGATCAGGGTATCATCAGTTGAGGGTGAAGGATGTAGATGTGCCCAAAACTGCATTCAGAACCCGATATGGGCATTATGAGTTTCTGGTGATGCCCTTTGGCCTAACGAATGCACCAGCAGCATTCATGGACCTTATGAACCGTATCTTCCATCCATACCTAGATCGGTTCGTAGTGGTCTTTATTGATGATATTTTGGTGTATTCCAAGACCAGTGAAGAGCATGATGAACATTTGAGGATTGTTCTGCAAACCCTGAGAGAAAAGAAGCTGTATGGTAAGTTGTCCAAGTGTGATTTTTGGTTGAATGAGATTGCATTCCTTGGACACATAGTGTCAGCTGATGGGATTAGGGTGGATCCCAAGAAAATAGAAGCAGGGATGGAATGGAAGCCTCCCAGGAATACAACTAAGGTCAGAAGCTTCTTGGGGCTAGCTGGATATTACAGGAGATTTATGAAGGGATTTTCCTTAATAGCTGCTCCAATGACCAAGTTGTTACACAAGAATGTCAGATTTGACTGGAATGACAAGTGTCAGACCAGTTTTGAGAAGTTGAAGGCTATGTTGACAGAGGCACCAGTGTTAACATAGCCAGTGTCAGGAAAAGACTTCGTGGTCTACAGTGATGCCTCTCATAATGGGCTAGGGTGTGTATTGATGCAAGAGGGAAAGGTGGTCGCTTATGCTTCCAGGCAGCTAAGGCCACATGAACAGAATTACCCTACCTATGATCTAGAGCTTGCAGCAATTATCTTCGCACTGAAGATATGGAGGCATTACTTGTATGGTGAAAAGTGCTACATTTACACAGACCACAAAAGCCTGAAATATTTGCCAACTCAGAGGGAGCTCAACCTTAGACAGAGGTGATGGATTGAGTTCCTGAAGGATTATGATTGTGTGATTGACTACCATCCTGGGAAGGCAAATGTAGTTGCTGATGCTTTGAGCAGAAAGTCCATCACAGCTTTGAGATCATTGAATGCCCGTCTATCTTTGATTCGAGATGGAGCTATTTTGGCTGAATTGCAAGCGAGGCCAAACCTGCTACAGCAGATTTTAGATGGGCAAAAAGTAGATGAAAAGTTACTGGCTATTATGATCAAAATCTCAGAGGGAAAAGCAACTGACTATGAGGTGAAAGCAGATGGGTGTTTGTATTACAAAGGAAGGCTGTGTGTACCAGATAATGGGGAATTGAAGGCCAGTATTCTAAAAGAGGCACACACCAGTGTATATGCTATGCACCCAGGAAGTACAAAAATGTATCATGATCTGAAGCTTCAGTATTGGTGGCCTGGTATGAAGAGAGACATAGCTGACTATGTGACTAAATGCTTGACATGTCATCAAGTCAAGGCAGAAACATCAAGTTCCATCAGGTTTGCTACAGCCTATACGCATACCTGAATGGAAATGGGATCGGGTCACCATGAATTTTGTAAGTGGTCTACCTCTCACCCAGAAGAAACATGATGCAGTATGGGTGATAGTGGATAGATTGACAAAGTCAGCACACTTTCTGCCAGTTAGGACTGACTACTCACTGGAGAAGTTAGCAGAATTGTATATCAGTAAGATAGTTAGACTGCATGGAATTCCACTTTCATCATATCTGATCGGGACCCAAGGTTTACATCGAGATTTTGGAAGAAGTTGCATGAATCCTTGGGTACACAACTCCACTTTAGCACAGCATTCCATCCTCAGACGGATGGGCAATCCGAAAGAGTAATCCAGGTAAACAATTGAAACCAATGAAATTGATACAAATATTGAACTGAAATGATAATAATAACATGAAATATATGTCAGGTCCTTGAGGATATGCTGAGGAGTTGTGTCATTGAGTTTGATGGAAGTTGGGATAGATACCTCCCACTGGCAGAATTTGCATACAACAATAGCTACCAAGCCAGTATCCAAATGGCCCCATATGAAGCACTGTATGGGAGAAAATGTAGAACTCCAGGCCGGATCGAATTGGGCGAAGACAAATGGTAGGGCTGACACAGTGAAACAGATCGAGGAGAAAGTGAAACTAATCAAAGCCAATCAAGGTTGCCTCGCATGCATGTAAATCTTATGCCGACCTGAAGAGAAAAGAAATAGAATACACAGTTGGCGACAAAGTGTTCCTCAAGGTGTCACCGTGGAAGAAAGTATTGAGGTTTGGAAGGAAGGGTAAGTTAAGCCCTAGGTTCATTGGCCCATATGAAGTCATTGAACGTGTGGGTCCAGTGGCCTATAGGCTAGCTTTACCTCCAGAGCTGGACAAGATCCACAATGTGTTTCACGTATCCATGCTCAGAAGATACCGCTCAGATCCTTCACATGTCATCTCCAGGGAAGAAATTGAAATACAATCGGATTTGACGTATGAAGAAGAACCTCAACGGATCCTGGCTCGGGAAGTGAAAGAGTTGAGGAACAAGCAGATTCCACTGGTGAAAGTGCTATGGAGGCACCACAACATCGAAGAGGCAACTTGGGAAAGTGAAGAGACGATGAGGCAACAGTTCCCTCAACTGTTTGCATCAGGTAAATTTCGAGGACGAAATTTAAATTAGAGGGGAAGAGTTGTAACACCCTCCCGGTAACTACTCCGTACATCCTCATTGCTCGTGACCGATGTCGGTCCCACAGCTAGAATGTCCGAAAAAATATTTAAACTAAAGTGAGGGACCATAATTAACTCAAATATTAATAAGAAAAATTTGGTAAAAATTTTAGAAATAAAATACAACCAAGTTAAACGAGCCGGTGCCCTAGCGATGGGTAACCAGAGGGAAGTTGCGGTTCTCGCAACGAGGAGCCCTAGACCCGGGGGAAAAATTATAAAATAATTTATGGGACTCCAGAGAAGGGTTATTGAGGTTCCCATGGCATTAGAATGCCAAGAAAATACCTAGAAAAAATTTTCAATCGGTACAGACAATTTTGACCCGTTAAGCCAAACGGAGGGCATTTTGGTCATTTCGCCTTCGGAGGTGATTTTTGGCCGACTTGTCCAGTTGAGTAAATAATTAATATGGCATAAAATATGAATAAACATTACTAAAAATTAAAGTGAAAATGAGTAGAGAAGAAGAGAAAAGAAAAATGAGAATAAATGTCAATTTTGACATCATATGATGTCATCTAAGAGTTTCCCACCAATCACATTTAACCAACCATTTACTTAACTAATAAAAGAGACAAACAAAGACTAAAAAAATTAAAAAGCAAACAGCCATCACCCTCCTCCCCAAACCAGCCGAAACCCATGGTTTGCCCTAACCCTCCATTAACACACCATCAAGCTCCATTTCCTCTTCATTTCACCCTAAAACCCTAGAGACCTTTCACTAAAATTTGTCCTTGCATCTTGCAAAACCTTTTGGCAGCCAAGAAGAAGAAAGAAAGTGAAGTTTGGGGCTTGGAAAAATCTGCCTACAAGAGGTTAGTGCATATTTATACATAAACCTCTTTTAATCCATGATAGTGACTTGAAATAGGTGAGATTTTGTAACTTAAATGAATAAAAGTTGAGTGTATGCACCCCATGGATTTTGTCACACCTTACCCCTCCGTAAGGCATAACATGATCCCGTAGAATACTTAATGAACTGCCGAACTTCACCTACCAATAACTCATTAAGTACCCTACAAGGGATTTTAAAACAATTTTCTTACATTTTGGAAGTGGTGAGCATTTTGGTAGGAATTAAAAACCATTTATTCAAAGCTTAAGGACTAGTAAAAATTTTTGTGCATTTAAATTTTGCCGTAAATTTTATAAAAATTTTGACAGAGTTCCCTCTGTATTTTGAGAAACCAGTTCTTCAAATACCTATAAAAAGCACTTCCAAACATATTTCACAACTCCCAACCACCAATAATTCTCAAATCAACTCAATCAAGGCACTTCAAATAATTTCACAATACAAATCAAGATTTCTCATCTCAAAGTATTTAATATCTTCATTTACAAAACATAAAGTAGAAAATTCATGTTTACAACTATTAAATTTCTGAAACAAACAAACCAAAATAATATTATTACAATTTATTTACAACTGATCAATTTACATTGATACTTATGACATTACAGTATTTACATCAAAATAAACATAAGGGTATAAAACAATACCCGTACAAAAGCTTGATGTGATCTTCAACTCGATGTGATTCACTCACTGCTTTTTCTTTTCTTATCTTATGACGATAAATTAAACTATCGAGTATAAACATAAACATACTCGTGGTGCACAATAAAACTTTAAAATGCGATACATAAATCATTTATTGATGAAACATAATTTGAATACTTCACAATCACATTTAACAAATATCAAAGCTCATAACAACTCATTTTGTCAAATAATATATTAAACAACAGTTTAGTCAAACCATTGCGTAAACACAGTGTTGCCAAAGTCGTACACAACTTAAGCCATGACACAAAATTTCCGATCAATGCCGTGTTGTACACCACGACAAAGCAATCTCAACCCCATTAATCGAAACCAATGAGGGAGGTGGCTAGCTAGCTAATGAGTACTCATCCGATCTACAACCTCAATCGGCAAGCAGAGAGGAGGAAAATAAACGATCTCAACCCCATAAATGGAGGAGGAAATGTGATACTGTCATGCTAAGTGTGAACATAAAATCCATTTCAAACATTTCATTCAAATATTGCATACAAAAATCAAATCAATTTCCAAAGTTACAATTTGATCACAAGGTGGCAACACAAAAGTTCATATGTTCATAATGCATGCTAAATCAATTTTTCAAGAGTAAAATGCTTAAATAGGGTTTATTGTGCACAAACCTCAAGCGAGTTGTCCCTTAGCCTAGACTCGTTTCCTCGGGTTCCTTTCCAATATTCTTTTCAACTGAAACACAAAATTTTATAATGTTTCAGTACTAGAACTTAACATAAATCCCAAAATAAATTTTAACTTCGCATTTACTTAGCTCTAACGTGTTAAATTCGACGTTCTCGAAATTTTGTGTTTCGGGTTACTATTCACTACACTATTCAAGTCAAATAATTGACTTTCTAAGGATTAATAGGTATGGGAACTTCAACTTCACCCACATACCATATTTTGTTCATTAAACTTGTTGGTTTTGGTCACTTTTTCAAAGCATAGGTCATTTTTGGCAAAATTGCCAATTTTCGGTTTTGTGATCCGAAGTTGCACTATTCCATTGGTCGATCTACTGTTGGAATTTGACAAAACTTCCTTCATAGAAAATGTTCCTTATTGTCTTAAGGGTATTCTCATTTTTGGATCACCCCAATCGGAGTTTTGTAGCTCAAGTTATGGCCAAAATAAGTTTCTATTGTTCACTTTGCAATTTAGGTCTGGCAGATTTTTGGTCCAACTTTGGTCAGTAATTTGATCAAGTTAAGTTCATAATTTGGTCTAACTTTCTTCAGATGAAATGTTCTACTACGTCTTAGGTTTCCATCGGTTCAAGAATAGCCTAAATCCGAGTTTCCTAGAAAGAGTTATAGCCATCCAAATATTGCTGCTCAATAAAAATTCTGCAGAGTTTCAGTACAGTAATTTTAACTTTGCTCAATGATTTGAATGAGTTAATGGCCTAATTTGGGTTGGTGTTCTTCATGAAAGTTTTAGGTCTATATCATATCTAATTGCTGGTAAAATTTCAGATCAATTTGACCTACCTAGCTCGAGTTATGACCAAATGAACAGTTACTATTCATTTGGTCAGTTTAATCAGTGACCGCTATCAACTCACTTTGGTCAATTGTTTCACCAAGTTTTAGTCAGTTTTTGGTCATGGTTCCTTAATGAAAGTTGTGCTCTTTTATGTCTATTTTCATCTCCAATTGGTGGCATATCCATTAGGCTTGTAAAATTTGAGTTTTGGTCCTTCAAAGTAGGTTTGGTCATCTTGCTGCCACATGACCATTGACCTACGAATTTAGCTAAATTTTCCACCATTCCCACACAACTTATTTGGTCATAATTGACCATTAATTCATGTCACAATAGGTTAAACATGCCATTTATGCATTTCTTCTAAATTTTGCCTCAAAACCCTAACATTCAAACCCTAGCTCTTCCATCTCATGCATTAAATCACAACTAGTGCACTTAACCTTAACCATTCACTAATCAAAGCTTTTAAACTTATTCTAATGCATCAAATTCATGTAAATCATACTCCTCTCAAGCTGCCCAAATTTCAGTTTATCCTTCACAATTTTTTTTTTATTTCATTTCTTTAGTTTCTAGTTAATTAGACTAATAACACAACTAATTCAACAAAAAAAATCAAATTTAATCTACTAACCTTAGTGCAGAATTTCTTTCCTTCAAACTTCTTCCTTTCTTTTTTTTTTTTGTTGTCAAGTCCTCTATCAAGGCTTGAAATCAAGGTTTAATATTGGAGGTTTAACTTTCTATGGTGGAGTTAGGGATTTAACCCTCCATTAACACACCATCAAGCTCCATTTCCTCTTCATTTCACCCTAAAACCCTAGAGACCTTTCACTAAAATTTGTCCTTGCATCTTGCAAAACCTTTTGGCAGCCAGAAGAAGAAATAAAGTGAAGTTTGGGGCTTGGAAAAATCTGCCTACAAGAGGTTAGTGCATATTTATACATAAACCTCTTTTAATCCATGATAGTGACTTGAAATAGGTGAGATTTTGTAACTTAAATGAATAAAAGTTGAGTGTATGCACCCCATGGATTTTGTCACACCCCCTCCGTAAGGCATAACATGATCCCGTAGAATACTTAATGAACTGCCGAACTTCACCTACCAATAACTCATTAAGTACCCTACAAGGGATTTTAAAACAATTTTCTTACATTTTGGAAGTGGTGAGCATTTTGGTAGGAATTAAAAACCATTTATTCAAAGCTTAAGGACTAGTAAAAATTTTTGTGCATTAAATTTTTTGTCAATTTTTTAAAAAAATTTTGTGAGTTCCTCTGTATTTTGAGAAACAGAAACCATTCTTCAAATACCTATAAAAGCACTTCCAAACATATTTCACAACTCCAACCACCAATAATTCTCAAATCAACTCAATCAAGGCACTCAAATAATTTCACAATACAAATCAAGATTTCTCATCTCAAAGTATTTAATATCTTCATTTACAAAACATAAAGTAGAAAATTCATGTTTACAACTATTAAATTCTAAAACAAACCCAAAATAATATTATTACAATTTATTTACAATTGCTCAATTTACATTGATACTTATGACATTCTGATATTTACATCAAAATAAACATAAGGGTATAAAATAATACCCAATACGTATAAAGCTTGATGTGATCTTCAACTCGATGTGATTCACTCTGCTTTTTTTTCCTTCTCTTATCTCTTGATAAAATAATTAACTATCTATAGTATAATACAATAATACTTGCAATAAAAAAAAACTTTAAAAAATAATACATAAATCATTTATTGATGAAACATAATTTGAATACTTCACAATCACATTTCACAAATATCAAAGCTCATAACAACTCATTTTGTCAAATAATATATTAAACAATTAAACAACGGTTTAGTCAAACAATTGCGTAAACACGGTGTTGCCAAGTCGTAGTCGTACACAACTTAAGCCATGACACAAAATTTCCGATCAATGACGTGTTGTACACCACGACAAAGCAATCTCAACCCCATTAATCTAAACCAATGAGGGAGGTGGCTAGCTAGCTAATGAGTA
This sequence comes from Hevea brasiliensis, assembly GCF_030052815.1. Classification (NCBI taxonomy): domain Eukaryota; kingdom Viridiplantae; phylum Streptophyta; class Magnoliopsida; order Malpighiales; family Euphorbiaceae; genus Hevea; species Hevea brasiliensis. Next base: position 40,211,794 of record NC_079498.1, read on the forward strand.
CTCATCCGATCTACAACCTCAAGCGGCAGAATCGGCAGCCGCAGGGCAAAAAAGGAAAATAAACGATCTCAACCCCATAAATGGAGGAGGAAATGTGATCTTGTCATGCTAAGTGTGAACATAAAATCATTTTTTCAAACATTCATTAAAATATTGAATACAAAAATCAAATCAATTTCCAATGTTACAATTTGATCACAAGGTGGCAACACAAAAGTTCATATGTTCATAATGCATGCTAAATCAATTTTTCAAGAGTAAAATGCTTAAATAGGGTTTATTGTGCACAAACCCTCAGCTTTGTTGTCCCTTAGCCTAGACCGTTTCTCTGGTTCTCCTTTCCAATTCTTTTTTTCAACACAAAAAAAATTAATTTTTTTTTATACTTAGAATGCTTAACATAAATCCCAAAATAAATTTTAACTTCGCATTTACTTAGCTCTAACGTGTTAAATTCGGCGTTCTCAAAATTTGTGTTTTGGGTTACTATTCACTACACTATTCAAGTCAAATAATTGACTTTCTAAGGATTAATAGGTATGGGAACTTCAACTTCACCCACATACCATATTTTGTTCATTAAACTTGTTGGTTTTGGTCACTTTTTCAAAGCATAGGTCATTTTTGGCAAAATTGCCAATTTTCGGTTTTGTGATCCGAAGTTGCACTATTCCATTGGTCGATCTACGGTTGGAATTTGACAAAACTTCCGTCATAGAAAATGTTCCTAATAGTCTTAAGGGTATTCTCATTTTTGGATCACCCCAATCGAGTCACCCCAATCGGAGTTTGTAAGCTCAGTTATGGCCAAAATAAGTTTCTTATTTTCGCGTGCTTCATTCATCTTGCAATTTAGGTTTTTGTTTTTTTTTGTCACTTTTTTTGATAATTTGATCAAGTTAAGTTCATAATTTGGTCTAACTTTCTTCAGATGAAATGTTATACTACGTCTTATGTTTCCATCGGTTCAAGAATAGCCTAAATCCGAGTTTCCTAGAAAGAGTTATAGCCATCCAACTATTGCTGCTCAATAAAAATTCTGCAGAGTTTCAGTACAGTAATTTTAACTTTGATCAATGATTTGAATGAGTTAATGGCCTAATTTGGGTTGGTGTTCTTCATGAAAGTTTTAGGTCTATATCATATCTAATTGCTGGTAAAATTTCAGATCAATTTGACCTACCTAGCTCGAGTTATGACCAAATGAACAGTTACTATTCATTTGGTCAGTTTGAGCAGGAGACTGCTATCAACTCACTTTGGTCAATTGTTTCACCAAGTTTTAGTCAGTTTTTGGTCATGGTTCCTTAATGAAAGTTGTGCTCTTTTATGTCTATTTTCATCTCCAATTGGTGGCATATCCATTAGGCCATTGTAAAATTTGAGTTTTGGTCCTTCAAAGTAGGTTTGGTCATCTTGCCAATGACCATTGACCATTGACTGAATTTAGCTAAATTTTCCACCATTCCCACACAACTTATTTGGTCATAATTGACCATTAATTCATGTCACAATAGGTTAAACATGCCATTTATGCATTTCTTCTAAATTTTGCCTCAAAACCCTAACATTCAAACCCTAGCTCTTCCATCTCATGCATTAAATCACAACTAGTGCACTTAACCTTAACCATTCACTAATCAAAGCTTTTAAACTTATTCTAATGCATCAAATTCATGTAAATCATACTCTCAAGCTGCCAAGCTGCCAAATTTCAGTTTATCCTTCACAATTTTTTTATTTCATTTCTTTAGTTTCTAGTTAATTAGACTAATAACACAACTAATTCAAAAAAAATCAAATTTAATCTACTAACCTTAGTGCGCATTTCTTTCCTTCAAACTTCTTCCTTTCTTTTTTTTTTTTGTTGTCAAGTCCTCTATCAAGGATTGTAATCAAGGTTTAATATTGGAGGTTTAACTTTCTATGGTGGAGTTAGGGATTTGATTAAGCTCAAAATGAGCTTTAATGAAGGTTTTGGGTGAGGGAGAAGAGGGAGAATGAAAGTGAGCTACGGAAGAAGAGCTTTCTAAACTTTTTTTTCTTTTATTTTCTTTTATAAATTTTAGTTATGGAAGACCACAAAAAATCCCAAATCCCATTAATTCAATTTATTATTTATTAGTTATGACATCATGCAAGATGTCATAACTTATGACTTTTCAAACTCTCTTTCCTTTTTTTTTTTTTTTTTAATTTTTCTATTAGTTCTTTAATTTAATTCTCGATTCGAAATTTTCTTTTCTCCGATTTTATTTGGCGCTAGTCGAGTCGCTCTAAATCATTGACCAAATCGCCTCTCAGATTCATCTGGTTTGCAAATAATTCCATATTTCTTCCGCTCTCGACCTAATTATTTGACTGCTTAACAGTTCTTTTTCATGATTTTCTCTTTTCCACTTTGTGTTCATAAGGGTCCTAAGGACCATGGCGTCACTTTACGGTTGAAATTTGAGTTTAAAATGACTTCGTGATCGTTCAGGAGGTCACTCATCGCTGTGACTCTCGGCACGTTTAACCTCTTATGTTCTGTTTTTCTTATTTATAGTTAACTAATTAAACATTACTAATTATTTGTGTTTATAGCTTCTCAAATTGTCTTAAGTGTGGCCCTAATCCCATTAATTGTCCGCAGACACGGTCCAGACGATGAAATCTACCAGGCTATGCAACGGGGGTGTTACAGATTTCGGCTGCCCTAAAGAAGGAATAGAATTGGGTGTTTTTGATTGACTTGGAATGAACTACAAATCAAGTTTAAAGTATATAAACAAAAGGATATTGATTTAGTTAGTTAACTAGGGTAGTTTGTACAAAACTATGAATTTGAGCTAGGGTTTAGGAGAGAAAATTTGACTTGGCTTATGAAATTGTTAAAGAACACTATAATGGTCAATTAGTGACCATTTGAGGTAAATTGACCATAAATTGGACTGAAATATAGCATGGCAAAGTGAATGAGTATGCTGCCCAATGAGGGCAGCAGGGTGACTGAGATTTCAGTCCATTTGGACTGCCATATCTTTGGCTGTGTTGGTCCAATTGGTGTTTTGCCAATTGGAAATGAAACTAAGCTTATAATGGCACATTTTTGCTAAAGAAACCATGCCCAAAAGACCAAAGCAAGAGGACCAAAAGTTGGCCCCAATCCGGATACCCTGCAACAGCACCTACAGAAATGATCAAATGAACAGTAATTGTTCATTTGGCCATAACTTACTATAGATATGGTCAATTGACCTGAAATTTTTACAACAATAATTTAAGACATAGACAAACAACTTTCATGAAGGAACTTACCCCAAATTATGGCCAGAACCCATCCAACAAAGTGATTTCAGTCACTATTCATGTTACTGTATATATGGTCAATTCTGCAGATTTGCAATCCGGCCAGCTGTGGTTTTTGGGCCATATCTGGAGCTACAAAACTCCAAATGGAGTGATTCAAAAAAAGAAATTCAACTAGACAAAATAAGGAACAACTTTCATGTTTGCCATTTCTTCAAATTCCCACTGTAACAGTGCTTAATGGAACAGTAAACTTATGCTACAAAAACTGAAATTTTCTGCCCTCTTGGTTTTAAGTTAGAAATGGTAATGGTGACCAATTCTAACAAGTTTTAAACGTGAAATGTGGTATGTTGGGAGTGCCAAAGTCAATGTACATATTGTCTATCCAAAAGTTAACATTTTTGTTGACCAATGAGGTGAATAGTAACACCAAAACTTGAAATTCACAAATTGAAGAATTTAAAAGTTTCAAATGCCCTAGTATACCTAACAAGATTGGTTTGGATAGTTTGGCATGCCAATAGGGTTCAGTTAGCAGTACTGCACATGGCAGTTTGCCATTCTGTGATTTTATGGCTTTTAGCCATTCTGACCTTGTATTGAGCTTTGGCCTTGTGCCTAATGTTATCACAGCTTGTTAGCTGTTCTGTTGCACACCGGGAGATGCATATGTGACCGATGGTGTGACATATATGAGTATTATGAGAAATGGATTTTTGAGAAATGAAAAAGTTATTGAGAACTGAAATTGAGAAATGTTGTGGATATCTTGATATTGAGATTTTGTTGATGAATTGAAGTTGGGATTGTTTGGAAATTATTTGGAAGTGTTTTTAACAGGTTCCGAAGAACTGTTTTCTCCATTTTTAGCCGGTACTCTGCCGGATTTTCTTTAAAATTTTCGAAACCTCAAATAAATTATGATTTCAACAAATGACTTAAATGAGTTATCTTTCACAAAATATATTCAAAAGCATGATATAAATTAATTAAGGTATATTAGAGTGTGCCGGTACACCGTGTGGCATTACTTACTCGGGTATACTGTACACGGGTAAGGGGTGTCACACTAAGTGTCAATTGACCAAAATGCCCCTCCTCGGGTTGTATTCCCGATTTTTCGGTAACACCGAGTTTTGTCGGTTTCTCGATTTTTTGTTTTCTTTGTATTAATTAATTAAATTTTTTTCGACATTTTCTAAGTCAATTATACCACAATAGATGTTTGTTTAAGTCTCAAAAATGTTTCCCAGGGTTTCTAGCGGTCCAGGGCTAGTCAATGGTTCTCGCCGCAACTTCCTGGTGCGGTCACCCATCGCTAGGGTTTTTGGCTCGTTTAACTTAATCACATTTCATTGCTCTTATTTTTCTTTTGTTTTTCTTGTATTTCTTCTATTGTATTTCATTATCTTATTTCTCTTCACTAACATTTAAGTATAATTCCAGGCATTCTAACTGTCCGGACAGGCACCGGTTACCAGAACACTAGAACGCACTACTTGATGTAGGGGTGTTACAATTCTTCCCCCCTTAAAATAAATTTCAACTTGAAATTTTACCTGGCATCAGTCTCTAAACAGCTGTGGGTGCTGTCTCCTCATGTCCTCTTCACGTTCCCAAGTAGCTTATTGGCTTGAATGATGGTTCCACAGCACTTTAACTAGGGGTATCTGCTTGTTCCTTAGCTGCTTCACCTCATATGCCAGAATCTCTATGGGTTCTTCCTCATATGAGAGGTCTTGATTTACCTTAATCTCTTCAACAGGTAGAACATGAGATGAGTCTAATCGATACCTCCTCAACATAGACACATAGAAGACGTTATGTATCTACTCTAACTCTGGAGGTAGTGCCAATCGGTATGCTAGAGGACCCACTCTTTCCAGAACCTCATATGGTCCAATGAAACGAGGACTTAGTTTCCCCTTTCTGTCAAATCTCATAATCCTCTTCCAAGGAGAAACTTTGAGGAATACCTTATCACCCACTGCATATTCAATATGTCTTCTCTTCATATCAATATAGGATTTCTGACGGTTTAATGCAGCCTTGAGTTGATCTTTGATCAATCTGATCTTTTCCTCTATTTGCTGAATAATTTCTGGGCCAATCATCTTTCTTTCACCTACTTTATCCCAACATAGGGGAGTTCTACACTTTCTGCCATACAAAGCTTCATATGGAGGCATCCCAATGCTTGATTGGTAGCTGTTGTTATAAGCAAACTCAATCAGAGGCAAGTGTGTATCCCAACTACCTTCAAATTTGATTACACAAGCCTGTAGCATATCCTCCAGTATCTTAATTACCCTCTTAGATTGGCTATCTGTCTGTGGGTGGAATGCCGTGCTGAAGTTCAATCTAGTTCCTAAGGCTCTCTGAAGACTACCCCAGAATCTAGAAGTGAACGTAGGATCTTTGTCAGATACAATCGATACTGGCACTCCATGCAGTCTTATAATCTCATCTATATACAATCTGGCCAATCTTTCCAGGCTATAGTCCATCCGGACTGGCAGAAAATGAGTAGACTTGGTCAGTCTGTCAATTATAACCCATACTGCATCATGGCTCTTTTGTGTCCTTGGAAGTCCCATCACAAAATCCATAGTTATCCGCTCCCATTTCCACTCTGGTACTGGCAATGGATGTAACAAACTAGCTGGTACTTGATGTTCTGCCTTCACTTGCTGACAAGTTAGGCATTTGGAGACAAAATTAGCTACATTCCTTTTTATACCCATCCACCAGTAATGCTATTTTAATCCTCTGTACATTTTAGTTCCACCAGGGTGCATAGCAAAAGAAGACTCATGTGCTTCCTTCGTAATGATATGTCTCAATTTCACATCATTAGGAACACACATTCTGCCCTGATGTAGTAGTAAACCATCATCTCTCACAGAAAATTCAGGTTTCTTGCCCTGTCAGACTTCTTCCGGTAGCTTCTGATATTTCTCATCATTCTGAGCAGTCATTTTAATCTGATATATCAACACTGGCTGTACATGCCATGCAACTACTGTATGTTACTCATCATCAATCTCCAAACTGACATGCTGTGCTTTAAACTCAAGTACTATGGACAAAGGAGAAACTCTGAAACTTGCCATAGTCTTGCGTCTTAAGGCGTCAGCCATCACATTTGCTTTCCCTGATTGTTAGTTTATTAAGCAATCATAGTCTTTAATCAGTTCTAACTATCTCCTCTGTCTCAAGTTCAATTCTTTCTGAGTGCCCAAATACTTCAAGCTCTTGTGATCTGTGTAGATATAACACTTCTCCCCATATAAGTAATGTCTCTAGATCTTCAGAGCAAAAACAATAGCTGCTACCTCTAAGTCATGTGTCAGATAGTTTCTCTCATGCGGTTTTAGCTGACGTGATGCATATGTAATGACATTTCGATCTTGCATCAGTACACAGCCTAACCCATTGTGAGAAGCATCACTATAAACTGTGTATTCTTTACTCGGTGTAGGTAAAGTAAGGACTGGAGCTTCAGTCAAACACCTTTTCAACTTATTAAAACTCTGCTGGCATTTATCCGTCCACTGAAATTTCACATCTTTCTAAAGCATCTTGGTCAGTGAAGAAGCCAACATAGAGAACCCTTTCACAAATCGGCGGTAGTATCTAGCTAAACCTAGAAAACTGAGAATTTCTATGATATTCTTGGGTGGCTTCCAATTAAGGATAGCTTCTACCTTGCTGGAATCTACCTTGATCCCTTTAGCTGACACAATATGTCCCAAGAATGAGATTTCCTTCAGCCAAAATTTACATTTCGACAATTTGGCATATAACTGTTTCTCTCTCAAAGTCTGTAGCACAATCCGCAGATGTATGTCATGTTCCTCTGCATTCCTCGAATATATCAAAATGTCATTAATAAACACCACCACAATCTGGTCGAGATATGATCTGAAGATAGTGTTCATCAGATCCATAAAAGCAGCTGGAGCATTAGTTAACCCAAATGGCATTACCAGAAACTCATAGTGGCCATATCGAGTTTTGAAAGCAGTTTTTGGAATACTCTGCTCTTGCACTTTCAACTGATAATAACCAGATCACAAGTTAATTTTGGAGAACACAGCTACACCCTTCAACTGAACAAACAAGTCATCAATGCGAGGCAATGGATATTTGTTCTTTATTGTAACCTTATTCAACTGCCGGTCGTCAATACATAAGCGGAGAGTGCCATCTTTCTTCTTAACAAATAATACTGGCGCTCCCCAAGGTGACAGACTAGGGCGGATGAAGCCCTTTTCAAGTAGTTTTTGCAACTGTACCTTCAACTCCTTCAATTATGCTGGTGCCATTCTATATGGTGTTATGGATATTGGATCCACACCAGGTATAACATCAATCTCAAACTGCACTTCTCTTTTTGGAGGTAATCCTGGCAACTCATCAGGAAACACATCTGGAAAGTCGCATACTATAGGGATGTCCCTCAATGCTGGGCTCCCCAATTGGGCGTCTACCACATGTGCCAAGTATGTTTCACACCCCTTTCTAATCATTTTTCTGGCTAGTGCAGCCGAAATGATGTTTGATGGCAATAACTGCCTCTCCCCGTGTATTACCACATCACTGTACTAAGGGAGACTAAAAGTGACTGTCTTCAGTCTACAATCAATCATGGTGTGATGCCTGGCTAACCAATCCATGCCCAAGATGATATCATAATCTTTGAAGGGCATTTCAATCAGATCAGACAGAAAAGTATGTCCTTCGATCACCAAATGAGAATCCCTATACAATATATTGACCTTGACCTCTTATCCTAGTGGACTTGTTACTAGCACCTCAAAGTCTATTTTCGTACACTGAACAGTAATGCAATCAATGATGCTAGCACTCACATAGGAGTGGGTAGAACCAGGATCAAATAATACAAACACATCTTGATTAAAAGTTAAGAAGGTACTAGCCACAATATCAAATGTCTCAGCCTCTTCTCTCTGTTTCATTGTGTAGACTTTGGCTGAAGCACTGCCTTACTCTGACTGATTCACTGTGCCTTGGCTGCCTCATGGACTACCTTTACCCCTGCCTCTACCTCTGCTAGCTAGTTGTGAACCTCTAGTGGCAGGATTTTGAACTGACCCTTCTACAGTAGTAGGAGATGGCCCAACTCTACGGGTACTGGTGCAGTCTTTGGCAAAGTGTCCCATGCCCCTGCAGTTATAACAGGCTCCTATGGTCTTATAGCATACCCCACCATGATTTCTACCACAAGTTTCACATGGACAGGGAGGGTAGGAACTTCTGGTAGTCTACTGACCAGATAGAGGAGGTCTCTGTCCCGAAAATCTTCCCCTGCTAGACTTTTTACCACCCCTATTTTGTCCCCCGAAGTTCTTTCTCTTTCCAATAGGACCACTAAAACTCTGTTCTACTGACTTCCCCTCTTTCTCTTTTTCTGTCTTCTCTGTTTTCTTTTTCTCTAGGGCTGCTTCTGACTCAATTCTTTTTAATTTAAGTGCTTGAGAAATGAGCTCAGAGAAGTTATTATGGTTGAATCCGACCACTTGTATTCTGAGACTAGGCTTCAAGCTGGTTTTGAACCTCTTACATCTTTCTCTGCTGGTAGAAAGGAGACTTCCTGCATAGTGGCTCAGGCGGGAAAACTCCCTTTCATATCCTGCCACTAATCTACTTTCTTGTTTCACACTTAAGAACTCCAGTAGCTTCTGGTCCACATAGGCATTTGGGACATATTTTTGTCTAAACTCTCGCAGAAAATTATCCCAGGTTAGCACTGAAGGTTCCACCAAACTATGGGGAATGATTTTCCACCATTCATATGCATCCCCCTGAAGTAGTGACACTGAATACTCAAATCTTAGCTCGTCTGTGCAGTGCAGTTTCTTGAATACTCTATCCATTCTCTCCAATCATTGTTCTGCCTCTAGTGGATCTACTATCCCTGTAACACCCTCCCTGTAGCAATTCCATACATTCTACTGTTTCGGCGACCAGTGTCAGTCCAGACAGCTAGAAGTCCAAAAAAATATTTAAACTAAAGTGAGGAACCATAATTAACTCAAATATTAATAAGAAAAATTTAGGAAAAATTTTAGGAATAAAATACAACCAAGTTAAATGAGCCGGTGCCCTAACGATGGGTAACCCCAGTGAGAAATTACGGTCCTAGCAACTAGGAGCCCTAAACCAGAGAGAAAATTTACAAAATAATTTTTGGGACTCCAGAGAAGAGTCATTGAGGATTCTATGGCATTAAAATTCCAAGAAAAGACTTAGAAAATTTTTTCAATCGGTACACACAATTTTAGCTCGTTAAGCCAAATGGAGGGCATTTTGGTCATTTCTTCTTCAGAGATGATTTTTGACCAACTTGTCCATTTATGTAAGTGAATTATGTGACATAAACTATGAACAAATATTGATGAAAAATTATTTAAAAATGAAAAGCAAGAGAAAGGAAAGAAAATGAAATAAATTGGAATTATGACATCATTATGATGTCATTAAAATCCTCCCACCCAATCAAATGTTGACACATGGCATTAATTTAGTTAAAAAGACTTAATGGGCAGAAAAAGAAAAGAAAAAACCCAGATGCTTCTTCTTCCTTCCCTTGGCCGAAATCTCTCCCTCACTCCAAACCTCCATGGATGCATAAGAAAGCTTGAAATAACCCACTAAATTACCTTGAAACTCAACTTTGTCTTCACAAAAAATTATTCATACATCTTGGGCAAGCTAAAGACAGCAAAAGGAAATAGAGAGGAGGAGCTTTGATAACTTGGAATTTACTTCATTAAAGGTTAGTGACCAAACTCACTCTTCCTCTTTTGATTCATGTTAAAGGAGTGGAGTGGAAAGTAAATTTGTATGAAAATTAAAAATATACCATGTGTAAGCTTTTCTTAAAATTTTGGCAGCTTTGGGATAGGTAGGGTTTGAAGATTTTCTTGAATTAAAATGGTACTCTAGTTGCTCTTAATACTAATCTATTGATTAGGAAGGTGAAGTGCATGTAAATGCAAAAATCTAGAATGGTGGAGCTAGGGTTTGGACCCAAAAATTGAGATTTGATCATGCAATGGTGAAAGTAAGTTTTAATGGTCAATTAGTGACCATTTGGTTATGTGGGAATGAGAAATGAAGTGGTTTGTGTAGTGGGAATTGAAGTTAGTGTTGCTGCCCTTGGTGACCTACAAGACTAAGCTTGAGTCCAGCAGGTTTGGGCAGCAATAACTGGAGTTGTAGAGGTTCAATTAGTGCAAGGCCAATTGGACATAAAACTAGATACATAATGGCACAACTTTGGTGAAGAAACTATGCCCAGAAAATCAAACCAAGTTAACCTAAAGATTGCCTTAATCTGGGTGACCTGCATTCTGCTTGGGCAAAATGACCAAATGAACAATGTTTATTCATTTGGTCATAACTCAGTGTAGAAAAGTCAAATTGACCTGAAATTTTACTAGCAAATAGCTGAGACATAGACCTACAACTTCATAAAGAAACCTAACCCAAATTTTGACCATAACATGTTCAAAAGGTGACCTGCAATCACTGCACAAAACACTATAGATTTGGTCAGTCCAAAAAATTTGGGAAGTTGGCTATCCGGCCAGTTATGGTATTTAGGCCATAACTTGAGCTACAAAACTCCAAATGGAGTGATTCAAAAAAAGAAACGTAACTAGACACAATAAGGAATTTCATGTTGACAATTTTGCCAAATTCTCACTACAAAAATAACTACTGGAACAGTAAATACAAGGCTTGAAATTTGAAACTTTTGACTAAGCTTAGAAATGGTATTGGCAACCAATACCAACAATTTTAGAATGCAAAATGTGGTATGTTGAGAGTATTAAAACCAATATACTTATTGTCTATGCAAAAGTCAACATTTTTGTTGACTAATGAAATAAATAGTAACGCCTAAACTTAAATTTCAAGAATTGTACAATTTAAGAGTGTAACATGCCCTAGTACACCTAACAAGATTGGTTTGGATAGGTTGGCATGCCAATAGGGTTCTGTTAGCAGTACTGCATATGGCTTCATGCCATTCTATGTTTTATGGCCTTACGTGCCATTCTGTGTTATAATAGCCTTTGGTTATGTTGATTGAGTTGTTATACTTGGGTTTAATCCCTAAAATTTATTACAGCTTATTAGCTGTTCTGTTGCACATCGGGAGACACAATATGACTGATGGTGTGATGGTTTGAGGTACTTGGTACCCAGTGCCAGTTTAACCATTTATCCAGTCCAGTCAATTAGTATTGGTTACTTGGGCAATGAAAATAAATCTTATCAAAATTTAATCGAATAATACTGCAATAAATGCCAGAAATTAAGTCTACCTAAAATGTAAATATACATTCTGTATATTTGTATTTTTTTTAGTTATTTTATTTTATATTGTCACCCACTAAGCAAAATTGCTTAGCGCGTCACTTTTGCCACACGCAGGTACTAGAGACATAGCTGGGGAGTCCAGCAGACCTCAGACAGGGTGAACTTTTAGATCTGCACATAGAGTCCAGAGTCACCTCACATTTGTAGTGCTTTGTTAGGACATTAGGTTACTTTTGGTATTTTGTATTTTGTAAACTTTTGTAATTTATATTATAAACTCATGTAATTATGCTTTTGATATAATTATCTATGAACCATGTTCAGTAATAAATTTGAGCATTTCTTATTGAATTGAGTATGATAAGAAACGAATTGAATTTTGAGATATTGAAGTCATTTGAAAAATTATTGAAAATATGTTAGTGATCGACTGAGATTGAAATTATAATTATTTTGGAAGTGTTTTTAACAGATTCAGAAGAACTGTTTTCCCAATTTACAGTCGACACTCTGTCGGATTTTCTATAAAATTTACGAAAAATTCAAATTATTAAAAAAAATAAATAAATGAATTAAAAAGGGTAAATTGTAATGGAAATATGAATTGGTACTCCGGCACACTGTGTGGCATATCTTGCTCGGCTACACTGTAGACAGGTAAGGGGTGTCACATTTAGTGGTATCAGAGCATCGGTTTAGGCGTTTCTGGGCCTAGATAGAGTGCATACCATTGCATTGCGTTTGTAAGTGTTGAGGTGACACTTGTAACATCCTCATTTTCGTAGTCCGTACATTCTATTGTTCCGACGGCTAATGTCTGCCCCGGAAAGTCGGAATGTCTGGAACTATACTTTGGTGATAATGAACAGACATATAATGATGAAATAAATAAGAAGAAAATGCAAGAAAAATCAAAGACAAATGAAAGAGAGAAAATGAAGCTAAGTTAAACGAGCCGACACTGCAGCGATGGGTGACCGCACTAGGAAGGCCGTTGCCGACCCCAGGACCGTGGAGAACCCTCAGAATTTAATTCTAAGACGTAAGTAAAGGTCTATTGAAATATAATTGACACTAGAATTATTAAAGAAAAATTAATAAATTAGTAAAAGGAAAAATGAAAAATCGAGAAACAGACAAAAATCGGTGTTACCGAAAAATCGAGAATATAGCCCGAAGTGGGTTATTTTGGTCATTTGACACCTAGAGTTGCATTTTGACCTCAATGTCCATTAAAAATAAATGATATTACACTTAGAGAATGTCATGAAAAATTTAATTGTGATACATTATAAGAATAGTGAAAGAAATGGGGGATAAAATCCAATTTATGAAACTTTGAATAAGTAACATTAAAATCCAAGTTAGTGCTCCACTAACTCTTAATTTGGGACACTTAAATATTCCTTTGGGACAGCAAAACCATCATCTTCCACCTTGAGAAATAACCAGCCAAGAGAAATGAAGTTTACCATGGAAATCACCATGGATGCCCCACATGCAACCTCCATGGGTGCATGATCAAGCCACCATTTCTACTTAGTTCCTTTATTAAAGCTTGCACACACACCTTGGGTAGTATGTTGGAAGCAAAAAGAAGAGGATTTGATGAAGTTTTGGTGAAACTCAAAAAAGGGTAGTGCTAGTTTTTCATCCCTTGCTTCATTAAAGTTTGTATTAAGGTTGAGATGAGTTGGATGGTGAAGAAATTTAAAGGATTCGATGAGTTATTGATATATTCAATTTTGGACAGCCATGAAAGATTATTATAGTTGAGTTTTTTTTACCTCTAATGGATGGAAATTAAGGTTGATTAACTTAAATGGAAGTGGTAGTAAGTTAATATCCAATGATGTGCATGTTAGCGCTTGAATTAAGGGTTTGAATATGGGTATTGATGCTTTGGCAAACTGCCATGTTTGGCAGCCTATTAAATCATGAATTTGTGTGTGAATATATAGTTTATTAATGAAATATGCTAGTATTAAATTGTGGGCAGTATGTGTAAGTGATATTGAAGTATGATTATGTTGAAGTGTATGTGTAATATTGACATTGAGATATATTGAATTTTGGTGGAAGTGAATGTTGAACTTAATGGTGAATTGTGTGCATTGAGCACTTGAATATTCTGCCCAAAATTGTTGTTGGAATTGTGTACAATATATATATATATATATATATATACATGGAAGTGTTATTGATTGAATATTGAAGTAATGAGGAGGAGAAGGAATATCAAATTGGAAGTGTATGTGCTTTGTGCAGGTTGTGTATTGAAGGCAGTATCTAAATTAGGCTATAAGTGCCAAACTGTGAACCCAATTGGTATGAGGCTAATGGGGGGGTGAAACTAGACACCAAATAGGCCAACTTTTATGTAGAAATGTTGCCAAAATTCTGCCTAGAAACTAACCTTAAAAATGACCAAATCCGGATTAGTAACCTTGCAACCCAGATTTTTGACCATATGAACAGTAGTCCTTGGGATGACCATAACTCACTCAAAACAGGTCCAATTGACCTGAAATTTTTACTATGGTTAGTTTAGACATAGATCTACAATTCTTATGAAGACACCAAAGCCTAGAAATGGCCAGAACCAAGTCAAATGGCTTGCAAAAGTTCGGGTACAAAAACTGCTGAACCAAAAGTGACCTAAAATTGACCAAATTTTGCACCAAAGGTGCAATCTATCCAGCATTGGTAAATTGACCATATCTTAGTCTACACAACTCAGAATGACCTGAAATTTTGCCCCGCGTGCAATAAGACATAGACCTACAAGTTTGTAGTTTGGACCAAAACCCAAAAACAGAGGGAACTAGGTCGTCCGGCTAGGTCAAAATAGTACACCGAAATCCGGTAAATTGCAATAAAATGCAATACACTTGGAAATGAAATTGGTAACATATACCAACACTAAAGGGTTATAAAATGTGACATATTGGTAATATTAGATTGACTCACGTAGAGTGCATTAAGGGTCAACATTATAGGTTGACTAATGAAATGAATTGAAGAGAATAGTACCAAGAGAAATAGGACTTTAAGCTAGACAAATCTAGCACACAAAAATTGAGAAATTGACCAAAATTTGCACCAAAGGTGCAATCTGTCTAGCTTTAGTAAATTGACCATATCTTGGTCTATACAACTCATAATGACCTAAAATTTTGGCTCGAGTGCAATAAGACATAGAGCTACAATTTTGCTTCTTTGACCAGAAGCTAAAAACCAAGGGAAATAGGACTTTAAGCTAGACCAATCTAGCACACTAAAATTGAAAATCGGTAATTACATAAAATGATGCTTGAAGTGATTTGGCAATGAATGCCAACTTGTGAAAAGGGTAAATTGCATTATATTGCCAACATATTAAATTGTAAATTGTGACATGTTGATGCTAGAATCAACCTATCCATGATGCATAAAAAGGTCAATAATTTTATTGACCAGTGAAAGGCATAAAGATGTATAAACCCTATAAATAAAGAATTAAATATGTAACATTGTAATATGCCCTAATTTGCCTAGTTGACTAGTTTGGATAGGTTGGCATGCCAATAGGATTCTGACAGCTGTTCTATAAATGACTTTACGTCATACTGTGTTTTATGACTTATTATGCCATACTATGATTTTAATAGCCTATGGCTATACAGATTGTGTTATTATACTCGGCTTAATGCCTGATTAATTATATGGCTTTTTAGCCACACTGTTTGCACACCGGGAGATACTTTGTGATCGATGGTATGACGGCTCGAGGTACTAGGTACCCAGTGCTATTATATCCGTTTATCCAGTCTGGTCAGTGTATAGGCTATATGGGCAGTCATTTAAAATATTATTCAATTCAGGAAGCTAAGTTAAGTTAAGTATAATGAAATTTCAGTACAATTAAATTAAGTATTGAATAAATGAGTAAAAGAGATTAGCAAAAGAAACATAACAAAAATATAAATTGTAGAACAATAGAGACTTGAAATACAATACAGTTAGAATAATTTGTATACTGGGTAGTATTACTGAAAAGTTATAAACTAAGCACTTCCAAAGAGGAACAAACTAGTACATAAGATCATTGATACTATAAGTACCATACCAAATTAAATTGATTCCTGAGTATTCGAATTATGATTTATTTCTTTCTTTATTTGTATATATTATTTCTTATTATACCATTGCACCACTAAGCAGAAATGCTTAGCGCAATGGAATTGCTTCCTCGCGCAGGTACTGAAGGCAAAACTAGTAGATTGTCGACTGAGATTTTTGGAGTCCAGATCTACAGAAGTGTCAGAAGAGTTCAAGATTGTCACCTCCTCAGCAATGCATGTAGATAGGGCTCATAATTATACATGTTATGTATTTTGTTCATTCTAAGTATATTGTATTTTCATTTGTATATCCTGTACTTGACAAATTTATGTACTTAATTGGAAAATTATATAAGTTAATGAAATGTAAGAATTCTGATGTCTGAATTGATTATCTAATCATAATGATTCTGAATGAGATTGAGTTTAAGAAATTTTGAGAAACTGATGAGATATTATTGAGATAAATTGAGCTATGAATTTGAATATGTTGTGAATTGTCTTTGGCAGGTTCAAAAGAACTGTTAGTCTAAATTACAGCCGACACTTTGTCGGATTATTGTTAAAATTTTTGAAATTTCCAAATTAGTTAGATTTTGATAAAAGTAAAAATAGCCTAAACCTTAAATAAAGTTTTTGAATAAATAAATCAAGAACTGTAATGAAATCAGATAAGATCAGGTGCTCCGGCACTCCGTGTGACACGCCTTGCTCGGCTACACTGTAGACGGGTGAGGGGTGTTACAACACTGATGCAGATCTGTTTGTTTTCTTATTTTGATTAGGATATGGATCCTACTTCTCAAAGAGCAGTTGATGAAGAGGTGGAGAGTCGTGCTCGACCAAGAGCTGAATCTGGAGGCAGGGGAGAATCTGTAACACCCCTATGTTTGGTAGTGCGTTCTACTGTTCCGGTGACCAGTGTTTGTCCAGACAGCTAGGATGCTAGGAATTATATTTAAATATTAATGTGGAGATATAAGGTATTGAAATACAATGGAGGAAAATACAAGAAAAATAAAAGAGAGAAAATGAAACTAAGCTAAAAGAACTAAAAACCGTACCGATGGGTAACCGTACCGGGAAGTTGCGGCGTGGGCCGTGGACTAGCCTTGGACCGCGGAGAACCCTAGAAAATATTTTTGGGACTTAAATAAACATCTATTGAAAAATAAATGGTATTAGAAATGTCAAAGAAAAATTAAATAACTAGTACAAAGAAAAATGAAAAAATTGAGAAACCGATAAAAATCGGTGTTACTGAAAAAGCTAAAAAGCAACCCGAATAGGGGTATTGTGGTCAATTGACACCCTGAGTTGCCTTTTGACCTAAATGTACATTAAAAATAAATGATATTAAACTTTGAAAATACCATGAAAATTAAAATAGTGGTCCATAATTTAAATAGTGAAAGAAAAGAGGTTAAATGTGGGAATTATGGAAAATTTGATTAAAAAAACATTATAATTGATTTTAGTGCTCCACTAACATCTTCAAAGTGGACCATTAAGCAGATTTGTGGCAGAATATTCTATCATCTTCTTCATTTAGCAAACTAGCCGAAAACCACTTGGGAGAGAAAACTCCATTACCGTTTGGTTGAGCTCCATGCAAACCCCTTGGAGCCATCCTCTCCACTAAGTCCTTTCTTTAAAGTTAATCCTTACCTTGCAAGGAAGATTTTGGTAGTAATTTTAAGGAGGTTTGGTGAGGTTTTGGTCAAGCTTCAAAAGTGGTAAGTGAGTATTTTCCATTCTTGTTTCATTAAACTTTGAGTGGATGTTGTGGTTAGTGATTTTGTGGAAGAAGTTTTGAAGTTTAATGGATTAATGGTGAAACACCATTTTGGTAGCCATGGAAACTCACTATTCGTAACTTGTTTTTAATTGTTGATGGTAGTTTAAGATGTTGATTAAGTGTTTATGTGTATAGGAATGATTTAAACCATGAATACTAAGTGTATGTGTAATGGTAAATTTGGTTTTGGGAAGCTTGGAAGCAATTTGAAGGAGATGTGTAATTCGGAAACTTTAAAGTTTAGTTGGAAATGTGTTGTTTCATGGTATGGGTTATTGAATTATGTTGCTTATGGTGGCAGTATGTGCATGTGAATAATTGTTTGGATGTGGATATGTAAATGGGGTATGTTCATGTGGTTAAATTGTGTAAATGGACTTTGGAAATTCTAAGTTATAATGTGTATATTGAGAATGGTTACAAGCTGTCCAAAATGACCAAAATGTGATGTAATGTGTGCTAATGGTATGGTAACAAATCAGAATTGGCTTGAAAGGTAAACTTGGTAAGTATTGAATGTGTAATTGGTAAGTGTTGAATAATGTGTAACGGGGCAGTGTACACTTTAGCTTAGAACCTTAAGTGTGTGACTCCAATTGGTATGAGACCAATTAGAGGTGAAACTAGGCACAAAATGTGCCAACTTTCATGAAGGAAGCTTACCTAAATTCTTCCTAGAAGGTGACTTGAAAAATAACCAAATCCGGATTAGTGACTTGAAAGCCTGAAAATTGACCATTTGGGCAGCAGTTAGTGTTTTGACCATAACTTACTCAAAACAGGTCCAAATGACCTGAAATTTTTACCATGAATAGTTTTGACATATATCTACAATTCTTATAAAGACACCAAAGCCCAAAAAATGGCTAAAACCAAACCAAATAGCTTGCACAAGTTCAGGTACCAAAACTGGCTGAACCAAAAGTGACCTAAAAATGACCTAAGCCTACCATTTTAGTGCATTCTGTCCAGCATTGGTAAATTGACCGTATCTTGATCTATACAACTTAGAATGACCTGAAATTTTGCCCCGCATGCAATAAGACATAGACCTATAAGTTTGTAGTTTGGACCGAAACCCGAAAATTTAGGGAACTAGGTCGTCCGGCTAGGTCAAAATAGTACACTGAAATCCGGTAAATTGCAATAAAATACAATACACTTAGAAATAAAATTAGTAACATATACCAACACTAAAGGGCTATAAAATGTGATATATTGGTAACATTAGAATTGACTCACTTAGAGTGCATCAAGGGTCAACATTATAGGTTGACTAATTAAATGAATTGAAGGGAATAGTACCAAGAAAATTTAAATATTGGATTTTATTGTTAGAAACAAATTCATTAAGTACTGAAACGCTTTAAATTATGTGTTTCAATTAAAAAGGATATTGAGAAGCATAAAGAACACTGAGTCAGGGCCAAGAGGCATTTATCAGAGGTCTGTGCACAATACTTTTTATATTCACTACTTTTACTAGAAAATTTATTTGGAGAAATGAGTTATGAATAATTTTTTATTGTTTTAGCTTTAGGAATATTATTCGGAAATTATTGTGTTGCCTACTTTACAAACGGAAATTTTGAGATAAAATATGATTTGTGGTTTGTATGAAGTATTTAAATATTGTGATTTGGAATTGTTTTGATTTACACTTGGCATGACAATATTACTATGTTCTTCCTCCATTTATGGGGTGAGTGTGATTATATTCCTCCCTCTTTGACTTGCTAGTCTGAGGTGAGTGTGGATGAGTACTCATTATTTAGCTAGTTACCTCCCTCATTAATTTGGATTAGTGGGGTGAGTATGCCTTGTCGTGGTGTATAACACAGCATGTTCAAAAAGTTTGTGTCATGACCTAAATTGTGTTATTGATTAGCAACACTGTGTTATTCAATTGTTTGATCAAATTTGTGTTATATGAGCTTTGAAAATCGTGACAAAATTGTGAATTATTTGAATTGTAAATTGTCAATAAAAGTTTTATATACCGCATTTTAAATTGTTATTGTGCACCGCTGAGTAAATTTTACTCAGCGATAGCTTTCATTCTTTGTCGCATGAGTAGACAGAATGAGCAGAGTAGGTTGTTTGTACCACATTTTGAGATTTCACCAGGTATATCGAGTATACCATATTGTGTAGTTTTTATTGTAATGTATGTGCACTGTATGTATATATTGTACTTGGTCTTGAGCAGTTGTAAACTAAAATTATAAATTATTTTGGCTTGTAAAAATATTGTGACATATTTCTTTTATCTCATCTTTTGGGAACACTGAAAAATTGATTGTTGAACTGAGTTGATAATGTTGAGAAAATTATTGTGTTGAATTGTTATTGGAGTTTGGGATTGAGAAATATATTGGAAGTGCTTTTTTTTACAGGTTTTTGAAGAACTGTTTTATTCAAAATATAAATGGTACTCTGCCAAAATTTTTACAAAAATTATTGATACTCAAATTTGTTATTTTGTTTCACTTCAGTTAAAAATTTTTAATACCTGTTAAAAGTGCTCACCACTGTAAAAAGAAGTAAGAAAAGGTTTAAAATCCCTTGTAGTGTATTTAATGGGTTATCAGTAGATGAAGTTTGGTAATTCATTAGGTATACTACAGGATCATGTTATACCTTACAGAGGGGTAGGATGTGACAGAATATGCCCCACCAGCGGCTGAGGCACTTGCCCAACTTATTCCAGCAAATGACCGAATTCTACCGGTAAATGATGGGGGCAATTCCACTACCACAACCACAGCCACAACCTCCACCAGCACCGCATAAGTCCCATCTGGAGAAACTGAAAAAACATGGGGCTGTGGATTTCTTTGGAAAGAAGGAGGATGACCCTATGACAGCGGAAAACTGGTTGGATAGAACAATCAGAGTGTTAAAACAGCTTCATTGCACCCCCGAGCAGAACCTGGAGGGTGCTATGTCCCTACTTCAAGATGATGCATACCAGTGGTGGGACACAGTAACCAGTGAGATGCAACCGGAACAAATCACCTGGGATTACTTCCTAAAAGAGTTCGGGAAGAAGTATGTCAGTAAAGTGTACTTAGAAGAGAAAAGAAGAGAATTTATCAGTTTGAGACAGAGGCAATTATCAGTGGTAGAGTATGACGAGAATTCATCAGACTGAGCCGGTATGGGAGGGAGATAGTCCCTACAGAAGCAGAGAGGTGCAGAAGATTCGAAGAAGGGCTCAATGATAATATCAAAGTCATGATAACAGTATTAGAGATCACAGATTTTGCCAAATTAGTAGATGCTGCATCGAAAGTAGAAAGAGTCCGAATAAATGAGCAAAATAGAAGGGAAAGACAGCAGAAGAGGGGTCCAGGTCAGTCCAGTTCATTTTCTGCTCTCAGTAAGAAGAGTAAGGGTCCTCCTACTCAGGGTTCGGGACAACCACAAGGTCAGGGTCAGTCCCAGGGGCCCAGACCATAGTTCACACCTAGGAGAGGCCAGTCCACACCATCAATGGGCAGCTCTCTAGGGACGGTGTTCAGGGGACCAGCCCTTACATCTTCTACCTGTCCATACTACCAGAAGTGGCATAAGGGGTGCTGTTGGCGAGTGACTGGTGCATGCTTACTGTGTGGATCTACAGAACATCAGATAAAAAATTGTCCGAAAAGGACTACTACAGTTGCCCCAACACAAGTTGATAGGCCTGCCCCTGTACCTCAAAGGGGTAGGAAGCCCGGTAAATCTGAGGCAGCTGGTCCATCACTGAGGCCTGCATCTGAGTCAGCTGAGAGGCTAGAGATCAGAGTACCTGCCAGAGCCTATGCCATAAGAGCTCAGGAGGAGCAAGATGCCTCGGACGTCATCAGGGGTACGTTCTCCCTCTACAACACATCTGTGCATGCATTGGTGGATCCAGGATCCACTCATTCATATATCTGCATCAAACTACCCGTAGAGAGGGGAGTTTTAGTAGAGGAGAGTGATCAGGACATTTTGGTCACAAATCCACTAGGCCACAGTGTGGTAGTGAATAAGGTGTATAAAGGTTGCCAGTTAAGTATTCAAGTCTGAATTTTTGGCAGACCTAATTGAATTTCCCTTCCACGAGTTTGACGTGATTTTAGGAATGGATTGGTTGTCACGTCATCAGGTAATAGTTGATTGCAAACTGAACAGGATTTCTCTAAAAACTTTTGAGGGTTATGAGATTATTGTTGTGGGTGAAAGGATAAATTTCCTGTCCAATGTTATCTCAGCCACAGTTGTAAGAAGATGGATGAGAAAAGGCTGTGAAGCTTACCTAGCACACGTGGTTGACACTAGGTAGGCTAAGTCGAACTTGTGTGATATACCCACAGTAAGAGACTTCCCAGACGTGTTTCCAGAAGAATTGCCTGGTTTACCACCAGAAAGGGAAGTCGAGTTTGCTATTGAGGTAATGCTGGGTACAACACCAATTTCTATTGCTCCTTATAGGATGGCACCCACTGAATTGAAAGAGTTGAAAATTCAGTTGCAGGAGTTACTCGATAAGGGGTTCATATGTCCCAATGTGTCACCATGGGGAGCTTCAATGCTGTTTGTGAAGAAGAAGGATGGAACTTTGAGATTACGTATTGATCACCGGCAGTTGAACAAAGTAACTATGAAGAATAAATATCCGTTGCCTAGAATTGACGATCTGTTTGATTAGTTAAAGGGAGCCAGTGTATTTTCAAAAATTGATCTCAGATCAGGGTATCATCAGTTAAGGGTAAAGGATGCATATGTGTCAAAAACTGCATTCGAAACCCAGTATGGTCATTATGAATTCCTAGTGATGCCGTTTGGGTTAACAAATGCACCAGCAGCATTTATGGACCTTATGAACCGTATCTTCCATCCATATTTAGATCGGCTTGTAGTGGTCTTTATTGATGATATTTTGGTGTGTTCTAAGACTAGGGAAGAACATGATGAACATTTGAGGATTGTTCTGCAAACCCTGCGAGAAAAGAAGCTGTATGCTAAGCTGTCCAAGTGTGATTTCTGGATGAGTGAAATCTCTTTCCTTGGACACATAGTATCAGCTGAGGGGATTATAGTGGATCCTAAAAAGATAAAAGCAGTGATGGAATGGAAGCCTCCCAGAAATACAACTGAGGTCTGAAGTTTCTTGGGACTAGCTGGGTATTACAGAAGATTTGTGAAGGGGTTCTCTCTTATAGCTGCTCCAATGATCAAGTTGTTGCTCAAAAATGTGAAATTTGGCTGAAATGATAAGTGCCAAGCCAGTTTTGAGAAGCTGAAGGCTATGTTGACAGAAGCACCAGTGTTAACACAGCCAGTATCGGGAAAAGACTTTGTGGTCTACAGTGATGCCTCGCATAATGGGTTAGGGTGTGTATTGATGCAAGAGGGGAAAATGGTCGCCTATGCTTCCAGGCAGTTAAGGCTACGTGAACAGAACTACCCTACTCATGATCTGGAGTTAGCAGCAATTATCTTCGCATTGAAGATATGAAGGCATTATTTGTATGGTGAAAAATGCTACATCTATACAGACCACAAAAGTCTAAAATACTTGCCAACCCAGAAGAAGCTTAATCTTAGACAGAGGCGATGGATTGAGTTCCTGGAGGACTATGATTGTGTGATAGATTACCATCCTGGGAAGGCAAATGTAATTGCTGATGCCTTGAGTAGGAACTCCATCACAGCTTTAAGATCACTAAATGCCCGTCTGTCCTTAGCTCAAAATGGAGCTATTTTAGCTGAGTTACAAGTGAGGCCAAACCTGCTACAGTAGATACAAGATGGGTACAAGGTAGATGAAAAGTTAATGGCTATTGTGGGTAAAATTCCTGAAGGGAAAGAAACTGATTATGAGGTGAAAGCAGATGGGTGTCTGTATTACAGAGGAAGAATGCGTGTACCAAATGATGGGGAACTGAAGACTAGTATTCTGAAAAAAGCACACACTAGTGTTTATGCTATGCACCCGGGAAGCACAAAAATGTATAACGATTTGAAGCCTCATTATTGGTGGCCTGGTATGAAGAGGGATATAGCTGACTATGTGACTAAGTGTTTGACATGTCAGCAAGTTAAAGCAGAACATCAAGTTCCATTAGGATTACTACAGCCTATAAGCATACCTGAATGGAAATAGGATCGGGTCACTATGGATTTTGTTAGTGGCCTACCTCTCACCTAGAAGAAGCATGATGCAGTGTGGGTGATAGTGGATAGATTGACGAAGTCAGCTCATTTTTTGCCAGTTAGGACTGACTACTCACTGGAGAAGCTAGCAGAATTGTATATCAGTGAAATAGTTAGACTGCATGGAATTCCACTTTCCATCATATCTGATCGAGACCCAAAGTTTACATCGAGATTCTGGAAAAAGTTGCAAGAAGCCTTGGGCACACAACTCCGCTTTAGCACGGCTTTTCATCCTCAGATGGATGGACAATCGGAATGAGTAATTCAGATAAACCTAAAAACTAATTGAATTTTCGCAATTAATAAATTAAAATGATAGTAACAATATGAATTATGTGATAGATCCTGGAGGATATGTTGAGGAGTTGTGTCATTGAGTTTGAGGGGAGTTGGGATAGATACCTCCCACTGGCAGAATTTGCATATAACAATAGCTACCAAGCTAGCATTCAAATGGCTCCATATGAAACACTGTATGGGAGGAAGTGTAGAACCCCAGTATGTTGGACTGAATTGGGTGAAGATAAGCTGGTAGGACAAGACCTGGTGAAACAGAATGAGGATAAAGTGAAGATAATCAAAGCAAATTTAAAGGTTGCCTCAGATAAACAAAAATCTTATGCTGACTTAAAGAGAAAAGAGATAGAGTATGCAGTTGGCGACAAAGTGTTTCTCAAAGTCTCACCGTGGAAGAAAGTACTGAGGTTTGGAAAAAAGGGTAAGTTAAGCCCTAGGTTCATTGGCCCATATGAAGTCATTGAACGTGTGGGACCAGTGGCCTATCGGCTAGCTTTACCACCAGAGCTGGATAAGATCCACAATGTGTTCCATGTATCTATGTTAAGAAGATACCGCTCAGATCCTTCATATGTCATCTCCATGGAAGAAATTGAAGTACAATCGGATTTGACATATGAAGAAAAACCCATACAGATCCTGGCTCGGGAAATAAAAGAGTTGAGAAATAAGTAGATTTCACTGGTGAAAGTACTTTGGAGGAACCACAACACCGAGGAGGCAACTTGGGAAAGTGAAGAGAAGATGAGGCAACAGTTCCCTCAACTGTTTGCATCAGGTAAATTTCGAGGACGAAATTAAATTAGAGGGGAAGTGTTGTAACACCCTCCTTGTAGCAACTCCATACATTCTACTATTCCAGTGACCAGTGTCGGTCTGGATAGTTAGAACGTCCGGAAAAATATTTAAAATAAAGTGAGAAATCATAATTAACTCAAATATTAATAAGAAAAATTTAGGAAAAATTTTAGGAATAAAATACAACCAAGTTAAATAAGCTGGTGCCCTAACGATGGGTAACCCAGTGGGAAGTTGCGGTCCTCGCAACTAGGAGCCCTAAACCCAAGAGAAAATTCATAAAATAATTTTGGGACTCCAGAGAAGAGTCATTGAGGATTCTATGGTATTAGAATGCCAAGAAAAGGCTTAGAAAATTTTTTCAATAGGTACACATAATTTTAGCTCGTTAAGCCAAACGGAGGGCATTTTGGTTATTTCATCTTCAGAGATGATTTTTGACCAACTTGTCCATTTATGTAAGTGAATTACATGGCATAAAATATGAAAAAATATTGATGAAAAATTATTTAAAAATGAAAAGCAAGAGAAAGGAAAGAAAATGAAATAAATTAGAATTATGACATCATTATGATGTCATTAAAATCCTCTCACCCAGTCAAATGTTGACACATGGAATTAATTTAGTTAAAAAGACTTAATGAGCAGAAAAAGAAAAGAAAAAAAATCAGATGCTTCTTCTTCCTTCCCTTGGCCGAAATCTCTCCCTCACTCCAAACCTCTATGGAAGCTTAGGAAAGCTTGAAATAACCCACTAAATTGCCTTAAAACTCAACTTTGTCTTCACAAAAAATTATTCATACATTTTGGGCAAGCTAAAGACAGCAAAAGGAAATAGAGGGGAGGAGCTTTGATAAGCTTAGAATTTACTTCATTAAAGGTTAGTGACTAAACTCACTCTTCCCCTTTTGATTCATGTTAAAGGAGCAAAGTGGAAAGTAAATTTGTATGAAAATTAAAAATATGCCATGTGTATGTCACACCTTACCCCTCTGTAAGGCATAACATGATCCCATAGAATACCTAATGAACTACCGAACTTCACCTACCGATAACTCATTAAGTACCCTACAAGAGATTTTAAAACAATTTTCTTACTTTTGTTAAGTGGTGAGCGTTTTTTAACAGGTGTTTAAAACATTTAATTGAAATTAAAAATTAGTTAAAACTTTTAGCCCACTTTATTTTTCCGCAAATTTTATAAAAATTTTGACAGAGTTCCGTTTATATTTTGAGAAAACAGTTCTTTAAATACCTGTAAAAAAAACACTTCCAAACATTTTCTCAACCACTACTTCAATTTCATAATCAATCTCAAAAATTTCTCAAATCTCAAAATTCAACAGTCAACATTTCTCAATTTTCAAAATTCAATCATCAGTAAAATAATATCTATCAATCTCATTCAAATTAAAATAAAACATTTCCATTCATTAAAGACAACAAACTATGTATATACATTATACCAAAATCTACAGTATGAAAATTCAAACTAAATTTTATTACAACTTTATACAAACTTTGTACAAACTACTCAAGACCGATTTACATGTCCATACATTTATGTGCAATACACACATCAAAATAAATATTTACAGGCAGGGTATAAATTATACCCGATAACATCAAGCTGATAAATCCTCAATCCTCAGCAGCTCAGTCTGCTGCTTCTCTAGTCTCTATATCTGCGACAGCAATAAAAGCTATCGCTGAGTACTAAGACTCAGTGGTGCACAACGTACAAAATAATCTTTATGCAGAACTTAAATCACATTTATTCAAAAATTTGACTGAACATGAGAATTAAATACAAATCATGCATTATGAGATTTTAATCTCAAACAATTTCATTTTGAAGTATCAAATCACATTTCATAAAACCCACAGTTAGTTCATGCCATTCGAAACAAATAGAATCTCAATAGCCAGAGGCTAAAGAGAAATCACATCACAAGGCTAGCTAGCTCAAATATATGGATATCCATTCACATCCTCTTCTACTGGCACACCTCAATACTTCTCCAGAGAAGGAATCAAAATTCAAAACTAATTACCCCCAATAGTCGTGCTAGTGAGGTGTTCAAATATATGGTCATGACACTGTGGTTTCAAAACTTATCTTAATAATTTGCTAAGCATTGTCATTTCAAATATACACAGTAACTTTCACAATTTAAATCAAAACATCATAAATAGGGTCACAATACTTTCAACAATTCAAAGCAAAAGTAAAATGCATATTTCATTCACTTAATCAATAAATTTTAAAGCATAGTGATGTTGTGCACAAACCTCAAGCGAGTCGCCTCTTGGCCTTGACTCGGTTCCTCGGGTTCTTTTCCAGTATTCTTTTCAACTGAAACACACAATTTTGTAGTGTTTCAGTACCATAACTTAGCATAAATCCAAAAATAAATTTAACTTCACTTTTACCTAGCTTTAATGTGCTAAACTTGACGTTCTTGAAATTTTGTGTTTCGGGTTACTATTCACTACACTATTCAAGTCAAATTATTGACTTTCTAAGGCTTAATAGGTATGGGAATTCCAACTTTACCGACATACCACATTTTGGTTACTAAACTTGTTGGTTTTGGTCATTTTCTCAACACTTAAGTCTTTTAGGCAAAATTGTCAATTTTCAGTTTTTGGTGTCTAAGGTTGGACTATTCCATTGGTTACTTTTCTGTTGGAATTTGGCAAAACTTTCTTCATATAAAATGTTCCCTATTGTCTTAAGTTTATTCTCCTTTTTGAATCACTCCAATTGGAGTTTTTTAGCTCAAGTTATACTCAAATTATGGTTACTGTTCATGCTGCAGAATTTGGTTCTACAGATTTATTGATCCAACTTCGTTCAGTAATTTGATCAAGTTAAGTCCATAATTTGGTGTAATTTTCTTCATATGAAATGTTCTACTATGTCTTAGGTTTCCATCGGTTCAAGAATCACCTAAATCAGAGTTTTCTAGAGAGAGTTATAGCCATTGAAACTTTGCTGTTCATATGGAAAATCTGCAGTTCTGCAGGTTCAGGTCACCAAATTTGTTCAGTAATTTGATTGGGTTAAT
Source organism: Hevea brasiliensis (assembly GCF_030052815.1). Taxonomy (NCBI): domain Eukaryota; kingdom Viridiplantae; phylum Streptophyta; class Magnoliopsida; order Malpighiales; family Euphorbiaceae; genus Hevea; species Hevea brasiliensis. Next base: position 40,239,699 of record NC_079498.1, read on the forward strand.
GGCATAATTTGGGTTGGTGTTCATCATGAAAGTTTTAGGTCTATATTCCATCTAACCACTGGTAAAATTTCAGGTCATTTTGACCTGCCTAGCTCAAGTTATGACCAAATGAACAAACACTGTTCATTTGGTCGGGTTTATCTTGAGAGATCGTGATTTCTCAACTTTGGTCAATTTGTTCACTAGGTTTTAGTCACTTTTTTGGGTATGCTTCCTAAATGAAAGTTGTGTAATTTAGTGCCTATTTTCATTCTCAATTGGTCTCATACCAATTGGACTTGTAAAATTCCATTTTTGGTCCCTCAAAGTTGACTTTTGGTCATGGTGCATACCCAATCCGAATTTAGCTTTGATTCAAACACTTCTAACATATTTAATTAGGTCACAAATGACCATTTCTCTCCTTAAACTATGTCAAAGACATCATTTAGCACTTCTTCACATTTTTGATCCCTAAACCCTAATGTCCAAACCCTAATTCACACTAATTTTTGCATTTACTTGATTCTATGCCTTTAACCATAGTCATTCAACTAACTAAAGTTTATATACCCCTTTCAAACCATTCAATTCATGCAAATCATCCTCATAAGCAAGCTGGCTGAAAATCAGTTTAGTCCCTCAACCAATTTTTCTTTTCATTTTAAGCTTGTTTCTATGTTCTTGATGCTATACATACACTAATTAAACTAAAAACTTGAAGTTTGCATTACTAACCTTGTTAGGTGTCTTTGAACTTTCACTTCCTCTCAATTTTCTTCAATTCTTTGATGACCAATCTTCCTCTCAAGTGATTAAATCAAGTTTTTGTGAAGCAAGTATCGGAGGATTTGGGGTTTAATGATAGTTTCAAAGCTTGAAGCAAGCTTTAAATGAGATTTGCAATGGAGAGGGACAGAAAAGGATGGGAGGCGGCACTTTGAGGAAGATGAGGCTTTTAATTTTTTTTTTCTTTTCTTTTCTTTTGTCTTTTATCTCTTTAGGAAGACCAAAAATCTAAATAAGTAAATAAATTAATTTTATTCTTTATGGCATCATGCATGAGGTCATGCATGATGTTATCACCTTTTGACTTTTCCATTTTCTCTTTCTTTTTTTTTTCTATTTATTTTTCTATTAGTTCTTTAATTTAATTCTCGATCCCAAAGTTTTCTTTTCTCCGATTATATTTGACAGTTAGGTCAAGAGTCAGCTCTTGGGGTCAATTGACCAAATTGCCCCTCACCAGTTCATCCCAGTTTGCAATTAATTTCATATTTCTTCCGGCTCCCTGACCTAATTATTTGACTGGCTTAAAAGTTATTTTTCATGATTTTCTCTTTTCCACTGTGTTTATAAGGGTCCTAAGGATCGCAGCGTCACATTTTACAGTTCGAAATTTGAGTTTAAAATGACTTATGATGCGTTCAGAAAGGTCACCCATCATTTGTGACTCTCAGCTCGTTTAACTTCTTATGTTTTGTTTTTCTTATTTATACATAACTAATTGAACATTACTAATTATTTGTATTTATGGCTTTTCTAGTTTTCATAGATGTGGTTCTATTCCCCTTAATTATCCGGACCGACACCGGTCACCGGAACAATGAAATATACCAGGCTATACAAATGGGGGTGTTACAATTCTCCCCCCCTTAAAATAAATTTCGTCTCGAAATTTTACCTGGTATTAATCTTTGAACAGCTGTGGGTGCTGTCTCCTCATGTCCTCTTCTCGTTCCCAAGTAGCCTCCTGGCCCGAATGATGGTTCCACAACACTTTTACCAATGGTATTTGCTTGTTTCGTAGCTGCTTCACCTCATAAGCCAGAATCTCTATGGGTTCTTCTTCATAGGTGAGGTCTGGATTCACTTCAATTTCTTCTACTGGTAGTACATGAGATGGGTCTGATCGATACCTCCTCAACATAGACACATGGAAGACATTATGTATCTTCTCCAACTCTGGAGGTAGTGCCAAACGATATGCGAAAGGACCCACTCTTTCCAGAACCTCATATGGCCCAATGAAACGAGGACTCAATTTCCCCTTTCTGCCAAATCTCATAATCCTCTTCCATGGAGAAACCTTGAGGAATACTTTCTCACCCACTGCATACTCAATATCCCTTCTCTTCAAATCAATGTAGGACTTCTGACGGTCTGATGTAGTCTGAAGTCGATCTCGGATCACCCTGATTTTCTCTTCAGTTTGCTGAACAATTTTGGGTCCAATCATCTTTCTTTCACCCACATCATCCCAACAGAATGGGGTTCTACATTTTCTGCCATACAAAGCTTCATATGGAGGCATTCCAATGCTTGATTGGTAGCTGTTGTTGTAAGCAAATTCAATCAAAGGCAAGTGTGTATCCCAACTGCCCTCAAACTCAATCACACAAGCCCGTAGCATGTCCTCCAAGATCTAAATTACCCTCTCAGACTGGCCATCTATCTGTGGGTGGAATGCAGTACTGAAGTTCAATCTAGTTCCTAGGGCTCTCTGAAGACTACCCCAGAATCTAGAAGTGAACCTAGGGTCTCTGTCTGATACGATGGATACTGGCACTCCATGTAGTCTCACAATCTCATCAATGTACAACTTGGCCAATCTTTCTAAACTGTAGTCCATCCGGACTGGCAGAAAATGAGCAGACTTGGTCAGTCTGTCAACATTGACCCAAACTGCATCATGACTCTTCTGTGTCCTCTGAAGTCCCATCACAAAATCCATTGTTATTCTTTCCCATTTCCATTTTGGTACTGGTAGTGGATGTAACAACCCAGTGGGTACTTGATGCTCTGCCTTTACTTACTGACAAGTTAGGCATTTGGAAACAAACTCTGCCACATCTCTTTTCATATCCATCCACCAGTAATGCTCCTTTAGCCCTCTATACATTTTTGTGCCACCAGGGTGCATGGCAAAAGGAGACTCATGTGCTTCCTTCAAAATGATCTGTCTCAAATCAACATCATTAGAAACACATATTCTGCCCTGGTGTAGCAGTAGACTATCATCTCCGATTGAGAATTCTGGTTTCTTGCCCTGCTGAACTTCTTCCAACAGCTTCTGATACCTTTCATCACTCTGAGCAGCCATTCTAATCTGATCAATCAACACTGGCTGTACATGCCATGCAACTGCTGTCTGACCATCATCATTAGTCTTTAAGCTGGCATGCAATGATCTTAACTCATGCACTAAAGACAAAGGAGTAACCCATAGACTTGCCATAGTCTTGTGACTTAAGGCATCAGCCACCACATTAGCTTTCCCTGCCTGATAGCTATCAGACAATCATAGTCTTTTATCAACTCTAACCATCTCCTCTGTCTCAAGTTCAGCTCTTTCTGGGTGCCCAAATACTTTAAACTCTTATGATCTGTGTAGAGGTAACACTTTTCCCCATACAAATAGTGTCTCTAGATCTTAAGAGCAAACACAATAGCTGCAAGCTCCAAGTCATGTGTCTGATAATTCCTCTCATGCGGTTTCAGCTGGCGTGATGCATAGGCAATGACATTTCGATCTTGCATCAATACACAGCCTAACCAATTGTGAGAAGCATCGCTGTAAATGGTGTATTCTTTACTCGGTGTAGGTAAAGTCAGGACTGGAGCTTCAGTTAAACATCTTTTCAATTCATCAAAACTTTGTTGGCATTTATCCGTCCACTGAAATTTTACATCTTTTCGGAGTAGCTTAGTCAATGGATATGCCAACATGGAAAATCCCTTCACAAATCGACGGTAGTATCCAGCTAAACCTAGAAAACTGTGAACCTCTGTGACATTTTTGGGTGGCCTCCAATTAAGGACGGCTTCTATCTTACTTGGATCTACCTTGATGCCCTCTTCTGCTACTACATGCCCCAAGAAAGATATTTCTTTCAGCCAAAACTCACACTTGGATAATTTGGCGTATAGTTGTTTCTCCCTCAAAGTCTGCAGTACAATCCGCAGATGTCTATCATGCTCTTCTGCATTCCTCGAATAGACCAATATATCATCTATAAATACCACAATAAACTGGTTGAGGTATGGTCTAAAGATAGTGTTCATCAGATCCATAAAAGCAGCCGGAGCATTAGTTAACCCGAATGGCATGACTAGGAACTCATAATGGCCATAGCAGGTTCTGAAGGCAGTTTTAAGAATACTTTGCTCTTGTACTTTTAGCTGATAATAACCTGATCTCAGATCAATTTTGGAGAACACAGCTGCACCCCTTAACTGATCAAATAAGTCATCAATGCAGGGCAATGGATATCTACTCTTTATTATCACCTTATTCAACTACCGATAATCAATACACAAGCGGAGAGTGCCATCTTTCTTCTTTACAAACAACACTGGCGCTCCCCAAGGTGACACACTAGGGCGGATAAAGCCCTTGTCAAGCAATTCTTGTAACTGCACTTTCAACTCTTTCAATTCTGCAGGTGCCATTCTATATGGTGTTATGGAGATTGGGTCCACACCAGGCATAACATCAATCTCAAACTGCACCTCTCTTTCTGGAGGTAATCCTGACAATTCATTAGGAAACACATCCGGAAAGTCACATATCGTAGGGATGTCCCTCAGTGCTAGACTCCCCACTTGGTTGTCTATCACATGTGCCAAGTATGCTTCACACCCCTTTCTGATCATCCTTCTGGATAGTGTAGCCGAAATGATGTTTGATGGCAGTAAATGCCTCTCCCCATGTATTACCACATCACCGTACAAAGGGAGACCAAAAGTGATTATCTTCAGTATACAGTCAATCATGGCGTGATGCCTGGCTAACCAATCCATGCCCAAGATGATATCATACTCTCTGAAGGGCATTTCAATCAAGTATGACAGGAAAACATGTCCTTGGATCACCAAAGGACAGTCCCTATAAATTCTGTTGACCCGGACCTCTTGTCCTAACGGACTAGTTACTAGCACTTCAAAACCCATTTGCACACATGGAACAGCAAGTGAACTGACTATGCTAGCACTAACATAAGAATGGGTTGAACCCGGATCAAACAACACAAACACATCTTGATTATAGATAGAGAATGTACCAACTACCACATCGGAAGTTTCAGCCTCTTCTTGCTATCTCATTGTGTAGACTCTGGCTGACGCACTTCCTTGTGTATACTTACCAATTGTGCCTTGACTGCCTGAAGCAGTGCCTCTACCTCTGCCTCTTCCTTTGCCAACAGACTGTGAACCTCTGGGAGCAGGACTCTGAATAGATCCCTCGACAGTAGTAGGAGCTGGACCATATCTCGAAGACGGAGCACTAGTGCAGTCTCTTGCTAAATGACCCTTGCCTCCACAGTTAAAGCAGGCTCCAGTGGCCCAATAACATTCCCCCCCATGAATCTTGCCACAAGTCTCACAGGGGCGGGCAGAATGTGAACCCCTGCTAAACTGCTGACCAGACCTAGGGGGTCTCTGTCCGAAAAATCTGCCCCTACTAAATCTTCACCTCGACCCTTGTTGGGTCCACTAAACTTCTTTTTATTTCTAGAGGTACCACCAGAACTCGGCTCTACTGACTTTTCCCCCTTATCTTTTTTTGATTTCTCAGCTTTCTCTAATTTTTCTTTCACTGGGGTTACTTCTGATTCTATTCTTTCCAACTCAAGTGCTTGAGACATGAGCTCTGAGAAGTTGCTGTGTCAAAATCCCACAACTTACATCCTATTGTTGGGCTTCAAACCCGTCTCAAATCTCTTGCACCTTGCCTTGCTAGTGGAAAGGAGACTCCTAGCATAATGACTTAAGCGGGAGAACTCCCTCTCATACTCTGCCACTGTTCTGTTGCCTTGTTTTAAACTCAGAAACTCTTGTAACTTCTGATCAACATATGCATCTAGGATGTATTTCTGTCTGAACTCTCTAATGAAGTCATCCCAGGTTAACACTGGTGGTTCAGCCAAGCTGTGGGGGATGGTCTTCCACCAATCATACGCATCCCCTTGCAGTAGCGACACAGAATACTCAAACTTTAGTTCATCTTGGCAGTGCAACTTCTTAAATACTCTGTCCATTCTTTCAAGCCATTACTCTGCCTCTAAAGGGTCCACTGTACCCTTAAATTCTGTAGCCCCATACTTCAATAATTTATCATACTGTCTGGCTAGAGGCAGTGGTTGTGCCACAGGTGTCTGAGGTGGAGCTTGAGTAGGCATACCCCCAGCCATTTGTTGAAACATTGCCGCCATCTGCTGTACGAACTGTGGAGGAAACTGCGGCATTTGTGGGGCTGGTGCTACTGACCCACTGACATTCGGTAAAGCTGGGGCTTCACCTTGTGCCTCAACTTCAATAGACTGCTCAACTGAGCGATCCCCTTCTTCCATTTCAGGCTGAAGTTAGGGTATCTCCTGAACAAGTAACACATGGAGATTTCCCTCCGTTAGTTTATATTTATGATGTAATGCACTGTATGTAACAAATATGGACATTGAGCAGTTGTACTTAACAAAGAAAAGACACAAATTCTCAAGTTAAAACATACTTCAAAAATTTGCTCTGATACCACTAAAACATGTCACACCTTACCCCTCTATAAGGCATAACATGATCCCGTAGAATACCTAATGAACTATCGAACTTCACCTACCGATAACTCATTAAGTACCCTACAAGGGATTTTAAAACAATTTTATTACTTTTGTTAAGTGGTGAGCGTTTTCTAATAGGTGTTTAAAACATTTAATTGAAATTAAAAACTAGTTAAAACGTTTGGCCCACTTTATTTTTCCGCAAATTTTATAAAAATTTTGACAGAGTTCCATTCATATTTTCAGAAAACAGTTCTTCAAATACCTGTAAAAAAAGCACTTCCAAACATTTTCTCAACCACTACTTCAATTTCACAATCAATCTCAACAATTTCTCAAATCTCAAAATTCAACAGTAAGCATTTCTCAATTTTCAAAATTCAATCATCAGTAAAATAATATCTATCAATCTCATTCAAATTAAAATAAAACATTTCCATTCATTAAAGACAACAAACTATGTATATACATTATACCAAAATCTACAGTATGAAAATTCAAACTAAATTTTATTACAACTTTATACAAACTTTGTACAAACTGCTCAAGACCGATTTACATGTCCATACATTTATGTGCAATACATACATCAAAATAAATATTTACAGGCAGGGTATAAATTATACCTGATAACTTCAAGCTGATAAATCCTCAATCCTCAGCAGCTCAGTCTGCTGCTCCTCTAGTCTCTATATCTGCGACAGCAATAAAAGCTATCGCTGAGTACTAGGACTCAGTGGTGCACAACATACTAAAATAATCTTTATGCAGAACTTAAATCACATTTATTCAAAAATTTGACTGAACATGAGAATTAAATACAAATCATGCATTATGAGATTTTAATCTCAAACAATTTCATTTTGAAGTATTAAATCACATTTCATAAAACCCACAATTAGATCATGCCATTCGAAACAAATAGAATCTCAATAGCCAGAGGCTAAAGAGAAATCACATCACAAGGCTAGCTAGCTCAAATATATGGATATCCATTCACATCCTCTTCTACTGGCACACCTTAACACTTCTCCAGAGAAGGAATCAAAATTCGAAACTAATTACCCCCAATAGTCGTGCTAGTGAGGTGTTCAAATATATGGTCATGACACTGTGGTTTCAAAACTTATCTTAACAATTTACTAAACATTGTCATTTCAAATATACACAATAACTTTCACAATTTAAATCAAAACATCATAAATAGGGTCACAATACTTTCAAAAATTCAAAGCAAAAGTAAAATGCATATTTCATTCACTTAATCAATAAATTTTAAAGCATAGTGATGTTGTGCACAAACCTCAAGCGAGTCGCCTCTTGGCCTTGACTCGGTTCCTCGGGTTCTTTTTCAGTATTCTTTTCAACTGAAACACACAATTTTGTAGTGTTTCAGTACCATAACTTAGCATAAATCCAAAAATAAATTTAACTTCACTTTTACCTAGCTTTAATGTGCTAAACTCGACGTTCTTGAAATTTTGTGTTTCGGGTTACTATTTACTACACTATTCAAGTCAAATTATTGACTTTCTAAGGCTTAATAGGTATGGGAATTCCAACTTTACCGACATACCACATTTTGGTTACTAAACTTGTTGGTTTTGGTCATTTTCTCAACACTTAAGTTTTTTAGGCAAAATTGTCAATTTTCAGTTTTTAGTGTCTAAGGTTGCACTATTCCATTGGTTACTTTTCTGTTGGAATTTGGAAAATATTTCTTCATAGAAAATGTTCCCTATTGTCTTAAGTTTATTCTCCTTTTTGAATCACTCCAATTGGAGTTTTTTAGCTCAAGTTATACTCAAATTATGGTTACTGTTCATGCTGCAGAATTTGGTTCTGCAGATTTATTGATCGAAATTCGTTCAGCAATTTGATCAAGTTAAGTCCATAATTTGGTCTAATTATCTTCATATGAAATGTTCTATTATGTCTTAGGTTTGCATCGGTTCAAGAATCACCTAAATCGGAGTTTTCTAGAGAGAGTTATAGCCATTGAAACTTTACTGTTCATATGGTAAATATATAGTTCTGCAGGTTCAGGTCACCAACTTTGCTCAGTAATTTGATTGGGTTAATGGCATAATTTGAATTGGTGTTCTTCATGAAAGTTTTAGGTTTATATTTCATCTAACCACTGGTAAAATTTCAGGTCATTTTGACTTGCCTAGCTCGAGTTATGACCAAATGAACAAACACTATTCATTTAGTCAGTTTGTGCAGAGGCAGACTGTGATTTCTCAACTTTGGTCAATTTGTTCACTAGGTTTTAGTCACTTTTTGGGCATGCTTCCTAAATGAAAATTGTGTCATTTAGTGCCTATTTTCATTCCCAATTGGTCTCATACCAATTGGACTTGTAAAATCCATTTTGGTCCCTCAAATTTGACTTTTGGTCATGGTGCATACACAATCCAAATTTGGCTTTGATTCAAAAATTTCTAACACACTTTATTAGGTCACAAATGACCATTTCTCTCCTTAAACTATGTAAAAGACATCATTTAGCACTTCTTCACATTTTTGGTCCCTAAACCCTAATGTCTAAACCCTAATTCACACTAATTTTTGCATTTACTTGATTCCATGTCTTTAACCATAGTCATTCAACTAACTAAGGTTTATATACCCCTTTCAAACCATTCAATTCATGCAAATCATCCTCATAACCAAGCTGGCCAAAAATCAGTTTAGTCCCTCAACCAATTTTTCTTTTCATTTTAAGTTTGTTTCTATGTTCTTGATGCTATACATACACTAATTAAACTAAAAACTTGAAGTTTGCATTGCTAACCTTGTTAGGTGTCTTTGAACTTTCACTTCCTCTCAATTTTCTTCAATTCTTTGATGACCAATCTTCCTCTCAAGTGATTAAATCAAGTTTTTGTGAAGCAAGTATGGGAGGATTTGGGGTTTAATGATGGTTTCAAAGCTTGAAGCAAGCTTTAAATGAGATTTGCAATGATGAGGGAGAGAGAAGGATGGGAGGTGGCATTTTGAGGAAGATGAGGCTTTTAATTTTTTTTCTTTTCTTTTCTTTTTTCTTTTATCTCTTTAGGAAGACCAAAAATCCAAATAAGTAAATAAATTAATTTTATTCTTTATGGCATCATGCATGAGGTCATGCATGATGTCATCACCTTTTGACTTTTCCATTTTCTCTTTCTTTTTTTTTCTATATTTTTTTCTATTAGTTCTTTAATTTAATTCTCAATCCTGAAGTTTTCTTTTATCCAATTTTATTTGACAGTTAGGTCAGGAGTCAGCTCTCGGGGTCAATTGACCAAATTGCCCCTCGCCAGTTCATCCCGATTTGCAATTAATTCTATATTTCTTTCGGCTCCTTGACCTAATTATTTGACTGACTTAATAGTTCTTTTTCATGATTTTCTCTTTTCCATTGTGTTTATAAGGGTCCTAAGGACCGCGGCGTCACATTTTACAGTTCAAAATTTGAGTTTAAAATGACTTCGCAGTCGTTCCCGAGTAGGTCACCCATCGTTGTGACTCTCAGCTCGTTTAACTTCTTATGTTATGTTTTTCTTATTTATACTTAACTAATTGAACATTACTAATTATTTGTGTTTATGACTTCTCTAGTTGTCTTAGATGTGGTTCTAATCCCCTTAATTGTCCAGACCGACACCGGTCACCGGAACAGTGAAATATACCAGGCTATACAAATGGGGGTGTTACAGTGTAAGCTTTTCTTAAAATTTTGACAGCTTTGGGATAGGTAGGGTTTGAAGGATTTCTTGAATTAAAATGGTACTCTAGTTGCTCGTAATACTAATCTATTGATTAGGAAGGTGAAGTGCATGTAAATGCAAAAATCTAGAATGGTGGAGCTAGGGTTTCGACCCAAAAATTGAGATTTGATCCTGCAATATTGAAAGTAAGTTTTAATGGTCAATTAGTGACCATTTGGTTATGTGGGAATGAGAAATGAAGTGGTTTGTGTAATGGGAATTGAAGTTAGTGTTGCTACCCTTGGTGACCTGCAGGACTAGGCATGAGTCCAGCAGGTTTGGGAGTAATAACTAGAGTTGTAGAAGTTTAATTGGTGCAAGGCTAATTGGACATGAAACTAGACACATGATGGCACAACTTTGGTGAAGAAACCATGCCTAGAAAATCAAACTAAGTTGACCTAAAGATTGTCCTAATTCGGGTGACCTGCATTCTGCCTGGGCAAAATGACCAAATGAATAGTGTTTATTCATTTGGTCATAACTCAGTGTAGAAAGGTCCAATTTACCTAAAATTTTACCCACAAATAGCTAAGACATAGACCTACAACTTTAATGAAGAAACCTAACCCAAATTTTGACAATAACATGTTCAAAAGGTGACCTACAATCACTGCACAAAACACTATAGATTTGGTCAGTCCAGAAAATCTATAAAGTTGGCAATCCGGCTAGTCATGGTATTTAGGCCATAACTTGAGCTACAAAACTCTAAATGGAGTGATTCAAAAAAAGAAATGTAACTAGACACAATAAGAAACAACTTTCATGTTGACAATTTTGCCAAATTCCCACTGCAAAAATGACTAATGGAACAGTAAATACAAGTCATAAAATCTGAAAAATTTTGAACAACTAACACTAAGCTTAGAAATGGTATTGGCAACTAATAACAACAATTTTAGAATGCAAAATGTGGTATGTTGAGAGTATTAAAACCAATATACCTATTGTCTATGCAAAAGTTAACATTTTTGTTGACTAATGAAATGAATAGTAACACTTAAACTTAAATTTCAAGAATTGTACAATTTAAGAGTGTAACATGCCCTAGTACACCTAACAAGATTGGTTTGGATAGGTTGGCATGCCAATAGGGTTCTGTTAGCAGTACTGCATATGGCTTCATGCCATTCTGTGTTTTATGGCCTCACGTGCCATTCTGTGTTATAATAGCCTTTAGCTATATTGATTGAGTTGTTATACTTGGGTCTAATCCCTGAAAATTATTACAGCTTATTAGCTATTCTGTTGCACACCGGGAGACACAATGTGACCGATGGTGTGATGGTCCGATGTACTTGGTACCCAGTGCTAGTTTACTTAGGCAATGAAAATAAATTTTATTAAATTTTAATCGAATAATACTGTAATAAATGCCAGAAATTAAGTCTACCTAAAATGTAAACATACATTCTACATATTTATGTTTTTTTAGTTATTTTATTTTATATTGTCACTACTAAGTAGAATTGCTTAGCGCGTCGCTTTTGCCACGCGCAGGTACTGGAGACATAGCTAGGGAGTCCAACAGACCTCAGACCGGGTGAACTTTTAGATCTGCACACAGAGTCCAGAGTTACCTCACATTTGCAGTGCATTGGTAGGACATTAAGTTACTTTTGACATTTTGTATTTTGTAAACTTTTGTAATTTATATTATAAACTCATGTAATTATTCTTTTAATGTAATTATCTATGAACCATGTTCAGTAATAAATTTGAGAATTTCTTATTAAATTGAGTATGATAAGAAACGAATTGAATTTTGAGATATTGAAGTCATTTGAGAAATTTTTGAAAATATGTTGGTGGCTAACTGAGATTGAAATTATGATTATGTTGGAAGTATTTTTAACAGATTCAGAATAACAGTTTTTTCAATTTACAGCCGGCACTCTGCCAAATTTTCTATAAAATTTATGAAAAATTTAAATTAATAAAAAAAAAGTAAATAAATGAATTAAAAAGGGTAAATTGTAATGGAAATAAGAATTGGTGCTCCGGCACACTGTGTGGCATATCTTGCTCGGCTACACTGTAGACGGGTAAGGGGTGTCACAGTCCCCTTGAATTCAATAGCCCTGTATTTAATCAGCTTTTTGTACTGCCTAGCTGAAGGCTATGGTTGTACCACTGGTGTCTGCAGTAGGGCTTGAGTAGGCATGTCACCAGCCATCTGTTGGAACATCGCAGACATCTGCTGAGCAAATTGAGTAGGACTGCTGTATTGAGGGGGCTGGTGCGGCTGATCCACTAACATTTTGAAGGGCTGGGGCTTCCCCTTGTGCCTCAGCCTCTACTGATTGATCTACTAAATGGTCCCCTTCTTCCATAGTCAATTAGAGGATATTATACCTCCTGAACAAATAACACAAGGAGATTTCCTCCCGTTAGTGCATATTTATAATGTAATGTACTGTATGTATCAAACCATGACATTGAGCAGTTGTACTATAAAGAAAGAATATTCAAATTACAGGTTAAAACAGAATTTAAAAACTAGCTCTGATACCACTAAAACATATCACACCTTACCCCTCCGTAAGACATAACATGATCCCGTAGTGTACATAATGAATTACGAAACTTCTCCTACTGATAACCCATTAAATATACTACAAGGGATTTTAAACAATTTCTTATTTCTTTTTAAAGTGGTGAGCACTTTTGACAGATATTAAAATTTTTTTTTTATCAAAGTTAAATTACATAACAAATCTGCAATATCAATAGATTCTATAAAAATTTTGGCAGAGTGCCGTCTGTATTTTGAATAACACAGTTCTTCAAAAACCTGTAAAAAGCACTTCCAATATGTTTGTTTCAATCCCCAACTCCAATAATAGTTCAACTCAAATCAATTTTCACAACCCAATTCAACTCAATTTCAGCAATTTCAATAAAAATAAAATACAACTAACTAAGTAATTTAAAAGCTGAAACAAGATAATTATAATACAACATTGATAGGCCAAAATATAATTTACAACTTATTTGTACAACTTAAGTTTACAACTGCTCAAGACCAAGTGTAATATAAATATACAGTTCACATACATTACAATAAAATTACAAGGAAGTGGTATACTCAATATACCCAGCAAAATCCTAAAAGTGTAGTACAAGCAGTCTACTCTGCTACTTTATCTGTCTGTCTACCTGCGACAGTAATGAAAAAGTTATCGCTGAGCCAATGTCTCAGTGGTGCACAACATTAAGAAAATACAATTTAAAACCATAAATCGTAAATCACATAAACTGGAGATACTTAAAATTATAGTTATTTTCAAAAGACAGAGAATGTCATAAAGAATTAAATTCCATTTCACAATGTCTCAAAAAATACTAATAAATCACACACACAGCTTAATCATGATTCCAAAGTCCAATTCGTCCCAAAAGCCAATGGCTAATGAGGAATAACATAGCTAGCGAGCAATTATATTAGTACTCATCCTATTCGTCCTCAACTGGCACACACCTCAACACTTCAGCCAGAGAGGGAAGTCAAAGCCAATTCATCCCACTAGATAAGCTAGCGAGGAATTCAATCAAATATATATGATAGTTGTGGTTTCAAATCATTTGCAATATTTTTCAAGCAATAAGTATCCATCAAAGTTCATTCAAACAAATTTTCCACAATTTAAGCAATAACATATAAATTGTCATAATTTATTTCAAGTGAAATTTTAAAAGAAATAATTGTTGCGCACAAACCTCTGATAAGTAGCCTCTTGGCCTTGACTCAGTGGTTCTTTCCCCTTCCCTGAGTCTTTGCTAACTAAAACACACAATATAAAGTGTTTCAGTACTCATTTAAATTGTTTCTAATAATAATGTTTAATAATTAAATTTTATTAATGATATTTTTTCATTAGTCAACTTATAATATTGACCTTTGATGCACTCTAAGTGAGTCAATTTTAATGTTCCCAATTTATCACATTTTATAGTCTCTATATGTTGATATATGTTACCAATTTCATTTTAAAGCTTATTGTATTTTTTTGCCATTTTTCAGATTTTATATGCTAGATTGCTCTAGCTAAACCTCTTATTTGCCTTGGTTTTTAGATTCTGGTTAAAAGAGAAAAATTGTAGATTTATGTCTTAGTGACATTTTGGCACTAATTTCATGTCATTTGGAGTTTTCTGGACCAAGTTATGGTCATTTTACTATTGCTGGTCAAATTGCCTTTTTATTGTGAACTTAGGTCATTTTAGGTCATTTCTAATTCTGGCAGGTTTTATACTCGAACTTGTGCAAGTATTTTGACTTGCTTATGATCATTTCTGGGTTGTTGATCTTAACCAAAATTGTAGCCCTATGTCTAAGCTTTCCAACGATATAAATTTCAGGTCATTTGGACCTATGTACAAGGAGTTATGGTCATTTTCGTAAATACTATTCAATTGGTCAAATTTCAGGGTTGTAATGTTACCAATTCGGATTAGGTCAGTTTTCATGTCACTTTTCGGATAGAATTTAGGTTTGCTTTCTTCATGAAATTTGGCCTATTTTGTGTCTAGTTTTGCCTCCAATTGGCCTCATACCAATTGGGGTCACACATTTAGGGTCATAAGCTCAATTGCATACTGCCCTTTACATTTCTCTCAAACACCAATCCAAATGCACATTCAACTTATTCTAGCTTACCTTCCATACCTAATTCTGACTTTGTACATTACCATATTCATCAATCACTTTACATTATAGTCGCTTTGGACAGAATATAACTAATTGACAATACACCAATTACACTTCCAATTCACAAAATCCAATTCTAATAATATATACACATAATCACTCCTAACCATTACATATAAATTCACTACTAAATTACATGCACACTTAGCAATCTTTAAGATCACAATTCATCAAATAACCTCATGAATTCAAGCATTCATCAAGAAGTCTCAAGGCTACCGAATTGCTCCAAAATGCAAAAGTTTCCCATAATTTCTTCAACTCCAATTTCAAATGCACAATCATCACATACACATGGAAATAACTTACTAGCATATTAAATCACCTTAATCAACATTAATTCCCAACAAATATATGTAAGAATAATTCATTAACCATGAGATTCCATGGCTACCGAAAATAGTACCCTCCAAAAACTCATCAAAACCTCAAAATTTCTTCATCAATTTACTTATCTCAATATGGAAATCAAGTTTACTTAAGAAAGGAAGAAGAAATGGATACTTACCTCTTATGAGCTTCCTCAAAACTCCACCAAAACTCTTCTTTCTTGTTCCCAATATGTTACCCAAGATGTATAGACCAACTTTAGTGAAGACACTTGCAAGAAATTGTTGCTTGATCATGGAAGCATGGAGCTCAAATGTGGGACGGCAATGGAGGATAATGGGAGAGGTTTCAATTCGGCTTAGTGAAGAAAGAAGAAGAAGAAGAGAAAATGAGATAGTGGACTTGTCCACATATATTTATATATTCTCCCTTAGTGCCCCACTAACATTTAATTAACATTAAAATATCCATATAATTAAACTTTAATTATCGTAAGTTTTATCCCTTAATTCCTTTTATTTATTTTATATATTTGACTTTTAATTTTTATGGCATTTTCAAAATTTAACACTACTAATTTTTCATTGACATTTAGGTCAAAAGTCAACTCTTGGTGTCAATTGACTAAAATGCCCCTCCTCAGGTTGTATTCTTGATTTTTCGGTAACACCAATTTTTGTCGGTTTGTCAATTTTTCGTTTTTCTTTGTACTGATTAATTAAATTTTCTTCGATATTTTCTAAGTCAATTATACCACAATAGATTTTTGTTTAAGTCTCAAAAATATTTCTCAAGGTTCCCTGCAGTCCAGGGCTAGTCAACGATCCTCGCTGCAACTTCCCGGTGTGGTCACCCATCGCTAGGGTTTTTGGCTCATTTAACTTAATCACATTTCATTGCTCTTATTTTTTCTTTATTTTTCTTGTATTTATTCTATTGTATTTCATTATCTTATTTCTCTTCACTAACATTTAAGTATAATTCCACGTATTCTAACTGTCCAGACAGACATTGATCATCGAAACAGTAGAACGCACTACTTAATGCAGGGGTGTTACATGTGATAGGTGCTATTGTGTGGTAGAACCTTATTTTGTGCAATGTATGGAAATTGGTTACTTTTGTAATTGATAAAGCACCTACTCTATTGTCTAAATGTATAAAGCAATTGATATGAAATGATGAAAAGTAGTTTTATTATTGAAAATATTTTGTGTAATGTAAATTGTCTTTTTCCAAAGCAAGGAATAAGCTTAACTTATTAGATGAACACTTGATGTGAGTTGTAGTTAAGGAAGAACATTTAATTAGTAGAAATTTAATATTTATTTTGAGTGCAGCTATTGAATTATGGAGCTCTGTAGCAGTATATTTCAACTATTCATCAATTATTTTAATTTAATGTTGTGCAAGATTTGGCGTTCATAAATGAATATGATTCTATAATAATGTGTTTGGATACATTAGAATGAATTCGTAAAAGTTGGCATTCATAAATTAAATATAAAAATAACTGGTATAATTAACAAAGTAGACATATTGGAAATAAGATCATCATATTGGCATTTCGATTCAAGAAGTTGGATGCAATGCTTCTATGAATAGCTTGATGTTTGTTGCATGTAGACAATCTGAAGAAAAATTAGACATTGACCCTGTACCAAAAAGAACTTGTACTAAAAAAACTAACCATCTGTATCCACAAAAACTAACCACAACATATATGGACAAAAAGAACTATATATATATATATATATATATATATATATATATATATATATATATATATATATATATTGTAGACACACACACACACACACACACAAAACTACAAAATATTGACATAATATATCACAATCGCCAAACTGGTGCTTCAGTTGCTTTTTTCCTTACTTGTGAGTGTTCTTTAAATATATTGTAGACACACACACACACACACACACACATAAAACTACAAAATATTGACATAATATATCACAATCGCCAAACTGGTGCTTTAGTTGCTTTTTTCCTTGCTTGTGAGTGTTCTTTAAAGCTTTTATGGATGGTGGAGGATGATTTTAAGCTGGCTGTGAATTTAGAACTTGCTTTTCAAATGACAGCTGAGAAGCTCCATTTATGCCCATATTCATCATCTGCTTTTGCTTTTGAAGTTGCCTTATGGCAATAGCTTCTTTCACTTTCCATTGAAGATCCAAGGCCTGAAATCTCCCATATTAAGGATTACTGATATGGGTGAAGGTATCACAAAACCAATTACTCTTTGCTGTTCACAAGAGATTGAATTAAGAATATTCATTAATCTCTAACTAGCAATACTAGGCTCTATCAACATCATCCAATAGCAAAGTTAATAAAGTTTTTAAATGAAAATTGATAGTATTAAATGTCTCACATTGAATGTGGTAGATCTAATAATTTCATCATAGAAAATCCCATAACGAACTTGTGGTCTAATTTTCTTCCTTATTGTGAATTAAGGTCTATGTTGTGGGGCTTATTGTTTGTTTGCTCTTGTACCCACAGCTGCTTTCATTATATATTGGCCCTACAAAAGGATAATATGCAGCATAATGATTTAATAATTTAAATGCTATAGATGTTCATACATGTCTGTTAGTAGTATACCCTGGAGCATATCATTGTATTGTATCATGTAAATATTTATTCCCAATTAATGGCAATTATTCTTTTCTTTTAAGTTTGAATGGTTTAAATTTAATTGAAAAAGTCCTTTAATATCTTGTTAGATGTTCTATTCTTAAGTTATTAAGAATATAAGTGATAGAACATTCTAGTACAAGTATTATAAATTTGGTTCACAATCTAAAATACTTCATTGGGCATGACTTATCCAGAAAGATTGTCACTTATGTTTGTTTCCATGGATTAGTATGAGATACTAATGGGATGGAATGGTGAGTTTCATGCCATATGACAAACATGGTGAGCACTTATAAGATAAGTAGATAGAACCAGTGATATAAGATGACTTATACATGGAGTTTAGTCTCGTTAATACAAAGTCATCTAGATCATAATAGTGCATATAATCCCTTAACCTAAGATAACACAATTATCTTGTATATAGGTAGTTTAAGTTTGATACTGATTTTATACTTGTACTATGTATGGGTATATGGGCATGTGTTAGCTCTGACTAGTTATATATGGAGATAGGAGCTAGTCAAGATGGGATCTGTTACACCCTAAGTAAATAGGGATAAAATCCTATGTCCATTTAATTGTTCTTGATAAATTTAAGTTCCCGACCAGGATAGATAGACTTAGTTAGAAAAGAGTTTCTGATAGGAAAGTCTTATTAATCAAGAATTGGAATTAAAAGAGGACATATGATCCTAAGCAAAAGAGTTTGACATGAAACCATGACTTTAGCTGGAATTGGGATTTTATAACAGAGAGATTTTAGTACATCGTATGTATGATCAAGGTTCATGAATTGGAGAATTAATTTAGAACTAGTTGGGTAGTCATGGTATATTATGCTAGATGTCAACCATAATTTATGAGAACTTAAATTAAAAGGGAATTTCATTTTAGTTTGGATTGGTTCCAATAATATTAAAGAGTTAATATTATTCTCATTACCAATTTTCTTCCTTGTTGTGAATTAAGGTTTATGTTGTGGGGCTTTTTGTTTGTTTGCTCCTTTACCCAAAGCTGCTTTCATTACAGATTGGCCCTACAAAAGGATATTATCCAACATAATGATTTAATAATTTAAATGCTGTAAATGTTTATACTGTAGGAGTGGAAGCATGGTGATTAGTTCATTAGAGCATTGAATTTCAAAAATTTTCTTCTAGGGCTACATGCATCATGCCACATCTCTTATGTGCCTAATTAATTTCAATGCTCAATTTCATATTAAAATACTTTTAATATGTATTAGGATCTATGTTTTCCATTCAAGATTGTGAATTAACAAATTAATTCATTTAAACCCTAGTTTAAAAAAGGAGTTTGAGCACTAACCTCTTTGATGCACTATGGATGCAATTGGCACCTTTAGGAAGCACTTAGGACCCCAAGTGTTGTCCCTTTAGCTTGTCCACACCAAGATCACCAATGGGCAACCCCCAAATCAGCTTCTCAGGCCTCTTTGATGCACTATGGATGTAATTGGCACCTTTAAGAAGCACCTAGGACCCCAAGTGTTGTCCCTCTAGCTTGTCTACACCAAGATCACCAATGGGCAGCCCCCAATTTGCTTCTTAAACCTTTTCCAACCAATTATAAATTGGGCTTTTGCCTTTAGAGAGGTAGTATGTATGTATAGGACATTAGAAATAATTTCTAGCAATTTTAATTCAAAGGATTTTGGGCAATTCTCTTTGAATTGATGAGACAAGATGAAGAGGAAAGGGAGAGAGGTGTGTTGCCACACTTGAGAGAAAATAAGAGTGTTGTGCCTCTTCTTTTCTTTTTCCTTTTATAATTAGGTCATTAAGTCACTTAAACCCTATGCCACATGTCACCACCACATTGCATCTTATTTTTTAATTGACTTAATCACATTAAGCCAAGTGTCAAAGATAGACTTAATCTTGACTTTGATCACCTTGCATGATAGGAAGACAAATGGCAAACTTATATGATACCATGTGTCACCATCTCATGGTGCCACATGTCACTATGTGAAACGACCAAATTACCCTTATGTTGTAATTTTGAGTTCTCAACCCAAAATCATTATTTCTCCTCTTAAAATCAATTTATATCAAATATAAATTAATTAATTAATCTCCATTAATTAATTTCTCACAATTAAATTCATATTTAAACACTTTAAATATAAATTTAACTTATACTATACATCCAATAACCTAGATTTGATTTCAAGCCATGTTAAGGACTTTGTAATCTTATTGCAAACCAAGCCTATTCAATTAATTAATTAAGCTCTCTAATTAATCAATTAAATCATATTTTTCTTGATGATTATCTTTTGTATGTGTGTCCCTCACTAGGCTCATCACTAATTGGCAATGAGATATGATATTAACTCTTAATATCATCAAAACTCTTTCTTACCATAAATGATTTCTCTAAATCATTTTAGGCATCTCATAGACCATGGTTGACGCCTAGCATAGCATGCTATGGCCACTCAATCAGTAACAAGGAATACCTTAAATGAACCTATAATCATATGTTACCATGCACTAAAATCTCTCTGTTATAAAATCTCAATTCGAGTTGGAGTCATGGTTTATGTCAAACCCTATTTGCTATGAATATTATGTTCTCTTTTAATTCCAGTTCTTGATTAATTAGATTTTCTTGTCAAAAACTCTTTTCTGACATAATCTGTCTGTCCTGGCTAGGAACTTGAAACATTAAGAACAATTAAATGAATATAGGATTTTATCCCTATTTACTTAGGGTAACAGATTCCATCTTGATCAACACCTATCTCCATATATAACTAGTAGGAGCCAACACATGCCCATATATTCATACACAGTACAAGAATGAAAGCAGTATCAAGCATGAAAGCAATATCAAGCTTAAACCACTTATATACAAGATAACTGTATTATTTCAGGTCTAAAGATTATATGCACTGATATAATATATGACAATGCATTAACAAGGGTAAACTACATGTGCTTGTTATATGCGTCACCAGTTCGACCTATATAATACATGCCACTAAAATAAAATTAATTATTTTACAATCTAAAGAAAAATAAAAGAAATAAATTCAATTACATTAGTCTTTTATTGTCCATGATCATCCATCATGCATATTACCATTTAACAATTAAATGAAATATACATTCTAGAAAATTAAATTGAATATCACATATTTAACCAAAAAATTCAGATTTGAATCTCATTCAAATAAATTTAAATTTTGAAACTCTTTCCAAATTTAATACCTTGAAAACAATTTTCAAAAATTAATTGTGCGATTAAAATTCCTAATTAAATAATTTAATTAGGTATAGGATTGATTATGGATCTTAAACTATACAACAATTGCATAATTGAGCCCATAACCATGCGCACCATTGAGGTACCATTGATGCCACCACCATTAATGAATCCAACATGCATGCCGCCACACATATGTCACCCAAACAGCTTAGATCAATTCAAATTTGATCCAATCACACAATTAAATCTCATATTCAATCTTAATGGCAAATATAGTGGCTCTGATACCAATAGTAGGAGCAGAAGCATGGTGATTAGTTCATTAGAGCATTGAATTTCAAAAATTTTCTTCTAGGGTTACATGCATCATGCCACATCTCTTATATGTCTAATTAATTTCAATGCTCAATTGCATATTAAAACACTTTTAATATATATAAGGATCTATGTTTGCCATTCAAGATTGTGAATTAACAAATTAATTCATTTAAACCGTAGTTTAAAAGAGGAGTTTGAGCACTAACCTCTTTGATGCACTATGGATGGAAATTGGCATCTTTAGGAAGCACCTACGACCCCAAGTGTTGTCCCTCTAGCTTGTCCACACCAAGATCACCAATAGGCAGCCCCTAAATCAACCTCTCAAGCCTCTTTAATGCACTATGAATATAATTAGTACCTTTAGGAAGCACCTAGGACCCCAGGTATTGTCTCTCTAGCTTGTCCACACCAAGATCACCAATGGGTAGCCCCCAATTTGCTTCTCAAGCCTTTGCCAACCGGTTTTTGCCTTTAGAGAGGTAGTATGTATGTATAGGACACTAGAAACAATTTCTAGCAATTTTAATTCATAGGATTTTAGGCAATTCTCTTTGAATTGATGAGACAAGATGAAGAGGAGAGGGAGAGAGGTGTGCTGCCACACTTGAGAGAAAATAAGAGTGTTGTGTTTCTTCTTTTCTTTTCCCTTTTATAATTGGGTCATTAAGTCACTTAAACTTTATGCCATATGTCACCACCACATTGCATCTTATTTTTTAATTGACTTAATCACATTAAGCCAAGTGTCAAAGCTAGACTTAATCTTAACTTTGATAACCTTGCATGATAGGAAGATAAATGGCAAAATTATATGATGCCATGTGTCACCATCTCATGGTGCCACATGTCACCATGTGAAATGACCAAATTACCTTTATGTTGTAATTTTGAGTTCTCAACCCAAAATCATTATTTCTCCTCTTCAAATTAATTTATATCAAATATAAATTAATTAATTAATCTCCATTAATTAATTTCTCACAATTAAATTCATATTTAAACACTTTAAATATAAATTTAACTTATACTATACATCCAATAACCTAGATTTGGTTTCAAGCCATGCTAGGGACTTTGCAATCTTATTGCAAATCAAACCTAATTAATTAATTAATTAAACTCTTTAATTAATCAATTAAATCACATTTTTCTTGGTGATTATCTTGTGTATGTGTGTGACTCACTAGGCTCATCACTAATTGGCAATGAGATATGATATTAACTCTTAATATCATCAGAACTCTTTCTTACCATAAATGATATCTCTAAATCATTTTAGGCATCTCATAGACCATGGTTGACACCTAGTATAGTATGCTATGGCCACCCAATCAGTAGTAAGGAATACCTTAAATGAACCTATAATCATATGTTACCATGCACTAGAATCTCTCTGTTACAAAATCCCAATTCTAGTTGGAGTAATGGTTTATTTCAAACACCATTTGCTATGAATATTATATTCTCTTTTAATTTCAGTTCTTGATTAATTAGATTTTCTTGTTAGAAACTCTTTTTTGACTAAATCTATCTATCCTGGCTAGGAACTTGAAACATCAAGAACAATTAAACGAACATAGGATTTTATCCCTATTTACTTAGGGTAACAGATTTCATCTTGATCAACACTTATCTCCATATATAACTAGTAGGAGCCAACACATGCCCATATACCCATACAAAGTATAAGTATGAAAGCAGTATCAAACTCAAACCACCTATATACAAGATAACTGTGTTATCTTAGGTCTAAAGATTATATGCACTGATATAATATATGACAATGCATTAACAAGAGTAAACTACATGTGCTTGTTATATGCGTCACCGGTTCGACCTACTTATCATGTATAAGTGCCTATCATGTTTGTTATATGGCATGAGACTCACCATTCCATCTTATTTATATCTCATATAAATACCTTGAGAATAAACATGAATATAATCTTTCTGGATAAGTCATGTCCTGTGTGAAGTATCCTCGATTGTGAACTAATTTATGATACTTTGTGCTAGAAATACTGTCACTCATATTTTTAACAATTTAAGAATAGAATTTCTAACAAAATATCAATGGACCTTTTCTATTACACATAAATATATTATGTAAACGGAAAAGTGAAATTGCCTTTTATTAATAAAATATGTACAAGATACATACTAAATGATATGCTATAGGGTATACTACTAACAATCTCCCACTAGCACTAGAGCCATTCATTACAATATCTTAAACCCATCTTTTCAAGATGTCCGTCTAACTGAGCTTGTGACATAGGCTTCGTGAATGGATCAGCTGAATTTTTAGCTGATATTATTTTCTACATGGCTACATCGCCTCGCCCAACTATCTCTTTGATAATATGGTCACGCCTTTCTATGTGTTTGGATTTCTGGTGAGATGGGGGTTCCTTAGCCTGTATGACCACTCCATTGTTGTCACAGTAACGAGGAATTGTTGACTTAATGGAAGGAACTACTATAAGTTTTGACACAACCTTCTTTATCCAAACAGCCTCTTTTGCAGCATTTGATGCAGTAATATACTAAGCCTCTGTAGTGGAATCAGCAGTCATACTCTATTTGGAACTCTTCCAACTAATTGTACCTCCATTACAAATGAACACAAACCCAGAGGTAGACTTTCTATCATCGATATCTGATTGAAAATCAGAATCAATATAACCATCTAATTGCAAGTCACCACCAGTAACACCCCTTACCTTTCTATAATGCAGCCGAGTGAGGTGTGCTACATTCAGTGCCGGAGTACCCTACCTTATCTTACTTTATTCCTTTAATCATTTTCAAGTTATTATCTTTTAATATCAATTATTTTTCTATAGAGAAACAATGGAGTTTCCCTTGTTTTATTTCATATTGGCGTATTTTACTATTCACTTACTTGGAATTCAACAATATTTTCAAAATAAAATCTCATAATCATCTCATATTTCAATATCATCCATGTATTTCAATTCTCACATTCATTTCCATCCACTTTCATTCATACTCCATTCACATATCAAAATTCTCATATTTTTATTAATTTATATGATTTACAACTAATTACATAAAGTTCATACTTTACATGATATACAAATTAATTACAATTTCATAATTTATATTAAAACATACAATTCATGGGCTCTATCTACATGCATTGCTGAGGAGGTGACAACTTGAACACCCTATCTACATGCATTGCTGAGGAGGTGACAACTTGAACACTTCTGACACTTCTGCAGATCTAGACTCCAAAAATCTCAGTCAACTGTCCATTGGGTTTTAGCTTCAGTACCTGTGCGAAGGAAATAAATCCATCACGCTAAGCATTTCTGCTTAGTGTTGCAATAATATAACAAAGAAAATAATATACAAAATACAGATGGAAATAAAACATAGTTCATTGTAACATTTATTTTAATTATAATTCTATTACTAATCTTTTTTATCGTTTAATTCAATACTTTCTAGGTTATCTTTGATTATTTCATAATAACTAAGGCTCTCAGAGTCATTTCATAATAGATAAATTTTTAACATCAGTCTAGTTCATTTCAATTCTTTCTGCTAAATAACTAATCTAATTTATTTTAGGTCATCTTACTCATTTATTTAATTTCTAATATTTTTAACTTATTTCAATAAATTTCACTACCCAAGTAACCTATGACAGGCTGACTAAACTAGATAACGATTCGTTGGCACTGGACACCATGGTGCCTTGGGCCGTCATACTATGGGACGCAGAATGTCAACCACGTATGCAGTCAATATGGCTAAAAAGCCATGATAATACATAATCGGGCATAAAAGCCATGAGTGCGAGCATAAAGCCATGAGTGAGGGCATAAAGCTATGAATACAGACATAAAACCTTACGCAGTACTGCTAAAACAATACTCTATTAGCATGCCAATTTATCCAATCTGACACACATGTCTAGGCGATACATGGGCACATAGTACCATTAAGTGTTCATACATTTCATTATTTCATTATAGGTTCTAATTATAATTTTTAGCATTTTTAATCTTTTTCATAATAGAAACATAA
The DNA here is from genome assembly GCF_030052815.1 of Hevea brasiliensis. Taxonomy (NCBI): domain Eukaryota; kingdom Viridiplantae; phylum Streptophyta; class Magnoliopsida; order Malpighiales; family Euphorbiaceae; genus Hevea; species Hevea brasiliensis. The sequence continues at coordinate 40,265,315 of NC_079498.1, forward strand.
ATCTCTAAGTCTAATATCTACATAATTTATGTATTCATCGTAATTTATATATTCATTATGTTATCCATAATTATCACAATTCAAAACAATGGTTCTAATGTACCATTGTACTCAAAATATTTTTCCCTTTTACAATAATGAGAACTCAGGTCTCATTCATACATTAATATGGTTCATTTATTCATTACACTATTTATATAATTTATCATTTGAAATTCAAGAAATATTTTTGCTTACTAAGTATTTATGATTACTCTTAATTTCACTCATGTACCATTAAGTGTCAATAGGTTTTATTTTATTTCCTAGTGGGAATACAATGTCTAAATTCATTTTTAGCTAATGCATATGTTCATAAATTTCATTTATGTAGTTCATTTACAATTTCATCTATAATCTATCACATCAATTCACATGTACCTAGGTTCAAGCAAATTTTCATTTTTATTCAATAAAAAGGGAAAGTCCCCAAATATTATTTACACATCATTTATACCTTTAATATTTCATTTATAGTAATTTACAATTCACATTTCAAATTATATCAACTATTTCTCCTAAGTTCTGTTTGTGATGAGCCTACAAATCCCATCAAACTAATCACATGATTTAAACAAACCTTAAATCATTTAAGTGAGGTATCATTAGCGATTTAAGTTTTGGTCCTTTGCATTCATTTCATTCAGGTTACTATTCACTTAACTATTCCTACACAAAAGTTGACTTTTTAATACATAATAGATTTGTTGAACCTAAGTTCACTAAGATACCACATTTTGTATTTTATTTTGTTGGCATTGATTTCCAATACCATTTCAAAGCTTATTTTATGTTATTCAAAATTTTTAGATTTCATACCTTAAGTTTACTGTTCCATTGGTCATTGTTACAGTGGAAATTTGACAAAATTCTCTTCATCAAAGTTGTTCCTTTATGTGTCTTCTTTAATTTTCTTTTTGAATCACTCCATTTGGAGTTTTGTAGCTCAAGTTATGGTCAATTTACCATAACTGGCCAGATTGGTCCTTACCCAGATTTTCTAGGCAAATTTGATTCTGCCAGATTTGGTGTCCTAAATTGGAGTAGCAATTTGAATTGGTTAGGTTCAGAATTTGAGTTTGTGTTCTCCATGAAAGTTGTTCTAAATTGTCTAATCTTTCTATTGATATAAAATTTACGTCAATTGGATATTTCTACACTTAGTTATGGCCAAATGAACAAATACTGTTCATTTGGTTACTTTTACCAAGTCCAGAATTGGTTACCTGGATTAGGCCAATTTTTAGGGTATCCTAAGTTTGTTTTCTGGGCAAGGTTTCTTCATTAAAGTTGTGCCATTATGTGTCTAGTTTCATTTCCAATTGACCTTGCACCAATTGAACCTACACCACTCAAGTTACAGCTGCCCAAACTTGCTAGACTCACATCCAGCCCTACAGGTCACCTAAGGTAGCATACCTAACCTCAAGTCCATTGGCATAAATCACTTCAATTCCTCATCAAATATACCCAAATGGTCACTAATTGACCATTAGGACTTCCATTCACTAGCACATGAGCAAAACCCAAATTTTGCCCCAAACCCTAACTCCAAAATTCCAATTCATGGCATACACACCAAACTCATACCAATCACTTTATCTATCATCTATACTAATTAATAACATAAATAACCACTTAATTTCAGTAAAACCCAATAATTCTCAAACTTTCTCATGGCTGCCAACATTTAGAGGTTCTATTTACTTATGGTTTTCTTTTGATTTCATGTAATTTCTACTTGATTTAGCATGCTTACAAAGATTAAAGAAGGAAGAGAACTTGTTTTATGCACTAACCTTGTGTGAGTAGAAATTTTCCAAGCTTAAACTTCACTTTCTCTTCAATTCTCGGCAGTCAAACACTTCCCCAAGAGGTGTAAACAAGTTTTAATGAAGGGAGTCTAGGGTTTAGTGGTGGGAGACTAGGGTTTTAGAGCTTGAATTGTGTAATAATGGAGGAAAGAAAATGGGTGAGGGAGAGAGAGAATTATGGACGGCTAGCTGCTGGAAGAAGACCACATTTTCTAAATTTTTTTTCTTTAATTTTTGTCTCTTTTAATTGTTTTAAGAAGGCTTGTTGAATGGTGATTGATTGGAGTGTTCTTAATGACATCATCTTATGTCAAAATTCAAGTTTTACTTCATTTTCTTTTCTTTTATTTTCTACTCATTTTCAATTAAATTTTTAGCAATATTTACTCATATTTTATTTCATATAATTTATTTACTTAACTGGACAAGTTGGTCAAAAATCGTCTTTGAAGGCGAAATGACCAAAATGCCCTTCATTTTGCTTAAAATACTAAAATTGTCTGTACCGATTGAATAAATTTTCTAAGTATTTTCTTGGCATTTTAATACCATCGAAACCTCAATGACTCTTCTCTGGAGTCCCAAAAATTATTTCCTGGGATTCCCCTCTGGTTTAGGTTTACTAGCTGTGAAGACAGCAACTTCCCGTTAGGGTCACCCATCACCGGGGCACCGGCTCATTTAACTTTGTTGTATTTCATTTCTTAAATTTTTTATAAATTTTTCCTACCATTATTTGGGTTATTTATGACTCCTCACTCTAGTTTACATATAGTTCTAGTTATTCTAGCTGTCCGGACAGACATTAGTCACCAGAACAGTCGAATGCACGGACTAGCTAAAGTAAGGGTGTTACACCACCTCCATAAATCAAGAATAAATCCTTAGGTCTTCTTAAGTACTTAAGGATATTCTTGACAGCTATCCAGTGCTCCAAACCTGGGTTGGATTGAAACCTGCTAGTTAAACTAACAGCATGTGCGATATCTAGCCTAGTATACATCATTGCATACATCAAACTTTCAATAGCCGAAGCATATAGAATCCTGGCCATTTTATCTCTTTCTTCAAGTATCTTTGGAGACATCTCTTTAGAAAGGTGGATACCATGTCTCACTGGTAACAATCCTCTTTTGGAATCAAGCATGTTAAACTCTTTAACACCTTTTTCAAGTATAGACTTTGGGATAAATCAATTATTCTTTTTGCTCTATCTCTATAGATGCGAATTCCAAGAATATAGGTTGCCTCCCCTAAGTCTTTCATAGAGAATGTATTTGACAACCATACCTTGACAGTTGTCAATATACCTATGTCATTACCTATCAATAGAATGCCATCCACATATAAGACAAGGAAAGTGAAGGAGAGGAAGCATGAAAAATATTAGTTTAGAACGTTGAATTCAAAAATTTTCTTCTAGGTTCTCACGCATTATGCAAGATTCATTATTTACCTAATTGATTTCAATGTTAGACAGCATATTAAAACACTTTTAATATTTTTTTTGGATCTATATTTGCTATTTAAGATTTTAGAATTAACAGATTAATTCATTAGAACCCTAGATTAATTCAAGAATATGTGCACTAACCTTTTGATGCACTGTAGTTGTGTTTGGTACCTTTGGGATGCACCTAAGACACCAGATGTTGTCCCTCTAGCTTGTCCACACCAATATCACCAACGGCAGCCCCTTGAATAGCTTCTCAAGCCTTTCCAATTAATTAGAAATTAAGGTATTGCCTTTAGAGATATTATAGATGTATATAGGACACTAGAAACGATTTCTAGCAATTTTAATTCAAGAGAATGTTAGCAATTCTCTTTGAATTGATGAGAGATGAAGAAGAAGAGAGGAAGAGAGGCTCAAAGTGAAGGAGCGGAAGCGTGAAAAACACAAGTTTATACCATTGAATTCAAAAATTTTCACCTAGAGTCACATGCATCATGCAAGATTTATTTTTATCTATTTGATTTTAATGATAAACGACATATTAAAACTCTTTTAATATGTTTTTGGATCTGTATTTGCCATTTAAGATTTTAAAATTAATCAGATTAATTTTAGAACCCTAGATTAAATCAAGAACAAACACACTAACCTCTTGATGCACTGCAGTGTATTTGCGTTTTTGAAATGCATCTTCAGGATACCAGATGTTGTCCTTCTAGCTTGTCCACACCAAGAACATCTATGGCAGCCCTTGAACAGCTTCTAAAGCTTTCTCTATTATTTAGAAAATCAAGTTCTGCCTTTTAAGAGATTAAAGATATAAATAGGACAGTAGAAACGATTTCTAGTATTTTTAATTCAAGAGATTGCTTGCTAATCTCTTGGAATAGATGAGAGATGAAGAGGAAGAGAAGGGAGACTCTTGGGTGGCGGCACCAAGGATGAGGAGCTGCTGGTTGTGTTATTTTCTTTTCATAACAACACTTATATAGCTAGGTCAACACATTAAACCCTTGTCACATGTCACCCTCTGATTGGTTCTATGTTTAATTGACCCAATCACATTGTGCCAAGTCTCAAACCTATACTTAATCTTAATTTTAATCATCTTACATGATTAAAAGACATTTGGCAAGCTCATGGTGTAATGCCATGTGTCACCATCTCATGGTGCCACATGTCACCTTGTGAAATAACCAAAATGCCCTTGTGTCTTAATTTTGAGTTCTCAATCCAAAATAATTATTTCTCTTCTTCTAATCAATTTATATCAAATATAAATCAATTAATTAATCTTTATTAATTAATTTCTTATTAATTAAATTCATATTTAAACACTTTAAATATAAATTTAACTTATAATATACATCCAAAAATCTAGATTTGGTTTCAAGTCATGCTAGGGACTTTGCGATCTAATTGCAAACCAAACCTATTTAATTAATCAATTAAACTCCTTAATTAATTAATTAAATCATATTTAATTAGGTGATAACTTGTGTATGTGTGTGACTTACTAGGCTCATCACTAATTGGCAATGAGATATGATATCAACTCTTAATATTATCAGAACTCTTTCTTACCATAAATGATTTCTCTAAATCATTTTATGCACCTCATAGACCATGGTTAATGTAACGCCCCTATGTTCGGTAGTGCGTTCTACTGTTCCGGTAACCAATGTTGTCCGGACAGCTAGGATGCCTAGAACTACACTTCGATATGAGTGAGGAGACATAAAATAATGAACTAAAAGAAAAGAAAATACAAGAAAAACAAAGAAAAAATAATAGGAAAGAAATGTAACAAAGTTAAGCGAGCCGAGAACCCTAGCGATGGGTGACCGCACCGGAAAGTCACGGCGTGGACCATTGACTAGCCCTGGACCACGGGGAACTCTGGAAAATATTTTTAGGACTTAAATAGACACCTATTGAAATACAAATGCCATTAGAAATATCAAAGAAAAATTAATTAATTAGTGTAAAGAAAAGTGAGAAATCAAAAAACGGACAAAAATCGGTGTTACCGAAAAATCGGGAATGTAACCCGAACAGGGGCATTGTGGTCATTCGACACCCCGAGTTGTCTTTTGACCTAAATGTCCATTAAAAATAAATAATATTACACTTGGAAAATATAGTGAAAAATTAATTTAGTGGTACCTAATGTAAATAGCAAAAATGGAGTGTAAATGGAGTAATTATCAATTAAAACATATAATTTAGTTTAATTAAGGTGAGTGGACCACTATGGATTAAATTAAACACTAAATGGGTAGGTGTAAATCCACTAACAATCTGTAAACATTTCATCACCTTCATCCCTTCTCCCATGCCGAAATGAAGCTTGAGAAACCTCCCATGGCCGCCCAAATGCATGGTTCATTACACCCAATTTCAAGCTAGATTTTATTTACCTGTCTTCATTAATTTTGATCCTCACACCATGGGCAGTAGATAGGCAGCAAGAAAGGAAAGTTTTTGTGGAGTTTTGAAGAATTTTCAAAGTGGTAAGTTTGTGTTTTTGATTATTGTTTAATTAAAGTTTGTAAGGATGTTATGGGTGTTTGAGTTATGGAGAGATTTTTGAGGTTTGATGTTGAATGGGAAAGTGTACTTTTCACAGCTATGGAAACACCTTGAAGACAGTTTATTTTTGCTTGTAAATGGTGAATTAAAGGATTGATTAAATGTATATTGTGTAGGAAATCATTTGGGTGATTATACTTAGTATATGTAAATGTGTATTGAAATTTGAAGCTTGAAAATTAATGGAATGTAAATGTATCATTGCGGCAGTTTGTTGACTCTTGAAGAATGCTGGAATTCATGCTTAGTTTATGGTATATTAATGCTGACTTGTGTTGGATGTTATGGCAGTTTGAGTGTATATATGATGGTGTGAGGTTGGACATGTAAAAGTGTTATGGTTAGGTACTTGAATTGTTGTAAATTGAGTTTGACAAATTCTGCACTTTATGGTGTATGTTGAATGTGATTGTAAGCTGCCAAAATGACCTATAATATGTTGTGAATTATGGTTAGGTTATGGTACAACCAGAATTGGCTTGAATGTTGAGTTTGGTGAGTGTTAAAAGTGATCCTTGATGTGTATGAAGGAAATGCAATAAGGCAGTTTGTGTTTTAGGCCTAGAAATTTAAGTCTGTGGCTCCAATTGGAGGTGAAACTAGGCACAAAATGTGCCAACTTTCATGAAGAAAGCTTGCCAAAATTCTACTTGCAAGGTAGCTTGAAAAATGACGAAATCCGGATTAAGTGCAAATAAGGCCTGAAGATTGACCATTTGGGCAGTAGTTAGTATTTAGACCATAACTCACTCAAAACATGTCCAATCGACCTGAAATTTTAACCATGAATAGATAAGACCCATATCTACAAGTCTTATGAAGATACCAAAGCCCAGAAATGACCATAAGCAAGTCAAAGCTTGCACAAGTTCGGGTCCAAAAACTGGCCGAACCAAAATTGACCTAAAATGACCTAAAATGACCAATTTTGGTGCTATTTGACCAGCAATAGTAAAATGACCATAACTTGGTCTACATAACTCAAAATGACCTGAAATTTTGCCCCACATTCCATAAGACATAGATCTACAAGTTTGTAGTTTTGACAAAAACCCAAAAACCGAGAAAACTAGGTCGTCCGGCTAGGTCAAACTAGTATCCCGGAATCCAGCAAATTGCAAGAAAATGCAGTATACACGGAAATGAAATTAGTAACATGTACCAACCCTAAAAGACTATCGAATGTGACATGTTAGTAACATTAAAACCTAATTTACCTAGAATGCATCGAGGGTCGATATATTAGGTTGATTAAGCAAATAATAGTATTCAGTGAATTACTTATCAAGCATTATCGTTAGAGACAGTTTAATTTAGTACTGAAACATTTCAAATTGTGTTTCTCAATTAGCAAAGACTCAGGAAAAGCGAAGGAAACACTGAGTCCAGACCAGGAGACAGTTATCAGAGGTTTGTGCACAACAGCTAATTCTTTTGAATTTTTCAATTGAAATGAATTATGACTATTTGTACATTATTGTTTTAAATTGTGGAAATGTGTTTGAATGAATATTTATTGCTTGAAAAGCATTGTAAATAGTTTGAAACTTTGAAAAATTGTTTGAATGATATTGATGGATACTTATTGATTGAAAAGCATTGGAAATGATTTGAAACCACAGCTATCATGTATATTGATTGTATTCCTCGCTAGCTTGTCTAGTGGGACGAATTGAATTCCCTCTCTGGCTGAAGTGCTGAGGTGTGTGCCTGTTGAGGACGAATCGAATGAGTACTCATATTTTGCTAGCTAGCTATGTTATTCCTCATTAGTCATCGACTTTTGGGGCGAATTGAATACCTCATTAGCCATCGGCTTTGGGATGAATTGAACTTTGGAACATGATTAAGTTGTGTGTGATTTATTGATATGTATTATGAGATTGTGAAATGAATTTAAACTCTTATTGACATTCACTGTCTTTTGAGGTTAACTATGTTTTGATCTCTGAGATTTATTGTGATATTGTGTTAAATTCCTTTTCACATTCATTGTCTTGAATTTAACTATGATTTTACGTATCCATCATTTAAATGATTTATGAATTGTGATTTAAAGTTGTATTTGGTTAATTTTGTGCACCACTGAGACATTGTCTCGGCGATAGCTTTCATTCTTTGTCGCCGCAGTAGACAAACAGACAGTATGGCAGATTAGGCTGCTAGTACATCCAGCGAGAGATTATCGGGTATAACGAGTATACCACATTTTGCATTTTGTACTGTAATGTATGTTCACTGTATGTACATATTGTTTTTGGTTTTTGAGCAGTTGTAAATTAAAATTGTCATTGAGATTGTAAAGTAAATTATGAGATATTTTGGCTTGTAAAATTTGTACTGTATTTCTTTATCTCAGTCTTTAAAAAATCACTGTGAATTTGAATTGAGAAATATGTTGTGTTGAGTTATGGTGGAGTTGAGATTTGGAAATATATTGAAGTGCTTTTTATAGGTTTTCTGAAGAACTGTTTTATCCAAAATACAGATGGCACTCTGCCAGAATTTTTACAGAAATTACTAATAGTTTAATTGTGTTAACTGCTTCACTTCAGTTCACAACGGTTTTTAACACCTGTAAATAGTGCTCACCACTGTAAAAGAAGTAAGAAAAGTTTTTAAAATCCCTTGTAGTGTATTTAATGGATTATCAGTAGACGAATTTGGTAATTCATTAGGTATACTACGGGATCATGTTATGCCTTACAGAGGGATAGGGTGTGACATGTTTTAGTGGTATCAGAGCAAAGTTTTTAAATTCTGTTTTCACCCATTACTTGAATATTCTTTCTTCATAGTACAACCGCTCAATATCATTGTTTGATACATACAGTACATTACATTATAAATATGCACTAACGGAAGGAAATCTCCTTGTGTTATTTGTTCAGGAGGTCTAAGATCTTCGCATTGACCATGGAAGAGGGTAATCGTTCAGTCGATCAATCTATTGAGGCTAAGGTGCAAGGGGATGCCCCAGCCCTACACAATGTCAGTGGTTCAAGAAGACACGGCCCTGCGTACCACGATTTCTGCTTAGATGGTCGCAATGTTCCAACAAATGGTGGTAATGTGCCTACTCAAGTTCCAATACAGACACGATGGTACAACCACGATCTCCTCTTTGGGCGAGATGACAAATTGATGAAGTATGGGGCTCTGAGTTCAAGGGACGATAGATCCTCTAGAAGGCTGAGCAGTGGTTAGAGAGGATGGATAGGGTATTCAAGAAAGCGCATTGCGGAGGAGCTCGATTTGAATACTCTGTATCTTTGCTCTGAGGAGATGCTTATGATGGTGGAAAACCATTCCCACGATGCAGTAGAACCTGCAGTGCTAACATGGAATGACTTTCTCAGGGAATTCAGACAAAAATATATCCCTGATGCTTACGTAGACCAGAAGTTACAAGAATTCCTAAGTCTGAAACAGGGGAGCAGATCAGTGGCTGAGTATGAAAGAGAATTTTCCCACCTGAGCCATTATGTAGTGAGTCTACTTTCTACCAGCAGGGAGAGATGCAAGAGGTTTGAAACCAGCTTGAAGCCCAGTATCAGATTACAAGTAGTCGGATTCAAACACACTAACTTCTCGGAACTTGTTTCTCAAGCCCTAGAGTTGGAAAGAATTGAGTCTGAAACTGCTCCTGAGAAAAAGAAATCAGAGAGGACAGTGAAAGAGGGAAAAACTGCAGAACAGAGTTCTAGTGGTCCTACTGGAAAAAGGAAGAACCATGGGGGACATGGTAGAGGTGGCAAGAAGTCTGGTAGGGAAAGATATTCAGGATAGAAGCCTCCCCTATCTGGTCAGCAGAGTACCAGAGGTTCCTACTCTCCCCGCCAATGTGAAACTTGTGGAAGAAATCATGGTGGGATATGCTATAAGGCTATTGGAGCCTGTTATAACTGTGGAGGCATAGGACACTTTGCCAAGGACTGCACCAGTAGTCGCAGAGTTGGACCACCTCCTACTACTGCAGAAGGGTCAGTTCAGAGCCCTGTCACCGAAAGTTCACAACCACCTAGCAGAGGTAGAGGCAGGGGCAGAGGCAGCCCAACAGGCAGCCAAGGCACAGTGAAACATTCAGAGTAAGACAATGCTCCAGTCAAGAGTTTATGCAATGAGACAGAGGGAAGAGGCCGAGACATCTGATGTTGTGGCTGGTACCTTCTCAACTTTTAATCAAGATGTGTTTGTGTTATTTGATCCGGGTTCTACCCATTCTTATGTGAGTGCTAGCATCATTGATTGCATTGCTATTCCATGTACAAAAATGGACTTTGAGGTGCTAGTAACAAGTCCGCTAGGACAGGAGGTCAGGGTTAATAGAATGTATAGAGATTGTCTTTTGGTGATCCAAGGAGACACTTTTCAGAGATTATGATATCATCTTGGGCATGGATTGGTTAGCTAGGCATCATGCCATGATTGACTGTAGGCTGAAGACAATCACTTTTGGCCTCCCTCAGTAAAGTGATGTGGTAATACATGGGGAGAGGCAGTTATTGCCATCAAACATCATTTCGGCTGCACTAGCCAGAAAAATGATCAGAAAGGGGTGTGAAGCATATTTGGCACATGTGGTAGACACCCAAGTGGGGAGTCCAGCATTGAAGGACATCCCTACAGTATATGACTTTCCAGATGTGTTTCCTGATGAATTGCCAGGATTACCTCCGGAAAGAGAAGTGCAGTTTGAAATTAATGTTATGCCTGGTGTGGATCCAATCTCCATAACGCCATACAGAATGGCACCAGCAGAGTTGAAGGAGTTGAAGATACAGTTGCAAGAACTACTTGAAAAGGGCTTCATCCGCCCTAGTGTGTCACCTTGGGGAGCACCAGTGTTGTTTGTTAAGAAGAAGGATGGTACTCTTCGCTTATGTATAGATTATCGGCAGTTGAATAAGGTGACAATAAAGAACAGATATCCATTGCTTCGCATTGATGATCTGTTTGACCAATTGAAGGGTGCAACTGTATTCTCCAAAATTGATCTGCGATCTGGTTATTATCAGTTGAAGGTGCAAGAGCAGAGTATTCTAAAAACTGCTTTCAGAACTCGCTATGGCCACTATGAGTTTCTAGTAATGCCATTCGGGTTAACAAATGCTCCAGCTGCTTTTATGGATCTGATGAACACTATCTTCAGACCATATCTCAACCAATTTGTAGTGGTGTTTATTGATGACATTTTGATATATTCGAGGAATGCAGAGGCATGATAGACATCTACGAATTGTACTGCAGACTTTAAGGGAGAAACAACTATACACCAAATTGTCGAAGTGTGAATTTTGGCTGAAAGAAATCTCCTTTTTGGGACATGTTGTGTCAGCTGAAGGGATCAAGGTAGATTCCAGCAAGGTAGAAGCCATCCTTAATTGGAAGCCGCCCAGGAACATCACAGAAATTCGCAGTTTTCTGGGTTTAGCTGGATATTACTGTCGGTTTGTGAAAGGGTTTTCTATGTTATCTTCTCCACTGACCAAACTACTTCGGAAAGATGTAAAATTTCAGTGGACTGATAAATGCCAGCAGAGTTTTGATGAGTTGAAGAGGTGTTTAACTGAAGCTCTAGTCCTCACTTTACCTACTCCGGGTAAAGAATATACAGTTTATAGTGATGCTTCTCACAATGGGTTAGGCTGTGTACTGATGCAAGATTGGAATGTCATTGCTTATGCATCATGCCAACTGAAATCGCATGAGAGGAACTACCCAACACATGATCTGGAGCTAGCAGCTATTGTTTTTACTCTGAAGATCTGGAGACACTATTTGTATGGGGAGAAATGCTACATTTACACAGATCACAAGAGCTTGAAGTATTTGAGCACCCAGAAGGAATTAAATTTGAGGCAGAGGAGATGGTTAGAACTGATTAAAGATTATGATTTCTTAATAGACTATCAGCCAGGGAAAGCAAATGTTGTGGCTGACGCCTTAAGTCGCAAGACTATGGAAAGTCTCAGAGTTTCTCCTTTGTCCATGGTATATGAATTGAAAACACAGCATGCCACTTTAGAGATTGATGATGAGGGACAGACAGTAGTTGCATGGCATGTACAGCCAGTGTTGATTGATCAGATTAGAATGGCTAGTCAGAATGATGATAAATATCAGAAGCTACTGAAAGAAGTCCAACAGGGCAAGAAACCTAATTTTCTGTGAAAGATGATGGTTTATTGCTACATCAGGGCAGAATGTGCGTTCCTAGTGATGTGGAATTGAGACAAAGCATTATGAAGGAAGCACATGAGTCTCCTTCTGCTATGCACCTTGGTGGAACTAAAATGTACAGAGGGCTGAAAGAGCATTACTGGTGGATGGGTATGAAGAGAGATATAGCTGAATTTGTTTCCAAATGCCTAACTTGTCAGCAAGTAAAGGCAGAACATCAAGTTCCAGCTGGTTTGTTACATCCTTTATCAGTACTAGAGTGGAAATGGGAACGGATAACTATGGATTTTGTTACAGGACTTCTAAGGACACAGAATAGTCATGATGCAGTATGGGTTATAGTTGACAGATTGACTAAGTCTGCTCACTTTTTGCTAGTTCGGATGGACTATAGCCTAGAAAGATTGGCCAGATTGTACATATATGAGATTGTAAAACTGCATGGAGTGCCAATATCAATTGTGTCTGACAGAGATCCTAAGTTCACTTCTAGATTCTGGGGTAGTCTTCAGAGAGCCCTAAGAACTAGATTGAACTTCAGCACAGCATTCCACCCATAAACAGATGGCCAGTCTAAAAGGGTTATTCAGATATTGGAGGATATGCTACGGGCTTGTGTGATTGAGTTTGAAGGTAGTTGGGATACACACTTGCCTTTGATTGAGTTTGCTTATAACAACAGCTACTAATCAAGCATTGGGATGCCTCCATATGAAGCTTTGTATGGCAGAAAGTGCAGAACTCCCTTATGTTGGGATGAAGTAGGTGAAAGGAAGATGATTGGGCCAGAAATTGTTCAGCAGACAGAGGAAAAGATCAGATTGATCAGAGATAGACTTAAGGCTGCATCAGACTATCAGAAGTCCTATGTTGATCTGAAGAGAAAAGATATTGAGTATGCAGTGGGTGATAAAGTATTCCTCAAAGTTTCTCCTTGGAAGAGGATTATAAGATTTGGCAGAAAGGGAAAACTGAGTCCTCGTTTCATCGGACCATATGAGGTTCTGGAAAGAGTGGGTCCTTTAGCATATCGGTTGGCATTACCTCCAGAGTTAGCAAGGATACACAATCTCTTCCATGTGTCCGTGTTAAGGAGGTACAGATCTGACTCATCTCATGTACTATCAGTTAAAGAGATTGAGGTAAATCCAGACCTCTCATATGAGGAAGAACCCATAAAAATTCTGGCTTATGAGGTGAAACAGCTGAGGAATAAATAGATACACCTGGTTAAAGTGCTGTGGAACAATCATTCAGGCCAGGAAGCTACTTGGGAACGTGAAGAGGATATGAGGAGACAACACCCATAGCTGTTCAGAGACTAATACCAGGTAAAATTTTGAGATGAAATTTATTTAAGGGGGAGAGAATTGTAACGCCCCTATGTTCAGTAGTGCGTTCTACTGTTCCGGTAACCAGTGTTGTCCGGACAGCTAGGATGCCTAGAACTACACTTCGATATGAGTGAGGAGACATAAAATAATGAAATACAAGAAAAGAAAATACAAGAAAAACAAAGGAAAAATAATAGCAAAGAAATGTAACAAAGTTAAGCGAGCCGAGAACCCTAGCGATGGGTGACCGCACCGGGAAGTCACGGCGTGGACTGTTGACTAGCCCTGGAACGCGGGGAACCATGGAAAATATTTTTAGGACTTAAATAGACACCTATTGAAATACAAATGCCATTAGAAATATCAAAGAACAATTAATTAATTAGTGTAAAGAAAAGTGAGAAATCGAAAAACGGATAAAACCCGGTGTTACCGAAAAATCGGGAATGTAACCCGAACAGGGGCATTGTAGTCATTCGACACCCTGAGTTGTCTTTTGACCTAAATGTACATTAAAAGTAAATAATATTACACTTGGAAAATATAATGAAAAATTAAATTAGTGGTACCTAATGTAAATAGCAAAAATGGAGTGTAAATGGAGTAATTATCAATTAAAACATATAATATAGTTTAATTAAGATGAGTGGACCACTATGGATTAAATTAAACACTAAATGGGCAGGTGTAAATCCACTAACAATCTATAAACATTTCATCACCTTCATCCCTTCTCCCATGCCGAAATGAAGCTTGAGAAACCTCCCATGGCCGCCTAAATGCATGGTTCATTACACCCAATTTCAAGCTATATTTTGTTTACTTGTCTTCATTAATTTTGATCCTCACACCATGGGCAGTAGATAGGCAGCAAGAAAGGAAAGTTTTTGTGGAGTTTTGAAGAATTTCCAAAGTGGTAAGTTTGTGTTTTTGATTATTGTTTAATTAAAGTTTGTAAGGATGTTATGGGTGTTTAATTTATGGAGAGATTTTTGAGGTTTGATGTTGAATGGGGAAGTGTACTTTTGGCAGCCATGGAAACACCTTGAAGACAGTTTATTTTTGTTTGTAAATGGTGAATTAAAGGATTGATTAAATGTATATTGTGTAGGAAATCATTTGGGTGATTATACTTAGTATATGTAAATGTGTATTGAAATTTGAAGCTTGGAAATTAATGGAATGTAAATGTATCATTGCGGCAGTTTTTTGACTCTTGAAGAATGCTGAAATTCATGCTTGGTTTATGGTATATTAATGTTGACTTGTGTTGGATGTTATGATAGTTTGAGTGTATATATGATGGTGTGAGGTTGGACATGTAAAAGTGTTATGATTAGGTGCTTGAATTATTGTAAATTGAGTTTGACAAATTCTGTACTTTATGGTGTATGTTGAATGTGATTGTAAGCTGCCAAAATGACCTATAATATGTTGTGAATTATGTTTAAGTTATGGTACAACCAGAATTGGCTTGAATGTTGAGTTTGGTGAGTGTTAAAAGTGATTCTTGATGTGTATGAAGGAAATGCAATAAGGCAGTTTGTGTTTTAAGCCTAGAACTTTAAGTGTGTGGCTCCAATTGGTATGAGACTAATTGGAGGTGAAACTAGGCACAAAATTTGCCAACTTTCATGAAGAAAGCTTGCCAAAATTCTACTTGCAAGGTAGCTTGAAAAATGACGAAATCCGGATTAAGTGCAAATAAGGCCTGAAAATTGACCATTTGGGCAGTAGTTAGTGTTTAGACCATAACTCACTCAAAACATGTCCAATTGACCTGAAATTTTAACCATGAATAGTTAAGACCCATATCTACAAGTCTTATGCAGACACTAAAGCCCAGAAATGATCATAAACAAGTCAAAAAGCTTGCACAATTTCTGGTCCAAAAACTGACCGAACCAAAAATGACCTAAAATGACCTAAAATGACCAATTTTGGTGCAATTTGACCAGCAATAGTCAAATGACCATAACTTGGTCTACATAACTCAGACTGACCAGAAATTTTTCCCCACGTTCCATAAGACATAGATCTACAAGTTTGTAGTTTTGACCAAAACCCGAAAACTGAGGGAACTAGGTCGTCCGGCTAGGTCAAACTAGTATCCCGGAATCCAGCAAATTGCAAGGAAATGCAGTATACACGGAACTGAAATTGGTAACATGTACCAACCCTAAAAGACTATCGAATGTGACATGTTAGTAACATTAAAACCTAATTTACCTAGAATGCATCGAGGGTCGATATATTAGGTTGATTAAGCAAATAATAGTATTCAGTGAATTACTTATCAAGCATTATTGTTAGAGACAGTTTAATTTAGTACTGAAACACTTCAAATTGTGTTTCTCAGTTAGCAAAGACTCAGGAAAAGGGAAGGAAACACTAAGTTCAGACCAGGAGACAGTTATCAGAGGTTTGTGCACAACAGCTAATTCTTTTGAATTTTTTAATTGAAATGAATTATGACTATTTGTACATTATTGTTTTAAATTGTGAAAATGTGTTTGAATGAATATTTGTTGCTTGAAAAGCATTGTAAATGGTTTGAAACTGTGAAAAATTGTTTGAATGATATTGATGGATACTTATTGATTGAAAAGCATTGGAAATGATTTGAAACCACAACTATCATATATATTGATTGTATTCCTCGCTAGCTTGTCTAGTGGGACGAATTGAATTCCCTCTCTGGCTGAAGTGTTGAGGTGTGTGCCTGTTGAGGACGAATTGAATGAGTACTCATATTTTTCTAGCTAGCTATGTTATTCCTCATTAGTCATCGACTTTTGGGATGAATTGAATACCTCATTAGCCATCGGCTTTTGGGACGAATTGAACTTTAGAACATGATTAAGTTGTGTGTGATTTATTGATATGTATTGTGAGATTGTGAAATGAATTTAAACTCTTATTGACATTCACTGTCTTTTGAGGTTAACTATGTTTTGATCTCTGAGATTTATTATGATATTGTGTTAAATTCCTTTTCACATTCATTGTCTTGAATTTAACTATGATTTTACGCATCTATCATTTAAATGATTTATGAATTGTGATTTAAAGTTGTATTTGGTTAATGTTGTGCACCACTGAGACATTGTCTCAACGATAGCTTTTCATTGCTGTCGCAGGTAGACAGACGGACAGGGCAGCAGATTAGCATGCTAGTACATCTAGCGAGAGATTATCGGGTATAACGAGTATACCACATTTTGCATTTTGTACTGTAATGTATGTTCACTGTATGTACATATTGTTTTTGGTTTTGAGCAGTTGTAAATTAAAATTGTACATTGAGATTGTAAAGTAAATTATGAGATATTTTGACTTGTAAAATTTGTACTATATTTCTTTATCTCAGTCTTTGAAAAATCACTGTGGATTTGAATTGAGAAATATGTTGTGTTGAGTTATGTTGGAGTTGAGATTTAGAAATATATTGAAGTGCTTTTTACAGGTTTTCTGAAGAACTGTTTTATCCAAAATACAGATGGCACTCTGCCAGAATTTTTACAGAAATTACTAATAGTTTAAATGTGTTAACTGTTTCACTTCAATTCACAAAGGTTCTTAACACCTGTAAATAGTGCTCACCACTGTAAAAGAAGTAAGAAAAGTTTTTAAAATCCCTTGTAGTGTAATTAATGGATTATCAGTAGAAGAAGTTGGTAATTCATTAGGTATACTACGGGATCATGTTATGCCTTACAGAGGGATAGGGTGTGATAGTTAATACCTAGCATAGCATGCCATGGTCACCCAATCAGTAATAAGGTTTACCTTAAATGAGCCTATAATCATATGTTACCATGCACTAGAATCTCTCTGTTACAAAATTCCAACTCAAGCTGGAGTCATGGTTTATGTCAAACTCCATTTGCTATGAATATTATGTTCTCTTTTAATTCCAGTTCTTGATTAAAAAGATTTTTCTCATCAGAAACTCTTTTCTAATTAAATCTATCTATCCTGGCCAGGAACTTGAAACATCAAGAACAATTAAATGAACATAGGATTTTATCTCTATTTACTTAGAGGAACAGATTCCATCTTGAACAACACCTACCTCTATATATAACTAGTAGAAGCCAAGACATGCCCATATACCCATACATAGTACAAGTATGAAAGCAGTATCAATCTCAAACCACCTATATACAAGATAACTGTGCTATCTCAGGTCTAAAGATTATATGCACTGATATGATTTATGACAATGCATTGACAAGAGTAAACTCCATGTGCTTGTCATAAGTGTCACTGGTTCAGCCAACTTATCATGTATAAGTGCCTATCATGTTTGTTATATGGCATAAGACTCACCATTCCATCATATTTATATCTCATATAAATAACTCGGTAACAAACATGAATACAATCTTTCTGGATAAGTCATATCCTTATTATGAAGTATCCTCGATTGTGAACCTATTTATGATACTTTGTACTAGAAATACTGTCACTCATATTCTTAACAACTTAAGAATAGAATTTCTAACAAAATATCAATGGACCTTTTCTATTATACATAAATATATTATGTAAACGAAAAAGTGGAAATGCCTTTTATTAATAAAAACATGTACAAGATATATACTAAATGATATGCACTAGGGCATACTACTAACAATCTCCCACTAGCACTAGAGCCATTCATTACAATATCTTAAACCCATCTTCTCAAGATGTCGGTCTAGCTGAGACTGTGACATAGGCTTAGTGAATGGATCAGCTGGATTTTCAGCTGATGTTATTTTCTGCATGGCTACATCGCCTCGTCTAACTATTTCTCTGATAATGTGGTAACGCCTTTCTATGTGTTTGGATTTCTGGTGAGACCTTGGTTCCTTAGCTTGTATGACTGCTCCATTGTTGTCATACTGTAGTGGAACTACTGACTCAATGGAAGGAACTACTGCAAGTTCTGTCATGAACTTCTTTATCCAAATAGCTTCCTTTGCAGCATCTGATGTAGCAATATACTCAGCCTCGGTAGTGGAATATGAAGTCGTGCTCTGTTTGGAACTCTTCCAACTAACTGCACCTCCATTATAAATGAACACATATCTAGAGGTAGACTTTCTACCATCGATATCTGATTGGAAATCAGAATCAGTATAACCATCCAATTGCAAGTCTCCACCTCCATAGATCAAGAATAAATCCTTAGTTCTTCTCAAGTACTTAAGAATATTCTTGACAGCTATCTAGTGTTCCAAACCTGGATTAGATTGATACCTGCTAGTCAAACTAACAGCATATGCAATATCTGGCCTAGTACACAACATTGCATACATTAAACTTCCAATAGCCGAAGCATATGGAATCCTGGCCATCTTATCTCTTTCTTCAGGTGTCTTTGGAGACATCTCTTTAGAAAGATGGATACCATATCTCACTGGTAACAATCCTCTCTTGGAATCAAGTATGTTAAACCTCTTTAACACTTTTCCAAGTATAGACTTTGGGATAAACCAATTATTCTTTTCACTCTATCTTTATAGATGTGAATCCTAAGAATATAGGTTGCCTCCCCTAAGTCTTTCATAGAGAATGTGTTTGACAACCATACCTTTATAGTTGTCAACATACCTGTTTCATTACCCATCAACAGTATGTCATCCACATATAAGACAAGGAAAGTGATAGCACTGTCACTAACCTTCTTATATACACATGGCTCATCTTCATTTTTGATAAAACCAAATGATTTTATGGCTTCATCAAAACGGATGTTCCAACTACTCGAAGCTTGCTTCAACCCATAAATGGATCGCTTTAGCTTGCATACCTTGGAACCATCTTGGGATTCAAAACCCCTAGGTTGTTCCATGAAAATGTTTTCTTCAATTTATCCATTGAGAAAAGCTATTTTGACATCCATCTGCCAAATCTCATAATCATAGTATGCAGCTATTGCTAATAAAATCCTAATTGATTTAAGCATGGCAACAGGTGAGAAAGTCTCCTCATAGTCGATTCCTTGCCTTTGGCAAAACCCTTTCGCTACTAGCCTTGCCTTATAGGTCTCTACCTTTCCATCAAAACCAATTTTCTTCTTGAAAATCCATTTGTTCCCTATAGGTACAATACCTTCAGGTGGGTCAACAAGATCCCAAACTTGATTCTTATACATAGAATCAATATCGGATTTCATAGTATCAATCCATTTTGAAGAGTTTATATCTGATATAGCTTCTTCATAGGCAAGTGGATCATCTCCATGATCTACTTCTTTATGAGTAGACAACTCTTGTTCTTCTTCATAAAGGAAACCATATCTCACTGTTGGGTGAGATACCCTGGTTGTTCTACGAGAAACATCTATAGATGTTTCATTAATGGGTGTAGGTTGACTAGATGGATCTATATCCATCTGATCTGTTGGTTGGTCAGAATTCTCCAATTCCAACTCTATTTGCCTTCCTTTACCTCCTTCTTGAACAAACTGTTGTTTAAGAAATGTGGCATCTCTACTTATCACAACCTTTTGTGAAGTAAGCAAATAAAAATAATATCCAAAACTATCTTTTTGATATCCAACAAATCGACCTTTTTCTGATCTGGTTTCCAATTTATCAGCATTCAGCTTTTTGACATAAGCTAGACAACCCCAAATCTTAACATGCTTAAGACTTGGTTTTCTTTCATGCCATATCTCATAAGATGTGGAAGAAATTAATTTTGATGGAATCCTATTCAGAATATACAAAGCTAATTCTAATGCAAATCCCTAAAAGGAGATTGGCATATCAGTATAGCTCATCATACTATGTACCATATCCAATAAGGTACGATTTCTCCTTTCAGATACACCATTCAGCTGTGGTGTTCCTGGAGGAGTCAGCTGGGAAACAATGCCATGCTCTCTCAAGTATTCATCAAATTCAGTACTCAAATATTCTCCTCCACGATCTGATCGAAGAGCTTTAATACTCTTTCCTGTTTGATTTTCTACTTCAGATTTAAATTCTTTGAACTTTTCAAAAGATTTATGTTTGTATTTCATCAAATACAAATACCCAAACCTTGATTTATCATCAGTAAAGGAAATAAAATAATGAAACCCGCCTATACATCACTATATATTAGCTCCAAAATATTTTCAGCTCTTAGCCCTTGTCCAACAAAGGATGATCTAGTCATTTTACCCTTAAGGCAAGATTCACAAGTTGGAGTAGGCTCAGAGCACAATGAGGATAGAATCCCTATTTTTTCCAATTTTGCATTCCTATCTTCTATAACATGACATGACATAACCTTAAGTGCCAAATATATTTTGAACTTTAGTTGGTTTTTACCATGGTATTGCATTCTTTTAGATTGCTATACTCTGGGCAGTTCCTTTTCCAGTGCCCATCCTTCTGGCAGTGGAAACACTTTCCTTTGCATCCATCAGCTTTAGTCTTTCCTTTCTGTTTAGCTATTTTCTTGGAAGGACCAGGAATCTGAGATTTCTTTTTCTTATTGCCCTTCTTCTTGTTGGACTTTCCAGTAGAAGAAGATGTAATCAAAGCTACCTCTTTTCCTTTATTGCCCGGCATATTCTTTTGGGCAAAAACCAGCATGTTGAGTAAACCAGCTAAGGTGTATTCCTGTTTAGTCATATGGAAATTTGTCACAAAATTCTCAAAAGACTTAGAAAGGCACTGAAGGATCAAAATCCGTCTGTAGTTAGAAATCCATGTTGAAGTCAAGATGTTCCAGCTGCTCAATCAGTCGAATCATCTTGTGGACATGATCCCCAACATTCTGTCCCTCAGACATCCTCATGCGGAACAGCTGTCTAGATATCTCATACCTAGCATTCCTGCTGTGCTCACCATACAACTCTTGTAAGTGAAGGAGGATCTCACTCGCACTCTGCATGTTCTCATGCTGCTTTTGTAACTCATTACTCATGGAAGCAAACATGTAACACTTAGCTCTCATATTATGCTCCTTCCACTTGTCCAAAGTTTCATGTTCCTCTTGGGTGGCCTCTGGAGGTAAGGGACCAAGAACATTTGAGTCTAGAACATATTCTATATATGTTCAAGGTTCAGGACAAGTTTCAAATTTCTTAGCCAATCAGAGAGATTAGGTCCTGTCAACCTATTGCGATCAAGGATGCTTGCAAGGATATTGGATGGTGGTGGTTATTCTGTGCTCATTATTACCAGAAAATTAACTACAGAAAATAATCAGATTAATTATTAAATGTATCAAGTAATTAGCTAAAATGATTTTGGTTTTTTAATCAAATTGGTCCTCCCACTAACTTAGCGAATCCTACACTTCCAAAGTAGAAAACGAAAATCCTAGTTGGATGGATTTCTAGTGGGTGATTGAATTCTTATAATTCTATTAATCATCCTTAGGTACATCCGTTATTGGAATTACAATAAACTAAAAGTGAGCAACTCCTTGCCCATCACATCTCATGTGAGGTTCAATCCTTTACCTAGCCCCTAATGCTCAAAATCTCAAGTACATCCATTATTGACTTATCTTGCATTAGTTAAGTTAATCCCATTGAGCCAATAATTATGCAAATAATTTTAATGTCCTCAGGTACATCCAATATTGGCCACCAAACCATTTACATATTTACAACATCTCATGCTTAATAATTATTCTTAAGAAAATCTCTTAAATTAATTGCATCTTATGCAACTATTTAAAATTTCTTAAAATAATTGCCCCAATGGAGGGCCCACGTTATAATTACTTTAATTATAGCATTTCCAACTTAATCATTTATTTGGAAGATTTTATGGTCATCCTAATTACTATTAAGGTCTCACTTTGCACATTATCCATTTAGCATGCATATATCATATAATTGCATACATTCCCATACATCTCATGCATTCATGGATAAGCAGTAAATATGGTATGATCATAGACTTTCTAAGGGATTCAATTATGAGCTACCAAGAATTGAATTAGGGCATTCCTAGGTGCATTTTATTCATTCATTTTATAAGAGTTGCTGAAGGAGTACATAATCAACACTTGATCTTGAATTCCTCCCACTGGTCCCACCAATGCTCTTGACCTCCTTGAACTTCTTGCAATCCAATATTACATAGTAATCTTTGGCATACCAAGGCGCATTTACAAGAACTTAAATAAATGAAATTACAACCCAAAAATTATTATAACCTTAATAATACATGCCCAAAATAAATTAAAATAAATTAATTAATTTACAATCCCAAAGAAACATAAAAGAAATAAATCCAATCACATTAGTCTTTTATAGTCCATGATCATCCATCATGCATATCACTATTTAACAATTAAATAAAACATACATACATAAAATTAAATTGAATATCTCATATTCAACTTAAAAATCTAGATTTGAATATGATTCAAATGAATTTAAAATTTCAGATTTGAATCTCATTCAAACAAATTTAAAAATTCAGATTTAAATCACATTCAAACAACCTTGAAAATTCAGATTTGAATCACATTCAAACAACCTTAAAAATTCAGATTTGAATCACATTCAAACAATTTTTAAAAAATTAGATTTGAATCATATTCAAACATTTTTTAAAAATTTAGATCTGAATATTATTCAAGCAACTTTAAAAAATTAGATTTAAATATGATTCAAACAATTTTAAAAATTCATATTTGAATCACATTCAAACAATTTTTAAAATTCTAATTTGAATCAAAATTTAATTGTGTGATTAAAATTCTAATTAAACAATTTAATTAGACATAGGATGAGCTTTTAGATTATCCAACAATTGCAAATTAAAAAGCCAAACCTTGCACCACCCATGAAGCCACAAACCTTGCGCACCATGTTGGTGTTCTTCAAGCATGCCGCCACACATCCATTGCAACCAGCAATGGATAAATCATCTCATGATCAAAACACACAATTAAATCATATAATCAACAATCTAAATGGCAAATATAGTGGCTTTGATACCAATTGAAGGAGCGGAAGCGTGAAAAACACAAGTTTATACCATTGAATTCAAAAATTTTCACCTAGGGTCACATGCATCATGCAAGATTTATTTTTATCTATTTGATTTCAATGATAAACGACATATTAAAACTCTTTTAATATGTTTTTGGATCTGTATTTTCCATTTAAGATTTTAAAATTAATCAGATTAATTTTAGAACCCTAGATTAAATCAAGAACAAACACACTAACCTCTTGATGCATTGCAGTGTATTTGTGCTTTTGAGATGCATCTTTAGGACGCCAGATGTTGTCCTTCTAGCTTGTCCACACCAAGAACATCTATGGCAGCCCTTGAACAGCTTCTAAATCTTTCTCTATTATTTAGAAAATCAAGTTCTCCCTTTTAAGAGATTCAAGATATAAACAGGACAGTAGAAACGATTTCTAGTATTTTTAATTCAAGAGATTGCTTGCTAATCTCTTGGAATAGATGAGAGATGAAGAGGAAGAGAAGGGAGACTCTTGGGTGGCGGCACTAAGGATGAGGAGCTGCTGGTTGTGTTATTTTCTTTTCATAACAACACTTATATAGCTAGGTCAACACATTAAACCCTTGCCACATGTCACCCTCTGATTGGTTCTAGGTTTAATTGACCCAATCACATTGTGCCAAGCGTCAAACCTATATTTAATCTTAATTTTAATCATCTTATATGATTAAAAGACATTTGGCAAGCTTATGTGTAATTCCATGTGTCACCATCTCATGGTGCCACATGTCACCCTGTGAAATGACCAAAATGCCCCTGTGTTTTAATTTTGAGTTTTCAACCCAAAATAATTATTTCTCTTCTTCTAATCAATTTATATCAAATATAAATCAATTAATTAATCTTTATTAATAAATTTCTCATTAATTAAATTCATATTTAAACACTTTAAATATAAATTTAACTTATACTATACATCAAATAATCTAGATTTGGTTTCAAGTTATGCTAGGGACTTTGCAATCTAATTGAAAACTAAACCTATTTAATTAATCAATTAAACTCTTTGATTAATTAATTAAATCATATTTAATTAGGTGATAACTTATGTATGTCTGTGACTTATTAGGCTCATCACTAATTGGCAATGAGATATGATATCAACTTTTAATATTATCAGAACTCTTTCTTACCATAAATGATTTCTCTAAATCATTTTATACACCTCATAGACCATGGTTAACACCTAGCATAGTATGCCATGGCCACCCAATCAGTAATAAGGTTTACCTTGAATGAATCTATAATCATATGTTACCATGCACTAGAATCTCTCTGTTACAAAATCCCAACTCAAGCTGGAGTCATGGTTTATGTCAAACTCCATTTGCTATGAATATTATGTTCTCTTTTAATTCCAGTTCTTGATTAAAAAGATTTTTCTCATCAGAAACTCTTTTTTGATTAAATCTATTTGTCCTGGCTAGGAACTTGAAACATCAAGAACAATTAAATGAATATAGTATTTTATCTCTATTTACTTAGAGGAACAGATTCCATCTTGAACAGCACTTACCTCCATATATAACTTGTAGGAGCCAACACATGCCCATATACCCATACATTGTACAAGTATGAAAGCAATATCAAACTCAAACCACCTATATCCAAGATAACTGTGCTATCTCAGGTCTAAAGATTATATGCACTGATATGATTTATGACAATGCATTGACAAGAGTAAACTCCATGTGCTTGTCATAAGTGTCACTGGTTTAGCCTACTTATCATGTATAAGTGCCTATCATGTTTGTTATATGGCATGAGACTCATCATTCCATCTTATTTATATCTCATATAAATAACTTGGGAAAAAACATGATTACAATCTTTCTGGATAAGTCATGTCCTTATTATGAAGTATCCTCGATTGTGAACCTATTTATGATACTTTGTACTAGAAATACTATCACTCATATTCTTAACAACTTAAGAATAGAATTTCTAACAAAATATCAATGGACCTTTTCTATTACACATAAATATATTATGTAAACGGAAAAGTGGAAATACCTTTTATTAATAAAAACATATACAAGATACATACTAAATGATATGCTCTAAGGCATACTACTAACACAAAGGTGGCGGCACAAAATGAGAGAATAGTAGATTGCATTTTGTTCTTTCTATCATTTCCCTTATATAGCTAGGTCATCACTTAAAACCCTTGCCACATGTCATCTTCTGATTGGCTCTTAGTTTAATTGACCCAATCACATTGTGCCAAGTGTCAAACTTAGATTTAATCTTGACTTTGATCATCTTACATGATTAAAAGACAAATGGCAGGCTTTTGTGTAGTGCCATGTGTCACCATCTCATGGTGCCACATGCCACCCTGTGAAATGATCAAATTACCCTTGTGTCTTAATTTTGAGTTCTTAACTCAAAATAATTATTTCTCTTCTTCTAATCAATTTATATCAAATATAAATTAATTAATTAATCTCCATTAATTAATTTCTCAGAATTAAATTCATATTTAAACACTTTAAATAAAAATTTAACTTATACTATACATCCAATAACCTAGATTTGGTTTCAAGCCATGCTAGGGACTTTTGCAATCTAATTGCAAATCAAACCTATTTATTTAATTAATTAAACTCTTTAACTAATTAATTAAATCACATTTAACTTGGTGATTACTTGTGTAACACCCCTCTCCCGTCTATAATGTAACCGAGTAAGGCGTGCTACATTCGGTGTCGGAGCACCCTATCCTGTTTTATCGTGTACAATATTCGTTTAATTATATTATCTTATGTGTAGATTTTTTTTTAATCCCTTTTCATTTTTTTTTCTGGAGACCCAGACAAAATCTCATCTGTTCTATTAGTGCATGGTGGGTTTCATGTTACCTGTTTAAACAATTCATATCTTTTACATCTATTCATTCATCATATTATTCCTCATGCTCATAACAATTTTCAAGATAATAAAATACTTTATTTCATTCATATGAAGTCAAGTACAATATTAAAAATTCATATACAATCCAAAATTATTTACATCATTTAATTACATACAATACCAAAATGCAAAATCTAATATGTACATGAGCCCTACCAAAACAACTGATGAGGTGACAACCACTCTGTAGCAGATCTGATCAAGGTCCTGTCTAAGCTCTACTGCTGCTGTAGCTCTCCTGTACCTACACGTGGTAAGAACCAATGCGCTAAGCATAATGCTTAGTGGTGCATATATTGAAATAAAAATAAACAAATAACTGAAATAATTATTCTACGTG
This sequence comes from Hevea brasiliensis, assembly GCF_030052815.1. Lineage (NCBI taxonomy): Eukaryota > Viridiplantae > Streptophyta > Magnoliopsida > Malpighiales > Euphorbiaceae > Hevea > Hevea brasiliensis. The sequence continues at coordinate 40,291,970 of NC_079498.1, forward strand.
TATTCTTATAAGAAAATATAAAATTTTATGAATTTCTAGGTCTTTTACATGTTTATAGAACTTTGGACAAAATAAATTAATCGGAATCTTTTTATCATGTATCTTATGTTTAATTCAATGAAGTTCACCTTAACAATCTTCTCATGTATTTATTTCAATTAAAGATTTCTACTCATTTCTGTGCCCAAGTAACCTATGACAGACTATAAAGACTGGATACATGGGAGTATACAAGTTAGACATCCGTATATTTATCAAGTATACAACAGTCATGTCAGGCACAAGGCCAGCGGGCAAGCATAAGCGAGTAATAATAAAATTGGCACTATGGCCATTAAGCAGGCATAAAGCCAGTAGAACAATCATCTCAGACATATATTGTCTGTCAATGATTATTCCTGTGGGCAGTACTACAATATGTAGTCCCTAATTGATATATCAATCGATCCAAGCTATATAAATGAGTCTAGGTGTACTTTGGGCAGAATAGTATTATTAACCATTTATAATTTCATTAATTCATGTTATTTTTTTATGCTTAACAATTTATTCTAATTCATTTCATCTCATATGCTTAGTTGTTTTATGGACATTTTTTTAGGTCCAGATTTGGTGCACTGTCTTTACATAGCAGATTAACTAGGATGTGGCTACTGTTTGGCCACACTCCCTTCATAGAATTTATTTCTCTATGTCTTATAGTCATTCAAAAATTTTTATTACAATTTTTTAAGTTTTGTAGAATTAATTATGGCCAAATCATTGGACTGAACTCATGTACCCTGTTCTACCAGGACTCATGTTTATATCAGAAACATTGACTCCCATTTTAGGGTTCTTATGTTCATAATTTGAGGACCAAGTCTAAAATAAAGTTGGAGCCCTATTTCTTAGGGTTCCAGATCAATATGGCTCAACCTAATTGGAGTCTAGTAGGAGATATAGTTAAATGAGTGTTCTAAGGTCAAATGGTTCTTTTGAAAATTTCTGAAATTTATAAGTTAACCTAGTCAATTAACCTATTTCCATTGGTTTCTGGGGTTGGGTCGAAAGACCAATTTTGAGCTTTAGTACAGGAAATTTTGGGCAGAATGGTGCAGGTCAGTTTGGTGTTCTAACTTAAGGGAACAATTTCATTTTGTTTGAGACATTTTTGGGCTTGGTGTTCTCAATGAAAGTTATAGTCCTAGATCTAATCTTTCCAATGGTATAAAATTTAGGTCATTTGGACCTATCTAGAGGAAGTTATGGTCAAATGAATAGGTTTTCATTTGGTCAATTTTCTGGGTTCAATGTCTGGACATCCAGATTGGGACAGTAAATTGGTCAACTTATGGACAGAATTTGGGCATGGTTTCTTTATAAAAAATGGGGAATTTTGTTCTAGGTTTCATCTCCAATTGGCCTCACACCAATTGGAGCAACATAACTCTACTTATGACTGTTTAATCTTACTGGACTCATAGGTCCAGAATTCCTACACATGAAACATCACTTCCAATATTCCATCCTCCTTACTCCCAACTATAATTTATCACTCATAACACTTCAAATGATTAGCAAACAATCTCAATAAGATCAATCTCAAGCCATATCACCAAGGTAACAAAATTAACTCAAACCCTAACTCTCATTCCTTATTTCATATAAACACATGCCAATCAATTTGTTCATCACAATTACGCATCAATATCACTAATAAACATAATTAATTTCATCAAAACCATCAAACCACAACTCTTATCATGGCTTTCGAAATTTAATAAGTTCTATCCCTATGAATTTCTTTTAATCTCATATCAATCTAACTCATTTTAGCAAGCTTGTCATGCTTAGAAAAGAAATAGAAGTGTATTAGTGCACTAACCTCTTTAACCACTTTCTTGGCTTGTTAAAACTTTGAATTTTCTTCACTTTATGACAATCAAAATGTTCCTCTTGATGTGGGGATTAATTTTTGTGAATGGTGTTTAGGGTTTTGGGGTGGAAAGCTTAGGGAAAATCAAGCTCAAAGCTTGATGAAAATGGAGGAAGGGAGCTCTAATGGTAGCCGGCCTATAGGAGAGAGAAGATAAGGAAGATAAAATCTAAAATTTTAGTCAATTTTTGTCTCATTTTAACTCTTCTTATCTCTTTATAATAGTTGTTTAATTCCTATTAATTACGCTTTTAATTATGATGTCATTATTTCTATTTGCTTTTCTTCTTTTCTTTTCTTTTCTTTTCTCATTTCCATACTCAAATTTCATGTTTTTAATTCATTTTATATATTATAATCTCTCTTATTTTAATTGACACTTAGGTCAAAATTTAACTATAGGGTTGAAATGACCAAAATGCCCTTCGTTATGCTTATCGGGTTATTTTTGTCTGTACCGATAAATAAATTTTCCTAGATTTTCTTTGACATTTTTAATGTCATTTATACCTCATTAACCCTTAAATTAAGTCCTGAAAATTATCTCTCGGGATTCCTCACGTGTCTGGGGTTGGTAACTGTCTTTACTGTTACTTCCCTGTATGGTCACCTATCGCTGTGACCCAGGCTCGTTTAACCGAGTTGCACTTCATTTCTTTTACTTTTCTTTAATTTTAGTTATTCTATATTCAATCAATTTATGTTTCCTCACTCTAGTTTGGGTTAGTTCTAGACATTCAGACTGTTCGAATAAAAAATTAGTCATCAGAACAGTAGAATGCACAGATTACCTAAAGTGAGGGCGTTACAACTTGTGTATATGTGTGACTCACTAGGCTCATCACTAATTGGCCATGAGATATGATATCAATTCTTAATATCATCTGAACTCTTTCTTACCATAAATGATTTTTCTAAATCATTTTAGGCATCTCATAGACTATGGTTAACACCTAGTGTCACACCCTACCCCTCTATAAGGCATAACATGATCCCGTAGTATACCTAATGAATTACCAACTCCGTCTACTGATAACCCATTAAATACACTACAAGGGATTTTAAAAACTTTTCTTACTTCTTTTACAGTGGTGAGCACTATTTACAGGTATTAAAAACCTTTTTGAACTGAAGTAATAGAACTGACACATTTGACTTATTTGAAATTTCTATAAAAATTTTGGCAGAGTGCCATCTGTATTTTGGATAAAACAGTTCTTCAGAAAACCTGTAAAAAAGCACTTCAATAAGTTTCCAAATCTCAACTTCAACATTTTTCTCAACCCAACACATTTCTCAAGTCAAATTCACAGTAATTTTTCAAGGACTGAGATAGAGAAAATATAATACAATTTTTACAAGTCAAAATATCTCATAATTTACTTTACAACTTCAATGTACAATTTTAATTTACAACTGCTCAAAACCAACAACAATATGTACATACAGTGAACATCATTACATTACAAAATACAAAATATTGGTATACTCATTATACCCGGTAATCTCTCGCTGGAGGTACTAGCAACCTAGTCTCACGCTCTGCTCTGCTTGTCTACTCGCGACAAAGAATAAAAAGCTATCGCTGAGACAATGTCTCAATGGTGCACAATATTAACCAAATACAATTTAAATCACAATTCATAAGTCATGTAAATAGTGGATACTTAAAACTGTAGTTAAATTCAAGACAATAATGTCATAAGGAATTTAACACAATATTACAATAAATCTCAGTAATCAAAACATAGCTAAATTCAAAAGACAGTGAATGTCAATAAGAATTTAAACTCATTTTACAATCTTACAATATGCATCAATAAATCACACACAGCTTTAATCATGTTTCCAAGTTCAATTCATCCCACAAGTCAATGACTAATGAGGAATAACATAGCTAGCTAGCAAAAATATGAGTACTCATTCTATTCGTCCTCAACAGGCACACACCTTAACACTTCAGCCAGAGAGGGAATTCAATTCGTCCCACTAGACAAGCTAGCGAGGAATACAATCAATGTACATGATAGCTGTGGTTTCAAACCAATTACAGTGTTTTTCAATCAATAAGTATCCATCAAATATCTTTCAAACCATTTTTCACAATTTCACAACTTAAAACAATAATATGCAAATAGTCATAATTTATTTCAATTGAAAATAATTCAAAAGAAATAGTTGTTGTGCACAAACCTCGATAATCGTCTCCTGTCCGACTCAGATTTCCTTCCCTTTTCCCCGAGTCTTTGGTAACTGAGAAACACAATTTGAAGTGTTTCAGTACTAAATTAAACTGTCTCTAACGATAATGTTCGATAAGTAATTCACTGAAGGCTATTATTTGCTCAATCACCTAATATACCGACCCTCGATGCGTTTTAGGTAAATTAGGTTTTAGTGTCATTAATATGTCACATTCGATAGGGTTTTAGGGTTGGTATGTTTTACCAAACTCATTTCCTTGTTTAGTGCATTTTAATGCAACTTGCTGGATTCCGGAATACTAGTTTGACCTAGCCGGACGACCTAGTTCCCTCGGTTTTCGGGTTTTGGTCAAAACAACAAACTTGTAGATCTATGTCTTATTGCACGTGGGGCAAAATTTCAGGTCAATCCGAGTTATGTAGACCAAGTTATGGTCATTATACTATTGCTGGTCAAATGGCATCAAATTAGGTCAATTTTAGGTCAATTTGGTCAACTTTGGTTCGGCCAGTTTTTGGACCCGAACTTGTGCAAGCTGTTTGACTTACTTCTGGTCATTTCTGGGATTTGGTGTCTTCATAAGACTTGTAGGTATGGGTCTTACCTATTCATGGTTAAAATTTCAGGTCAATTGGACCTGTTTTGAATGAGTTATGGCCTAAACACTAACTGCCGCCCAATTGGTACATTTTCAGGTCTCAATTGCACCTAATCCGAATTGGTCATTTTTTTATGTCACCTTGCAAGCAGAATTTTGGTATGCTTTCTCAATGAAAGTTGGCACATTTTGTGCCTAGTTCCACCTCCAATTGGTCTCATACCAATTGAGGTTACACATGTAAAGTTATAGACTAGAATACATACTCCCCTTAACTACCTTACTTAACATACATCAATTATACACTTACATTACTATATGTCCACTTCCCTTACCAATTCTGTTTTGGTTCATTACCAAAACCATATTCCACTTTACATTAACATCACTTTGGGCAGATTACAAACACCCTTAATACACCAATTAAAACTCACATTTACAAAGTCTAAGTACAATCACATATACACCTAAACCTTACTAGTTCTTACATACACTTTACACAATCAATCTATATACATATCCATCAACCTTAATGTCAATATTTCTGCCAACACCTTCATGAACACATACATTTATCCAAGAATCCCAAGGCTGCCGAAAATGTTCTTCAACACCAAAGTGTCCTACAATTCATCAATTTCCATTCAAGTGCAAAAATCACCATATACATATGGAATAATTTACTAGGATATTAAATCACCATAACCAACATAATTTCTCATCAAATATATGCACAAATATTTCATCAAATACATAACTCCATGGCTGTCCAAAATGAACATCTCAATAACTCTTCAAACTTAAAAATTTTCTTCACAAATCCAACACCCATAACATGTACACAAAGTTTAACAAAGCAACATTCAAAAATGTAAACTTACCTATGGTTGTAACTTGCTAAACCTTGATTAAACTTCTTGATTTTGGTATCAAGCTCTTCCTTATGATGTGTAGACAAACTTTAATGAAGGAACCTAAGTGATTGGAGTTGAAATGGAGGAGTGGAGGAAGCTTTACACAAAACGGCAATGGAGGGTTTTCCCATCCTTCATTTTGGCATGGTGAAGAAAATTTGGAGAAGATGATGTGCAGATGGTGTAGTGGACTTACACCTGCCCCATTTAGTGTTTGATTAATCCCAAGTGGTCCACTCACCAAATTTAAATCATATTATATGTTAATTGTTCATTTATCCCACATTAACTCATAATTTTAGCTATTTACTCTAGGTACCACCAAATTAATTTTTCATTTTATTTTCTAAGTGTAATATTATTTATTTTTAGTGGACATTTAGGTCAAAAGACAATTCGGGATGTCAAATGACCATAATGCCCCTGTTCGGGTTGTATTCCCGATTTTTCGGTAACACCGGGTTTTGTCTGTTTTTTGATTTCTCACTTTTCTTTGTACTAATTATTTAATTTTTCTTTGATCTTTCTAATGAGATTTATTATTCAATAAGGGTCTATTTAAGTCCAAAAAATGTTTTCCAGGGTTCCCCGTAGTCCAGGGCTAGTCAACGGTCCACGCCGTGACTTCCCGGTGCGGTCACCCATCACTAGGATTCCCGGCTCGCTTAACTTGATCACATTTCTTTGCTATTATTTTTCCTTTATTTTTCTTGTATTTTCTTTTCTTGTATTTCATTATTTTATGTCTTATCACTCATATTGAAGTGTAGTTTTAGGCATCCTAGCTGTCCGGACAACACTGGTCACCGGAGCAGCAGAACGCACTACCGAACTTAGGGGTGTTACACCTAGCATAGCATGCCATAGCTACCCAGTTAGTAATAAGGTTTACCTTAAATGAACCTATAATCATATGTTGCCATGCACTAGAATCTCTCTATTACAAAATTCCAATTCAAGCTGGAGTCATGGTTTATGTCAACCCCATTTGCTATGAATATTATGTTCTCTTTTAATTCCAGTTCTTGATTAAAAAGATTTTCTCATCAGAAACTCTTTTCTTATTAAATCTATCTATCCTGGCCAGGAACTTGAAACATTAAGAATAATTAAATGAACATAGGATTTTATCCCTATTTACTTAGGGTAACGATTCCATCTTGATCAACACCTACCTCCATATATAACTAGTAGGAGCCAACACATGCCCATATACCCATACACAGTACAAGTATGAAAGCAATATAAAACCCAAACTACCTATACACAAGATAACTGTGCTATCTCAGGTCTAAAGATTATATGCACTGATATGATTTATGACTTTGCATTGACAAGAGTAAACTCCATGTGCTTGTCATAAATGTCACTAGTTCGGCCTACTTATCATGCATAAGTGCCTATCATGTTTGTTATATGGCATGAGACTCACCATTCCATCTTATTTATGTCGCATATAAATACATTGGGAACAAACATGAATATAATCTTTCTGAATAAGTCATGTCCTATGTGAAGTATCCTCAATTGTGAACCAATTTATGATACTTTGTCACACCCTACCCCTCTGTAAGGCAAAATATGATCCCGTAGTATACCTAATGAAATACCAACTTCGTCTACTGATAACCCATTAAATACACTACAAGGGATTTTAAAACTTTTCTTACTTCTTTTTACAATGGTGAGCACTATTTATAGGTGTTAAAAACGTTTTTTTTTTTTAACTTAAGTGAAAGAGCAAACACATTTGCATTTTAGTAATTTCTATAAAAATTTTGGCAGTGCCATCTGTATTTTGGATAAAACAGTTCTTCAGAAAACCTGTAAAAAGCACTTCAATATTTTTCTCAATCTCAACTCGAACAGTTAAACACCACAATATATTTCTCAACTCAAATCCCCAATAGTTTTTCAAAGACTGAGATAAAAGAAATACAGTACAATTTTTTACAAGCCAAAATAACTCATATTTTATCTTGCATTTTCTTACAATTTGCTGGATTTCAGGATACTAGTTTGACATAGCCGGACAACCTAGTTCCCTCGGTTTTTGGGTTTCGGTCAAAACTAAAAACTTGTAGATCTATGTCTTATTGCACGCGGGGCAAAATTTCAGGTCATTCTTAGTTATGTAGACCAAGTTATGGTCATTTTACTATTGCTGGTCAAAGTGCATTAAAATTGGTCACTTTAGGTCATTTTAGGTCAATTTTGGTTCGGCCAGTTTTTGGACCCGAATTTGTAGAAGCTGTTTGACTTGCTTATGGTCATTTCTGGGCTTTGGTGTCTTCATAAGACTTTTAGATATAGGTCTTAACTATTCATGGTCAAAATTTCAGGTCAATTGGACCTGTTTTGTGTGAGTTATGGGCTAAACACTAACTGCTGCCCAAATGGTAAATTTTCAGGCCTTAATTGCACTAATCCGAATTTGGTCATTTTTCAAGCTACCTTACAAGCAGAAGGCATGCTTCCTTCATGAAAGTTGGCACATTTTGTGCCTAGTTTTACCTCCAATTGGTCTCATACCAATTGGAGCCACACACTTAAGGTTCTAAGCTCAAAACACAAACTGCCTTATTGTATTTTGTTCATACTCATCAAAGGTCACCTTTAACACTTACCAAACTTCACATTCATGCCCATTCTGGTTTGTACCATAACCTAAACATATTTTCCCACATATTGTTGATCATTTTGGCAGCTTATAATCATATTCAACATACACCATAAAGTGCAGAATTTGTCAAACTCAAGTACAACAACTTAACCACCTATTCATGCTCATTTACATGCCCAACCTCACACCATCACACATATACCCAAGCTGCCATAAAAACCTTCACAATTCAACATTATTATACTATAATCCAAACATAAAATAACATCCTTATGGTTCACCAAACTAGGCTACCGATTCATGTATTTACATTCCATTAATTCCCAAGCTTCAAATTTCAAATACACATTCACATATACTAAGTATACATCACCCAAATAATTTCCTACACACATAAACATTTAATCAATCCTTTAATCCACCATTTATAAGCAAAAATAAACTGTCTTCAAGGAGTTTCCATGGCTGCCAAAAGTACACATCCCCCTTTAAACATCAAACCTCAAAAAATCTCTCTATAAATCAAATACCCATAACATCCTTACAAACTTGAATAAAACAGAAATAAAAAACACACACTTACCTATGGATGAGGCTTGTTAAATCTTCACCTAACTCCCTTGATTTTAGTATCTACTTCTTCCTTGTGATGTGAGGACTAAAATTAATTAAGACAAGTAAAAAAAATCAGCTTGAAAATGGGTGGAGTGAGCCATGCATTTGGGCGGCCATGGGAGGGTTTGAAAGCTTGTGAATTCAGCAATGGTAGGAGGAACGAAGATGATGAAGTGTCTAGTGGGTTTACACCTGCCCACTTAATGTTTAATTTAATCCATAGTGCTCCACTCACCCTAAATAATGATTTAATAAGTTTTAAAGTGTTATTTACTCAATTTGAACCCCATTTTTGCTATTTACATTAGGTACCACTAATTTAATTTTTCATGACATTTTCCAAATATAATATCATGTATTTTTAATGGACATTTAGGTCAAAAGACAACTCGGGGTGTCAAATGACCACAATGCCCCTGTTCGAGTTGCATTCCCGATTTTTCGGTAACACCGGGTTTTGTCCATTTTTCGATTTCTCACTTTTCTTTATACTAATTATTTAATTTTTATTTGATATTTCTAATGGTATTTATACTTCAATAGGGGTCTATTTAAGTCATAAAAATATTTTCCAGGGTTCCTCGCAGTCCAGGGCTAGTCAACGGTCCACGCCGTGACTTCCCGGTGCGGTCACCCATCGCTAGGGTTCTCGGCTCGCTTAACTTGGTTACATTTCTTTGCTATTATTTTTCCTTTGTTTTTCTTGTATTTTCTTTTCTTGTATTTTATTATTTTATGTCTCCTCACTCATATCGAAGTGTAGTTCTAGACACATAGCTGTTCGGACAACATTGGTCACCAGAACAGTAGAACGCACTACCGAACATAGGGGTGTTACAATTCCCCCCCCCCCCTCCCCCCCCTTAAATAAATTTCGTCTCGAAATTTTACCTGGCATTAGTCTCTGAACAGCTGTGAGTGTTGTCTCCTCATATCCTCTTCACGTTCCCAAGTAGCTTCCTGGCCTGAATGATGGTTCCACAGCACTTTAACCAGGTGTATCTGTTTGTTCCTCAGCTGCTTCACCTCATAAGCCAGAATTTCTATTGGTTCTTCCTCATAGGAGAGGTCTGGATTTACCTCAATCTCTTTAACTGATAGTACATGAGATGGGTTTGATCTATACCTCCTTAACAGGGACACATGGAAAACATTGTGTATCCTTGCTAACTCTGGAGGTAATGCCAACCGATATGCCAAAGGACCCACTCTTTCCAGAACCTCATATGGTCCAATGAAACGAGGACTCAGTTTCCCCTTTCTGCCAAATCTCATAATCCTCTTCCAAGGAGAAACTTTGAGGAATACCTTATCACCCACTGCATATTCAATATCTCTTCTCTTCATATCAACATAGGACTTCTGACGGTCTGATGCAGCCTTGAGTCTATCTCTGATCAATCTGATCTTTTCCTCTGTCTGCTGAACAATTTCTGGCCCAATCATCTTCCTTTCACCTACTTCATCCCAACATAAGGGAGTTCTGCACTTTCTGCCATACAAAGCTTCATATGGAGGCATCCCAATGCTTGATTGATAGCTATTGTTATAAGCAAACTCAATCAAAGGCAAATGTGTATCCCAACTACCTTCAAACTCAATCACACAAGCCCGTAGCATATCCTCTAATATCTGAATTACCCTTTCAGACCGGTAATCTGTCTGTGGGTAGAATGCTGTGCTGAAGTTCAATCTAGTTTCTAGGGCTCTTTGTAGACTACCCCAGAATTTAGAAGTGAACCTAGGATCTCTATCAGACACAATTGTTACTGGCACTCCATGTAGTTTTACAATCTCATATATGTACAATCTGGCCAATCTTTCCAGGCTATAATCCATCCGAACTGGCAAAAAGTGAGCAGACTTGGTTAATCTGTCAACTATAACCCATACTGCATCATGACTATTCTGTGTCCTTGGAAGTCCTGTAACAAAATCCATAGTTATTCGTTCCCATTTTCACTCTGGTACTGGCAAAGGATGTAACAAACCAGCTGGAACTTGATGTTCTGCCTTTACTTGCTGACAAGTTAAGCACTTAGAAACAAATTCAGCTATATCTCTCTTCATAGCCATCCACCAGTAATGCTCTTTCAGCCCTCTGTACATTTTAATTCCACCAGGGTGCATAGCAAAAGGAGACTCATGTGCTTCCTTCATAATGATCTGTCTCAATTTAGTATCATTAGGAACGCACATTCTGCCCTGATGTAGCAATAAAGCATCATCTCTCACAGAAAATTCAGGTTTCTTGCCCTTCTGGACTTCTTTCAGTAGCTTCTGATATTTATCATTATTCTGAACAGCCATTTTGATCTGATCAATCAATACTGGCTGTACATGCCATGCAACTACTGTCTGTCCCTCATCATCAATCTCTAAACTAGCATGTTGTGCTTTCAATTCATATACCATGGACAAAGAAGAAACTCTGAGACTTTCCATAGTCTTCCTCACATTCATAATATTTCTTTGTTATATCTGAACCTACTGTTCGAATTTTTACGTCCATAACTCTTGTTATCTGTCAATATTCTATAACTTACTTCCTTTTGTACTGACTATAACCTTTCGATATTCTAACTTTTGAGTTTTAGATCCCCAAGTAGGATTTTCAAACTTATTTCTAACAATTAAATTCTGTCCTGGCATAACTATACCAAAACAGATGCCGTTGGCAACTATTCTCATCTAGGTGTACTATCGGGTAGTACGTAGCTCTACACAATAATCTCAAGTCAGTACTGTAATCTGCAGCTTACAGTATAAACATCAAGAACTTTGCATAGTTACTACGATACATCCCATTAGATCAAACTTTCCTATCTTTTATCCTTTTCGAATTCACTGATATCCGAAATTTATTCTGATTACAATATCCATTAACAATTACTAACAGTAACATTTATGCCTTCATCTAGAACAATTCTATTACCGCATCTTACTTTTACATCCTCTTGCCTTACATTAAGTAGGCTTGCCGTTTAGCTTTATAATTTATGGTGTGTTAGAAAATACTTTTCACTGATAAACTCTTTCAAAACTAATTTCACTTATTATCACAATCCTTATCTTAAAGGACTAATCACTAATGCATCAAAATTTATTCCCCTATAAAGGAATAATAACAGAACATATAGTTCTAACACTAACATAAAAGTATGCAGGTTCCAGGTCAAACAATACATAAACGAAGAGTGCCATCCTTCTTCTTAACAACAATACTGGTGCCATCCTAGTTCTAACACTAGGGCGGATGAAGCCTTTTTTAAGTAGTTCTTGCAACTGTACCTTCAACTCCTTCAACTCTGCTGGTGCCATTCTGTATGGTGTTATGGAGATTGGATCCACACTAGGCATAACATTAATTTCAAACTGCACTTCTCTTTCCGGAGGTAATCCTGGCAATTCATTAGGAAACACATCTGGAAAGTCATGTATTGTAGGGATGTCTTTCAATGCTGGACTCCCCACTTGGGTGTCTACCACATGTGCCAAGTATGCTTCACACCCCTTTCTGATCATTTTTCTGGCTAGTGCAGCCGAAATGATATTTGATGGCAATAGCTGCCTCTCCCCATGTATTACCACATCACTGTACTGAGGGAGACCAAAAGTGACTGTCTTTAGCCTACAGTCAATCATGGCATGATGCCAGGCTAACCAATCCATGCCCAAGATGATATCATAATCTCTGAAGGGCATTTCAATGAAATAAGATAGAAAAGTGTGTCCTTGGATCACCAAATGACAATCCCTATACATTTTATTAACCCTAACCTCCTGTCCTAACGGACTTGTTACTAGCACCTCAAAGTCCATTTTTGTACATGGAACAACAATGCAATCAATGATGCTAGCACTCACATAAGAATGGGTAGAACCCGGATCAAATAACACAAACACATCTTGATTAAAAGTTGAGAAGGTAGCAGCCACAACATCAGATGTCTCAACCTCTTCTCTCTGTCTCATTGCATAGATTCTGACTGGAGCATTGTCTTGCTCTGACTGTTTCACTGTGCCTTGGCTTCCTGCTGGGCTACCTCTACCCCTGCCTCTACCTCTGCTAGGTGGTTGTGAACTTCTGGTGATAGGGCTCTGAACTGACCCTTCTGCAGTAGTAGGAGGTGGTCCAACTCTGCGACTACTGGTGCAATCCTTGGCAAAGTGTCCTATGCCTCCGCAGTTATAACAGGCTCCTATGGCTTTGTAGCATACCCCACCATGATTTCTACCACAAGTTTCGCATTGGCAGGGAGGGTAGGAACTTCTAGTTGTTCGATGACTGGACTTTGGTGGTCTCTGTCTTGATGATCCACCTCTGTTATATCCCTGAGCTCGGGGCTCCTCATATTCTTTTCTCTTTCTCAAACTACTGCTTGAGCTCTGACCCATAGGTTTCTCCCTCTTTTCTATTTCATGTTGCCCTTGTGGGGGTTGGGTGTGTAGTTGGGCTTGGGCTGACAGATTATCAGCCATTTGTTGGAAGAAAGTGGCCATTTGCTAGGCCATTTGTGCAGTAATTTGTACCGGTAAAACTGGTACAGTCGGGCCTTCGACACTTTGTGGAGTTGGGGCCTCAACTTGTACCTCAGCCTCTATCGGTTGATCGACTGAACGATCACTCTCTTCCATAGTCAATTCGAGGATCTTAGACTTCCTGAACAATTAACACAAGGAGATTTCCTCCCGTTAGTGCATATTTATAATGTAATGTACTGTATGTATCAAACAATGATATTGAGCAGTTGTACTATGAAGAAAGAATATTCAAACTATAGGTGAAAACAAAATTTAAAAACTTGCTCTGATACCACTAAAACATGTCACACCCTACCCCTCTGTAAGGCATAACATGATCCCGTAGTATACCTAATGAATTACCAACTTCGTCTACTGATAACCCATTAAATACACTAAAAGGGATTTTAAAACTTTTCTTACTTCTTTTTACAATGGTGAGCACTATTTATAGGTGTTAAAAACTTTTTTTTTTAACTTAAGTGAAAGAGCTAACACATTTGCATTATTAGTAATTTCTATAAAATTTGGCAGAGTGTCATCTGTATTTTGGATAAAACAGTTCTTCAGAAAACCTGTAAAAAGCACTTTAATATTTTTCTTAATCTCAACTCCAACAGTTAAACACCACAATATATTTCTCAACTCAAATCCCCAATAGTTTTTCAAAGATTGAGATAAAAGAAATACAGTACAATTTTTTACAAGCCAAAATAACTCATAATTTATTTTACAACTTCAATATACAATTTTAATTTACAACTGCTCAAAATCAAGAACAATATATACATACAGTGAACATACATTACAGTACAAAATGCAAATGTGGTATACTCAATATACCCAATGATCTCTCGCTGAATGCACTAGCAGCCTAGTCTCACGCCTCTATCCGTCTGTCACTGCGACAAAGAATAAAAAGCTATCGTTGAGACAATGTCTTAGTGGTGCACAACATTAACCAAATACAACTTTAAATCACAATTCATAAATCATATAAATGATGGATACATAAAACCATAATTAATTTCAAGACGATAAATGTCATAAGGAATTTAAACTCTATTTCACAATATCACAATAAATCTCAATAGTCAAAACATGGTTAAATTCAAAAGACAGTGAATGTCAATAAGAATTTAAACTCCATTTCACAAATTATCAAAGCTCATAATAACACAATTTAGTCAAATAATTTAAGAATACAGTGTTGCCAATTCATACACATCTTAAGCCATGACACAATTTTCTGATCAATGCCGCGTTGTACACCACGACAAAGCAATCACAACCCCACTAATCGAAATCAATGAGGAAGGAAGCTAGCTATATAAAGAGTACTCATTCGATCACCTCAACTGGTAAACTAGAGAGGGAGAAAAATAAACGATCACAACCCCATAAATGGAGAAGGAAAATAAATGATCACAAACCCATAAATGGAGAAGGAATGATGTGATACTGTCATGCTAAGTGTGAACACAAAATCAATTCCAAACATTTTATTCAAGTGATTCGTAAGAATCCAATAAATTTCCAAAGTTATAATTTCATTCACAAAATGGCAACACAATTCATAATTAACTTCAATTTTCACAAATCACACTAAATCAATTTTTCCACAGTTTCAAACCATTTACAATGCTTTTCAAGCAATAAGTATCCATTCAAACACATTTCCATAATTGAAAACAATAATGTACAAATAGTCATAATTTATTTCAATTGAAAAATTTAAAAGAAATAACTGTTGTGCACAAACCTCTGATAACTATCTCCTGGCCTTGACTCAGTGTTTCCTTCCCTTTCCCTGAGTCTTTGCTAACTGAGAAACACAATTTGAGGTGTTTCAGTACTCATTTAAACTGTCTCTAACGATAATGCTTGATAATTAATTCATTGAATTCTATTATTTGCTTAGTCAACCTAATATGTCGACCCTCGATGTATTCTAGGTAAATTAGGTTTTAATATTACTAATATATCACATTCAATAGTCTTTTAGGGTTGGTACATGTTACCAAACTCATTTCCATATATCTTGCATTTTCTTGCAATTTGCTGGATTTCGGGATACTAGTTTGACATAGCCGGACGACCTAGTTACCTCAGTTTTCGGGTTTCGGTCAAAACTACAAACTTGTAGATCTATGTCTTATTGCACGCGGAGCAAAATTTTAGGTCATTCTGAGTTATGTAGACCAAGTTATGGTCATTTTACTATTGCTGGTCAAAGTGCATCAAAATTGGTCACTTTAGGTCATTTTAGGTCAATTTTGGTTCGGCCAGTTTTTGGACTCGAACTTGTGCAAGCTGTTTGACTTGATTATGATCAGTTCTGGGCTTTGGTGTCTTCATAAGATTTGTAGATATAGGCCTTAACTATTTATGGACAAAATTTCAGGTCAATTGGACCTGTTTTGAGTGAGTTATGAGCTAAATACTAACTGCTGCCCAAATGGTAAATTTTCAGGCCTTAATTGCACTAATCCGGATTTGGTCATTTTTCAAGATACCTTACAAGCAGAATTTTGGCATGCTTCCTTCATGAAAGTTGGTACATTTTGTGCCTAGTTTCACCTCCAATTGGTCTCATACCAATTGGAGCCACACACTTAAGGTTCTAAGCCCAAAACACAAACTGGCCTATTGTATTTTGTTCATACTCATCAAAGGTCACCTTTAACACTTACCAAACTTCACATTCATGCCCATTCTGGTTTGTACCATAACCTAAACATATTTTCCCACATATTGTTGATCATTTTGGCAGCTTATAATCACATTCAACATACACCATAAAGTGCAGAATTTATCAAACTCAATTACAACAATTTAACCACCTATTCATGCTAATTTACATGCCTAACCTTACACCATCACACATATACCCAAGCTGCCATAAAAACCATCACAATTCAACATTATTATACCATAATCCAAACATAAAATAAAATCCTTATGGTTCACCAAACCAGGCTGCCGATTCATGCATTTACATTCCATTAATTCCCAAGCTTCAAATTTCAAATACACATTCACATATACTAAGTATACATCACTCAAATAATTTCCTACACACATAAACATTTAATCAATCCTTTAATCCACCATTTACAATCAAAAATAAACTGTCTTCAAGGAGTTTCCATGGCTGCGAAAAGTACGCATCCCCCTTTAAACATCAAACCTCAAAAAATCTCTCCATAAATCAAATACCCATAACATCCTTACAAACTTTAATAAAACGAAAATCAAAAATACAAACTTACCTATTGATGAGGCTTGTTAAATCTTCACCAAACTCTCTTGATTTTAGTATCTACTTCTTTTTTCTGATGTGAGGACCAAAATTAATTAAGACAAGTAAAAAAAAATCAGCTTGAAAATGGGTGGAGTGAGCCAAGCATTTGGGCGGCCATGGGAGGGTTTGAAAGCTTGTGAATTCAGCAATGGTAGGAGGAATGAAAATGATGAAGTGTTTAGTGGGTTTACACCTGCCCACTTAATGTTTAATTTAATCCATAGTGCTCCACTCACCCTAAATAATGATTTAATAAGTTTTAAAGTGTTATTTACTCAATTTGAACCCCATTTTTGCTATTTACATTAGGTATCACTAATTTAATTTTTCATGACATTTTCCAAATATAATATCATGTATTTTTAATGGACATTTAGGTCAAAAGACAACTCGGGGTGTCAAATGACCACAATGCCCCTGTTCGGATTGCATTCCCGATTTTTCGGTAACACCGGGTTTTGTCCGTTTTTCGATTTCTCACTTTTCTTTGTACTAATTATTTAATTTTTATTTGATATTTCTAATGGTATGTATACTTCAATAGGGGTCTATTTAAGTCCTAAAAATATTTTCCAGGGTTCCTCGTGGTCCAGGGCTAGTCAACGGTCCACGCCGTGACTTCCCGGTGCGGTCACCCATCGCTAGGGTTCTCGGCTCGCTTAACTTGGTTACATTTCTTTTCTATTTGTTTTCCTTTGTTTTTCTTGTATTTTCTTTTCTTGTATTTCATTATTTTATGTCTCCTCACTCATATCGAAGTGTAGTTCTAAGCATCCTAGCTGTCCGGACAACACTAGTCACCATAACAGTAGAACGCACTACCGAACATAGGGGTGTTACATACTTTGTGCTAGAAATACTGTCACTCATATTCTTAATAACTTAAGAATAGAATTTCTAACAAAATATCAATGGACCTTTTCTATTACACATAAATATATTATGTAAATGGAAAAGTGAAAATGCCTTTTATTAATGAAACATGTACAAGATACATACTAAATGATATGCTCTAGGGCATACTACTAATAGAAAGCGATAGCACTATCACTAACCTTTTTATATACACATGGTTCATCCACATTTTTGATAAAACCAAATGACTTAATGGCTTCATCAAAATGGATGTGTGACACCCCTTACCCGTCTACAGTATATCCGAGTAAGCTATGTCACATGGTGTACCGGAACACTCTATTTTATCTTAATTATTTTTATTCTTCCTTAATTAATTTTTATCATAGTTTTGAATATAACTTGTGAAATATAGTTTATTTAAGTCATTTATTGAAATTATAATTTACTTGAGGTTCCGAAAATTTTATAGAAAATCCGGCAGAGTACCGGCTAAAAATGGAGAAAACAGTTCTTCGGAACCTGTGAAAAACACTTCCAAAATCATTTCCAAACAATCCCAACTCCATTTCATCAACAAAGTCTCAATATGATTTTCAACAACCTTTCCATTACTCAAACATTCATTTCTCATGGTACTCATATACAAACAATAAATAAATACTCAAATTTTCCATTCATGACCACAATTTTCATTATTTACATGAACATCAAAATACATTACATAAGTTTTAATTATACAAAAGGAAATAAAAGTTAATTACAAAATACCAAAATGAAACCTAGTGTCCTACCAATGCACTGTGGATGGTGAGGTGACACGGACACTATGCAAAGCTGCAGGAGGTCTCACCCAGTCTGCGGTCTACTGGGCTCTCGGTCGGTATCTCCAGAACCTACGCGTGGAAAAAGCAACGCGCTAAGCAATAATGCTTAGTGGTGCAATAATAAAATAAAAGGAAATAACAGAAAATAAATATGTATTGAATGTATCGATGTCTTACATGTTTTGTACTTGTTATATTCATTATTTCATTAAATTTATCCACTTTCATTTTTTGGTTGCCCAAGTAACCTATACTGGATGACTGGACTGGATAAACGGGTAAACTGGCACTGGGTATCTAGTACCTCGGGCCGTCACACCATCGGTCACATATGCATCTCCCGGTGTGCAACAGAACAGCTAATAAAATGTAATGACAATAGGCACAAGGCCAAATATCAACACAATGTCAGAATGGCTAAAAGCCATGAAATCACAGAATGGCATAATGCCATGTGCAGTACTGCTAACTGAACCCTATTGGCATGCCAAACTATCCAAACCAATCTTGTTAGGTATACTAGGGCATTTGATACTTTTGAATTCTTCAATTTTTGAATTTCAAGTTTTGGTGTCACTATTCACTTCACTAGTCAACAAAAATGTTGACTTTTGCATAGAAAATAGGTACATTGGTTTTAACACTCCCAATGTACCACATTTTGCATTCAAAACTTGATAGAATTAATCACCAATACCATTTCTAAGCTTAAAACTAAGGGAGCAGAATTTTCAGTTTTTGTACCCTAACTTTACTGTTCCATTAGTTACTGTTGCAATGGGAATTTGAGAAAGTGATAAACATGAAAGTTGTTCCTTATTTTGTCTAGTTGAATTTATTTTTTTGAATCACTTCATTTGGAGTTTTGTAGCTCCAGTTATGGTCCAAAAACCACAGCTGGCCGGATTGAAAAATTGCAGAACTTACCATATCTACAGTGCAGTGAATTGTGACTGCAACTGCCTTGTTGGATAGGTTCTAGTCATAATTTGGGGCAGGTTTCTTCATGAAAGTTGTTGGTCTATATCTTAAATTGTTTTTGTAAAAATTTCAGGTCAATTGGGCCATTCTACAATGAGTTATGGCCAAATGAAAAGTTACTGTTTATTTGGTCATTCTGTAGAATCTGGTTGTAGGACATCCGGTTGGGGCCAGTTTTTGGTCCACTTGCTTTGGTCTTTTGGGCATGGTTTCTTCACCAAAATTGTGCCATTATGTGTCTAGTTTCATTTCCGATTGGCCAAACACCAATTGAACCTACACAGTCAAAGTTATGGCTGTCCAAGCAGGCTGGACTCACAGCCACCCTGCTGGTTACACTAGGCAGCATACCAAATCAGTTTGCAATGCCATAATTCACTTCAAGTTGTGGTCAACTTCCCTCAAATGGTCACTAATTGACCATTAAAATGTTCATTTACCATTACATAAGCAAAGTCCAAGTTTCTCTCCCAAAACCCTAATTTCCCATTTCAATTCACACCACACACCTTAATTAAACACTTTCATTCATTACATATATATATATATATATACACTTTAAACACCCTCTCTAGTCCACTCTAAGCCCATCAAAACAATCAAAATCATGACCCTCACTAGGCTACCGAATTCCATGGGGTACATATACCTAAGTTTTACTTCATTTAAGTTACACTTTCACACTCATTTTAAGTCCCTAACATGGAATAAGAGAGATATATACATAAATAAGCACTAACCTTGAATGGGGCAGAATTTTCTCAAGCTTAAACTTCACTTTCTTTCCTTTTCTAGGCTGCCAAACACTTTAGCAAGGTTGGGTGACCAATTTTAGTGAAGGGGCCTAAGGGTTTTGGGGTAAGGTTAGAGAGATCTTTAAGCTAAAATGAAGAAGAGAAATGGAGGGCTTTCATGGCTATGTGGTGCGGCTGGAATGAGGGAAGAAGATGGCTGATGACTTTTTAATTTTTTCCTTCATTTTATCCTCTTTTAAGTGGTATTTAATAGCTTGTTAAAATTTGATTGGTTGGGAGTAAGTAAATGACATCATGTGATGTCATTATCCCTAATTTCTCTTATTTTTCTTTTCTTTTCTTTTCTACTAACTTTGAATTAATTTTTCATCAATATTAATTCATATTTTATGTCATAATAATTATTTACTCAACTGGATAAGTCGGCCAAAAATCGTCTCTGAAGGCGAAATGACCAAAATGCCCTCCGTTTGGCTTAACGGGTCAAAATTGTCTGTACCGATTGAAAAATTTTTCTAAATATTTTCTTGGCATTCTAATGCCATAGGAACCTCAATGACCCTTCTCTGGAGTCCCAAACATTATTTTATGAATTTTTCCCCGGGTCTAGGGCTCCTAGTTGCAAGAACCGCAACTTCCCTCTGGGTTACCCATCGCTTGGGCACCGGCTCATTTAACTTGGTTGTATTTTATTTCTAAAATTTTTACTAAATTTTTCTTATTAATATTTGAGTTAATTATGGTTCCTCACTTTAGTTTAAATATTTTTCCGATCGTTCTAGTATCGGATGACACGATCCAAAGCAGTAGAATGTACGGAGTTGCTACCGGGAGGGTGTTACAACTCTTCTCCTCTAATTTAAATTTCGTCCTCGAAATTTACCTGATGCAAACAGTTGAGGGAACTGTTGCCTCATCGTCTCTTCACTTTCCCAAGTTGCCTCCTCGGTGTTGTGGTGCCTCCAAAGCACTTTCACCAGTGGAATCTGCTTATTCCTCAATTCTTTCACTTCCCGAGCCAGAATCCGTATGGGTTCTTCTTCATATGTCAAATCCAGTTGTACTTCAATTTCTTCCATGGAGATGACATGTGAAGGATCTGAGCAGTATCTTCTTAGCATAAACACGTGGAACACATTGTGGATCTTGTCCAGCTCTGGTGGTAAAGCTAGCCTATAGGCCACTGGACCCACACGTTCAATGACTTCATATGGGCCAATGAACCTAGGGCTTAACTTACCTTTCCTTCCAAACCTCAATACCTTCTTCCACGGTGATACCTTGAGGAACACTTTGTCGCCAACCACATATTCTATTTCTTTTCTCTTCAGGTCGGCATAAGATTTACATCTATCCGAGGCAACCTTCGATTGGCTTTGATTAGTTTTACTTTCTCCTCGATGCCTTTACAGTGCAGCCCTACGGTTGTCTTCGCCCAATTCAGTCCAGTACACGGGAGTTCTATATTTTCTCCCATACAGTGCTTCATATGGGGCCATTTGGATGCTAGCTTGGTAGCTATTGTTGTATGCAAATTCTGCCAGTGGGAGGTATCTATCCCAACTTCCCTCAAACTCAATGACACAACCCCTCAGCATATCCTCAAGGACCTGGCATATATTTCATGTTATTATTATCATTTTAATTCAATATTTATATCAATTCCATTGGTTTCAATTGTTTACCTGGATTACTCTTTCTGATTGCCCATCCGTCTGAGGATGGAAAGCTGTGCTGAAGTGGAGTTGTGTACCCAAGGACTCATGCAACTTCTTCCAAAATCTCGATGTAAACCTTGGGTCTCGATCAGATATGATGGAAAGTGGAATTCCATGCAGTCTAACTATCTCACTGATATACAATTCTGCTAACTTCTCCAGTGAGTAGTCAGTCCTAACTGTTAGAAAGTGTTCTGACTTTGTCAATCTATCAACTATCACCCATTCTGCATCATGTTTCTTCCGGGTGAGATTTAGATCACTTACAAAATCCATGGTAACCCGATCCCATTTCCATTCAGGTATGCGTATAGGCTGTAGCAAACCCGATGGAACTTGATGTTCTGCCTTGACTTGCTGACATGTCAAACATTTAGTCACATAGTCAGCTATGTCTTTCTTCATACCAGGCCACCAATACTGAAGCTTCAGATCTTGATACATCTTTATACTTCTTGGGTGCATAGCATAAACACTGGTATGTGCCTCTTTCAGAATACTGGCCTTCAATTCCCCATCATCTGGTACACACAGTCTTCCTTTGTAGTACAGACACCCATCTGCTTTCACCTCATAGTCAGTTGCTTTTCCCTCCGAGATTTTGCTCATAATAGCCATTAACTTTTTATCTGCCTTTTGCCCATCTAAAATCTACTGTAGCAGGTTTGGCCTCACTTGCAACTCAGCCAAAATAGCTCCATCTCGAATCAAACTTAGATGGGCATTCAATGATCTCAAAGCTGTGATAGATTTTCTACTCAAAGCATCAGTAACTACATTTGCTTTCCCAGGATGGTAATCAATTACACAATCATAGTCCTTCAGGAACTCAATCCATCGCCTCTGTCTAAGGTTGAGCTCCTTCTGAGTTGGCAAATATTTTAGACTCTTGTGGTCTGTGTAAATGTAGCACTTTTCACCATACAAGTAATGCCTCCATATCTTGAGTGCGAAGATAATTGTTGCAAGCTCTAGATCATGGGTAGGGTAATTTTGTTCATGTGGCCTTAGCTGCCTGGAAGCATAAGCGACCACCTTCCCCTCTTGCATCAATACACACCCTAACCCATTATGAGAGGCATCACTGTAGACCACAAAGTCCTTTCCTGACACTGGCTGTGTTAACACTGGTGCCTCTGTCATCACAGCCTTCAACTTCTCAAAACTGGTCTGACACTTATCATTCCAGTCAAATCTGACATTCTTGTGTAACAACTTGGTCATTGGAGCAGCTATTAAGGAAAATCCCTTCTCAAATCTCCTGTAATACCCACCTAGCCCCAAGAAGCTTCTAACCTCAGTTGTATTTCTGGGAGGCTTCCATTCCATCACTGCTTCTATTTTCTTGGGATCCACCCTAATCCCATCAGCTGACACTATGTGTCCAAGGAATGCAATCTCATTCAACCAGAAGTCACACTTGGACAACTTAGCATACAGCTTCTTTTCTCTCAGGGTTTGCAAAATAATCCTCAAATGCTCATCATGTTCTTCCCTGGTCTTGGAATACACCAGAATATCATCAATAAAGACCACTACGAACCGATCTAGGTATGGATGGAAGATACGGTTCATAAGGTCCATAAATGCCGCTGGAGCATTTATTAGGCCAAAGGGCATCACCAGAAACTCATAATGCCCATACCGGGTCCTGAATGTAATCTTTGGCACATCTACATCCTTCACCCTCAACTGATGATACCCTGATCTGAGATCAATCTTAGAAAATACTCCTGCTCCCTTCAACTGATCAAACAGATCATCAATTCTAGGCAACGGATATTTGTTCTTCACAGTCACTTTATTCAACTGCCGGTAATCGATACATAGCCTCAAAGTCCCATCCTTTTTCTTTACAAACAGCACTGGAGCTCCCCATGGTGACACACTGGGGCGTATAAACCCCTTATCAAGTAACTCTTGCAACTGAGTTTTCAACTCCCTCAATTCCGTGGGTGCCATCCTATAAGGAGCAATGGAAATGGGTCTTTGTGCAGTTGTCTCAATAGCAAATTCAACTTCCCTTTCTGGTGGCAAACCAGGCAACTCTTCAGGAAATACCTCTGGGAAGTCTCTTACTGTGGGTATATCACTTAGGTTTGGCTTAGCCTGCTTAGTATCCACTACATGTGCTAGGTAGGCTTCACAGCCTTTTCTCATCATTCTTCTTGCAACTGTGGCTGAGATGACATTGGACAAGAAATCTGTCCTTTCACCCACAACAGTGATCTCATTACCCTCAGAAGTTTTCAGAGAAATTCTCTTTAATTTACAATCAACCATTGCCTGATGACGTGACAACCAGTCCATTCCCAAAATCACGTCAAACTCATGGAAAGGCAACTCAATCATGTTTGCCAAGAATTCATACCCCTGAATCCTTAACGGGCAACCCTTGTACACTTTGTTCACTACCACACTGTGGCCCAATGGATTAGTGACCAGAATGTCTTGGTCACTCTCCCCTACTAGTATCCCCCTTTCTACGGGTAGGTTGATGCAGATGTATGAATGAGTGGATCCTGGATCCACTAATGCATGCACAGATTTATTGTAGAGGGAGAACGTACCCCTGATGACGTCCGGGGCATCTTGCTCCTCCTGAGCTCTAATGGCATAAGCTCTTGCAGGTGGTCTGCCCTCAAGCCTCTCTGCTGGCTCAGATGCAGGCCTCTGTGATGATCCCACTGCGTCAGATTTTCCAGATTTCCTACCCCTTTGTGGTGCAGGAGCAGGTATGTCTGCTTGTGTTAGAGCAGCTGTAGTAGTTCTGCGTGGACAATTCCTCAGCTGATGCTCTGTCGACCCACACCTTAAGCAGGCACCAGTCACTCTCCAACACTCCCCCTTATGCCACTTCAGGCAATGTGGACATGCAGAAGATGCTGGGGCTAGTCCCCTGAACCCCATCCCTAGAGAGCTGCCCACTGATGGTGTGGACTGACCTCTCCTAGGGGTAAACTGTGGCCTGGGCCCCTGAGACTGACCCTGACCTTGTGGTTGACCTGAACTCTGTGCAGGTGGACCCTTGAACTTCTTCCCAGATGCAGGAGATGAACTAGACTGACCTGGGCCCCTCTTCTGCTGTCTCTCTCTTCTGGTCTGCTCACTTATTCTTACTTTTTCAACTTTTATTGCAGCTTCCACTAACTTGGTGAAGTCGGTGATTCCCAAGGCAGTGATCATGATCTTTATGTTGTCATTTAATCCCTCTTCAAATCTCTTACACCTTTCGGCCTCATTAGGGACTATCTCCCTTCCGTAGCGGCTCAATCTGACAAATTCCTTTTCATACTCGGCCACTGTCAACTGTCTCTGCCTCAGGTTAATGAATTCCCTTCTTCTCTCTTCTAGGTATACACTACCCACATATTTCTTCTTGAATTCGGAGAGGAAGAAGTCCCAAGTTATTACTTCGTCAGACTTCCTTTGGACACCGTATCCCACCATTCATATGCATCGTCTTGCAACAGAGATACAACAGCTTCTAGATTTTGCTCTGGAGTGCAGTGGAGTTGTTTTAAAACCACACTGCTGTTCAACCAATTTTCTACGCATGCAAGAATCATCTTCTCTCTTGCCAAGGAAGTCCACTGCTCCAAATTTTCTTAGTCTTTCCAGGTGTGATTTCTGCTGTGGAGGTGGTGGTGGTGGTGGTGCTGGCATTACCCCAGCCATTTGTCTGAAGAATTCGACCATTTGCTGGAACATGGCCTGTGGAGGCTGAGCAGGCTCTGCTTGAGCTAGCGGAATAGGTTCTCCCCTGCGCCCAGTCTCAGCTGCTGCAGGTGGAGCATGACTCTCCACTTCTTCCTCAACTGCTCTCTGAGATGTAGGGTCCATATCCTATTCAAAATAACAAAGACAAACAGATCTGCATTACTATCACCTCGACTCTTACAAATGCAATGCATGGTATGGACTCAATCTAGGCCCATAAACGCCTAAACCGTGCTCTGATACCACTAAATGTGACACCCCTTACCCGTCTATAGTATATCCGAGTAAGCTATGTCACACGGTGTATCGGAACACTCTATTTTATCTTAATTATTTTTATTGTTCCTTAATTAATTTTTATCATAGTTTTGAATATAACTTGTCAAATATAGTTTATTTAAGTCATTTATTGAAATTATAATTTACTTGAGGTTCCGAAAATTTTATAGAAAATCCGACAGAGTACCGGCTAAAAATGGAGAAAACAGTTCTTCAGAACCTGTGAAAAACACTTCCAAAATCATTTCCAAACAATCCCAACTCCATTTCATCAACAAAGTCTCAATATGATTTTCAACAACCTTTCCATTACTCAAACATTCATTTCTCATGGTACTCATATACAAACAATAAATAAGTACTCAAATTTTCCATTCATGACCACAATTTTCATTATTTACATGAACATCAAAATACATTACATAAGTTTCAATTATACAAAAGGAAATAAAAGTTAATTACAAAATACCAAAATGAAACCTAGTGTCCTACCAATGCACTGTGGATGGTGAGGTGACACGGATACTATGCAAAGCTGCAGGAGGTCTCACCCAGTCTGCGGTCTACTGGGCTCTCGATCGGTATCTCCAGAACCTACGCGTGGCAAAAGCAACGCGCTAAGCAATAATGCTTAGTGGTGCAATAATAAAATAAAAGGAAATAACAGAAAATAAATATGTATTGAATGTATCGATGTCTTACATGTTTTGTACTTGTTATATTCATTATTTCATTAAATTTATCCACTTTCATTTTTTGGTTGCCCAAGTAACCTATCTTTGACGATCGATGGATAAATGGGTAAAGCGGCCTTTGGGTTTCTAGTAGCTCGGGCCGTCACAACATCGGTAACATATGCATCTCCCGGTGTGCAGCGACTAATAAATCAGTAATGACAATAGGCACAAGGCCAAATATCAACACAATGTCAGAATGGCTAAAAGCCATGAAATCACAGAATGGCATAATGCCATGTGCAGTACTACTAACTGAACCCTATTGGCATGCCAAACTATCCAAACCAATCTTGTTAGGTATACTAGGGCATTTGATACTTTTGAATTCTTCAATTTTTGAATTTCAAGTTTTGGTGTCACTATTCACTTCACTAGTCAACAAAAATGTTGACTTTTGCATAGAAAATAGGTACATTGGTTTTAACACTCCCAATGTATCACATTTTGCATTCAAAACTTGATGGAATTAATCACCAATACCATTTCTAAGCTTAAAACTAAGGGAGCAGAATTTTCTGTTTTTGTACCCTAATTTACTATTCCATTAGTTACTGTTGCAATGGGAATTTGAGAAAGTGATAAACATGAAAGTTGTTCCTTATTTTGTCTAGTTGAATTTCTTTTTTTGAATCACTTCATTTGGAGTTTTGTAGCTCTAGTAATGGTCCAAAAACCACAGCTGGCCGGATTGAAAAATTACAGAACTGACCATATCTACAGTGCAGTGAATAGTGACTGCAACTGCCTTGTTGGATAGGTTCTGGTCATAATTTGGGGTAGGTTTCTTCATGAAAGTTGTTGGTCTATATCTTAACTTGTTGCTGTAAAACTTTCAGGTCAATTGGGCCATTCTAAAATGAGTTATGGCCAAATGAACAATTACTGTTTATTTGGTCATTCTGCAGAATCTGGTTGCAGGACATCCGGATTGGGGCCAGTTTTTGGTCCACTTGCTTTGGTCTTTTGGGCATGGTTTCTTCACCAAAATTGTGCCATTATGTGTCTAGTTTCATGTCCAATTGGCCAAACACCAATTGAACCTACACAGCCAAAGTTATGGCTGTCCAAGCAGGCTGGACTCACAGCCACCCTGCTGGTTACACTAAAGATACCAAATCAGTTTGCAATGCCATAATTCACTTCAAGTTGTGGTCAACTTCCCTCAAATGGTCACTAATTGACCATTAAAATGTTCATTTACCATTACATAAGCAAAGTCCAAGTTTCTCTCCCAAAACCCTAATTTCCCATTTCAATTCACACCACACACCTTAATTAAACACTTTCATTCATTACATATATATATATATACACTTTAAACACCCTCTCTAGTCCACTCTAAGCCCATCAAAACAATCAAAATCATGACCCTCACTAGGCTGCCGAATTCCATGGGGTACATATACCTAAGTTTTACTTCATTTAAGTTACACTTTCACACTCATTTTAAGTCCCTAACATGGAATAAGAGAGATATATACATAAATAAGCACTAACCTTGAATGGGGCAGAATTTTCTCAAGCTTAAACTTCACTTTCTTTCCTTTTCTAGGCTGCCAAACACTTTAGCAAGGTTGGGTGACCAATTTTAGTGAAGGGACCTTAGGGTTTTGGGGTAAGGTTAGAGAGATCTTTAAGCTAAAATGAAGAAGAGAAATGGAGGGCTTTCATGGCTATGTGGTGCGGCTGGAATGAGGGAAGAAGATGGCTGATGGCTTTTTAATTTTTTCCTTCATTTTATCCTCTTTTAAGTGGTATTTAATAGCTTGTTAAAATTTGATTGGTTGGGAGTAAGTAAATGACATCATGTGATGTCATTATCCCTAATTTCTCTTATTTTTCCTTTCTTTTCTTTTCTACTAACTTTAAATTAATTTTTCATCAACATTAATTCATATTTTATGTCATAATAATTATTTACTCAACTGGACAAGTCGGCCAAAAATCGTCTCTGAAGGTGAAATGACCAAAATGCCCTCCGTTTGGCTTAACGGGTCAAAATTGTCTGTACCGATTGAAAAATTTTTCTGAATATTTTCTTGGCATTCTAATGCCATAGGAACCTCAATGACCCTTCTCTGGAGTCCCAAAAATTATTTTATGAATTTTTCCTCGGGTCTAGGGCTCCTAGTTGCGAGAACCGCAACTTCCCTCTAGGTTACCCATCGCTTGGGCATCGGCTCATTTAACTTGGTTGTATTTTATTTCTAAAATTTTTGCTAAATTTTTCTTATTAATATTTGAGTTAATTATGGTTCCTCACTTTAGTTTAAATATTTTTCCGAACGTTCTAGCTGTCCGGACCGACACCGGTCACCGGAACAGTAGAATGTACGGAGTTGCTACCGGGAGGGTGTTACAGGATGTTCCAACTCCTCGAAGCTTGTTTTAACCCATAAATGAATCACTTTAACTTGCATACCTTGGAACCATCTTGGGATTTAAAACCCCTAGGTTGTTCTATGAAAATGTTTTCTTCAATGTATCCATTGAGAAAAGCTGTTTTGACATCCATCTGCCAAATCTCATAATCATAATATGCAGCTATTGCTAATAGAATCCTAATTGATTTACGCATGACAATAGGTGAGAAAGTCTCCTCATAGTCGATTCCTTGCCTTTGGTGAAACCCTTTCGCTACTAGCTTTGCTTTATAGGTCTCTACCTTTCCATCAGAACCAATTTTTTTCTTAAAAAGTCATTTATTTCCTATAGGTACAATACCTTCAGGTGGGTCAACAAGGTCCCAAACTTGGTTCTTATACATGGAATATCTTGGTTGATCTACGAGGAATTACTGTAGATGTTTTATCTGAAGGAACGGAAGCGTGAAAAACACAAGATTATACCATTGAATTCAAAAATTTTCGCCTAGGGTCACATGCACCATGCAAGATTTATTTTTATCTATTTGATTTCAATGATAAACAACATATTAAAACTCTTTTAATATGTTTTTGGATCTGTATTTTCCATTTAAGATTTTAAAATTAATCAGATTAATTTTAGAACCCTAGATTAAATCAAGAACGATTACACTAACCTCTTGATGTCTTTGCGTGTGCGCCTTTGAGATTCGTCTTGAGGACACGGATGTTGTCCCTCTAGCTTGTCCACACCAAGAACACCTATGGCAGCCCTTGAACAGCTTCTAAAGCCTTTTCTATTAATTAGAAATTCAAGTTCTGCCTTTTAAGAGATTAGAGATGTAAACAGGACACTAGAAACAATTTCTAGTGTTCTTAATTCAAGAGATTGATGGCTAATCTCTTTGAATTGATGAGAGATGAAGAGAAATAGCTGGAGAGGCTCAAAGTGGCGTGACAATTGAGAGGAGAGGCTGTTGGTTATGTTTTCTTTTCATAACCACACTTAAATAGCTAGGTTAACACATTAAACCCTAGCCACATGTCACCTTTTGATTAGCTCTAGGTTTAAGTGACCCAATCACATTGTGCCAAGTGTCAAACCTATATTTAATCTTGATTTTAATCATCTTACATGATTAAAAATATTTGGCAAGCTTATGTGTTATGCCATGTGTCACCATCTCATGGTGCCACGTGTCACACTGCAAAATGACCAAAATGCCCCTGTGTCTTAATTTTGAGTTCTTAACCCAAAATAATTATTTTCTTCTTCTAATTAATTTATATCAAATATAAATTAATTAATTAATCTCTATTAATTAATTTCTCATGAATTAAATTCATATTTAAACACTTTAAATATAAATTTAATTTATACTACACATCCAATAATCTAGATTTGGTTTCAAGTCATGCTAGGGACTTTACAATTTAATTGCAAACCAAATCTATTTAATTAATCAATTAAACTCTTTAATTAATTAATTAAATCATATTTAAATAGGTGATTACTTGTGTATGTGTGTGACTTACTAGGCTCATCACTAATTGGCAATGAGACATGATATCAACTCTTAATATCATCAGAACTCTTTCTTACCATAAATGATTTCTCTAAATCATTTTATGAACCTCATAGACCATGGTTAACACCTAGCATAGCATGCCATGGCCACCCAATTAGTAATAAGATTTACCTTAAATGAACCTATAATCATATGTTACCATGCACTAGAATCTCTCTGTTACAAAATCCCAACTCAATTTGAGTCATGGTTTATGTCAAACTCCATTTGCTATGAATATTATGTTCTTTTTAATTCAGTTCTTGATTAAAAGATTTTCTCATCGAAACTCTTTTCTGAATAAATCTCACTGACCTGGCCAGGAACTTGAAACATCAAGAACAATTAAATGAACATAGGAATTTAACTCTATTTACTTAGAGGAATAGATTCCATCTTGATCAACACCTACCTCCATATATAACTAGCAGGAGCCAACACATGCCCATATACCCATACACAGTACAAGTATGAAAGCAGTATCAAACTCAAACTACCTATATACAAGATAAGCTGTGCTATCTCAGTCTAAAGATTATATGCATCGATATGATTTATGACAAAACATTGACAAGAGTAAACTCCATGTGCTTGTCATAAGTGTCACTGGTTCGGCCTACTTATCATTTATAAGTGCCTATCAAGTTTGTTATATGGCATGAGACTCACCATTCCATCTTATTTATATCTCATATAAATAACTTGGGAACAAACATGAATACAATCTTTCTGGATAAGTCATGTCCTTATTATGAAGTATCCTCGATTGTGAACCTATTTATGATACTTTGTGCTAGAAATATTGTCACTCATATTCTTAACAACTTAAGAATAATATTTCTAACAAAATATCAATGGACCTTTTCTATTACACATAAATATATTATGTAAACGGAAAAGTGGAAATGCCTTTTATTATTAAAAATATATACAAGATACATACTAAATGATATGCTCTAGGGCATACTACTAACAATCTCCCACTAGCACTAGAGCCATTCATTACAATATCTTAGACCTATCTTCTCAAGATGTCGGTCTAACTGAGTCTGTGACATAGGCTTAGTGAATGGATCAGCTGGATTTTCGGCTGATGCTATTTTCTGCATGGCTACATCGCCTCGCCCAACTATTTCTCTGATAATGTGGTAGCGCCTTTCTATGTGTTTGGATTTTGGGTGAGACCTTAGTTCCTTAGCTCTTTGTATGGTTGCTCCATTGTTGTCACGATGTAGTGGAACTGACTCAATGGAAGGAACTACTGTAAGTTACATCACGAACTTCTTTATCCAAGCGACTTCTATTGCGGCATCGATGCGAGAATATACTCGACCTCTGTAGTGGAATCTGCGATCGTACTCTGTTTGGAACTCTTCCAACCGATCGCACCTCCATTACAAATGAACACATATCCAGAGGTAGACTTTCTATCATCGATATCGATTGGAAATCGAATCGTATAACCATCCAATTGCAAGTCTCCACCTCCATAAATCAAGAATAAATCCTTAGTTCTTCTCAAGTACTTAAGGATATTCTTGTGACTATCGATGTTCCAAACACGGATTGGATTGATACCGCTAGTCAAACTAACGAGATATGCGATATCAGGCCTAGTACACAACATTGCATACATTAAACTTCCAATAGCCGAAGCATATGGAATCCTGGCCATCTTATCTCTTTCTTCAGGTGTCTTTGGAGACATCTCTTTAGAAAGGTGGATACCATGTCTCACTGGTAACAATCCTCTCTTGGAATCAAGCATGTTAAACCTCTTTAACACCTTTTCCAAGTATAGACTTTGGGATAAACCAATTATTCTTTTCGCTCTATCTCTATAGATGCGAATCCCAAGAATATAGGTTGCCTCCCCTAAGTCTTTCATGGAGAATGTATTTGACAACCATACCTTTATAGTCGTCAACATACCTGTATCATTACCCATCAACAGTATGTCATCCACATATAAGACAAGGAAAGTGATAGCACTGTCACTAACCTTCTTATATACACATGGCTCATCCTCATTTTTAAACCAAAAGATTTAATGGCTTCATCAAAACGGATGTTCCAACTCCTCGAAGCTTGTTTCAACCCATAAATGGATCGCTTTAGCTTGCATACCTTGGAACCATCTTGGGATTCAAATCCCTTAGGTTGTTCCATGAAAATGTTTTCTTCAATGTATCCATTGAGAAAAGGCATTTTGACATCCATCCGCCAAATCTCATAATCATAGTATGCACTATTGCTAATAAAATCCTAATTGATTTAAGCATGGCAACAAAGTAGAAAGTCTCCTCATAGTCTATTCCTTGCCTTTGGCGAAACCCTTCGCTACTAGCCTTGCCTTATAGGTCTCTACCTTTCCATCGTAACCAATTTTCTTCTTGAAAACCCATTTGTTCCCTATAGGTACAATACCTTGGTGGGTCAACAAGATCCCAAACTTGATTCTTATACATGGAATCAATCTCATTTCATAGCATCACTCCATTTTGAATAGTCTCGAGCGGATATAGCTTCTTCATAGGTAAGTGGATCATCTCCATGATCTACTTCTTCATGAGTAGACAACTCTTGTTCTTCTTCTTGAAGAAAACCATATCTCACTGGTGGGTGAGATACCCTGGTTGTTCTACGAGGAATAGCTGTAGATGTTTCATCAACGGGTATTGGTTGACTAGATGGATCTATATCCATCTGATCTGTTGGTTGGTCAGAATTCTCCAATTCTAACTCTATTTGCCTTCCTTTGCCTCCTTCTTGAACAAACTGTTGTTCAAGAAATGTGGCATCTCTACTTATCACAACCTTTTGTGAAATAGGCAAATAAAAATAATATCAAAAACTATCTTTTGGATATCTAACAAATCGACCTTTTTCTGATCTGGTCTCCAATTTATCAGTGTTCAGCTTTTTGATATAAGCTGGACAACCCCAAATCTTAACATGCTTAAAACTTGGTTTTCTTCCATGCCATATCTCATAAGGTGTGGAAGAAACTGATTTTGATGGAATCCTATTCAGAATATATAAAGCTGATTCTAATGCAAATCCCCAAAAGGAGATTGGCATATCAGTATAGCTCATCATATTACGTACCATATCCAATAGGGTACGATTTCTCCTTTCAGATACACCATTCAGCTGTGGCGTTCCTGGAGGAGTCAGCTGAGAAACAATGCCATGCTCTCTAAAGTATTCATCAAGTTCAGTACTCAAATATTCACCTCCACAATCTGATCGAAGAGCTTTAATACTTTTCCTGTTTGATTTTCTACTTCAGATTTAAATTCCTTAAACTTTTCGAAGGATTCATGTTTGTATTTCATCAAATACAAATACCCAAACCTTGATTTATCATTAGTAAAGGTAATAAAATAATGAAAGCCCCCTCTAGCCATTTCTTTAAACGGACCACATACATCACTATGTATTAGTTCTAAAATATTTTCAGCTCTTAGCCCTTGTCCAACAAAGGGTGATCTAGTCATTTTGCCTTGAAGGCAAGATTCACAAGTTGGAGTAGGCTCAGAGCCCAATGAGGATAGAATCCCCATTTTCTCCAATTTTGCAATCCTATCTTCTGCAACATGACATAACCTTAAGTGCCAAATATATTTTGAACTTGAGTTGGTTTTCACCATGGCATTGTATTCTTTTAGATCACTTGCATTCAATTTGTGTTTGTCATTATTATCCAAATAATAAAGACCATCATTCATATAACCCGAACCAACATATTTATTTCCAAAATAAATATTACAAACATCATCTGTGAACTGAAATTCATAGCCATTTCTAGTCAAACTAGATATAGAAATGATGTTCTTAAAAGCATCAGGTACATATAAAATATTATCCAAACACAAAACATGTCCAAACATGTAAAAGATTTAGATCCTATGGCTAAAGCTTCAATTGTTGAGCCATTGCCAATCCGACTCTAATATCTTGAGAACCCTCATTTGCTAGTTCACATATCATTAGAAATGTGAAGCGACACGATATCTAAAACCCAAGTCGTAGATGAACTATGAGTATCATCGAATCTAAATAACAAGATATGGACATACCTTCCAAGGTGTATCCTTCTTGTCCTTCAGAGAAGCAAGATACTCAGGCGGTTCCTTTTCCAGTGCCCATCCTTTTGGCGGTGGAAACACTTTCCTTTGCCTCCATCGACTTTAGTCTTCCTTTTACTGCTTAGCTATTTTCTTGGAAGGACCGGGAATCGAGGTTTCTTTTTCTTATTGCCCTTCTTCTTCTTTGGACTTTCCAGTGAAGAAGATGCAACAAAGCTACCTCTTTTCCTTTATTGCCTGGCATATTCTTTTGGGCAATAACCAGTATGTTGAGTAATTCAGCTAAGTTGCATTCCTGTTTAGTCATATGGAAATTTGTCACAAAATTCCCAAAACACTCAGGAAGGTACTGAAGGATCAAATCCGTTTGTAGTTGGAAATCCATGTTGAAGTCAAGATGTTCCAACTGCTCAATCAGCCGAATCATCTTATGGACATGATCCCCAACATTCTGTCCCTCAGACATCCTCATACGGAATAGCTGTCTAGATATCTCATACCTAGCATTCCTGCTGTGCTCACCATACAACTCTTGTAGGTGAAGGAGGATCTCAATCGCACTCTGCATGTTCTCATGTTGCTTCTGTAACTCATTACTCATGGAAGCAAGCATGTAACACTTAGCTCTCATATCATGCTCCTTCCACTTGTCCAAAGTTTCATGTGCCTCTTGTGTGGCCTCTGGAGGTAAGGGACCAGGAACATTTGAATCTAGAACATATCCTATATGTTCAAGGTTCAATACAAGTTTCAAATTTCTTAGCCAATCAGACAGATTAGGTCCTGTCAACCTGTTGTGGTCAAGTATGCTTGCAAGGATATTGGATGGTGGTGGTTGTTTTGTGCTCATTTTTATCAGAAAATTAATTGCAGAAATAACCAGATTAATTAGTAAATGTATCATGTAATTAACCAAATATGATTATGGTCTTTTAATCAAATTGGTCCTCCCACTAACTTAGCGAATCCTACACTTCCAAAGTAGAAAATGAAAATCCTAGTTGGATGGATTTCTAGTGGGTGATTGAATTCTTATAATTCTATTGATCATCCTCAGGTACATCCATTATTGGAATTACAATAAACTATAAGTGAGCAACTCTTTGCCCATCACATCTCATGTGAGGTTCAATCCTTTACCTAGCCCCTAATGCTCAAAATCTCAGGTACATCCATTATTGACTTATCTTGCATTAGTTAAGTTGATCCCATTGAGCCAGTAATTATGCAAATAATTTTAATGTCCTCAGGTACATCCAATATTGGCCACTAAACCATTTACATATTTACAACATCTCATGCTTAACAATTATTCTTAAGAAAATCTCTTAAATTAATTGCATCTCATGCAACTATTTAAAATTTCTTAAAATAATTGCCCTAATGGAGGGCTTATGTTATAATTACTTTAATTATACCATTTCCAACTTAATCATTTGTTTGGAAGATTTTATAGCCATCCTAATTACTATTAAGGTCTCACTTTGCACATTATCCATTTAGCATGCATATATCATATAATTGCATACATTTCCATACATCTCATGCATTCATGGATAAGCAGTAAATATGGTATGATCATGGACTTTCTAAGGGATTCAATTCTAAGCCACCAAGAATTGAATCAGGGCATTCCTAGGTGCATTTCATTCATTCATTTTATAAGAGTTGCTGAAGGAGTACATAATCAACACTTGATATTGAATTCCTCCCACTGGTCCCACCAATGCTCTTGACCTCCTTGAACTTCTTGCAATCCAATATTACATAGTAATCCTTGGCATACCAAGGCGAATTTACAAGAACTTAAATAAATGAAATTACAACCCAAAAAATATTACAAACTTAATAATACATGCCCAAAATAAATTAAAATAAATTAATTAATTTACAATCCCAAAGAAACATAAAAGAAATAAATCCAATCACATTGGTCTTTTATAGTCCATGATCATCCATCATGCATATCACTATTTAACAATTAAATAAAACATACATACTTAAATTAAATTGAATATCTCATATTCAACTTAAAAATCCAGATTTGAATATGATTCAAATAAATTTAAAAATTCAGATTTGAATCTCATTCAAACAAATTTAAAAATTCAGATTTGAATCACATTCAAACAACTTCAAAAATTCAGATTTGAATCACATTCAAACATTTTTTAAAAAATCAGATTTGAATCACATTCAAATATTTTTTAAAAAATCAGATCTGAATTTTATTGAATCAATTTTAAAAAATGAAATTTAAATATGATTCAAACAACATTAAAAATTCAGATTTGAATCACATTCAAACAACTTTTAAAATTCAGATTTGAATCACATTCAAATAATTTTTAAAATTCTGATTTGAATCATAATTTAATTGTGTTATTAAAACAGCTAATTAAACACTTTAATTAGTCAAAGAATAGGCCTTAGATCATACAACAATTGCAGAATTAAAAGCCAAACCTTGAACCACCCAAGGAACCATTGTTGCCGCCACTAATGG
Source organism: Hevea brasiliensis (assembly GCF_030052815.1). Taxonomy (NCBI): domain Eukaryota; kingdom Viridiplantae; phylum Streptophyta; class Magnoliopsida; order Malpighiales; family Euphorbiaceae; genus Hevea; species Hevea brasiliensis. The sequence continues at coordinate 40,329,074 of NC_079498.1, forward strand.
TGGCTTCACCATGTGTGACGCCACACCTCATGATCCAACCAGCAATGAATCTCTTGATCTCATGATCAAACACACAATTAAATTATATAATCAACAATCTAAATGGCAAATATAGCGGCTCTGATACCAATTTTAGGAACGGAAGCGTGAAAAACACAAGATTATACCATTGAATTCAAAAATTTTCGCCTAGGGTCACATGCACCATGCAAGATTTATTTTTATCTATTTGATTTCAATGATAAACAACATATTAAAACTCTTTTAATATGTTTTTGGATCTGTATTTGCCATTTAAGATTTTAAAATTAATCAGATTAATTTTAGAACCCTAGATTAAATCAAGAACGATTACACTAACCTCTTGATGTCTTTGCGGCGTGTCTGCGCCTTTGAGATTCGTCTTGAGGACACGGATGTTGTGTCCCTCTAGCTTGTCCACACCAAGAACACCTATGGCAGCCCTTGAACAGCTTCTAAAGCCTTTTCTATTAATTAGAAATTCAAGTTCTGCCTTTTAAGAGATTAGAGATGTAAACAGGACACTAGAAATAATTTCTAGTGTTCTTAATTCAAGAGATTGATGGCTAATCTCTTTGAATTGATGAGAGATGAAGAGAAATAGCTGGAGAGGCTCAAAGTGGCGTGACAATTGAGAGGAGAGGCTGTTGGTTATGTTTTCTTTTCATAACCACACTTAAATAGCTAGGTTAACACATTAAACCCTAGCCACATGTCACCTTTTGATTAGCTCTAGGTTTAAGTGACCCAATCACATTGTGCCAAGTGTCAAACCTATATTTAATCTTGATTTTAATCATCTTACATGATTAAAAACATTTGGCAAGCTTATGTGTTATGCCATGTGTCACCATCTCATGGTGCCACGTGTCACCGCAAAATGACCAAAATGCCCCTGTGTCTTAATTTTGAGTTCTTAACCCAAAATAATTATTTTCTTCTTCTAATTAATTTATATCAAATATAAATTAATTAATTAATCTCTATTAATTAATTTCTCATGAATTAAATTCATATTTAAACACTTTAAATATAAATTTAATTTATACTACACATCCAATAATCTAGATTTGGTTTCAAGTCATGCTAGGGACTTTGCAATTTAATTGCAAACCAAATCTATTTAATTAATCAATTAAACTCTTTAATTAATTAATTAAATCATATTTAAATAGGTGATTACTTGTGTATGTGTGTGACTTACTAGGCTCATCACTAATTGGCAATGAGACATGATATCAACTCTTAATATCATCAGAACTCTTTCTTACCATAAATGATTTCTCTAAATCATTTTATGAACCTCATAGACCATGGTTAACACCTAGCATAGCATGCCATGGCCACCCAATTAGTAATAAGATTTACCTTAAATGAACCTATAATCATATGTTACCATGCACTAGAATCTCTCTGTTACAAAATCCCAACTCAAGCTGGAGTCATGGTTTATGTCAAACTCCATTTGCTATGAATATTATGTTCTTTTTTAATTCCAGTTCTTGATTAAAAGATTTTTCTCATCAGAAACTCTTTTCTGAATAAATCTATCTGTCCTGGCCAGGAACTTGAAACATCAAGAACAATTAAATGAACATAGGAATTTAACTCTATTTACTTAGAGGAATAGATTCCATCTTGATCAACACCTACCTCCATATATAACTAGCAGGAGCCAACACATGCCCATATACCCATACACAGTACAAGTATGAAAGCAGTATCAAACTCAAACTACCTATATACAAGATAACTGTGCTATCTCAGGTCTAAAGATTATATGCACTGATATGATTTATGACAAAACATTGACAAGAGTAAACTCCATGTGCTTGTCATAAGTGTCACTGGTTCAGCCTACTTATCATTTATAAGTGCCTATCAAGTTTGTTATATGGCATGAGACTCACCATTCCATCTTATTTATATCTCATATAAATAACTTGGGAACAAACATGAATACAATCTTTCTGGATAAGTCATGTCCTTATTATGAAGTATCCTCGATTGTGAACCTATTTATGATACTTTGTGCTAGAAATATTGTCACTCATATTCTTAACAACTTAAGAATAATATTTCTAACAAAATATCAATGGACCTTTTCTATTACACATAAATATATTATGTAAACGGAAAAGTGGAAATGCCTTTTATTATTAAAAATATATACAAGATACATACTAAATGATATGCTCTAGGGCATACTACTAACATTATCAATAGGTGTAGGTTAACTAGATGGATCTATATCTGTTTGATCTATTGGTTGGTCAGAATTCTCCAATTCTAACTCTATTTGCCTTCTTTTGCCACCTTCTTCAATGAACTGTTGTTCAAGAAATATGGCATCTCTGCTTACCACAACCTTTTATGATGTAGACAAATAAAAATAATATCCAAAACTTTCTTTTGGATATCCAACAAATCGACCTTTTTCTGATCTGGTTTCCAATTTATCAGTGTTCTGTAACACCCCAAAGTTCGGTAGTGCGTTCTATTGCTCCGGTGACCAGTGTTGTCCGGACAGCTAGGATGCCTAGAACTACACTTTGACATGAGGGAGGAGACATAAAATAATGAAATACAAGAAAAGAAAATACAAGAAAAACAAAGGAAAAATAATAGCAAAGAAATGTAGCCAAGTTAAGCGAGCCGGGAATCCTAGCGATGGGTGACCGCACCGGGAAGTCACGGCGTGGACCGTTGACTAGCCCTGGACTGCGGGGAACCCTGGAAAACATTTTTAGGACTTAAATAGACCCTTATTGAAGAATAAATATCATTAGAAAGATCAAAGAAAAATTAAATAATTAGTATAAAGAAAAGTGAGAAATCGAAAAACAGACAAAACTCGGTGTTACCGAAAAATTGGGAATGCAACCCGAACAAGGGCATTATTGTCATTTGACACCCCGAATTGTCTTTTGACCTAAATGTCCATTAAAAATAAATAATATTACACTTAGAAAATAAAATGAAAAATTAATTTGGTGGTACTTAAAGTAAATAGCTAAAATCATGGGTTAATGTGGGATAAATGAACAATTAACATATTATATGATTAAGTGAGTGAGTGGGCCACTAAAGGAATAAACTAAGAGTTAAGTGGGACATGTGTACACCTAAAATGCAATCAGAAACTTCATCTTCTCCAAATGCTCCATCCATGCCGAATTGAACGAAAAGGAAAACTCCATGGCCATTTTCTTCAAGCTCACTTAACACCCTCCATTTCATCTCTAAATACTTAGGTTCCTTCATGAAAAATGGTCTACACATCACAAGGAAGATATTGATACCAAATTTGAGAAGTTTGGTGAAGGTTTAGCAAGTTACAATCAAAGGTAAGTTTACACTTTTGAGAATTCCTTTGTTAAACTTTATGTTCATGTTATGGGTGTTAGTTTTGTGAAGGAAATTTTAAAGTTTAAATAGTTATTGAGATAGCCATTTTTGGACAGCCATGGGGTCACGCATTTAATGATTTATTATGCATATAATTGATGAGAAATAATGTTGATCATGGTGATTTAATATCCTAGTGAATTATTTCACATATATATGGTGATTTATGCACTTGGATGGGAATTGGTAAATTGTAGGGCACTTTGATGTTGAAGGACAATTTTCGGCAGCTTGGGAACACTTGAGTAAATGTATGTATTCATGGAAGTATAGGCAGAATATTGACCTAGAAGGATTGATGGATATGTATGTAGATTGATATTGTAAGTGTACGTAAGATTTGTAATGGTTAGGTGTGTATGTAATGATACTTAGAACTTGTAAATGTGAATTATATTTGGTGTGTTGAGGGTAATTGTAATCTGCCCAAAGTAATGTTAATGTAAAGTAGAATATGCTTTTGGTAATGTACCAAAACAGATTGGTAGGGAAGTGAACAAATTGCAAGGTAAATGTGTGTAATTGATGTGTGTTAAGCAAGGTAACCAAGGGCAGTGTACATTTTAGCCAATAAGTTTAAATGTGTAACCTCAATTGGTATGAGACCAATTGGAGGTGAAACTAGGCACAAAATTTGCCAACTTTCATTGAGAAAACATACCAAAATTCTGCTTGCAAGGTGACCTAAGAAAATGACCAATTCGGATTAGGTGCAATTAGGACCTGAAAAATGACCAATTGGGCAGCAGTGAGTGTTTAGGTCATAACTCACTCAAAACAGGTCCAATTGACCTGAAATTTTAACCATGTATAGTTAAGACCCATACCTACAAGTCTTATGAAGACACCAAAACCCAGAAATGACCAGAAGCAAGTCAAAAAGCTTGCACAAGTTCGGGTCCAAAAACTGGCCGAACCAAAGTTGACCAAATTGACCTAAAATTGACTTAATTTGATGCCATTTGACCAGCAATAGTATAATGACCATAACTTGGTCTACTTAACTCGGATTGACCTGATATTTTGCCCCGCGTGCAATAAGACCTAGATCTACAAGTTTGTAGTTTTGACCGAAACCCGAAAACCGAGGGAACTAGGCCGTCCGGCTAGGTCAAACCAGTATCCCGGAATCCAGCAAATTGCAAGAAAATGCACTAAACAAGGAAATGAGTTTGGTAAAACGTACCAACCCTAAAACCCTATCGAATGTGACATATTAAGGACACCAAAACCTAATTTACCTTAAACGCATCGAGGGTCGGTATATTAGGTAATTGAGCAAATAATAGCCTTCAGTGAATTACTTATCGAACATTATCGTTAGAGACAATTTAATTTAGTACTGAAACACTTCAAATTGTGTTTCTCAGTTACCAAAGACTCAGGAAAAGGGAAGGAAACACTGAGTCGGACAGGAGACAATTATCAGAGGTTTGTGCACAACTAGTTTTTAACTGATTTTACTTTGAATATTTCATATGATTAAATGACATATTTTTCTTATGTATTATGTTTAACAAGCATTGGATTTAATTCAATGATTATTGAAAATTGTTATAGTATGTATGAATTCAGCTTTGTGAAATGGTATTTCCACAAGTATTAAGCATTGTTATGGATTGAACAAATTATGTTTTGGAAAATTGTGATAGAACATGTTTTGAATTGTGAAGGTAATTTTCATGGAAAAATGCAAATTTATGATTTGAACTGTGATGAGCATAAAAATTATTGGATATTGCAATTGAATTTGAATCGAATTATATTGTGATTTATGCTCACTAAAAGGATTGTGATATTGTTTTATATCTCACTATAGATGCTTGACTAGGTTATTACCCGTCTCTCTCATTTGTTGAGAAGACAATGGAGTTAGTTGTGTTTTGATTACCATGGTACGTGCACAGGCTTAGATTTTCCTCTGATTTGAGGTTAGATCTAAGTTTATTTTATCGTTATGGCCCTTGCGGAAGATTCATTATTGTGATGGTACTGTGCACGATGATTCAACCTCCCCGACCATAGGGAGTTAGAATCTGATTCGACCTCCCCGACCATAGGGAGTTAGAATCACATCGAAGATAGCCCTTTCGGATTAGTCTTGCATAGTTAGTGAGATAAAGAATAATTTTTGAGATATAGAATGGCTTTTGAATGGTAAGAAATTGTGATTTCAATTATGGTTTATGTATAATTGATTTTGTTGGAATTACTTAAATGGTTAGTCATGATTTGATAAATTGAATTTTGTGATCAAAGTCATTTATACAAATGAATTACATTATTGGCAACGAATATTTTGAGTTTTAAAATTTGATGAGTATTCAGATTCCCAATTTATTTACTGTAAATTTTGTTAATGTATATTGTACTATGTTTTAAATTATAGTTGTGCACCACTGAGTTCACCACTCAGCAATAGCTTTGTATCTTTGTCGCAGTAAGAAGAGCATAGAGCAGTAAGTAAATTTCCTTGAAGATATATTCAGATCAGCTCCAGGTATATCATAGGTATACCCATGTACATAGGTTTTGATGTATGCATGTAATAATATGTATGTAAATTAATTGAGCAGTTGTATAGAAACTCTTGTAAAATATTTTGGTATGTAATTAAATGTAAATTATTGTAAATATAAATTTGAGATTTCATTTACTTGAATAGTTTTGTATTATATTTCTTGTATCTCAGTCTTTGAAAAATCACTGCGGATTTGAGTTGAGAAAAATGTTGTGTTGAGAAATATGTTGGAGTTGAGATTTGCAAATACATATTGAAGTGCTTTTCTGAGTTTTACAAGAACTATTTTATCCAAAATACAGAGGGCACTCTGCCAAAATTTTTACAGAAATTCCAAATAATTCAAATGTGTCAATTCTATCACTTCAGTTCAAAAAGGTTTTAACACCTGTAAATAGTGCTCACCACTGTAAAAGAAGTAAGAAAAGTTTTGAAAATCCGTTGTAGTGTATTTAATGGGTTATCAGTAGATGGAGTTGGTAATTCATTAGGTATACTACGGGATCATGTTATGCCTTACAGAGGGGTAGGGTGTGACATGTTTTAGTGGTATCAGAGCAATGGTTTTAAAGTGAATTTCGAACTGTGAATTTGAAATCTTTTTGTTGGTAACTACAACTGCTCAAATGTTTGATACATATAGTACATTTACATCATAAATGTGAACTAATGGAGAGGAATCTCCTTGTGTTGGTTGTACAGGAATAGAAAATTCTGTGAGAAAAGAATGGAAGAGAAGAATGAGACAATAGAACAGTCTGTGATGGCAGAAGTACAAGTTGAGGCCCAACTCCACAAAGTGTCGAAAGCCCGACTGTGCCAGCTTTACCAGTACAAATTACTGCACAAATGGCCCAGCAAATGGCCACTTTCTTTCAACAAATGGCTGATAATCTGCCATTAAGCCCAAGTCTGAGACCCAACCCCCACAAGGGCAGTGTGAAATGGAAAAGAGGGAGAAACCTATGGGTCAGAGTTCGAACAGTAATTTGGGGAAGAGAAAAGAATTTGAGGAACCCCGAACTTAGAAATATGATAGAGGCAGATCATCAGGGCAGAGACCACTAAGATCTAGTCGTCGAACAACTAGAAGTTCCTACCCTTCCCGCCAATGTGAAACTTGTAGAAGATATCATGGAGGTATTTGTCGTAAGGCCTCTGGAGCCTGCTACAATTGTGGAAAACTTGGACATTTTGCTAAAGATTGTGCTAAACCACCTCGATCTGCTCTCCGGAGTTCATAGACCATCAATCAGAGTCAAGATAGAAATAGAGTTGGTACTCCTCACCACTATAACACAGTGAATCAACCCGAATATAGTAGCGCACCAGTCGGAGAGTCCACTATGCGCCAAGTAAAAGGAGCAGAAACTTCAGATGTAGGCTTTGGTAAGTTCTTAATTTTTGAAAGAAACAATTAGTTATTATTTGATCCCAAAGACTACTTAGTTGTGTGTTAGTGTCAGAACTATATGTTCTGTTGTTATTCCTTTACATGGGAATGAATTTTGATGTATTAGTGACTAGTCCTTTAGGATAATAACTACAATAACAAGTATGGTTGACATTAATTTTGGAAGAATTGTTAACTAAAAGTATTTTCTAACATGCCATAAATTATAAAGCTAATTGGCAAGCCTACTTAATGTAAGGCAAGAGGACCTAAAAGTAAGTTACAGTAATAGAATTACTCTAGATGAGGGCAAAGATGTTACTGTTAGTAATTGTCAAAGGAAATTGTAATCAGAATCGGTTTAGGATATTAGTGGATTCGAGAAAGATAAGATGTTAGAAAACCTAGTCCATGAGGTTATAACGTAGTGACTATGTAATGTTCTCGATGTTTGTAATGTAAGTTGCAGATTACAGTACTGACACGGGATTATTGTGTAGAGCTACATGTTTCCTCGTGGTACAATAAGTAAGAATATTGGTAAGTAATCCATAAATTGATACAGTTGCACCCGAATAGGGTACTATTACTGGAAATAAATGTGAAAATTTTAGTCAGAAATTTAAAACTTCAGAACTAGCCTGTCGAAAGACTACACTTATAAAGTAGTGAGTCGAGAACTCGGTTACAATAATGTGAACTACCAGTACCACAGTAATTGCTATAAGCTTAGAGATATCAGTACAACGTATCATCCTCAGACAGATGGACAATTGAAACAAGTAATTCAGGTAAATTCGGAAACTCATTGAGTTCCTATAAATAATTAAATTAAATGATAAAAATAACCTGTAAAATGTGATAAGCCCTCAAGAATATATTGAGAACTTCTGTCCTTGAATCCGAGGGAGATGAGACAGATAACTCCCACTAACAGAATTTGTATACATTAATAAGTGTCAAGCTAGCATACAAGTGGCACCCTATGAAACATAGTAAGGGAATGGATAACTATGGATTTTGTGATGAGACTTCTGAAGACACAGAATAGTCATGATGCAGTATGGGTTATAGTTGACAGACTAACCAAGTCTGCTCACTTTTTGCTAGTTCGAATGGACTATAGCCTGGAAAGATTGGCCAGATTATACATAGATGAGATTGTAAAACTGCATGGAGTGCCAGTATCAATTGTGTCTGACAGAGATCCTAGGTTCACTTCTAGATTCTGGGGTAGTCTTCAGAGAGCCCTAGGAACTAGATTGAACTTCAAAGACAAAGATTCCACCCAGCAGACGGATGGCGATCGAGAGGGTTATTCAGATATTGGAGGATATGCTACGGGCTTGTGTGATTGAATTTGAAGGTAGTTGGGATACACACTTGCCTTTGATTGAGTTTGCTTATAACAACAGCTACCAATCAAGTATTGGGATGCCTCCATATGAAGCTTTGTATGGCAGAAAGTGCAGAACTTCCTTATGTTGGGATGAAATAGGTGAAAGGAAGATGATTGGGCCAGAAATTGTTCAGCAGACAGAGGAAAAGATCAGATTGATTAGAGATAGACTCAAGGCTGCATCAGACCGTCAGAAGTCCTATGTTGATCTGAAGAGAAGAGATATTAAATATGCAGTGGGTGATAAAGTATTCCTCAAAGTTTCTCCTTGGAAGAGGATTATGAGATTTGGCAGAAAGGGGAAACTGAGTCCTCGTTTCATCGGACCATATGAGATTCTAGAAAGAGTGGGTCCTATGGCATATCAGTTGGCATTACCTCCAGAGCTAGCAAGGATACACAGTGTCTTCCATGTGTAAGGAGGTATAGATCAGACCCATCTCATGTATTATCAGTTGAAGAGATTGAAGTAAACCCAAACCTCTCATATGAGGAAGAACCCATAAAAATTCTGGCTTATGAGGTGAAGCAGCTGAGAAACAAATAGATACACCTGGTTAAAGTACTGTGGAACCATCATTCAGGCCAGGAAGCTACTTGGGAACGTGAAGAGGATATGAGGAGACAACACCCACAGCTGTTCAGAGACTAATGCCAGGTAAAATTTCGAGACGAAATTTATTTTAAGGGGGAGAGAAATGTAACACCCCAAAGTTCGGTAGTGCGTTCTATTGCTCCGGTGACCAGTGTTGTCCGGACAGCTAGGATGCCTAGAACTACACTTTGACATAAGGGAGGAGACATAAAATAATGAAATACAAGAAAAGAAAATACAAGAAAAACAAAGGAAAAATAATAGCAAAGAAATGTAGCCAAGTTAAGCGAGCCGGGAATCCTAGCGATGGGTGGCCGCACCGAGAAGTCACGGCGTGGACCGTTGACTAGCTACAGACTGCGGGAACCACGGAAAACATTTTTAGGACTTAAATAGACCCTTATTGAAGAATAAATATCATTAGAAAGATCAAAGAAAAATTAAATAATTAGTACAAAGAAAAGTGAGAAATCGAAAAACAGACAAAACTCGGTGTTACCGAAAAATCGAGAATGCAACCCGAACAAGGGCATTATGGTCATTTGACACCTCGAATTGTCTTTTGACCTAAATGTCCATTAAAAATAAATAATATTACACTTAGAAAATAAAATGAAAAATTAATTTGGTGGTACCTAAAGTAAATAGCTAAAATCATGGGTTAATGTGGGATAAATGAACAATTAACATATTATATGATTAAGTGAGTGAGTGGGCCACTAAAGGAATAAACTAAGAGTTAAGTGGGACATGTGTACACCTAAAATGCAATCAGAAACTTCATCTTCTCCAAATGCTCCATCCATGCCGAATTGAAGGAAAAGGAAAACTCCATGGCCATTTTCTTCAAGCTCACTTAACACCCTCCATTTCATCTCTAAATACTTAGGTTCCTTCATGAAAAATGGTCTACACATCACAAGGAAGATATTGATACCAAATTTGAGAAGTTTGGTGAAGGTTTAGCAAGTTACAATCAAAGGTAAGTTTACACTTTTGAGAATTCCTTTGTTAAACTTTATGTTCATGTTATGGATATTAGTTTTGTGAAGGAAATTATAAAGTTTAAATAGTTATTGAGATAGCCATTTTTGGACAGCCATGGGGTCACGCATTTAATGATTTATTATGCATATAATTGATGAGAAATAATGTTGATCATGGTGATTTAATATCCTAGTGAATTATTTCACATATATATTGTGATTTATGCACTTGGATGGGAATTGGTAAATTGTAGGGCACTTTGATGTTGAAGGACAATTTTCGGCAGCTTGGGAACACTTGAGTAAATGTATGTATTCATGGAAGTGTAGGCAGAATATTGACCTAGAAGGATTGATGGATATGTATGTAGATTGATATTGTAAGTGTACGTAAGATTTGTAATGGTTAGGTGTGTATGTAATGATACTTAGAACTTGTAAATGTGAATTATATTTGGTGTGTTGAGGGTAATTGTAATCTGCCCAAAGTAATGTTAATGTAAAGTAGAATATGCTTTTGGTAATGTACCAAAACAGATTGGTAGGGAAGTGAACAAATTGCAAGGTAAATGTGTGTAATTGATGTGTGTTAAGCAAGGTAACCAAGGGCAGTGTACATTTTAGCCAATAAGTTTAAATGTGTAACCTCAATTGGTATGAGACCAATTGGAGGTGAAACTAGGCACAAAATTTGCCAACTTTCATTGAGAAAACATACCAAAATTCTGCTTGCAAGGTGACCTAAGAAAATGACCAATTCGGATTAGGTGCAATTAGGACCTGAAAAATGACCAATTGGGCAGCAGTGAGTGTTTAGCCCATAACTCACTCAACACAGGTCCAATTGACCTGAAATTTTAACCATGAATAGTTTAGACCCATACCTACAAGTCTTATGAAGACACCAAAACCCAGAAATGACCAGAAGCAAGTCAAAAAGCTTGCACAAGTTCGGGTCCAAAAACTGGCCGAACCAAAGTTGACCAAATTGACCTAAAATTGACTTAATTTGATGCCATTTAACCAGCAATAGTATAATGACCATAACTTGGTCTACTTAACTCGGATTGACCTGAAATTTTGCCCCGCGTGCAATAAGACCTAGATCTACAAGTTTGTAGTTTTGACCGAAACCCGAAAACCGAGGGAACTAGGCTGTCCGGCTAGGTTAAACCAGTATCCCGGAATCCAGCAAATTGCAAGAAAATGCACTAAACAAGGAAATGAGTTTGGTAAAACGTACCAGCCCTAAAACCCTATCGAATGTGACATATTAAGGACACCAAAACCTAATTTACCTTAAACGCATCGAGGGTCGGTATATTAGGTAATTGAGCAAATAATAGCCTTCAGTGAATTACTTATCGAACATTATCGTTAGAGACAGTTTAATTTAGTATTGAAACACTTCAAATTGTGTTTCTCAGTTACCAAAGACTCAGGAAAAGGGAAGGAAACACTGAGTCCAGACCAGGAGACAATTATCAGAGGTTTGTGCACAACTAGTTTTTAACTGATTTTACTTTGAATATTTCATATGATTAAATGACATATTTTTCTTATGTATTTTGTTTAACAAGCATTGGATTTAATTCAATGATTATTGAAAATTGTTATAGTATGTATGAATTCAGCTTTGTGAAATGGTATTTCCACAAGTATTAAGCATTGTTATGGATTGAACAAATTATGTTTTGGAAAATTGTGATAGAACATGTTTTGAATTGTGAAGGTAATTTTCATGGAAAAATACAAATTTATGATTTGAACTGTGATGAGCATAAAAATTATTGGATATTGCAATTGAATTTGAATCGAATTATATTGTGATTTATGCTCACTAAAAGGATTGTGATATTGTTTTATATCTCACTATAGATGCTTGACTAGGTTATTACCCGTCTCTCTCATTTGTTGAGAAGACAATGGAGTTAGTTGTGTTTTGATTACCATGGTACGTGCACAGGCTTAGATTTTCCTCTGATTTGAGGTTAGATCTAAGTTTATTTTATCGTTATGGCCCTTGCGGAAGATTCATTATTGTGATGGTACTGTGCACGATGATTCAACCTCCCCGACCATAGGGAGTTAGAATCTGATTCGACCTCCCCGACCATAGGGAGTTAGAATCACATCGAAGATGGCCCTTTCGGATTAGTCTTGCATAGTTAGTGAGATAAAGAATAATTTTTGAGATACAGAATGGCTTTTGAATGGTAAGAAATTGTGATTTCAATTATGGTTTGTGTATAATTGATTTTGTTGGAATTACTTAAATGGTTAGTCATGATTTGATAAATTGAATTTTGTGATCAAAGTCATTTATACAAATGAATTACATTATTGGCAACGAATATTTTGAGTTTTGAAATTTGATGAGTATTCAGATTCCCAATTTATTTACTGTAAATTTTGTCAATGTATATTGTACTATGTTTTAAATTATAGTTGTGCACCATTGAGTTCACCACTCAGCAATAGCTTTGTATGCTGTCGTAGGTAAGAAGAGCATAGAGCAGTAAGTAAATTTCCTTGAAGATATATTCAGATCAGCTCCAGGTATATCATAGGTATACCCATGTACATAGGTTTTGATGTATGCATGTAATAATATGTATGTAAATTAATTGAGCAGTTGTATAAAAACTCTTGTAAAATATTTTGGTATGTAATTAAATGTAAATTATTGTAAATATAAATTTGAGATTTCATTTACTTGAATAGTTTTGTATTATATTTCTTGTATCTCAGTCTTTGAAAAATCACTGTGGATTTGAGTTGAGAAAAATGTTGTGTTGAGAAATATGTTGGAGTTGAGATTTGCAAATACATATTGAAGTGCTTTTTCTGAGTTTTCAAGAACTGTTTTATCCAAAATACGAGGGCACTCTGCCAAAATTTTTACTGAAATTCCAAATAATTCAAATGTGTCAATTCTATCACTTGATTCAAAAGGTTTTAACACCTGTAAATAGTGCTCACCACTGTAAAAGAAGTAAGAAAAGTTTTGAAAATCCCTTGTAGTGTATTTAATGGGTTATCAGTAGACGGAGTTGGTAATTCATTAGGTATACTACGGGATCATGTTATGCCTTACAGAGGGGTAGGGTGTGACATGTTCAGCTTTTTGATATAAGCTGGACAACCCCAAATCTTAACATGCTTAAGACTTGATTTTCTTCTATGCCATATCTCATAAGGTGTGGAAGAAACTAATTTTGATGGAATCCTATTCAGAATATGCAAAGCTGATTCTAATACAAATCGCCAAAAGGAGATTGGCATATTAGTATAGCTCATCATACTACGTACCATATCTAATAGGGTAAAATTTCTCCTTTCAGATACACCATTCAGCTATGGCATTCTTGAAGGAGTCAGCTGGGGAACAATGCCACGCTCTTTCAAGTATTCATCAAATTCAGTACTTAAGTATTCACCTCCATGATCTGATCGAAGTGTTTTAATACTTTTTCCTGTTTGATTTTCTACTTCAGATTTAAATTCTTTGAACTTTTCAAAGGATTCATGTTTGTATTTCATCAAATACAAATACCCAAACCTTGATTTATCATCAGTAAAGGTAATAAAGTAATGAAAACCGCCTCTAGCCATTTCCTTAAATAGACCACATACATCACTATGTATTAGCTCCAAAATATTTTTAGCTCTTAGTCCTTGTCCAACAAAGGGTGATCTAGTTATTTTGCCTTGAAGGCAGGATTCACAAGTTGGAGTAGGTTCAGAACCCAATGAGGATAAAATCACCATTTTCTCCAGTTTTGCAATTCTATCTTCTGCAACATGACCTAATCTTACGTGCCAAATATATTTTGAACTTGAGTTGATTTTCATCATGGCATTATATTCATTTAGATTGCTTGCATTCAATTTGTGTTTATCATTATTATCCAAATAATAAAGACTATCATGCATATAATCCGAGCCAACATATTTATTTTCAAAATAAATATTACAAACATCATTTGTCAGCTGAAATTCATAACTATTTCTAGTCAAAATAGATATAAAAATGATGTTTTTAAAAGCATTAGGTACATAAAAAATATTATTCAAACACAAATATGTCCACACATGTAAAAAGATTTAGATCCTATGGCTCAAGCTTCAACAGTTGAGCCATCGCCAATCCGGAGTCTAACATCTCTAGCATGCAAGCTGCTACTGTTTGCTAATTCCTGCATGTCATAAGAAATGTGAGAATTGGTACCAGCATCTAAAACCCAAGCTGTAGATGAACTATGAGCATCATCAGCATCTAACTAATAAGATATAGACGTACATTCTGAAGGTGTATCCTTCTTGTCCTTTAGAGAAGCAAGATACTCTGGGCAGTTCATTTTTCAGTGCCCATCCTTCTGGCAGTGGAAACACTTTCCTTTACCTCCATCAGCTTTGGTCTTCCTTTTCTATTTGGCTATCTTCTTAAAAGGTCCTAGAACTTGAGGTTTCTTATTCTTATTGCCCTTCTTCTTTTTGGACTTTCCAACATAAGAAGAAGATGCAATCAAAGCTACCTGTTTTCCTTTATTGCTTGGCATATTCTTTTGGGCAATAACCAGCATGTTAAGTAAATCAGCCAAGGTGTATTCCCGCTTAGTCATATGGAAATTTATCACAAAATTCCCAAATGACTCAGGTAGGGACTGAAGGATCAAATTCGTCTGCAGTTGGAAATCCATGTTAAAGTCAAGATGTTCCAGTTGCTCTATAAGCCGAATCATCTTGTGGATATGATCCTCAACATTCTATCCCTAAGACATCCTCATTTGAAATAACTGCTTAGATATCTCATACCTAGCATTCTTGCTATGCTTACCATACAACTCTTGCAGGTAAAGGAGGATCTCACTTGCACTTTGCATATTTTCATGCTGCTTTTGTAACTCATTACTCATAAAAGCAAGCATGTAACATTTGGCTCTCATATGATGCTCTTTCCACTTGTCCAAAGTGTCATGTTCCTCTTGAGTGGCCTCTAGAGGTAAGGGACCAAGAACCTTTGAGTCTAGAACATATCCAATATGTTTTAGGTTCAGGACAAGTTTTAAATTTCTTAGCCAATCAGAAAGATTAGGTCCCGTCAACCTATTGTGATTAAGTATGCTCGCAAGTATATTAGATGGTGATGGTTGTTGTGTGCTCATTATTATCAGGAGAATAACTGTAGAAAATAACTCGATTAATTAGTAAATGTATCAAGTAATTAACCAAAATAATTATGGTCTTTTAATCAAATTGGTCCTCACACTAACTTGACGAATCCTACACTTCCAAAGTATGAAACGGAAATCCTAGTTAGACAGATTTCTAGTGGGTGATTGAATTCTCATAGTCTTGTTGATCATCCTCAGGCACATCCATTATTGTAATTACAATAAACTATAAGTGAGCAACTCCTTACCCATCACATCTCATGTGAGGTTCAATCATTTATCTAGCCCCTAATGCTCAAAATCTCAGGCACATCCATTATTGATTTATCTTGTCATTAGTTAAGTTGATCCCATTAAGCCAGTAAACATGCAAATAATTTTAATTTCCTCAGGCACATCCATTATTGGTCATCAACTATTTACATATTTACAATATCTCGTGCTTAACACTTATTCTTAAGAAAATCTCTTAAATTAAATGCATCACATGCAAGTATTTAAAATTTCTTAAAATAATTGCCTTAATGGAGGGCCCATGATATAATTACTTTAATTATACCATTTCCAACTTAATCATTTGTTTGGAAGATTTAGTAGTCAGCTTAATTACTATTATGGTCTCACTTTGCACATTATCCAATTAGCATGCATATATCATATACTTTCATACATTCCCATACATCTCATGCATACATAGATAAACAATTAATATGGTATGAACATGAACTTTCTAAGGGATTCAATTTTGAGCCACCAAGAATTGAATCAGGGCATTCCTAGGTGTATTTCATTCATTCATTTTATAAGAGTTGCTGAAGGGGTACATAATCAACACTTGATATTGATTTCCTCCCACTGGTCCCACCAATGCTCTTAACCTCCTTGATCTTTTTGCAATCCAATTACATTGTAATCCTTGGTATACCAAGGTGAATTTACAAGAATATGGACTTTAAAGTCCTCAAATAAATGAAATTACAACCCAAATTATTACAACACCTATATAATACATGCCACTAAAATAAAATTAATTATTTTACAATCTAAAGAAAAATAAAAGAAATAAATTCAATCACATTAGTCTTTTATTGTCCATGATCATCCATCATGCATATTACCATTTAACAATTAAATGAAATATACATTCTAGAAAATTAAATTGAATATCACATATTTAACCAAAAAATTCAGATTTGAATCTCATTCAAATAAATTTAAATTTTGAAACTCTTTCCAAATTTAATACCTTGAAAACAATTTTCAAAAATTAATTGTGCGATTAAAATTCCTAATTAAACAATTTAATTAGGTATAGGATTGATAATGGATCTTAAACTATACAACAATTGCATAATTGAGCCCATAACCATGCGCACCATTGAGGTACCATTGATGCAACCACCATTAATGAATCCAACATGCATGCCGCCACACATATGTCACCCAAACAGCTTTAGATCAATTCAAATTTGATCCAATCACACAATTAAATCTCATATTCAATCTTAATGGCAAATATAGTGGCTCTGATACCAATAGTAGGAGCGGAAGAATGGTGATTAGTTCATTAGAGCATTGAATTTCAAAAATTTTCTTCTAGGGTTACATGCATCATGCCACATCTCTTATATGTCTAATTAATTTTAATGCTCAATTGCATATTAAAACACTTTTAATATGTATAAGGATCTATGTTTGCCATTCAAGATTGTGAATTAACAATTAATTCATTTAAACCATAGTTTAAAAGAGGAGTTTGAGCACTAACCTCTTTGATGCACTATGGATGGAAATTGGCATCTTTAGGAAGCACCTACGACCCCAAGTGTTGTCCCTCTAGCTTGTCCACACCAAGATCACCAATAGGCAGCCCCTAAATCAGCCTCTCAAGCCTCTTTGATGCACTATGAATATAATTAGTACCTTTAGGAAGCACCTAGGACCCCAGTTATTGTCTCTCTAGCTTGTCCACACCAAGATCACCAATGGGTAGCCCCCAATTTGCTTCTCAAGCCTTTGCCAACCGGTTTTTGCCTTTAGAGAGGTAGTATGTATGTATAGGACACTAGAAACAATTTCTAGCAATTTTAATTCATAGGATTTTACGCAATTCTCTTTGAATTGATGAGACAAGATGAAGAGGAGAGGGAGAGAGGTGTGCTGCCACACTTGAGAGAAAATAAGAGTGTTGTGTTTCTTCTTTTCTTTTCCCTTTTATAATTGGGTCATTAAGTCACTTAAACCTTATGCCATATGTCACCACCACATTGCATCTTATTTTTTAATTGACTTAATCACATTAAGCCAAGTGTCAAAGCTAGACTTAATCTTAACTTTGATAACCTTGCATGATAGGAAGATAAATGGAAAACTTATATGATGCCATGTGTCACCATCTCATGGTGCCACATGTCACCATGTGAAATGACCAAATTACCTTTATGTTGTAATTTTGAGTTCTCAACCCAAAATTATTATTTCTCCTCTTCAAATCAATTTATATCAAATATAAATTAATTAATTAATCTCCATTAATTAATTTCTCACAATTAAATTCATATTTAAACACTTTAAATATAAATTTAACTTATACTATACATCCAATAACCTAGATTTGGTTTCAAGCCATGCTAGAGACTTTGCAATCTTATTGCAAATCAAACCTAATTAATTAATTAATTAAACTCTTTAATTAATCAATTAAATCACATTTTTCTTGGTGATTATCTTGTGTATGTGTGTGACTCACTAGGCTCATCACTAATTGGCAATGAGATATGATATTAACTCTTAATATCATCAGAACTCTTTCTTACCATAAATGATATCTCTAAATCATTTTAGGCATCTCATAGACCATGGTTGACACCTAGCATAGTATGCTATGGCCACCCAATCAATAGTAAGGAATACCTTAAATGAACCTATAATCATATGTTACCATGCACTAGAATCTCTCTGTTACAAAATCCCAATTCTAGTTGGAGTAATGGTTTATTTCAAACACCATTTGCTATGAATATTATATTCTCTTTTAATTTCAGTTCTTGATTAATTAGATTTTCTTGTTAGAAACTCTTTTTTGACTAAATCTATCTGTCCTGGCTAGGAACTTGAAACATCAAGAACAATTAAATGAACATAGGATTTTATCCCTATTTACTTAGGGTAACAGATTTCATCTTGATCAACACTTATCTCCATATATAACTAGTAGGAGCCAACACATGCCCATATACCCATATAAAGTACAAGTATGAAAGCAGTATCAAACTCAAACCACCTATATATAAGATAATTGTGTTATCTCAGGTCTAAAGATTATATGCACTAATATGATATATGACAATGTATTGACAAGAGTAAACTACATGTGTTTGTCATATGCATCACCGGTTCGGCCTACTTATCATATATAAGTGCCTATCATATTTGTTATATGGCATGAGACTCACCATTCCATCTTATTTATATCTCATATAAATACTTGGGAACAAACATGAATACAATCTTTCTGGATAAGTCATGTCTTATGTGAAGTATCCTTGATTGTGAACCAATTTATGATACTTTATACTAGAAATACTATCACTCATATTCTTAACAACGTAAGAATAGAATTTCTTACAAAATATCAATTGACATTTTCTATTACACATAAATACATTATGTACATGTTTAAAAGTAAAATTACCTTTTATTAATAAAATATGTACAAGAAACATACTAAATGATATGCTCTAGGGCATACTACTAACACATACATGTTTGTTAATAGTATGCCCTAGAGCATATCATTGTATTGTATCATGTAACTATTTATTCCCAATTAATGGCAATTATTCTTTTATTTTAAATTTGAATGGTTTAAATTTAATTGAAAAAGTCATTTCATATCTTGTTAGATTTTCTATTCTTAAGTTGTTAAGAATATGATTGACAGAATATTCTAGTATAAGTATTGTAAATTTGGTTCACAATCTAGGATACTTTATTGGGCATGACTTATTTGGAAAGATTGTCACTTATGTTTGTTCCATGGATTAGTATGAGATACTAATGGATTGAATGGTGAATCTCATATCATATAACAAACATGATGGGCACTTATATGATAAGCAGGCCAAACCAGTGACACACGATGACTTGTACATGGAGTTTACTGTCATACCTATTCCCTTGTAAGGCATGACATGTTCTCATAGCATATCTAATAAATTACCAAACTACACCTATCGATAACCCATTAATTATGCTATAAGGGATTTTAAACAAATCATAGGTTTTTATCTTATCAATTCTTTTGTGAAAAACTGCATGGGAATAGTTAAAATTTAATGTAAACATTCATTGGAAATAATGATAGACTAAATATTACAAAAGTTACATTTCCATAAGTCTCAAAATAAAATACAAATAGTTACAAACTCAAAATGTGATAGCAATGTAATGCTTTTAAATATAAATTGCTCAATATCCGTACATCCATATATATAAGTACAAAAGACATCAAAAGGAAATTATAGGGGTATACCTATGACATATACCCATAATCAAAACCAAAATGTTGCTTCTAAGTCTCTCACTTGGCAGCCTTCTCCTTTCCCTTACTTGCGACAGTATAAATAAGCTATCGCTGAGTATATCACTCAGTGGTGCACAACTAATAACTTTAAAACTTAAGGTAAAACACAATTTGTCTAAATACAAGAAATCATATGTTTGCATAATCATGATAGCATCACAAAACTTTTTGAGTCCATAAGAATCATTTATTGAAATCACATTTCGAATGAGAAATTATACTTTACAAATTTCCATTCACAAAGCATAAGTGTTGCCAACATCAATACATAGTTTAGACCATGACATAAAATTTCAATGATGTGTTGTACACTACGACAAAGCAATCTCAACCTCACTAACTGTTATTAATGAGGGAAGGGCTAGCTAGCTAATGAGTACTCATATAGTCTCACCCCACTAACCGTTATTAATGGGGGGACATAATCATATCATATATCAAACCCCAAGTAGCCATTACTACTGAGGAGTTCCGAAGGGACTGTCATGCTAATTGTGGTTTCAAAACAATTTTCAAGAGTTTCTAAATCAATAATCACATTTTCAAAATAATAAATATATTCAAATCATCATAAAACTCATATAGAGGTGGCAACACCCAAATTTCTCAAATGCAAGAGAAAAATCATATCTCAATCAAATTAAACTCATTCAAAGCAAATTCATTCAAATAAACTCGTTCCAATCAATTTATAAGTTTAAAAACAAAGGAAAAGGTTAGTTGTGTGCAAACTTTCAATGAACTCCTTTATCTTTACTTACTTCTCCTTGTCCGTCCCAACTTCTTTCTCTACTGAAAATACATAAATAGAATATCTCAACACTCATCTCAATTGCTGCCAAGTATTCATTACATGAATGTCTAATGCATCATAAGTTAGCTTTATAAATTTTAAAGAGTTTTGGATTTTGGACAGCTTGGTGCCCTAATATTTGAACCCAAATTTTACCTAGTTCCAATCATAATTTGGTGAGGTGTTATTCATGAAAATTGTCCCTCTAGGTCTCAAATTTATTTTCCTTTTCAAATCACCTCATTTGGAGTTGTGTAGCCAAAGTTATAGTCAAATAAATTTTACTATTCATGTGGGGCTGATTCTAGCAGATTTGGTGACTTAGCTTTGTCTAATAATTTGATTGAGTTAAGTTCATAATTTGGCCTTATATTCTTCATATGAAATGTTCTACTATATTTTAGGTTTCTGTCGATTTAAGAATCATCTAAATCGGAGTTTTCTAGAGAAAGTTATGGCTATGCAAAATTACTGTTTACGTTATTATTCATTGTTCTGGTAGATTTATCAACTCAACTTTGCTCAGCAATTTGATTGGGTTAAGTTTGTAATTAGGCTTCAAGTTCTTCATACAAAATGTTCTACTATGTTTTAGGTTTTTGTCAGTTCAATAATCACCTAATCGGAGTTTTTTAGAGAGAGTTATGGCCTTGCAAATTTACTATTCATTTGGTAAATTTTTAGATTTTTAGATTTTGGCTTCTAGTTTCAAGGTTCATTTTTCTAGGTAGGGTATCTTTATGAAAATTCTAGCACTATGTCTCAAGTTTTATTTTCAATTGGTTTCATACCAATTAGAGTTGTGTAGCTCAACTTATGGGCTATCAAGCACACTGAACTCAGTGTGTAAAATTCTGCCCTATGTTAAATTTGTATTTCTTCAATTACTTCCACTAACCAACCTCAATTCACATTGAATTCACCCCAAATGACAATAATTTAAGATTAAACACATTAATGGCACTTCCTAGCATAAAACCCTTAATTTTCCAGCACCCAAGTTTGGAATTTTCCCTAATCCATATCATTCCATTAATTTCTTTCACCAACTAACATCAACCCACATTCAATTCATGCTAAGTAGTCATAATTTAACATTGCACACATCAATTTTACTCTCTAGCACCAAAGCCCTAATTTCCCCATGAACCCTAATCTTCCATAATTAAATTTATGCAAATCTCATATAATTTTTTTACCCCAATCATGCATACTACTTCAACTAAGCTTGATTTTATCATCAATTACATTAAAATACATCAAATCCTAATTTTCCCCAAATTGGCCAAAACCCTAGTTTAGGTTCCATGCATGATTCCTTTCAATTTCTCATGAAATTTCATCATAAGTTAACTTCATTCAAAGCTAGTATAACTAATTAAGCATTAAAGATGTAACACCTTCACTGTAGCAATTCTGTACATTCTACTGTTCAGGTGACCGGTGTTGGTCTGGACAGCTAGAATGTTTGAAAAATATTTATACTAAAGTGAGGAGTCATAATTAACTCAAATAATAATAAAAAAAATTAGGAAAAATTTTAGAAATAAAATACAACCAAGTTAAATGAGCCGGTGCCCTAGCGGTGGGTAACCCAGTGGGAAGTTGCGGTCCTCACAGCTAGGAGCCCTAAACCTAGGAGAAAATTCATGAGATAATTTTTGAGACTCCAGAGAAGATTCATTGAGGTTTTGAACGCATTAGAATGCCAAGAAAATACTTAGAAAATTTTTAAGATCGGTACAGATGATTTTGGCTCGATAAGCCAAACGGAGGGCATTTTGGTCATTTCGTCTTCAAAGATGAGTTTTGGCCAACTTGTCCAGTTAAATAAATAATTTGTATGACATAAAATATGAATAAATATTACTAAAAATTAAATTAAAAATGAGTAGAAAAGAAAAAAAAAAAGAAAATGGTTGAAAATTTGAATTTTGACATCACATGATGTCATTAAACCATTTCCACCAATCACATTTAACCAAGCCCACTTAAAACAAATAAAAAGAGATAAAATGGGAGAAAAAAAATGAAAAGAAAATATGCTTTCTTCTTCCTTATCATACCAGCCAAACCTTTTTTCTCACTTCCCTCCATTGATCTTTAAACAAGCTTCATCTTTCACTTGATTTCCACCATAAAACTCCTTCTTACCTTCATTAAACTTGATCCTTGCAACTAGAACTAGCTTGAGGCAGTAACTTGAAGAGAAAAAAGTGAAGTTAGAGCTTAGAAAAATTCTGCACTCAAGAGGTTAGAGCCACTTTTCTTTATTTCTCTCTTATATTCCTTGTTACAACATCAATTTAAGCTAGAAAATGTGAAATTGGAAGAAAAATATGCATGATAGTGTTAGTAGTATGCCCTAGAGTATATCATTTAGTATGTATCTTGTACATATTTTTATTAATAAAAGGCTTTTCCACTTTTCCATTTACATAATATATTTATGTGTAATAGAAAAGGTCCATTGATATTTTGTTAGAAATATTATTCTTAAGTTGTTAAGAATATGAGTGACATTATTTCAATCGAGGATACTTCATAATAAGGACATGACTTATCCAGAAAGATTGTATTCATGTTTGTTCCCAAGTTATTTATATGAGATATAAATAAGATGGAATGGTGAGTCTCATGCCATATGACAAACATGATAGGCACTTATAAATGATAAGTAGGCCGAACCAGTGACACTTATGACAGGCACATGGAGTTTACTCTTGTCAATGTTTTGTCATAAATGATATCAGTGCATATAATATTTAGACCTGAGATAGCACAGTTATCTTGTATATAGGTAGTTTGAGTTTGATACTGCTTTCATACTTGTACTGTGCATGGGTATATGGGCATGTGTTGGCTCCTACTAGTTATATATGGAGGTAGGTGTTGATCAAGATGGAATCTGTTCCTCTAAGTAAATAGAGATAAAATCCTATGTTCATTTAATTGTTCTTGATGTTTCAAGTTCCTGACCAGGACAGATAGATTTAATCAGAAAAGAGTTTCTGATGAGAAAATCTTTTTAATCAAGAACTGAAATTAAAAGAGAACATAATATTCATAGCAAATGGAGTTTGACATAAATCATGACTCCAGCTTGAGTTGGGATTTTGAAACAGAGAGATTCTAGTGCATGGTAACATATGATTATAGGTTCATTTAAGGTAAACCTTATTACTAATTGGGTGTCCATAGCATGCTATGCTAGGTGTTAACCATGGTTTATGAGGTGCATAAAATGATTTAGAGAAATCATTTATGGTAAGAAAGAGTTCTGATGATATTAAGAGTTGATATCATGTCTCTTTGCTAATTAGTGATGAGCCTAGTAAGTCACACACATACACAAGTAATCACCTAATTAAATATAATTTAATTAATTAATTAAAGAGTTTAATTGATTAATTAAATAGGTTTGGTTTGCAATTAGATTGCAAAGTCCCTAGCATGACTTGAAACCAAATCTAGATTATTGGATGTATAGTATAAGTTAAATTTATATTTAAAGTGTTTAAATATAAATTTAATTAATGAGAAATTAACTAATAGAGATTAATTAATTAATTTATATTTGATATAAATTAATTAGAGGAAGAGAAATAATTATTTTGGGTTAAGAACTCAAAATTAAGACACAGGGGTATTTTGGTCATTTCGCAGTGTGACATGTGGCACCATGAGATGGTGACACATGGCATTATACATAAGCTTGCCAAATGTCTTTTAATAATGTAAGATGGCTAAAATTAAGATTAAATATAGGTTTGACACTTGGCACAATGTGATTGGGTCACTTAAACCTAGAGCTAATCAAAGGGTGACATGTGGCAAGGGTTTAATGTGTTAACCTAGCTATATAAGTGTTGTTATGAGAAAAATAAAACACAAACAGCAGCCACTCCTCCTTTGTCACGCCATTTTGAGGTTCTCCATCTCTTCTTCTTCATCTCTCATCAATTCAAAGAGATTACCTATCAATCCCTTGAATTAAAAATACTAGAAATCATTTCTAGTGTCCTGTTTACATCTTTAATCTCTTAAAAGGAAAAACTTGATTTTCTAAATAATAGAAAAAGCTTTAGAAATTGTTCAAGGGCTACCATTGGTGTTCTTGGTGTGGACAAGCTAAAGGGACAACATCTGGTGTCCTGAAGACGAATCTCAAAGGCACAGACACGCTGCAGTGTATCAAGAGGTTAGTGTAATCGTTCTTGATTTAATCTAGGGTTCTAAAATTAATCTGATTAATTTAAAAATCTTAAATGGCAAATACAGATCCAAAAACATATTAAAAGAGTTTTAATATATTTTTTTATCATTGAAATCAAATAGATAAAAATAAATCTTACATAATGCATGTGACCCTAGGTGAGAATTTTTGAAATTAATGGTATAAACTTGTGTTTTTCATGATTCCATTCCTTCAATTGGTATCAGAGCCACTATATTTGTCATTTAGATTGTTGATTATATGATTTAATTGTGTGTTTGATCATGACACGATTTATCCATTGCTGGTTGCAATAGAGGTTTGGCGGCATGCTTGAAAAACACCATCATTGGTGTGCATGGTTTGGCTTCCATGGGTGGTTCAAGGTTTGGCTTTTAATTCTGCAATTGTTGTATGATTTAAGGCCTATTCTTTGACTAATTAAAGTGTTTAATTAGTGATTTTAATCACACAATTAAATTATGATTCAAATCAGAATTTTAAAAATTATTTGAATGTGATTCAAATATTAATTTTTTAAGTTGTTTGAATCATATTCAAATCTGAATTTTTAAAGTTGATTGAATAATATTCAGATCTAATTTTTTAAAAAATGTTGGAATGTGATTCAAATTTGATTTTTTAAGAAATGTTTGAATGTGATTCAAATCTAAATTTTTAAGGTTGTTTGAATGTGATTCAAATCTGAATTTTTAAATTTGTTTGAATGAGATTCAAATATGAATTTTTAAATTTATTTGAATCATATTCAAATCTGGATTTTTAAGTTGAATATGAGATATTCATTTTAATCTAAGTATGTATGTTTTATTTAATTGTTAAATAGTGATATGCATGATGGATGATCATGGACTATAAAAGACTAATGTGATTGGATTTATTTGTTTTATGTTTCTTTGAGATTGTAAATTAATTAATTTATTTTAATTTATTTTGGGCATGTATTATTAAGTTTGTAATAATTTTTTATTATAATTTCATTTATTTAAGTTCTTATAAATTCGCCTTGGTATGCCAAGGATTACTATGTAATATTGGATTGTAAGAAGTTCAAGGAGGTCAAGAGCATTGGTGGGACCAGTGGGAGAAATTCAAGATCAAGTGTTGATTATGTACTTCTTCAGCAACTCTTATAAAATGAATGAATGAAATGCACCTAGGAATGTCCTGATTCAATTCTTGGTGGCTCAGAATTGAATCCCTTAGAAAGTCCATGATCATACCATATTTATTTATTGTCCATGAATGCATGAGATGTATGTGAATGTATGCAGTATATGATATATGCATACTAAATGGATAATGTACAAAGTGAGACCTAAATAACAATTAGGATGACCATAAAATCTTCCAAACAAATGATTAAGTTGGATATGCTATAATTAAAGTAATTATAACATGGGCCCTCCATTAGGGCAATTATTTTAAGAAATTTTAAATAGTTATATAAGATGCAATTAATTTAAGAGATTTTCTTAAAAATAATTGTTAAGCATGAGATGTTGTAAATATGTAAATAGTTTGGTGGCCAATATTGGATATACTTGAGGACATTAAAATTATTTGCATAATTATTAGCTCAATGGGATCAACTTAACTAATGCAAGATAAGTCAATAATGGATGTACTTGAGATTTTGATCCTTAGAGGCTAGGTAAATGATTGAACCTCACATGAGATGTGATGGGCAAAGAGTTGCTCACTTATAGTTTATTGTAATTCCAATAATGGATGTACCTGAGGATGATCAATAGAATTATAAGAATTCAATCACCCACTAGAAATCCATCCAACTAGGATTTTCGTTTTCTACTTTGGAAGTGTAGGATTTGCTAAGTTAGTAGGAGAACCAATTTGATTAAAAGACTATAATCATTTTGGTTAATTACATGACATATTTACTAATTAATTTGGTTATTTTCTGCAGTTAATTTTCTGATAATAGTGAGCACACAACAACCACCACCATCCAATATCCTTGCAAGCATACTTGATCGCAATAGGTTGACAGGACCTAATCTCTTTGATTGGCTAAGAAATTTGAAACTTATCCTGAACCTTGAACATATAGGATATGTTCTGGATTCAAATGTTCCTGGTCCCTTACCTCTAGAGGCCACTCAAGAGGAACATGAAACTTTGGACAAGTGGAACGAGCATGATATGAGAGCTAAGTGTTACATGCTTGCTTCCCTGAGTAATGAGTTACAGAAGCAGCATCAGACAATGCAGAGTGCGAGTGAGATCCTCCTTCACCTACAAGAGTTGTATGGTGAGCACAGTAGGAATGCTAGGTATGAGATATCTAGGCAGCTGTTCCGCATGAGGATGTCTGAGGGATAGAATGTTGGGGATCATGTCCATAAGATGATTCGGCTGATTGAGCAGTTGGAACATCTTAACTTCAACATGGATTTCCAACTACAGATGGATTTGATCCTTTAGTCCCTTCCTGAGTCTTTTGGGAATTTTGTGACAAATTTCCATATGACTAAATAGGAATGCACCTTAGCTGGTTTACTCAACATGCTGGTCATTGCCCAAAAGAATATGCCGGGTGTCACACCTTACCCCTCTGTAAGGCATAACATGATCCCGTAGAATACCTAATGAACTATCGAACTTCACCTACCGATAACTCATTAAGTACCCTACAAGGGATTTTAAAATAATTTTCTTATTTTTGATAAGTGCTGAGCATTTTCTAATAAGTATTTAAAACATTTAGTTAAAATTAAAACTAGTTAATATTTTTTGTCTATTTTAGTTTTCCGCAAATTTTATAAAAATTTTGACAGAGTTCTGTTTGTATTTTGAGAAACCAGTTCTTCAAATACCTGTAAAAAGCACTTCTAAAAATGTTTTCTCAACAACTACTTAAATTTCACAATCAAACTCAATCCATTTCAACAACTCCACAATTATTTCAATCAATTTCTCAAGTTCAAAATTCAATAATCCTCAAAATACTAACAGTACATTTCATTCAAATTAAATAAAATAGTTCCACTCATATTTCATTAGAGACAAAACAATTTATATATATACATCATTACAAAATTTACATCAAAGGAAATTCAAACTAAATTTTTTTATTACAAACTTCATACAAACTTTGTACAAGCTGCTTAAGACTCATTTACATGTTCGTACTTTTATATGCAATACATATATCAAAAGAAATATTTACAATTAGGGTATAAATTATTCCCGATGACTTTAAGCTGATAGCTCCTCACACCTCAGCAGCTCAGTCTGCTGCTCCTCTAGTCTCTATATCTGCGACAGCAATAAAAGCTATCGCTGAGTACTAGGACTCAGTGGTGCACAACATACTAGAATAATCTTTATGCAAAACTTAAATCACATTTTTTCAAAAAAATTTAACTAAACATGAGCATTAAACACAAAACATGAATTATGAGATTTTAATGCAAACCAAGTTCATTTCAAAGTATCAAAACACATTTCATAAAACCCACAGTTAGATCATGCCATTCGAAACAAATAGAATCTCAATAGCTAGAGGCTAAAGAGAAATCACATCACAAGGCTAGCTAGCTCAAATATATGGATATCCATTTACATCCTCTTCTATTGGCACACATCAACACTTCTCCAGAGAAGGAATCAAAATTCGAAACTAATTACCCCCACTAGTTGTGCTAGTGAGGTGTTCAAATATATGGTCATGACACTGTGGTTTCAAAACTTATCTTCACAATTTGCTAAACATTGTCATTTCAAATATACATAACAACATTTCAACAATTTAGATCAAACATCATAAGAATGTCATAATCCAATATTTCATATTATTCAAAACAGTATGCAAAAGATGATTATAAAAAGTATACGTTGTGCACAAACCTCAAGCAAGTCGCCTCTTGGCCTTGACTCGGTTCCTCGGGTTCCTTCCCGGTATTCTTTTCAACTAAAACACACAATTTTATAATGTTTCAGTACCATAATTTAACATAAATCCAAAAATAAATTTAGCCTTATTTTTACCTAGCTCTAACGTGCTAAACTCGACATTCTCGAAATTTTGTATTTCGGGTTACTATTCACTACACTATTCAAGTCAAATTGTTGACTTTCAAAGGCTTAATAGGTATGGGAACTCCAACTTCACCCACATACCACATTTTGGTCACTAAACTTGTTGGTTTTGGTCATTTTCTCAAAACTTAGGTCTTTTAGGCAAAATGGCCAAATTTTCAGTTTTAGTGTCCTTAATTGTACTGTTTCATTGGTCAGTTTATTGTTGGAATTTGGCAAAACATTCTTCATAGAAAATGTTCCCTATTGTCTTAAGTTTATTTTCCTTTTTGAATCACTCCAATTGGAGTTTTGTAGCTCAAGTTATAAGCAAATTACATTTACTGTTCATGCTGCAGAATTTTGTTCTGGCAGATTATTAATTCCAATTTTGTTCAGCAATCTGATCAAGTTAGGTCCATAATTTGGTCTAACTTTCTTCATATGAAATGTTCTACTATGCCTTAGGTTTCCATTGGTTCAAGAATCACCTAAATCGGAGTTTTCTAGAGAGAGTTATAGCCATTGAAACTTTATTGTTCAAATGGCAAATCTGCAGTCTGCAGATTCAGTGACCTAACTTTGCTCAGTAATTTGATTTGGTTAATGGCATAATTTGGGTTTGTGTTCTTCATGAAAGTTCTAGATCTATATCTCAACCACTGGTAAAATTTCAGGTCATTTTGACCTGCCTAGCTCAAGTTATGACCAAATGAATAAACACTGTTCATTTGGTCAGGTTGTGCAGAAACAGACTGTGATTTCTCCACTTTGATTAATTTGTTCACTAGGTTTTAGTCACTTTTTGGGCATGCTTCCTAAATGAAAATTGTGTCATTTAGTGCTTATTTTCATCCCCAATCGGTCTCATATCCATTGGACTTGTAAAATTTCATTTTTGGTCCCTCAAAGGAGATTTTGGTCATGCTGCCAGTACATGACCTTATCCAATCCGAATTGGTTTTTAATTCCAACACTTCTAACACACCTCATTTGGTCACAAATGACCATTTTTCACTTCACATTAGGTCAAAGACACCATTTACAAATTTCTCCGAATTTTTGCCTCAAAACCCTAGGTCTCAAACCCTAACCACTCTAATCCATTGCAATTAACTAATTCAAAGCATATAAACACAATCTTTCAACTCATTCGAGCATCTTAACATGTTTAACTCAATCAAACTCATGCAAATCACTCTCCCCTCCCTGCTGGACGAATTTCAATTTAGTCCCTCACACATATTTTTTTTTTATTTTAAGTTTATTTACAAGTAATTCAATCTAAAAACACAACAAATAATCTCAAACTTTCACATTGATGTGTTTACCTCAACTTTGATATCCAATCTTCAATTTTCCTCCTCTTTTCTTCTTTCTTTCTTGTTAAATTTCTTTCTCAAGGGAAGGGAATAAGGTTTTATGGAGTGATTATAGAAGAAGTTGGGATTTGGTAAGGGTTTCAAAGCTTGAAGCAAGCTTAAAATGAGATTTGCAATGGTGAGGGAGGGAGAAGGATGAAGATGTCCACTTTAAGGAAGATGAGGCTTTTAAATTTTTTTTTTCTTTTCTTTTCTTTTGTCTTTTATCTCTTTAGGAAGACTAAAAATCCAAATAAATAAATTAATTATATTCTTTATGGTATCATGCATGAGGTCATGCATGATGTCATCACCTTTTAACTTTTCCATTCTCTTCTCTTTTTTTTATATATATTTTTTTATTTTTTTATTAGTTCTTTAATTTAATTCTCGATTCTGAAATTTTCTTTTCTCCGATTTTATTTGACAGTTAGGTCAGGAGTCAACTCTCGGGGTCAATTGACCAAATTGCCCTTCGCCGGTTCATCCCAGTTTGCAAATAATTTAATATTTCTTCCGGCTCTCTGACCTAATTATTTAACTGGCTTAACAGTTCTTTTTCCTGATTTTCTCTTTTCCACCATGTTTATAAGGGTCCTAAGGACCGCGGCGTCACATTTTACGGTTCGAAATTTGAGTTTAAAATGACTTCGCAGTCATTCCCAAGAAGGTCACCCATCGCTGTGACTCTCGGCTCGTTTAACTTCTTATGTTCTATTTTTCTTGTTTATACTTAACTAATTGAACGTTACTAATTATTTATGTTTATGGCTTCTCTAGTTGTCTTAAGTGTGGTTTTAATCCCCTTAATTGTCCAGACTGACATCGGTCACCAGAACAGTGAGATATACTAGGCTATGCAAATAGGGAAGTTACAATTCTCTCCCCTTTAAATAAATTTTGTCTCAAAATTTTACTTGGTATTAATCTCTGAAGAGCTGTGAGTGCTGTCTCCTCATGTCCTCCTCTCGTTCCCAAGTAGCCTTCTGGCCTGAATGATGGTTCCACAACACTTTTACCAATGGTATCTGTTTGTTACGTTGCTGCTTCACCTCATAAGCCGGAATCTCTATGGGTTCTTCTTCATATGTGAGGTCTGGATTCACTTCAATTTTCTCTATTGGTAGTACATGAGATGGGTCTAATCGATACCTCCTCAACATAGACACATGGAAGACATTATGTATCTTCTCCAACTCTAGAGGTAGTGCCAAACGATATGCTAAAGGATCCACTCTTTCCAGAACCTCATATGGCCCAATGAAACGAGGACTCAGTTTTCCCTTTCTGCCGAATCTCATAATTCTCTTCCAAGGAGAAACCTTGAGGAAAACTTTCTCACCGACTGCATACTCAATATCCCTTCTTTTCAAATCAATGTAGGACTTCTGACGGTATGATACAGTCTTAAGTCGATCTCGGATCACCCTGATTTTCTCTTCAGTTTACTGAACAATTTCGGGTCCAATCATCTTTCTTTCACCTACGTCATCCCAACACAACGGGGTTCTACATTTTCTGCCATACAAAGCTTTATATGGAGGCATCCCAATGCTTGATTGGTAGCTGTTGTTGTAAGCAAACTCAATCAAAGGCAAGTGTGTATCCCAACTGCCCTCAAATTCAATCGCACAAGCCCGTAGCATGTCCTCCAAGATCTGAATTACCCTCTCAGATTGGCCATCTGTGTGTGGGTGGAATGCCGTACTGAAGTTCAATCTAGTTCCTAGGGCTCTCTGAAGACTACCCCAGAATCTAGAAGTGAACCTAGGATCTCTGTCTGATACGATGGACACTGGAACTCCATGCAGTCTCACAATCTCATCAATGTACAACTTGGCCAATCTTTCCGAACTGTAGTCAATCCAGACTAGCAGAAAATGAGCAGACTTGGTTAGTCTATCAATAATGACCCATACTGCATCATGACTCTTTTGTGTCCTCGGAAGTCCCATCACAAAATCCATCGTTATTCTTTCCCATTTCCATTCTGGTACTGGTAGTGGATGTAACAACCCAGCGGGTACTTGATGCTCTGCCTTTACTTGCTGACAAGTTAGGCATTTAGAAATAAACTCTGTCACATCTCTTTTCATACCCATCCACCAGTAATGCTCCTTTAGCCCCTTATACATTTTTGTCCCACCAGGGTGCTGAAGGAATGGAAGCGTGAAAAACACAAGTTTATACCATTGAATTCAAAAATTTTCACCTAGGGTCACATGCATCATGCAAGATTTATTTTTATCTATTTGATTTCAATGATAAACAACATATTAAAACTCTTTTAATATGTTTTTGGATCTGTATTTGCCATTTAAGATTTTAAAATTAATCAGATTAATTTTAGAACCCTAGATTAAATCAAGAACGATTACACTAACCTCTTGATGCACTGCAGCGTGTCTGCGCCTTTGAGATTCGTCTTCAGGACACCAAATGTTGTCCCTCTAGCTTGTCCACACCAAGAACACCTATGGCAGCCCTTGAACAGCCTCTAAAGCTTTTTCTATTAATTAGAAATTCAAGTTCTGCCTTTTAAGAGATTAGAGATGTAAACAGGACACTAGAAACAATTTCTAGTGTTCTTAATTCAAGAGATTGATGGCTAATCTCTTTGAATTGATGAGAGATGAAGAGAAATAGCTGGAGAGGCTCAAAGTGGCGTGACAAATGAGAGGAGAGGCTGCTGGTTATTTTTCTTTTCATAACCACACTTAAATAGCTAGGTTAACACATTAAACCCTAGCCACATGTCACCTTTTGATTAGCTCTAGGTTTAAGTGACCCAATCACATTGTGCCAAGTGTCAAACCTATATTTAATCTTGATTTTAATCATCTTACA
Source organism: Hevea brasiliensis (assembly GCF_030052815.1). Taxonomy (NCBI): domain Eukaryota; kingdom Viridiplantae; phylum Streptophyta; class Magnoliopsida; order Malpighiales; family Euphorbiaceae; genus Hevea; species Hevea brasiliensis. The sequence continues at coordinate 40,362,438 of NC_079498.1, forward strand.
TGATTAAAAAACATTTGGCAAGCTTATGTGTTATGCCATGTGTCACCATCTCATGGTGCCACGTGTCACACTGTGAAATGACCAAAAGGCCCTATGTCTTAATTTTGAGTTCTCAACCCAAAATAATTATTTTCTTCTTCTAATTAATTTATATCAAATATAAATTAATTAATTAATCTCTATTAATTAATTTCTCATCAATTAAATTCATATTTAAACACTTTAAATATAAATTTAATTTATACTACACATCCAATAATCTAGATTTGGTTTCAAGTCATGCTAGGGACTTTGCAATTTAATTGCAAACCAAACCTATTTAATTAATCAATTAAACTCTTTAATTAATTAATTAAATCATATTTAAATAGGTGATAACTTGTGTATGTGTGTGACTTACTAGGCTCATCACTAATTGGCAATGAGACATGATATCAACTCTTAATATCATCAGAACTCTTTCTTACCATAAATGATTTCTCTAAATCATTTTATGAACCTCATAGACCATGGTTAACACCTAGCATAGCATGCCATGGCCACCCAATTAGTAATAAGATTTACCTTAAATGAACCTATAATCATATGTTACCATGCACTAGAATCTCTCTGTTACAAAATCCCAACTCAAGCTGGAGTCATGGTTTATGTCAAACTCCATTTGCTATGAATATTATGTTCTCTTTTAATTCTAGTTCTTGATTATGATTAAAAAGATTTTTCTCATCAGAAACTCTTTTCTGAATAAATCTATCTGTCCTGGCCAGGAACTTGAAACATCAAAAACAATTAAATGAATATAGGATTTTATCTCTATTTACTTAGAGGAACAGATTCCATCTTGATCAACACCTACCTCCATATATAACTAGCAGGAGCCAACACATGCCCATATACCCATACATAGTACAAGTATGAAAGCAGTATCAAACTTAAACTACCTATATACAAGATAACTGTGCTATCTCAGTTCTAAAGATTATATGCACTGATATGATTTATGACAAAACATTGACAAGAGTAAACTCCATGTGCTTGTCATAAGTGTCACTGGTTCAGCCTACTTATCATTTATAAGTGCCTATCATGTTTGTTATATGGCATGAGACTCACCATTCCATCTTATTTATATCTCATATAAATAACTTGGGAACAAACATGAATACAATCTTTCTGGATAAGTCATGTCTTTATTATGAAGTATCCTCGATTGTGAACCTATTTATGATACTTTGTGTTAGAAATATTGTCACTCATATTCTTAACAACTTAAGAATAATATTTCTAACAAAATATCAATGGACCTTTTCTATTACACATAAATATATTATGTAAACGGAAAAGTGGAAATGCCTTTTATTAATAAAATTATATACAAGATACATACTAAATGATATGCTCTAGGGCATACTACTAACAATCTCCCACTAGCACTAGAGCCATTCATTACAATATCTTAGACCTATCTTCTCAAGATGTCGGTCTAACGAGTGCGTGACATAGGCTTAGTGAATGGATCACCGGATTTTCAGTGATGCTATTTTCTGCATGGCTACATCGCCTCGCCCAACTATTTCTCCGATAATGTGGTAGCGCCTTTCTATGTGTTTGGATTTACGGTGAGACCTTGGTTCCTTAGCTTTGTATGATCGCTCCATTATTGTCACGATGTAGTGGAACTGGCGACTCAATGGAAGGAACTACTGTAAGTTCTCATGAACTTTTTATCCAAACGACTTCCTTTGCGACATCGATGCGAGAATATACTCAGCCTCTGTAGTAGAATCTGCAGTCGTGCTTTGTTTGAAACTCTTCCAACTGACTGCACCTCCATTACAAATGAACACATATCCAGAGGTAGACTTTCTATCATCGATATCTGATTGGAAATCAAAATCAGTATAACCATCCAATTGCAAGTCTCCACCTCCATAAATCAAGAATAAATCCTTAGTTCTTCTCAAGTACTTAAGGATATTCTTGACTGCTATCCAGTGTTCTAAACCTGGATTGGATTGATACCTGCTAGTCAAACTAACAGCATATGCGATATCTGGCCTAGTACACAACATTGCATACATTAAACTTCTAATAGCCGAAGCATATGGAATCCTGGCCATCTAATCTCTTTCTTCGGGTGGCTTTGGAGACATCTCTTTATAAAGATGGATATCATGTCTTACTGGTAACAATCCTCTCTTGGAATCAAGCATGTTAAACCTCTTTAACACCTTTTCCAAGTATAGACTTTGGGATAAACCTATTATTCTTTTCGCTCTATCTCTATAGATGCGAATCCCAAGAATATAGGTTGCCTCCCCTAAGTCTTTCATGGAGAACGTATTTGACAACCATACCTTTATAGTTGTCAACATACCTGTGTCATTACCTATCAACAGTATGTCATCCACATATAAGACAAGGAAAGTGATAGCACCGTCACTAACCTTCTTATATACACATGGCTCATCCTCATTTTTTATAAAACCAAAGGATTTAATGGCTTCATCAAAATGGATGTTCCAACTCCTCGAAGCTTGTTTCAACCCATAAATGGATCGCTTTAGCTTGCATACCTTGGAACCATCTTGGGATTCAAATCCCCTAGGTTGTTCCATGAAAATGTTTTCTTCAATGTATCCATTGAGAAAAGTCATTTTGACATCCATCCCAAATCTCATAATCATAGTATACACTATTGCTAATAAAATCCTAATTGATTTAAGCATGGCAACAAAGCAGAAAGTCTCCTCATAGTCTATTCCTTGCCTTTGGCGAAACCCTTTCGCTACTAGCCTTGCCTTATAGGTCTCTACCTTTCCATCGTAACCAATTTTCTTCTTGAAAACCCATTTGTTCCCTATAGGTACAATACCTTCAGGTGGGTCAACAAGATCCCAAACTTGATTCTTATACATGGAATCAATCTCGGATTTCATAGCATCAATCCATTTTGAAGAGTCTATATCTGATATAGCTTCTTCATAGGTAAGTGAATCATCTCCATGATCTACTTCTTCATGAGTAGACAACTCTTATTCTTCTTCATGAAGAAAACCATATCTCACGGTGGGTGAGATACCAGTTGTTCTACTAGGAACAGTGTAGATGTTTCATCAATGGGTATAGGTTGACTAGATGGATCTATAACCATCGATGCATTGGTTGGTCGAATTCTCCAATTCTAACTCTATTTGCCTTCCTTTGCCTCCTTCTTGAACAAAGCGTTGTTCAAGAAATGTGGCATCTCTACTTATCACAACCTTTTGTGAAGTAGGCAAATAAAAATAATATCCAAAACTATCTTTTGGATATCCAACAAATCGACCTTTTACGATCCGGTCTCCAATTTATCGGTGTTCACTTTTTGATATAAGTGGACAACCCCAAATCTTAACATGCTTTAGACTTGGTTTTCTTCCATGCCATATCTCATAAGGTGTGGAAGAAAGCGATTTTGATGGAATCCTATTCGGAATATACAAAGTGATTCTAATGCAAATCCCCAAAGGAGATTGGCGGTCGGTATAGCTCATCATACTACGTACCATATCTAATAAGGTACGATTTCTCCTTCAGATACACCATTCAACCGTGGCGTTCTGGAGAGTCGGTGAGAAACAATGCCATGCTATCTCAAGTATTCATCAAATTCGATTACTCAAATATTCACCTCCACGATCTGATCGAAGAGCTTTAATACTTTTTCCTGTTTGATTTTCTACTTCAGATTTAAATTCTTTGAACTTTTCAAAAGATTCATGTTTGTATTTCATCAAATACAAATACCCAAACCTTGATTTATCATCAGTAAAGGTAATAAAATAATGAAAGCCCCCTCTAGCCATTTCTTTAAATGGACCACATACATCACTATGTATTAGTTCCAAAATTTTTTCAGCTCTTAGCCCTTGTCCAACAAAGGGTGATCTAGTCATTTTGCCCTGAAGGTAAGATTCACAAGTTGGAGTAGGCTCAGAGCCCAATGAGGATAGAATCCCCATTTTCTCCAATTTTGCAATTCTATCTTCTGCAACATGACATAACCTTAAGTGCCAAATATATTTTGAACTTGAGTTGGTTTTCACCATGACATTGTATTCATTTAGATTGCTATACTCTGGCCAGTGGAAACACTTTCTTACTGGCAATGGAAACACTTTCCTGTTGGCAATGGAAACACTTTCCTTTGCCTCCATCAGCTTTAGTCTTCCTTTTCTGTTAAGCTATTTTCTTGGAAGGACCAGGAATCAGAGGTTTCTTTTTCCTATTGCCCTTCTTCTTGTTGGACTTTCCAGCAAAAGAAGATGCAACCAAAGCTACCTCTTTTCCTTTATTGCCTGGCATATTCTTTTGGGCAATAACCAGCATGTTGAGTAAACCAGCTAAGGTGCATTCCTGTTTAGTCATATGGAAATTTGTCACAAAATTCACAAAAGACTTAGGAAGGGACTGAAGGATCAAATCCATTTGTAGTTGGAAATCCATGTTGAAGTCAAGATGTTCCAACTGCTCAATCAGCCGAATCATCTTGTGGACATGATACCCAACATTCTGTCCCTCAGACATCCTCATACGGAATAGCTGTCTAGATATCTCATACCTAGCATTCCTGCTGTGCTCACCATACAACTCTTGTAGGTGAAGGAGGATCTCACTCGCACTCTGCATGTTCTCATGTTGCTTCTGTAACTCATTACTCATGGAAGCAAGCATGTAACACTTAGCTCTCATATCATGCTCCTTCCACTTGTCCAAAGTATCATGTTCCTCTTGTGTGGCCTCTGGAGGTAAGGGACCAGGAACATTTGAATCTAGAACATATCCTATATGTTTAAGGTTCAAGACAAGTTTCAAATTTCTTAGCCAATCAGACAGATTAGGTCCTGTCAACCTATTGTGATCAAGTATGCTTGCAAGGATATTGGATGGTGGTGGTTGTTTTGTGCTCATTTTTATCAGAAAATTAATTGCAGAAAATAACCAGATTAATTAGTAAATGTATCATGTAATTAACCAAAATGATTATGGTCTTTTAATCAAATTGGTCCTCCCACTAACTTAGCGAATCCTACACTTCCAGAGTAGAAAACTGAAATCCTAGTTGGATGGATTTCTAGTGGGTGATTGAATTCTTATAATTCTATTGATCATCCTCAGGTACATCCATTATTGGAATTACAATAAACTATAAGTGAGCAACTCCTTGCCCATCACATCTCATGTGGGGTTCAATCCTTTACCTAGCCCCTAATGCTCAAAATCTTAGGTACATCCATTATTGACTTATCTTGCATTAGTTAAGTTGATCCCATTGAGTCAGTAATTATGCAAATAATTTTAATGTCCTCAGGTACATCCAATATTGGCCACCAAACCATTTACATATTTACAACATCTCATGCTTAACAATTATTCTTAAGAAAATCTCTTAAATTAATTGCATCTCATGCAACTATTTAAAATTTCTTAAAATAATTGCCCCAATGGAGGGCTTATGTTATAATTACTTTAATTATAGCATTTCCAACTTAATCATTTGTTTGGAAGATTTTATAGCCATCCTTATTACTATTAAGGTCTCACTTTGCACATTGTCCATTTAGCATGCATATATCATATAATTGCATACATTCCCATACATCTCATGCATTCATGGATAAGCAGTAAACATGGTATGATCATGGACTTTCTAAGGGATTAAATTCTGAGCCACCAAGAATTGAATCAGGGCATTCCTAGGTGCATTTCATTCATTCATTTTACAAGAGTTGCTGAAGGAGTACATAATCAACACTTGATATTGAATTCCTCCCATTGGTCCCACCAATGCTCTTGACCTCCTTGAACTTCTTGCAATCCAATATTACATAGTAATCCTTGGCATACCAAGGCGAATTTACAAGAACTTAAATAAACGAAATTACAACCCAAAAATATTACAAACTTAATAATACATGCCCAAAATAAATTAAAATAAATTAATTAATTTACAATCCCAAAGAAACATAAAAGAAATAAATCCAATCACATTGGTCTTTTATAGTTCATGATCATCCATCATGCATATCACTATTTAACAATTAAATAAAACATACATACTTAAATTAAATTGAATATCTCATATTCAACTTAAAAATCCAGATTTGAATATGATTCAAATAAATTTAAAAATTCAGATTTGAATCTCATTCAAACAAATTTAAAAATTCAGATTTGAATCACATTCAAACAACTTCAAAAATTCAGATTTGAATCACATTCAAACATTTTTTAAAAAATCAGATTTGAATCACATTCAAATATTTTTAAAAAAATCAGATCTGAATTTTATTGAATCAATTTTAAAAAATCAGATTTAAATATGATTCAAACAACTTTAAAAATTCAGATTTGAATCACATTCAAACAACTTTTAAAATTCAGATTTGAATTACATTCAAACAATTTTTAAAATTCTGATTTGAATCATAATTTAATTGTGTGATTAAAACTACTAATTAAACACTTTAATTAGTCAAAGAATAGGCCTTAGATCATACAATAATTGCAGAATTAAAAGCCAAACCTTGAACCACCCATGGAACCAATGTTGCCGCCACCAATGGTGGCTTCACCATGTGTGCCGCCACACCTCTTGATCCAACCAGCAATGAATCAATCATCTCATGATCAAATCTCACAATTAAATCATATAATCAACAATCTAAATGGCAAATATAGTGGCTCTGATACCAATTGAAGGAACGGAAGCGTGAAAAACACAAGTTTATACCATTGAATTCAAAAATTTTCACCTAGGGTCACATGCATCATGCAAGATTTATTTTTATCTATTTGATTTCAATGATAAACAACATATTAAAACTCTTTTAATATGTTTTTGGATCTGTATTTGCCATTTAAGATTTTAAAATTAATCAGATTAATTTTAGAACCCTAGATTAAATCAAGAACGATTACACTAACCTCTTGATGCACTGCAGCGTGTCTGCGCCTTTGAGATTCGTCTTCAGGACACCAAATGTTGTCCCTCTAGCTTGTCCACACCAAGAACACCTATGGCAGCCCTTGAACAGCCTCTAAAGCTTTTTCTATTAATTAGAAATTCAAGTTCTGCCTTTTAAGAGATTAGAGATGTAAACAGGACACTAGAAACAATTTCTAGTGTTCTTAATTCAAGAGATTGATGGCTAATCTCTTTGAATTGATGAGAGATGAAGAGAAATAGCTGGAGGCTCAAAGTGGCGTGACAAATGAGAGGAGAGGCTGCTGGTTATTTTTCTTTTCATAACCACACTTAAATAGCTAGGTTAACACATTAAACCCTAGCCACATGTCACCTTTTGATTAGCTCTAGGTTTAAGTGACCCAATCACATTGTGCCAAGTGTCAAACCTATATTTAATCTTGATTTTAATCATCTTACATGATTAAAAAACATTTGGCAAGCTTATGTGTAATCCCATGTGTCACCATCTCATGGTGCCACGTGTCACACTGTGAAATGACCAAAATGCCCCTGTGTCTTAATTTTGAGTTCTCAACCCAAAATAATTATTTTCTTCTTCTAATTAATTTATATCAAATATAAATTAATTAATTAATCTCTATTAATTAATTTCTCATCAATTAAATTCATATTTAAACACTTTAAATATAAATTTAATTTATACTACATCCAATAATCTAGATTTGGTTTCAAGTCATGCTAGGGACTTTGCAATTTAATTGCAAACCAAACCTATTTAATTAATCAATTAAACTCTTTAATTAATTAATTAAATCATATTTAAATAGGTGATAACTTGTGTATGTGTGTGACTTACTAGGCTCATCACTAATTGGCAATGAGACATGATATCAACTCTTAATATCATCAGAACTCTTTCTTACCATAAATGATTTCTCTAAATCATTTTATGAACCTCATAGACCATGGTTAACACCTAGCATAGCATGCCATGACCACCCAATTAGTAATAAGATTTACCTTAAATGAACCTATAATCATATGTTACCATGCACTAGAATCTCTCTGTTACAAAATCCCAACTCAAGCTGGAGTCATGATTTATGTCAAACTCCATTTGCTATGAATATTATGTTCTCTTTTAATTCCAGTTCTTGATTAAAAAGATTTTTCTCATCAGAAACTCTTTTCTGAATAAATCTATCTGTCCTGGCAGAACTTGAAACATCAAGAACAATTAAATGAACATAGGATTTTATCTCTATTTACTTAGAGGCAGATTCCATCTTAATCAACACCTACCTCCATATATAACCAGTGAAGCCAACACATGCCCATATACCCATACATAGTACAAGTATGAAAGCGTTATCAAACTCAAACTACCTATATACAAGATAACTGTGCTATCTCAGTCTAAAGATTATATGCATCGATATGATTTATGACAAAACATTGACAAGAGTAAACTCCATGTGCTTGTCATAAGTGTCACTGGTTCGGCCTACTTATCATTTATAAGTGCCTATCATGTTTGTTATATGGCATGAGACTCACCATTCCATCTTATTTATATCTCATATAAATAACTTGGGAACAAACATGAATACAATCTTTCTGGATAAGTCATGTCCTTATTATGAAGTATCCTCGATTGTGAACCTATTTATGATACTTTGTGCTAGAAATATTGTCACTCATATTCTTAACAACTTAAGAATAATATTTCTAACAAAATATCAATGGACCTTTTCTATTACACATAAATATATTATGTAAACGGAAAAGTGGAAATGCCTTTTATTAATAAAATTATGTATAAGATACATACTAAATGATATGCTCTAGGGCATACTACTAACAGGTGCATGGCAAAAGGAGACTCATGTGCTTCCTTCAAAATGATTTTCCTCAATTCAATACCATTAGGAACACACATTCTGCCCTGGTGTAGTAATAGACCATCATCTCTGATTGAGAATTCTGGTTTCTTGCCCTGTCGGACTTCTTCCATCAGCTTTTGATACTTCTAATCATTCTGAGCAGCCATTCTGATTTGATCAATCAACACTGGCTGTACATGCCATGCAACTGCTGTCTGCCCATCATCATTAATCTCTAAGCTGGCATGTAATGATCTCAACTCATGTACCATAGACAAAGGAGTAACCCGTAGACTTGCCATAGTCTTGCGACTTAAGGCATCAGCCACAAAATTAGCTTTCCCTGGCTGATAGTCTATTAGACAATCATAGTCTTTTATCAACTCTAACCATCTCCTCTGTCTTAAATTCAGCTCTTTTTGGGTGCCCAAATACTTCAAACTCTTATGATCTGTGTAGATGTAAGACTTTTTCCCATATAAATAATGTCTCCAGATCTTAAGAGCAAACACTATAGCTGCAAGCTCCAAATCATGTGTCGGATAATTCCTCTCATGCGGTTTTATCTGGCGCGATGCATAGGCAATGACATTTCTATCTTGCATCAATAAACAGCCTAACCCATTGTGAGAAGCATCACTATAAACTGTGTATTCTCTACCCGGAGTAGGTAAAGTCAGGACTGGAGCTTCAGTCAAACATTTCTTCAATTCATCAAAACTCTGTTGGCATTTATCCGTCCACTGAAATTTCACATCTTTTCTAAGCAGCTTGGTCAATGGAGATGCCAACATGGAGAATCCCTTTACAAATCTACGGTAGTATCCAGCTAAACCCAGAAAACTACGAATCTCTGTGACATTTCTGGGTGGCCTCCATTGGGGCGACTTCAATCTTACTTGGATCTACCTTAATGCCCTCTTCTGATACTACATGCCCCAAAAAGGATATCTCCTTCAGCCAAAATTCACACTTCGATAATTTGGCATATAGCTGTTTCTCCCTCAAAGTCTGCAGTACAATTCGCAGATGTCTATCATGCTCTTCTGCATTCCTTAAATAGACCAATATATCATCTATAAATACCACAACAAACTGGTTGAGGTATGGTCTAAAGATAGTGTTCATCAGATCCATAAAAGCAGCCGGAGCATTAGTTAACCCGAATGGCATAACCAAAAACTCATAATGACCATAGCGGGTTCTGAAGGCAGTTTTAGGAATACTCTGCTCTTGTACTTTCATCTGATAATAACTTGATCTCAGGTCAATTTTGGAGAACACAGCTGCACCCCTCAACTGATCAAATAAGTCATCAATGCAGGGCAATGGATATCTGTTCTTTATTATCACCTTATTCAACTGCCGATAATCAATACACAAGCGGAGAGTCCCATCCTTCTTCTTTACAAACAACACCGGCGCTCCCCAAGGTGACACAATAGGGCGGATAAAGCCCTTGTCAAGTAATTCATGCAACTGCACTTTCAACTCTTTCAATTTTGCAGGTGCCATTGTATATGGTGTTATGGAGAGTGGGTCCACACTAGGCATAACATCAATCTCAAACTGCACCTCTCCTTCTGGAGGTAATCCTGGCAATTCATCAGGAAACACATCCGGAAAATCACATACAGTAGGGATGTCTCTTAGTGTTGGACTCCCCACTTGGGTGTTTATCACATGTGCCAAGTATGCTTCACACCCCTTTCTGATCATCCTTCTGCCTAGTGCAGCCGAAATGATGTTTGATGGCAGTAAATGTCTCTCCCCATGTATTACCACATCACCGTACAAAGGGAGACCAAAAGTGATTGTCTTCAGTCTACAGTCAATCATGGCGTGATGCCTGGCTAACCAATCCATGCCCATGATAATATCATAATCTCTGAATGGCATTTCAATCAAATCTGACAGGAAAACATGTCCTTGGATCACCAAAGGATAGTCTCTATAAATTCTATTGACCCGGACCTCTTGTCCTAATGGACTAGTTTCTAGCACTTCAAAACCCATTTGCACAAATGGAACAGCAAGTGAATTGACTATGCTAGCACTAACATATGAATGGGTTGAACCCGGATCAAACAACAAAAATACATCTTGCTCAGAGATAGATAATGTACCGGCTACAACATCAGAAGTCTCAGCCTCTTCTCGCTGTCTCATTGAATAAACCCTGACTGAAGCACTCCCTTGTACCGACTGACCAATTGTGCCCTGACTGCTTGAAGCAGTGCCTCTATCTCTGCCTCTTCTTCTGCCAATAGACTGTGAGCCTCTGGGAGCAGGACTCTGAATAGATCCCTCGACAGTAGTAGGAGCTAGACCATATCTCGAAGACGGAGTACTAGTGCAGTCTCTTGCTAAATGACCCTTGCCTCCGTAGTTAAAGCAGGCTCCGGTGGCCCAATAACATTCCCCCCCATGAATCTTGCCACAAGTCTCACAGGGGTGGGCAGAATGTGAACCCCCGCTCGACTGCTGACCAGACTTAGGGGGTCTCTGTCTAGAGATTTGGCCCCTACCAAATCTTCCACCTCGACCCCTACTGGGTCCACTAAATTTCTTTTTCTTTCTAGAGGTACCACCAGAACTCGGCTCTACTGACTTTTCTTCCTTGTCTTTTTCTGATTTCTTAGCTTTTTCTGATTTTTCTTTCACTGGGGTTGCTTTTGATTCAATTCTCTCCAGTTCAAGTGCTTGAGACATAAGCTCTGAGAAGTTGCTTTGTCGAAATCCCACAACTTGCATCCTTATGCTGAGCTTCAACCCTGTTTCAAATCTCTTGTACCTTGCCTTGCTGGTAGTAAGGAGACTCCCAGCATAATGACTTAAGCGAGAGAACTCCCTCTCATACTTTGCCTCTGATCGGTTCCCTTATTTTAGACTCAAAAATTCTTGCAATTTCTGATCAACATATGCGTTTGGGATGTATTTACATGCGAATTCTCGATGAAGTCATCCTGTGTCAAGATCGTGGTTCAAATGGTAAGCTGGGGAATGGTATTCCACCAATCATACGCATCCCCTTGCAGTAGCGGTACAGAATACTCAAACTTCAGTTCATCTTGGCAGTGCAGCTTCTTAAATACTCTATCCATTCTTTCAAGCCATTGCTCTGCCTCCAAAGGGTCCACTGTACCCTTAAATTCTGCAGCCCCATACTTCAATAACTTATCATACTGTCTAGCTGGAGGCAGTGTTAGGCCACAGGTGGTTGGGGTGGAGCTTGAACAGGCATACCCATAGCCATTTGTTGAAACATCGCCACCATCTATGCTGGTATGTCAGAAATCGTGGCATTTACGGGGCTGGTGCTACAGATCCACTGACATTCGGTAAAGCTGGGGCTTCCCCTTGTGCCTCAGCTTCAACAGATTGCTCGACTGAGCGATCCCCTTCTTCCATTTCAGTCCGAAGTTAGGGTATCTCCTGAATAAGTAACACAAGGAGATTTCCCTCCGTTAGTTCATATTTATGATGTAATGCACTATATGTAAAAATATGGACATTGAGCAGTTGTACTTAACAAAGAAAAGACACAAATTGTCAAGTTAAAACATACTTCAAAAATTTGCTCTGATACCACTAAAACATGTCACACCTTACCCCTCTGTAAGGCATAACATGATCCCGTAGAATACCTAATGAACTTCTGAACTTCACCTACCGATAACTCATTAAGTACCCTACAAGGGATTTTAAAACAATTTTCTTATTTTTGATAAGTGGTGAGCATTTTCTAATAAGTGTTTAAAACATTTAGTTAAAATTAAAACTAGTTAATATTTTTTGTCTATTTTAGTTTTTCACAAATTTTATAAAAATTTTGACAGAGTTCTGTCTGTATTTTGAGAAACCAGTTCTTTAAATACCTGTAAAAAAACACTTCTAAAAATGTTTTCTCAACAACTACTTCAATTTCACAATCAAACTCAATCCATTTCAACAACTCCACAATCATTTTAATCAATTTCTCAAGTTCAAAATTCAATAATCCTCAAAATACTAATAGTACATTTCATTCAAATTAAATAAAATAGTTCCACTCATATTTCATTAGAGACAAAACAATTTATGTATATATATCATTACAAAATTTACATCAAAGGAAATTCAAACTAAATTTTTTTATTACAAACTTCATACAAACTTTGTACAAGCTGCTCAAGACTCATTTACATGTCCGTACTTTTATATGCAATACATACATCAAAAGAAATATTTACAATTAGGGTATAAATTATACCCGATGACTTTAAGTTGATAGCTCCTCACACCTCAAAGAACTCGGTTGTCGCTCCTCTAGTCTCTCAGATTCGTGACAAAGAATAAAGCTATCGCTGAGTACTAGGACTCAGTGGTTCACAACATACTAGAATAATCTTTATTAAATCACATTTATTCAAAAAAATTTGACTAAACATGAGCATTAAACACAAAACATGAATTATGAGATTTTAATGCAAACCAAGTTCATTTCAAAGTATCAAAACACATTTCATAAAACCCACAGTTAGATCATGCCATTCGAAACAAATAGAATCTCAATAACCAGATACTAAAGAGAAATCACATCACAAGGCTAGCTAGCTCAAATATATGGATTTCCATTCACATCCTCTTCTACTGGCACACCTCAACACTTCTCCAGAGAAGGAATCAAAATTCGAAACTAATTACCCCCACTAGTCGTGCTAGTGAAGTGTTCAAATATATGGTCATGTCACTGTGGTTTCAAAACTTATCTTAACAAATTACTAAACATTGTCATTTCAAATATACATACAACATTTCAACAATTTAGATCAAACATCATAAGAATGTCATAATTCAATATTTCACATTATTCAAAACAGTATGCAAAAGATGATTATAAAAAGTATACGTTGTGCACAAACCTCAAGCGAGTCTCCTCTTGGCCTTGACTCGGTTCCTCGGGTTCCTTCCCAGTATTTTTTTAACTAAAACACACAATTTTATAATGTTTCAGTACCATAATTTAACATAAATCCAAAAATAAATTTAGCCTTATTTTTACCTAGCTCTAACGTGCTAAACTCGACGTTCTCGAAATTTTGTGTTTCGGGTTACTATTCACTACACTATTCAAGTCAAATTATTGACTTTCAAAGGCTTAATTGGTATGGGAACTCCAACTTCACCCACATACCACATTTTGGTCACTAAACTTGTTGGTTTTGGTCATTTTCTCAAAACTTAGGTCTTTTAGGCAAAATGGCCAAATTTTCAGTTTTGGTGTCCTTAATTGTACTGTTTCATTAGTCAGTTTACTGTTGGAATTTGGCAAAACTTTCTTCATAGAAAATGTTTCCTATTGTCTTAAGTTTATTTTCCTTTATGAATCACTCCAATTGGAGTTTTGTAGCTCAAGTTATAAGCAAATTACGTTTACTGTTCATGCTGCAGAATTTTGTTCTGGCAGATTATTAATTCCAATTTTGTTCAGCAATTTGATCAAGTTAGGTCCATAATTTGGTCTAACTTTCTTCATATGAAATTTTCCACTATGCCTTAGGTTTCCATCGGTTCAAGAATCACCTAAATCAGAGTTTTCTAGAGAGCGTTATAGCCATTGAAACTTTACTGTTCAAATGGCAAATCTGCAGTCTATAGATTCAGTGACCCAATTTTGCTCAGTAATTTGATTTGGTTAATGGCATAATTTGGGTTTGTGTTCTCCATGAAAGTTTTAGATCTATATCTCATCTAACCACTGGTAAAATTTCAGGTCATTTTGACCTGCCTAGCTCAAGTTATGACCAAATGAATAAACACTGTTCATTTGGTCAGGTTGTGCAGAAACAGACAGTGATTTCTCAACTTTGGTCAATTTGTTCACTAGGTTTTAGTCACTTTTTGGGCATGCTTCCTAAATGGAAATTGTGTCATTTAGTGCCTATTTTCATCCCCAATTGGTCTCATATCCATTGGACTTGTAAAATTTTATTTTTGGTCCCTCAAAGGAGATTTTGGTCATGCTACCAGTACATGACCTTATCCAATCCGAATTGGTTTTTAATTCCAACACTTCTAACACACGTCATTTGGTCACAAATGACTATTTTTCACTTCACATTAGGTCAAAGACACCATTTACAAATTTCTCCAAATTTTTGCCTCAAAACCCTAGGTCTCAAACCCTATCCACTCTAATCCATTGCAATTAACTAATTCAAAGCATATAAACACAATCTTTCAACTCATTCAAGCATCTTAACATGTTTAACTCAATCAAGCTCATGCAAATCACTCTCCCCTCCCTGCTGGACGAATTTTAGTTTAGTCCCTCACACATATTTTTTTTTTATTTTAAGTTTATTTACAAGTAATTCAAGCTAAAAACACAACAAATAATCTCAAACTTTCAAATTGATGTGTTTACCTCAACTTTGATATCCAATCTTCAATTTTCCTCCTCTTTTCTTCTTTCTTTCTTGTTAAATTTCTTTCTCAAGGGAAGGAAATAAGGTTTTATAGAGTGATTATAGAAGAAGTTGGGATTTGGTAAGGGTTTCAAAGCTTGAAGTAAGCTTAAAATGAGATTTGCAATGGTGAGGGAGGGAGAAGGATGAAGACGTCCACTTTGAGGAAGATAAGGCTTTTAAATTTTTTTTTCTTTTCTTTTCTTTTGTCTTTTATCTCTTTAGGAAGGCCAAAAATCCAAATAAATAAATAAATTAATTATATTCTTTATGGCATCATGCATGAGGTCATGCATGATGTCATCACCTTTTAACTTTTCCATTCTCTTCTCTTTTTTTATTTTTTTTATTTTTCTATTAGTTCTTTAATTTAATTCTCGATTTTGAAAATTTCTTTTCTCAGATTTTATTTGATAGTTATGTCAGGAGTCATCTCTCGTGGTTAATTGACCAAATTGCCCCTCGCCGGTTCATCCTAGTTTATAAATAATTTAATATTTCTTCTGGCTTTCTGACCTAATTATTTAACTGGCTTAACAGTTCTTTTTCGTGATTTTCTCTTTTCCACTGTGTTTATAAGGGTCTTGAGGACCGCAACGTCATATTTTACGGTTCGAAATTTGAGTTTAAAATGACTTCGCAGTCATTCCCGAGAAGGTCACCCATCGCTGTGACTCTTAGCTCGTTTAACTTCTTATGTTCTATTTTTCATGTTTATACTTAACTAATTGAACATTACTAATTATTTGTGTTTATGGCTTCTCTAGTTGTCTTAAGTGTGGTTCTAATCCCCTTAATTATCCAGACCGACATCGGTCACCGGAACAGTGAAATATACTAGGCTATGTAAATAGGGGTGTTACACGGGGCAATAAAGGAAAAGAGGTAACTTTGATTGCATCTTCTTTTACTGGAAAGTCGAACAAGAAGAAGGGCAATAAGAAAAAGAAACCTCAGATTTCTGGTCCTTCCAAGAAAATAGCTAAATAGAAAAGGAAGATCAAAGCTGACAAAGGCACAGGAAAGTGTTTCTATTACCAACAGGAAAGTGTTTCCATTGCCAGTAAGAAAGTGTTTACACTGCCCAGAGTATAACAATCTAAAAGAATGCAATGCCATGGTGAAAAACCAACTCAAGTTCAAAACATTTTTGGCACTTAAGAATATGTCATGTTGCAGAAGATAGGATTGCAAAATTAGAGAAAATGGGGATTTTATCCTCATTGGGCTCTGAGCCTACTCCAACTTGTGAATCTTGCCTTCAGAGCAAAATGACTATATCACCCTTTGTTGGACAAGGGCTAAGGGCTGAAAATATTTTGGAGCTAATACATAGTGATGTATGTGATCCATTTAAGGAAATGGTTAAAGGCGATTTTCATTACTTTATTACCTTTACTGATGATAAATCAAGGTATGGGTATTTGTATTTGATGAAATACAAACATGAATCCTTTGAAAAGTTCAAAGAATTTAAATCTGAAGTAGAAAATCAAACAGGAAAGAGTATTAAAGCTCTTCGATCAGATCTTGGAGGAGAAAATTTGAGTACTGAATTTGATGAATACTTGAGAGAGCATGGCATTATTTCCGACTGACTCCTCCAGGAACACCACACTTGAATGGTGTATTTGAAAGGAGAAATCGTACCCTATTGGATATGGTACGTAGTATGATGAGCTATACTGATATGCCAATCTCCTTTTGGGGATTTGTATTAGAATCAGCTTTGTATATTCTGAATAGGATTCCATCAAAATCATTTTCTTCCACACCTTATGATATACGGCATGGAAGAAAACCAAGTCTTAAGCATGTTAAGATTTGGTGTTATCTAGCTTATATAAAAAAGCTGAACACTAATAAATTGGAAACCAGATCAGAAAAAGGTCGATTTGTTGGATATCCAAAAGATAGTTTTGGATATTATTTTTATTTTCCTACTTCACAAAAGGTTGTGATAAGTAGAGATGCCACATTTGTTGAACAACAGTTTGTTCAAGAAAGAGGTAAAAGAAGGCAAATAGAGTTGGAATTGGAGAATTCTGACCAATCAATAGATCAGATGGATATAAGTCCATCTAGTCAACCTATACCCATTGATGAAACATCTACAGTTGTTCCTCGTAGAACAACCAGGGTATCTCACCCACCAGTGAGATATGGTTTCCTTCATGAAAGAACAAAAGTTGTCTACTCATGAAGAATTAGATCATGGAGATAATCCACTCACCTATGAAGAAGCTATATCAGATATAGACACTTCAAAATGGATTGATGCTATGAAATCCGAGATTGATTCTATGTATAAGAATTAAGTTTGGGATCTTGTTGACCCACCTGAAGGTATTGTACCTATAGGGAACAAATGGGTTTTCAAGAAGAAAATTGGTTCTGATGGAAAGGTAGAGACCTATAAGGCAAGGCTAGTAGCGAAAGGGTTTCGCCAAAGGCAAGGAATCGACTATGAGGAGACTTTCTCGCCTGTTGCCATGGTTAAATCAATTAGGATTCTATTAGCAATAGCTGCATACTATGATTATGAGATTTGGCAAATGGATGTCAAAACAGCTTTTCTCAATGAATACATTGAAGAAAACATTTTCATGGAACAACCTAGGGGTTTTGAATCCCAAGATGGTTCTAAGGTATGCAAGCTAAAGCGATCCATTTATGGGTTAAAACAAGCTTCGGGGAGTTGGAACATCCGTTTTGATGAAGCCATTAAATCCTTTGGTTTTATAAAAAATGAGGATGAGCCATGTGTATATAAGAAGGTTAGTGACAGTGCTATCACTTTCCTTGTCTTATATGTGGATGACATACTGTTGATGGGTAATGACACAGGTATGTTGACAACTGTAAAGATATGGTTGTCAAATACATTCTCCATGAAAGACTTAGGGGAGGCAACCTATATTCTTGGGATTCACATCTATAAAGATAGAGCGAAAAGAATAATTGGTTTATCCCAAAGTCTATACTTGGAAAAAGGTGTTAAAGAGGTTTAACATGCTTGATTCCAAGAGAGGATTATTACCAGTGAGACATCGTATCCATCTTTCTAAAGAGATGTCTCCAAAGACACCTGAAAAAAGAGATAAAATAGCCAGGATTCCATATGCTTCGGCTATTGGAAGTTTAATGTATACAATGTTGTGTACTAGGCCGGATATCGCATATGCTGTTAGTTTGACTAGCAGGTATCAATCCAATCCAGGTTAGGAACACTGGATAGCTGTTAAGAATATCCTGAAGTACTTGAGAAGAACTAAGGATTTATTCTTGATCTATGGAGATGGAGACTTGCAATTGGATGGTTATACTGATTCTAATTTCCAATCAGATATCGATGATAGAAAGTCTACATCTGGATATGTGTTCATTTGTAATGGAGGTACAGTCAGTTGGTAGAGTTCCAAACAGAGCACGACTGCAGATCCACTACAGAGGCTGAGTATATTGCTGCATCAGATGCTATAAAGGAAGCTGTTTGGATAAAGAAGTTCGTGACAGAACTTGCAGTAGTTCCTTCCATTGAGTCAGCAGTTCCACTACACTGTGACAACAATGGAGTAGTCATACAGGCTAAGGAACCAAGGTCTCACCAAAAATCCAAATACATAGAAAGGCGCTACCACATTATCAGAGAAATAGTTGGGCGAGGCGATGTTGCCATGCAGAAAATAGCATCAGCTGAAAATCTAGCTGATCCATTCACTAAGCCTATGTTATAGACTCAGCTAGACCGACATCTTGAGAAGATAGGTCTAAGATATCGCAATGAATGGCTCTAGTGCTAGTGGGAGATTGTTAGTAGTATGCCCTAGAGTATATCATTTAGTATGTATCTTCTACATATTTTTATTAATAAAAGGCTTTTCCACTTTTCCATTTACATAATATATTTATGTGTAATAGAAAAGGTCCATTGATATTTTTTTAGAAATATTATTCTTAAGTTGTTAAGAATATGAGTGACATTATTTCTAGCACAAAGTATCATAAATAGGTTCACAATCGAGGATACTTCATAATAAGGTCATGACTTATCCATAAAGATTATATTCATGTTTGTTCCCAAGTTATTTATATGAGATATAAATAAGATGGAATGGTGAGTCTCATGCCATATGACAAACATGATAGGCACTTACAAATGATAAGTAGGCCGAACCAGTGACACTTATGACAAGCACATGGAGTTTACTATTGTCAATATTTTGTCATAAATCATATCAGTGCATATAATCTTTAGACCTGAGATAGCACAGTTATCTTGTATATAGGTAGTTTGAGTTTGATACTGCTTTCATACTTGTACTATGTATGGGTATATGGGCATGTGTTGGCTCCTACTAGTTATATATAGAGGTAGGTGTTGATCAAGATGGAATCTGTTCCTCTAAGTAAATAAAGATAAAATCCTATGTTCAATTAATTATTCTTGATGTTTCAAGTTCCTGGCCAAGACAGATAGATTTAATCAGAAAAGAGTTTCTGATGAGAAAATCTTTTTAATCAAGTACTGGAATTAAAAGAGAACATAATATTCATAGCAAATGGAGTTTGACATAAACTATGACTCCAACTTGAGTTGGGATTTTGAAACAGAGAGATTCTAGTGCATGGTAACATATGATTATAGGTTCATTTAAGGTAAACCTTATTACTAATTGGGTGTCCATGGCATGCTATGCTAGGTGTTAACCATGGTCTATGAGGTGCATAAAATGATTTAGAGAAATCATTTATGTTAAGAAAGAGTTCTGATGATATTAAGAGTTGATATCATGTCTCATCGCCAATTAGTGATGAGCCTAGTAAGTCACACACATACACAAGTAATCACCTAATTAAATATGATTTAATTAATTAATTAAAGAGTTTAATTGATTAATTAAATAGGTTTGGTTTGCAATTAAATTGCAAAGTCCCTAGCATAACTTGAAACCAAATCTAGATTATTGGATGTATAGTATAAGTTAAATTTATATTTAAAATGTTTAAATATGAATTTAATTAATGAGAAATTAATTAATAGAGATTAATTAATTAATTAATTTATGTTTGATATAAATTAATTAGAAGAAGAGAAATAATTATTTTGGGTTAAGAACTCAAAATTAAAACACATGAGCATTTTGGTCATTTTGCAGTGTAACATGTGGCTCCATGAGATGGTGACCCATGGCATTACACATAAGCTTGCCAAATGTCTTTTAATCATGTAAGATGATTAAAATTAAGATTAAATATAGGTTTGACACTTGGCACAATGTGATTGGGTCACTTAAACCTAGAGCTAATCAAAAGGTGACATGTGGCAAGGGTTTAATGTGTTAACCTAGCTATACAAGTGTTGTTATGAGAAAAATAAAACACAACCAGCAGCCACTCCTCCTTTGTCATGCCATTTTGAGGTTCTCCATCTCTTCTTCTTCATCTCTCATCAATTCAAAGAGATTAGCCATCAATCTCTTGAATTAAAAATACTAGAAATCGTTTCTAGTGTCCTGTTTACATCTTTAATATCTTAAATGGCAGAACTTGATTTTCTAAATAATAGAAAAAGCTTTAAAAGCTATTCAAGGGCTGCCATAGGTGTTCTTCATGTGGACAAGCTAGAGGGACAACATCTAGTGTTCGGAAGATGAATCTCAAAGGCACAGACACGTTGCAGTGCATCAAGAGGTTAGTGTAATTGTTCTTGATTTAATCTAGGTTTTTAAAATTAATTTGATTAATTTAAAAATCTTAAATGGCAAATACAGATCCAAAAACATATTAAAAGAGTTTTAATATATTGTTTATCATTGAAATCAAATAGATAAAAATAAATCTTGCATGATACATGTGACCCTAGATGAAAATTTTTGAAATCAATGGTATAAACTTGTGTTTTTCACGCTTCCGTTCCTTCAAATATGTCTACTTCAAATTTTGACAGCCAAGAGTGGGTGAGGGTTTTGATGATTTACATACAATTAAACTTTTGTATTGATGCCATTTGATGTGTATATATAGATTGGAGTTGGGGATTTTAGGAGTTATATGAGATTGAAACTTTGATTAATTAGGATTTGTGATGAATTAAGGGTTATTGTATTTTAATGTTAATTGGAGTTTCAATGGTCAATTAGTGACCATTTGGCTGAGTATAATAAGGAATTGAAGTGAATTGTAGCTTTGGATTTGAGGTTTGGTGTGCTGCCTTGAGTGCCCTATAGGTCTGGATATGAGTCTAGCGTGTTTGGGCAGCTATAACTTAGGTTGTGTAGGTTCAATTGGTGCAAGGCCAATTGGACATGAAATTAGACACATAATAGCACAACTTTGATGAAGGAACCCTATCCAGAAAGCAAACTTAGGATACCTTAAAAATTGACCAAATTTGGGTAACTTACATTCTACCTGGGCAAAATGACCAAATGAACAGTGTTTATTCATTTGGTCATAACTCAGTGTAGAAAGGTCCAATTGATGTAAAATTTATATCAATGAAAAGCTTAGACAATTTAGAACAACTTTTATGTTGAACACAAACTCTAATTCTGGACTTAACCAAATGAAATTATTGGCTAAATTTGACTACCAAATCCGGCAGAATGGTATTCTGCCCAGAATTTCTGGGTAGATACCAATCTGGCCAGCCTTGCATAAAATGGCATATCTTGAGCTAGAAAATTCCAAATGGAGTGATTCTAAAAGTAAAATATAACTAAACACAATAAAAAACAACTTTGATTGAGAACACTTGGCCAAACTCTCATTGTAGAATGGCCTAACGGAACAGTGAACTTTAGCACCCAAAAACAGAAATTTTGATTTATTCTCCATTGGTTAGAAGTATGGATTGGCAACTAATGCCAACACTTTTGGGAACCAAAATGTAGTAAATTTATGTGATTAGGACTCATGTAACTATTATGCATTGGAAAGTCAATAATTTGACCTAAATAGTAAATGAATAGTAACCTTACATGTAAAACATAAAAATTCAATCAATAACTTTGTAATGCATCTTAGTACACCTAGTAAGATTGGTTTGGATAGGTTCAGTTAGCAGTACTGCACATGGCATTATGCCATTCTGTGATTCTATGGTTTTTAGCTATTCTAATATCAGTGTGATACTTAGCCTTGTGCCCAATGTTTATTACAACTTATTAGCTGTTCTATTGCACATCGGGAGACACATTGTGACCGATGGTGTGACAGCTCGAGGTACTTGGTACACAGTGCCAGTTTACCCGTTTATCTAGTCCAGTCATCCAGTATAGGTTACTTGGGCAACCAAAAATGAAAGTTGATAAACTTAATGAAATAATTGATATAACAAGTACCAAATAAATAGACTACAAGTAATTACCAAAAATTTGTTTGCATGAGATATCAATATATATGCTGCATGTTCATTTCTTTTTAGTTCTTTTTATTTTATTATTGGTACCACTAAGCATTATTGCTTAGCGCGTTACTTTTTGCCACGCGTAGGTTCTGGAGAGACTGACAGAGAACCCAGTAGACCACAAACTGGGTGAGGCCATTCACAGTTTTGTATAGTGTCCGTGTTACCTCACAGACTTTAGTGCATTGGTAAGACAATAGGTCCCATTTTGGTATTTTGTACTGTTCGTATTTTGTAATTAAACTTTTATTTTCTCATATATAGTTGAAACTTATGTAATATATTTTGGTATTAATGGAAATATTTGTAATTTGTGTTTATAAATGAAAATTGAGTATTTATTTATGATTTGTACATGATTAACATGTGAAATGAATGAATGATAAATAGAAGAAATTTTTAGAAATGGTTGAGGAATATTGAGATTATGTTGATATAATGGAGTTTGAGAATGATTGAGATGTATTGGAAGTGTTTTTCAAAGGTTCCGAAAAACGGTTTTCTTCATTTTTAGCCAGTACTCTGCCGGATTTTCTATAAAATTTTTCGAATCTCAAATGAATTTATAATTTTAATAAATGACTTAAATGAGTCAAATTTCACAAATTGCATTTCATAACCATAAAGAAATAAATTAAGGAAGGATAAAAATAATTGAGATAAAATAGGGTGGTCTGGCACACTGTGTGACATATCTTGCTCGGTTATACTGTAGACGGGTAAGGGGTGTCACAAAAGAAGCTTACCTCTTGATGATTTCTTTCCAACTTCTAATTTCTCCCAAGTTCTTATTCTCCTTACTTGTAATCTTTCAATCAATGTTTATTTTGGTGCCTACTACAATTTAGATGGGAAAACTCATAGGAGAAAGGTGAGGAATTGAATTTGGAGAGGGGTGTTAATGGAGGAAGAAGGAAGAAGAAGAAAGATAGAAAGAGAGAGGGAGAGGAGGTGTGTGGGACAGCAACTAAATGAGGGAGGGGGAAAGATGGCTTCCTTTTATACTTATTTCAATTTTTGATTTATTTAATTAATTTTAATTGAGTTGTCTAAACCCCATTGGTCCTAAATTTTTAATTGGGTCAAAATGGACTTAAAATTCTAGATTTTTGTTTCTTTTATTTTCTTTTCACTTTATACTTGAATTATTTTCCTAAAAAAAACTATTCCATAATTCAATTCATTAATTTCACTTAAATTAATTAACATTTTGATCAAAAGTCAACTCTTAAGATGAATTAACCAAAATGTCCCTCATTAGGTCATAATCCCCCTTTTTCAGTATACCCAGTAAGTCCTTATATTTTTGGGTCACTTGAATTTTTATTGTGTCTATCTCAATAAATTTTCATTTTATTTTTGGTCCTTAAAGTGTCTTTGAATAGTACAAGTCACAGACAAAAAATGATACTATTTAGCGCTCGGAGGTTCAAGGTGTTACAATTTTCCCCTCCCTAAAAATAAAATTTCGTCCTTGAAATTTACCTGGTCTCATTCTCTGAATAGATGTGGGTGCTGCCTCCTCATGTTCTCCTTATGCTCCCATGTAGCCTCCTGGCCTGAATGATGGATCCATAACACTTTGACCAGTGGTATCTGCTTGTTCCTTAGCTGCTTCACCTCATGTGTCAAGATCTTTATGGGCTTTTCATCATATGTCATGTCTGGATTCACCTCAATCTCCTCTACTGGCAAAATGTGAGAGGGGTCTGATCTGTACCTACTCAACATGGAGACATGGAAGACATTGTGAATCTTTTCCAACTTCGGAGGCAATGCAAGTCTATATGCCAATGGACCCACTCTCTCCAGAACCTCATATGGTCCGATGAAGCAAGGACTCAGTTTCCCCTTCCTACCAAACCTCATGATCTTCTTCCAAGGAGAAACTTTAAGGAATACTTTGTCACCTACATTATATTAACTATCTCTTCTCTTAAGATCGATGTAGGACTTCTGTCTATCTGATGTAGCCTTGAGTCTGTCTCTAATAAGCTGAACCTTCCCTTCCGTCTGCTGCACTAGTTCAGGACCAATCAACTTCCTCTCGCCCACTTCATCCCAACACAAGGAAGTTCTACACTTTCTGCCATAAAGTGCTTCATATGGAGGCATTCCAATACTTGACTGATAACTGTTGTTATAGGAAAATTCAATCAAAGGCAAGTGTGAGTCCTAACTTCCCTCAAATTCAATCACATAAGCCCTAAGCATGTCCTTTAAAATCTAAATGATCTTTTTAGATTTGCCATCTGTCTATGGATGGAATGCTGCACTGAAGTTCAATCTAGTTCATAGGGCTTTTTGGAGACTACCACAGAATCTAGAAGTGAACCTTGGATCTCTATCTGATGAAATAGACATTGGCACTCCATGCAACCTCACCACATCATCAATGTATAGTTTGGCCAATCTTTCCAGGCTGTAATCCATCCTTACTAGCAAAAAGTATGCAGACTTGGTTAATCTATCAATAATAACCCAAACTGCATCATGATTCTTTTGTGTACGTGGAAGTCCTGTCATGAAATCCACAATGATTCTTTTCCATTTTCACTTGGGAATTGGCAATAGCTATAGCAACCCTGCAGGCACTTGATGTTCTGCCTTGACTTATTGATAAGTTAAGCATTTGGAAACATATTTTGTAATGTCTTTCTTCATTCCCTTCCACCAATAGTGCTCTTTCACACTTCTGTATATTTTAGTTCCACCAAGGTGCATCGCAAAAGGTGAATCATGTGCTTCCCTTAAAATGGTCTACCTCAGTTCAGCATTATCATGAATGCACATTCTACCCTTATATAACAACAAGCCTCATCATTTACTGACAACTCTGGTTTCTTGCCATCCCAAGCCTCTTCCATCAACTTCACATACTTATCATTATTCTGTGCAGCTGTTTTAATTTGTTCTGTCAACATTGGCTTTACTTGCCAAGTAGCTACCATCTGCCCATCTTCACCAATCTCTAGATTAGCATGCAATGCCCTTAACTCATGCACTATGGACAATGGAGAAAACCTCAAACCAGTCATAGTTTTGCGACTTAAAGCATCAACTATAACATTAGCTTTTCCAGGCTGATAGTCTATCATGCAATCGTAATCTTTTATCAGTTCTAACCATCTCATCTGCCTCAAATTTAACTCCTTCTGCATGCCCAAGTACTTCAAACTTTTATGATCTGTGTATATGTAACATCTTTCCCCATACAAGTAATGTCTCCAAATCTTCAAGGCAAAGACAACGGCTGCTAGCTCTAAGTCATGTGTAGGATAATTCCTCTCATGCGGTTTAAGCTGGCGTGAAGCATAGGCAATGACTTTCCTATCTTGCATCAACACACAGCCCAATCCATTATGGGAAGCATCATTGTATATGGTGTACTCTTTACCCAAAGTGGGCAAGGTTAAGACTAAAGCTTCAGTTAAATGCCTCTTCAACTCATCAAAACTTTCTTGGCACCGATTGATCCATTGAAATTTCACATCCTTTCTAAGTAGCTTAGTCAGTGGAGATGCTAGCATGGAGAATCCTTTCACAAACCTTCGTTAATACCTAACTAAACCAAGGAAACTCTGAACTTTCGTGACATTTCTAGGTGACTTTCAATTAAGAATGGCTTCTACTTTACTAGGATCCACATGGATACCCTTTGAAGATACAATATGCCCCAAGAAAATATTCTCCTTTAGCCAAAACTCACATTTTGACAGTTTGGCACATAGTTGTTTCTCCCTCAAAGTCTGCAACACTATCCTCAAGTGCTTGTCATGTTCCTTTGCATTCTTTGAGTACACCAAAATATCATCAATGAACACTACTACAAACTGATCCAAATATGGCCTGAAGATAGTCTTCATCAGGCCCATAAAAGCAGCTGGAGCATTAGTCAATCCGAATGGCATCACCAAGAACTCATAATGGCTATACGGAGTCCTAAAGGCAGTTTTAGGAATACTTTACTCCTGCACCCTCAACTGATAGTAGCTAAATCTCAAATCAATTTTGGAGAATACAATTGTATCCTTCAACTAATCAAATAAATCATCAATCCATGACAGAGGATTGTAACACCCTCACTGTAGCCATTCCGTACATTCTACTGTTTCGGTGACCAGTGTAAGTCTGGATAGCTAGAATGTCTGGAACTATATCTAGACTAGAGTGAGGAGTCATAAATAAATCAAATAATGGTAAAAAAAAATCTAGAAAAATTTTAGAAATAAAATACAACCAAGTTAAATGAGCCGATGCCCTAGCGATGGGTAACCCAGTAGGAAGTTGCAGTCTTCGCAGCTAGAAGCCCTAAACCCTGGAGAAAATTCATAAAATAATTTTTGGGACTCCAAAGAAGAGTCATTGAGGTTTCAATGGCATTAGAATGCCAAGAAAATGCTTAGGAAAATTTTTAGATCGGTACAGATAATTTTGACTCAATAAGCCAAACGGAGGGCATTTTGGTCATTTCGTCTTCGGAGATGATTTTTGACCGACTTGTCCAGTTAAGTAAATAATTATTATGACATAACATGTGAATAAATATTGTTAAAATTGAATTGAAAATGAGTAAAAAAGAAAAAGGAAAGAAAATGAATTAAATAGGAATTTTGACATCATTATGATGTCATTAAAACATTTTTTATCTAATCACATTGTGACACATGGCTATAACTCACTTAAAATGAGTTAAATGGGCAGAAATGAAAGAAAAAAAAATAGTTGTCATCTTCCTTCTTCAACTAGCCGAAACCTCACTTCTCTCTCCCTCCATTGATTCTCAACCAAAGCTCCATTTCCCTCTCCATTTCACCATAAAACCACTAGCCTGCTTCACTAAAATTCATCCTTGCAACTAGAGCAAGCTTGAGGCAGCAAAAAGGAAGAGAAAAGAAAGAGTTTTACAAGCTTAGAAATTTTATCAAACAAGGTTAGTGCTAGAGTCTTTCTTTAGTGCTAGAGTCTTTCTTTCTCTCTTTTAATTCTTGATTAGAACTAGGAATTGAACTAAGAATTGAAGAAATTATGTAAAAATATGCATGTAGGGACACTATCCAATTTTTGGTAGCCTTAAATCTTCTTGAGTTTGATAGCTTTTATTGGATTTAAAATGGTGTAGGGCTGTCCCTTGACATGTATAAATGAATTGAAAACTTTAATTGTGAGTATAATGTAAGATTTGAGAATTTGGGATTGTTAGGGTTAGGGTTTGGACAACAAATTTATGATTTTGCTCATGTAGTGGTGAAAGGAAGTTCTAATGGTCAATTAATGGCCATTTTATTATGTTTGATGAGGAAATGAATTGAATTGTGCCATGGGAATGGAGGTTAGAGGTGCTGCCTTGAGTGACTTGTAGGGTTGGCTGTGAGTCCAGCAAGGTTGGACAGCTTTAACTTGAGTTGTGTAGGTTCAATTGGTGCAAGGCCAATTGGAAATGAAATTAGACACATAATGGCACAACTTTGATGAAGAAACCTTGCCTAGAAAACAAACTTAGGATACCCTAAAAATTGACCAAATCCGGGTAACCAACTTGCTAGTCCTGGAAATTGACTAAATGAATAGTATTTGTTCAAATGGTCATAACTCAGTATAGAAATATCCAAATGACCTAAATTTTATATCAATGGAAAGATTAGACAATTTAGAACAACTTTTATGAAGAACAAAACTCCAAATTTTGACCAGAACTTAATGGAATTATCCACCAAACTCAAGATACCAAATCTGGCAGAACCAAATTACCTAAAAATTCTGGGTACAGGTCAATCCAGCCAATTATGGTAAAATGGCCATAACTTGAGCTACAAAACTCCAAATAGAGTGATTCAAAAAGGAAATTAAAGAAGACACATAAAGGAACAAATTTCATGAAGAAAGTTTGTCAAAATTCTACTGTAACAATGACCAATGGAATAGTAAACTTAAGACATGAAATTTAAAAATTTTGAGTAACATAAAATAAGCTTTGAAATGGTATTGGCAATCAATGCCAATAAATTTAGAACCTAAAATGTGGTATAATTATATATCAAACATTTGTATACATATTATGTATGAAAAAGTCAACAATTTGAGTGAATAGTAAAATGTGAATAGTAACCCCAAGGACATAAGAAAAAGTAAGATAAATTAGAGAAGACATTATGAATGATAATATATAATGTAATTAGTGAATTTTAATCCTTGAACTTGAGTGACTCTAGGACATAAGGGGATAACCCACATGGAGGGCTTTAGGAAAAATTGTGACTGATAATACATATACTTATTGTAATAAATAAAATAATCATAAGGATGTATGAATTTGACATCAGTTCTCCTCCTGAGAGGAGAAAAATATTTCGATGTACAAATGATACAAAAAAAAAATTAATTGGTGTGAATTGAAATCATCATGGATGGTATGATGAATTGCATAAATTGTGTAGGAATGAAATTTAGGTATTTATGCTTTTGCTATGAATAAAAATTAAAATACTATAAATTATACTCGAAATATTTAATAAATAATGGTACTATGTGCCCATGTATTGCTTAGACACGTGTGTCAGATTGGATAGATTGGCATGCCAATAGGGTATTGTTTTAGCAGTACTGCGAAAGGCTTTATGCCTGTATTCATGGCTTTATGCCTGCACTTATGGCTTTATGCCCGTTCTCATGGCTTTTATGCCCGATTATGTGTTATCATGCCTTTTTAGCCATACTGACTGTATATGTGGTTAACGTTTTGCGTCCCATGGTATGATGGCCTGAGGCACTGTGGTGTCCAGTGCCAAAGATGTTAGTAGTATGCCCTAGAGCATATCATTTAGTATGTATCTTGTACATATTTTTATTAATAAAAAGCATTTCCACTTTTCCATTTACATAATATATTTATGTGTAATAGAAAAGGTCCATTGATATTTTATTAGAAATATTATTCTTAAGTTGTTAAGAATATGAGTGACAATATTTCTAGCACGAAGTATCATAAATAGGTTCACAATCGAGGATACTTCATAATAAGGACATGACTTATCCAGAAAGATTGTATTCATGTTTGTTCCCAAGTTATTTATATGAGATATAAATAAGATGGAATGGTGAGTCTCATGCCATATAACAAACATGATAGGCACTTATAAATGATAAGTAGGCCGAACCAGTGACACTTATGACAAGCACATGGAGTTTACTCTTGTCAATGTTGTCATAAATCATATCAGTGCATATAATCTTTAGACCTGAGATAGCACAGTTATCTTGTATATAGGTAGTTTGAGTTTGATACTGCTTTCATACTTGTACTGTGTATGGGTATATGGGCATGTGTTGGCTCCTACTAGTTATATATGGAGGTAGGTGTTGATCAAGATGGAATCTGTTCCTCTAAGTAAATAGAGATAAAATCCTATGTTCATTTAATTGTTCTTGACGTTTCAAGTTCCTGGCCAGGACAGATAGATTTATTCAGAAAAGAGTTTCTGATAAGAAAATCTTTTTAATCAAGAACTGGAATTAAAAGAGAACATAATATTCATAGCAAATGGAGTTTGACATAAACCATGACTCCAGCTTGAGTTGGGATTTTGTAACAGAGAGATTCTAGTGCATGGTAACATATGATTATAGGTTCATTTAAGGTAAACCTTATTACTAATTGGGTGGCTATGGCATGCTATGCTAGGTGTTAACCATGGTCTATGAGGTTCATAAAATGATTTAGAGAAATCATTTATGGTAAGAAAGAGTTCTGATGATATTAAGAGTTGATATCATGTCTCATTGCCAATTAGTGATAAGCCTAGTAAGTCACACACATACACAAGTTATCACCTAATTAAATATGATTTAATTAATTAATTAAAGAGTTTAATTGATTAATTAAATAGGTTTGGTTTGCAATTAGTTTGCAAAGTCCCTAGCATGACTAGAAACCAAATCTAGATTATTGGATGTATAATATAAGTTAAATTTATATTTAAAGTGTTTAAATATGAATTTAATTAATGAGAAATTAATTAATAGAGATTAATTAATTAATTTATATTTGATATAAATTAATTAGAAGAAGAAAAATAATTATTTTGGGTTGAGAACTCAAAATTAAGACACAGGGGCATTTTGGTCATTTTGCAGTGTGACACGTGGCACCATGAGATGGTGACACGTGGCATAACACATAAGCTTGCCAAATGTTTTTTAATCATGTAAGATGATTAAAATCAAGATTACATATAGGTTTGACACTTGGCACAATGTGATTGGGTCACTTAAACCTAGAGCTAATCAAAGGGTGACATGTGGCAAGGGTTTAATGTATTAACCTAGCTATTTAAGTGTTGTTATGAGAAAATAAAAGACAACCAGCAGCCACACTCCTTGATCACACCATTTTTCAGCCCTCGCTCTATTCTTCTTCATCTCTCATCAATTCAAAGAGATTAGCCATCAATCTCTTGAATTAAGAACACTAGAAATTGTTTCTAGTGTCCTGTTTACATCTCTGATCTCTTAAAAGGTAGAACTTGAATTTCTAATTAATAGAAAAGGCTTTAGAAGCTGTTTAAGGGCTACCATAGGTGTTCTTGGTGTTGACAAGCTAGAGGGACAACATCTGGTGTCCTGAAGACGAATCTCAAGGGCACAGACACGCTGCAGTGCATCAAGAGGTTAGTGTAATCGTTCTTGATTTAATCTATAGTTCTAAAATTAATCTGATTAATTTTAAAATCTTAAATGGCAAATACAGATCAAAAAACATATTAAAAGAGTTTTAATATGTTGTTTATCATTGAAATCAAATAGATAAAAATAAATCTTGCATGATGCATGTGACTCTAGGTGAAAATTTTTGAATTCAATGGTATAAACTTGTGTTTTTCATGCTTCTGTTCCTTCAATTGGTATCAGAGCCACTATATTTGCCATTTAGATTGTTTATTATATGATTTAATTGTGTGATTTGATCATGAGATGATTGATCCATTGCTGGTTGGATCAAGAGGTGTGGCGGCATGCTTGATGAACTCCAACATGGTGCGCATGGCTTTGGAAGATCATGGTGCGCATGGTTGTTATTAAATTCTGCAATTGTTGCATGATGAAAGGTTCATCGTATGACTAATTAAAATGTTTAATTAGGATTTTTAATCACACAATTAAATTATGATTCAAATCAGAATTTTAAAAATTATTTGAATGTGATTCAAATCTGAATTTTAAAAGTTGTTTGAATGTGATTCAAATCTGAATTTTTAAAGTTGTTTGAATCATATTTAAATCTGATTTTTTAAAATTGATTGAATAAAATTCAGATCTGATTTTTTAAAAAATGTTTGAATGTGATTCAAATCTGATTTTTTAAAAAATGTTTGAATGTGATTCAAATCTGAATTTTTGAAGTTGTTTGAATGTGATTGAAATATGATTTTTTAAATTTGTTTGAATGAGATTTAAATTTGAATTTTTAAATTTATTTGAATCATATTCAAATCTGGATTTTTAAGTTGAATATGAGATATTCAATTTAATTTAAGTATGTATGTTTTATTTAATTGTTAAATAGTGATATGCATGATGGATGATCATGGACTATAAAAGACCAATGTGATTGGATTTATTTCTTTTATGTTTCTTTGGGATTGTAAATTAATTAATTTATTTTAATTTATTTTGGGCATGTATTATTAAGTTTGTAATAATTTTTGGGTTGTAATTTCATTTATTTAAGTTCTTGTAAATTCGCCTTGGTATGCCAAGGATTACTATGTAATATTGGATTGCAAGAAGTTCAAGGAGGTCAAGAGCATTGGTGGGACCAGTGGGAGGAATTCAAGATCAACTGTTGATTATGTACTCCTTCAGCAACTCTTGTAAAATGAATGAATGAATGAAATGCACCTAGGAATGCCCTGATTCAATTCTTGGTGGCTCAGAATTGAATCCCTTAGAAAGTCCATGATCATACCATATTTACTGCTTATCCATGAATGCATGAGATGTATGGATATGTATGCAATTATATGATATATGCATGCTAAATGGATAATGTGCAAAGTGAGACCTTAATAGTAATTAGAATGACCATAAAATCTTCCA
Organism: Hevea brasiliensis; assembly: GCF_030052815.1. Lineage (NCBI taxonomy): Eukaryota > Viridiplantae > Streptophyta > Magnoliopsida > Malpighiales > Euphorbiaceae > Hevea > Hevea brasiliensis. The sequence continues at coordinate 40,395,249 of NC_079498.1, forward strand.
AACAAATGATTAAGTTGGATATGCTATAATTAAAGTAATTATAACATAGGCCCTCCATTGGGGCAATTATTTTAAGAAATTTTAAATAGTTGCATGAGATGCAATTAATTTAAGAGATTTTCTTAAGAATAATTATTAAGCATGAGATGTTGTAAATATGTAAATGGTTTGGTGGCCAATATTGGATGTACCTGAGGACATTAAAATCATTTACATAATTACTGGCTCAATGGGATCAACTTAACTAATGCAAGATAAGTCAATAATGGATGTACCTGAGATTTTGAGCATTAGGGGCTAGGTAAAGGATTGAACCTCACATGAGATGTGATGGGCAAGGAGTTGCTCACTTATAGTTTATTTTAATTCCAATAATGGATGTACCTGAGAATGATCAATAGAATTATAAGAATTCAATCACCCACTAGAAATCCATCCAACTAGGATTTCCATTTTCTACTTTGGAAGTGTAGGATTCGCTAAGTTAGTGGGAGGACCAATTTGATTAAAAGACCATAATCATTTTGGTTAATTACATGATACATTTACTAATTAATCTGGTTATTTTCTGATTAATTTTATGATACAAATGAGCACAAAAGAACCACCCCCCTCCAGTATCCTTGCGAGCATACTTGATCAAAATTGGTTGACAGGTTCATATCGGTCTGATTGTCTTAGAAATTTGAAGCTTGTCCTGAACCTTGAACATATAGGATATATTCTAGATTCAAATGTTCCTGGTCCCTTACCTCCAGAGGCCACACAAGAGGAACATGATACTTTGGACAAGTGGAAGGAGCATGATATGAGAGCTAAGTGTTACATGCTTACTTCCATGAGTAATGAGTTACAGAAGCAACATGAGAACATGCAGAGTGCGAGTGAGATCCTCCTTCACCTACAAGAGTTGTATGGTGAGCAAAGCAGGAATGCTAGGTATGAGATATCTAGACAGCTATTCTGTATGAGGATGTCTGAGGGACAGAATATTGGGGATCATGTCCACAAGATGATTCGGCTGATTGAGCAGTTGGAACATCTTGACTTCAATATGGATTTCCAACTACAAACGGATTTGATCCTTCAGTCCCTTCCTGAGTCTTTTGGGAATTTTGTGATAAATTTCCATATGACTAAACAGGAATGCACCTTAGCTGGTTTACTCAACATGCTGGTTATTGCCCAAAAGAATATGCCAGGCAATAAAGGGAAAGAGATAGCTTTGGTTGCATCTTCTTCTGCTGGAAAGTCCAACAAGAAGAAGGGCAATAAGAAAAAGAAACCTCAGATTCCTGGTCCTTCCAAGAAAATAGCTAAACAGAAAAGGATGACCAAAGCTGACAAAGGCAAAGGAAAGTGTTTCCACTGCCAATAGGAAAGTGTTTCCATTGAAAACAGGAAAGCGTTTCCATTGCCAGTAAGAAAATGTTTCCACTGGCCAGAGTATAGCAATCTAAATGAATGCAATGCCATGGTGAAAACCAACTCAAGTTCAAAATATATTTGGCACTTAAGGTTATATCATGTTGCAGAAGATAGGATAACAAAATTGGAGAAAATGGGGATTCTATCCTCATTGGGCTCTGAGCCTACTCCAACTTGTGAATCTTGCCTTCAGGGTAAAATGACTAGATCACCCTTTGTTGGACAAGGGCTAAGAGCTGAAAATATTTTGGAGCTAATACATAGTGATGTATGTGGTCCATTTAAAGAAATGGCTAGAGGGGGTTTTCATTATTTTATTACCTTTACTGATGATAAATCAAGGTTTGGGTATTTGTATTTGATGAAATACAAACATGAATATTTTGAAAAGTTCAAAGAATTTAAATCTGAAGTAGAAAATCAAACAGGAAAGAATATTAAAGCTCTTCGATCAGATCGTGGAGGTGAATATTTGAGTACTGAATTTGATGGATACTTGAGAGAGCATGGCATTGTTTCTCAGGTGACTTCTCAAGGAACGCCACAGCTGAATGGTGTATCTGAAAGGAGAAATCGTACCCTATTGGATATGGTACGTAGTATGATGAGCTATACTGATATGCCAATCTTCTTTTGGGGATTTGCATTAGAATCAGCTTTGTATATTCTGAATAGGATTCCATCAAAATCAGTTTCTTCCACACCTTATGAGATATGGCATGGAAGAAAACCAAGTCTTAAGCATGTTAAGATTTGGGGTTGTCCAGCTTATATCAAAAGCTGAACACTGATAAATTGGAGACTAGATCAGAAAAAGGTCGATTTGTTGGATATCTAAAAGATTGTTTTGGATATTATTTTTATTTGCCTACTTCACAAAAGGTTGTGATAAGTAGAGATGCCACATTTCTTGAACAACAGTTTGTTCAAGAAGGAGGCAAAGGAAGGCAAATAGAGTTAGAATTGGAGAATTTTGACCAACCAACAGATCAGATGGATATAGATCCATCTAGTCAACCAATACCCGTTGATGAAACATCTACAGTTGTTCCTCGTAGAACAACCAGGGTATCTCACCCACCAGTGCGATATGGTTTTCTTCATGAAGAAGAATAAGAGTTGTCTACTCATGAAGAAGTAGATCATGGAGATGATCCACTTACCTATGAAGAAGCTATATCAGATATAGACTCTTCAAAATGGATTGATGCTATGAAATCTGAGATTGATTCCATGTATAAGAATCAAGTTTGGGATCTTGTTGACCCACCTGAAGGTATTATACCTATAGGGAACAAATGGGTTTTCAAGAAGAAAATTGGTTCTGATGGAAAGGTAGAGACCTATAAGGCAAGGCTAGTAGCGAAAGGGTTTCGCCAAAGGCAAGGAATCGACTATGAGGAGACTTTCTCGCCTGTTGCCATGCTTAAATCAATTAGGATTTTATTAGCAATAGCTGCATACTATGATTATGAGATTTGGCAGATGGATGTCAAAACAGCTTTTCTCAATGGATACATTGAAGAAAATATTTTCATGGAACAACCTAGGGGATTTGAATCCCAAGATGGTTCCAAGGTATGCAAGCTAAAGCGAACCATTTATGGATTGAAACAAGCTTCGAGGAATTGGAACATCTGTTTTGATGAAGCCATTAAGTCCTTTGGTTTTATCAAAAATGAGGATGAGCCATGTGTATATAAGAAGGTTAGTGACAGTGCTATCACTTTCCTTGTCTTATATGTGGATGACATACTGTTGATGGGTAATGACACAGGTATGTTGATGACTATAAAGGTATGGTTGTCAAATACATTCTCCATGAAAGACTTAGGGGAGGCAACCTATATTCTTGGAATTCGCATCTATAGAGATAGAGCGAAAAGAATAATTGGTTTATCCCAAAGTCTATACTTGGAAAAGGTGTTAAAGAGGTTTAACATGCTTGATTCCAAGAGAGGATTGTTACCAGTGAGACATGGTATCCATCTTTCTAAAGAGATGTCTCCAAAGACACTCAAGAAAGAGATAAGATGGCCAGGATTCCATATGCTTGGCTATTGGAAGTTTAATGTATGCAATGTTGTGTACTAGGCCTGATATCGCATATGTCGTTAGTTTGACTAGCGGTATCAATCCAATCCAGTTTGGAACATCGATAGTCACAAGAATATTCTTAAGTACTTGAGAAGAACTAAGGATTTATTCTTGATTTATGGAGGTGGAGACTTGCAATTGGATGGTTATACTGATTCTGATTTCCAATCAGATATCGATGATAGAAAGTCTACCTCTGGATATGTGTTCATTTGTAATGGAGGTGCAGTCAGTTGGAAGAGTTCCAAACAGAGCATGACTGCAAATTCCACTACAGAGGCTGAGTATATTGCTGCATCAGATGCTGCAAAGGAAGCTGTTTAGATAAAGAAGTTCGTGACAGAACTTACAGTAGTTCCTTCCATTGAGTCAGCAGTTCCACTACACTGTGACAATAATGGAGCAGTCATACAGGCTAAGGAACCAAGGTCTCACCAGAAGTCCAAACAAAGAGAAAGGTGCTACCACATTATCAGAGAAATAGTTGGGAGAGGCGATGTAGCCATGCAGAAAATAGCATCAGCTGAAAATCCAGCTGATCCATTCACTAAGCCTATGTCACAGACTCAGTTAGACCGACATCTTGAGAAGATAGGTCTAAGATATTGTAATGAATGGCTCTAGTGCTAGTGGGAGATTGTTAGTAGTATGCCCTAGAGCATATCATTTAGTATGTATCTTGTACATATTTTTATTAATAAAAGGCATTTCCACTTTTTCGTTTACATAAATATTTATGTGTAATGGAAAAGGTCCATTGATATTTTGTTAGAAATATTATTCTTAAGTTGTTAAGAATATGAGTGACAATATTTCTAGCACGAAGTATCATAAATAAGTTCACAATCGAGGATACTTCATAATAAGGACATGACTTATCCAGAAAGATTGTATTCATGTTTGTACCCAAGTTATTTATATAAGATATAAATAAGATGGATTGGTGAGTCTCATGCCATATAACAAACATGATAGGCACTTATAAATGATAAGTAGGCCGAACAAGTGACACTTATGACAAGCACATGGAGTTTACTCTTGTCAATGTTTTGTCATAAATCATATCAGTGCATATAATCTTTAGACCTGAGATAGCATAGTTATCTTGTATATAGGTAGTTTGAGTTTGATACTGCTTTCATACTTGTACTGTGTATGGGTATATGGGCATGTGTTGGCTCCTACTAGTTATATATGGAGGTAGGTGTTGATCAAGATGGAATCTGTTCCTCTAAGTAAATAGAGATAAAATCCTATGTTCATTCAATTGTTCTTAATGTTTCAAGTTCCAGGCCAGGACAGATAGATTTATTCAGAAAAGAGTTTCTGATAAGAAAATCTTTTTAATCAAGAACTGGAATTAAAAGAGAACATAATATTCATAGCAAATGGAGTTTGACATAAACCATGACTCTAGCTTGAGTTGGGATTTTGTAACAGAGAGATTCTAGTGCATGGTAACATATGATTATAGGTTCATTTAAGGTAAACCTTATTACTAATTAGGTGGCCGTGGCATGCTATGCTAGGTGTTAACCATGGTCTATGAGGTTCATAAAATGATTTAGAGAAATCATTTATGGTAAGAAAGAGTTCTGATGATATTAAGAGTTGATATCATGTCTCATTCCCAATTAGTGATGAGCCTAGTAAGTCACACACATACACAAGTTATCACCTAATTAAATATGATTTAATTAATTAATTAAAGAGTTTAATTGATTAATTAAATAGGTTTGGTTTGCAATTAGTTTGCAAAGTCCCTAGCATGACTTGAAACTAAATCTAGATTATTAGATGTATAATATAAGTTAAATTTATATTTAAAGTGTTTAAATATGAATTTAATTAATGAGAAATTAATTAATAGAGATTAATTAATTAATTTATATTTGATATAAATTAATTAGAAGAAGAAAAATAATTATTTTGGGTTGAGAACTCAAAATTAAGACACAGGGGCATTTTGGTCATTTTGCAGTGTGACACGTGGCACCATGAGATGGTGACACATGGCATAACACATAAGCTTGCCAAATGTTTTTTAATCATGTAAGATGATTAAAATCAAGATTAGATATAGGTTTGACACTTGGCACAATGTGATTGGGTCACTTAAACCTAGAGCTAATCAAAGGGTGACATGTGGCAAGGGTTTAATGTATTAACCTAGCTATTTAAGTGTTGTTATGAGAAAATAAAAGACAACCAGCAGCCACACTCCTTGGTCACGCCATTTTGCAGCCCTCCCTCTATTCTTCTTCATCTCTCATCAATTCAAAGAGATTAGCCATCAATCTCTTGAATTAAGAACACTAGAAATTGTTTCTAGTGTCCTGTTTACATCTCTGATCTCTTAAAAGGCAGAACTTGAATTTCTAATTAATAGAAAAGGCTTTAGAAGCTGTTCAAGGGCTGCCATAGGTGTTCTTGGTGTGGACAAGCTAGAGGGACAACATCTGGTGTCTTGAAGACGAATCTCAAGGGCGCAGACACGCTGCAGTGCATCAAGAGGTTAGTGTAATCGTTCTTGATTTAATCTAGGGTTCTAAAATTAATCTGATTAATTTTAAAATCTTAAATGGCAAATACAGATCCAAAAACATATTAAAAGAGTTTTAATATGTTGTTTATTATTGAAATCAAATAGATAAAAATAAATCTTGCATGATGCATGTGACCTTAGGTGAAAATTTTTGAATTCAATGGTATAAACTTGTGTTTTTCACGCTTCCGTTCCTTCAAACGATCCGTTATCCAGTTTATTCAGCCTATCATAGGTTACCTGGGTAGTGTAAATTATTAAAATTATTTAAGCATATTAGCAATTAAAAATATTAGAAAGTATTAAATAAAATGTGAAAAAGAGATTAGTAATAGAAACATAAAAAAAATACAAGTTACAGAATTGTAGAGAGACCTCAAATACAATACTCCTAGAATAAAATGTATATTGAATATTATTAATGTAAGGCTATAAACTCAGTACTTCCAAAGAAGAATGAATTAGCATATAAGATAATTAATACTAGAAATGTCATTTTAAATCAAATTGATACTTGAATATTTAGACTGCTTGATTCTTTCTTTATTTATACCATTATTTCTTGTTATATTATTGCACCACTAAGCAGCAATGCTTAGCGTGATGGATTTGTTTTCTTGCACAGGTACTGAAGGTAAAGCCAACGAATATTAAACAGAGATTTTGGAGTTCTGATCTGCAGAGTGTTCAAGGTGGTCTCTGGTTCAAGTCCAGGATGGCCCAGCTGCGCTAAAGAAAAGAATAGAAGAAGCATTTGACTCCTTCGTGCCTGCTCCACTTGGCTCGGGGGGATATAGCTCAGTTGGCAGAGCTCTGCTCTTGCAATTGGGTTGTTGCGATTACGGGTTGGATGTCTAATTGTCAAGGCGGTAATGATAGTATCTTGTACCTGAATCGGTGGCTCACTTTTTCTAAATAATGGAGAAGAAGACCAAAACATGCCACTGAAAGACTCTACTAAGAAAAAGATGGGCTGGCAAGAACGTAGAGGAGGTAAGATGGGCAGTTGGTTAGATCTAGTATAGATCGTACATGGACGATAGTTGGAGTCGGCAGCTCTCCTAGGGTTCCCTCATCTGGGATCCCTAGGGAAGAGGATCAAGTTGGCCCTTGCGAACAGCTTAATGCACTATCTCCCTTTAACCCTTTAGCGAAATGCGGCAAAAGGAAGGAAAATCCATGGACCGACCCCATCATCTCCACCCCGTAGAAACTATGAGATCACCCCAAGGATGCCTTCGGCAACTAGGGGTCGCGGACCGACCATAGAACCACCTCCTCAACAATGCATGTAGATAGGGCCCACATAGGTCGTAATTTTTATGTTGTATAAAATGCTTAGTTATAGTATTGTAATGTAAATTATGAAAATGTAATTAATATGTATGTGATGTAAATTAATAAATCAGTTAATTCATATGTGATTAAATTGTATGTCATGTAAATTAATGAAGATTGAAAATTTTTATATATGAGTTGAGCATGAATCGGAATGTATGGAAATGGAATCGGAATGTATGAGATGTCCTACAAAGGGTGATATAGTCATTTTGCCCTGAAGACAGGATTCACAGGTTGGAGTAGGTTCAGAACCCAATGAGGATAGAATCCCCATTTTCTCCAGTTTTGCAATCCTTTCTTTTGCAACATGACATAACCTTAAGTGCAAAATATATTTTGAACTTGAGTTGATTTTCATCATGGCATTGCATTCATTTAGATCACTTGCATTCATTTTGTGTTTGTCATTACTATCCAAATAATAAAGACCATAATTCATATAACCCGAACCAACATATTTATTTCCAAAATAAATATTGCAAACATCATCTGTGAACTGAAATTCATAGCCATTTCTAGTCAAACTAGATATAGAAATGATGTTCTTAAAAGCATTAGGTACATATAAAATATTATCCAAACACAAAACATGTCCACACATGTAAAAAGATTTAGATCCTATGGCTAAAGCTTCAACAGTTGAGCCATTGCCAATTCGGAGTCTAACATCTCGAGAACGCAAGCTGCTACTATTTGCTAGTTCCTGCATATCATAAGAAATGTGAGAACTAGCACTAGTATCTAAAACCCAAGCAGTAGATGAACTATGAGTATCATTAGAATCTAAATAACAAGATATGGATATACCTTCCGAAGGTGTATCCTTCTTGTCCTTCAGAGAAGCAAGATACTATGGGTAGTTCCTTTTCCAGTGCCCATCCTTTTAGCAGTGGAAACACTTTTATTCGCCTCCATCAGCTTTAGTCTTCCATTTCTATTTAGCTATTTTCTTGGAAGGACCAAGAATCTGAGTTTTATTTTTCTTATTGTACTTCTTCTTGTTGGACTTTCCAGCAGAAGAAGATGCAATCAAAGCTTACCCTTTTCCTTTATTGCCCGACATATTCTTTTGGGCAACAACCAACATGTTGAGTAAACCAGCCAACGTGCATTCCTGTTTAGTCATATGAAAATTTGTCACAAAATTACCAAATGACTTAGGAAGGGACTGAAGGATCAAATCCGTTTGCAATTGAAAATCCATATTGAAGTCAAGATGTTCCAGTTGCTCAATTAGCCGAATCATCTTGTGGACATGATCCCCAATATTCTGTCTCTCAAACATCCTCATGCGGAATAGTTTCCTAGATATCTCATACCTAGCATTCCTGCTGTGCTCACCATACAACTCTTGTAGGTGAAGGAGGATCTCACTCACACTCTGAATATTCTCATGCTTCTTCTGTAACTCATTACTCATGGAAGCAAGCTTGTAACACTTAACTCTCATATCATGCTCCTTCCACCTGTCCAAAGTTTCATGTTCCTCTTCAGTAGCCTTTGGAGGTAAGGGACCAGGAACATTTGAGTCTAGAACATATCCTATACGTTCAAGGTTCAGGACAAGTTTCAAATTTCTTAGCCAATCAGATAAATTAGGTCCTGTCAACCTATTGCGATCAAGTATACTTGTAAGGATATTGGATGGTGGTGGTTGTTCTGTGCTCATTATTATCAGAAAAGTAACTATAGAAAATAACCAGATTAATTAGTAAATGTATCATATAATTAACCAAAATGATAATGGTCTTTTAATCAAATTGGTCCTCCCACTAACTTAGCAAATCCTACACTTCCAAAGTAGAGAACGAAAATCCTAGTTGGATGGATTTCTAGTGGGTTATTGAATTCTTATAATCCTATTGATCATCCTTAGGCACATCCATTATTGGAATTACAATAAATTATAAGTGAGCAACTCCTTACCTATCACATCTCATGTGAGGTTCAATCCTTTACCTAGCCCTTAATGCTCAAAATCTCAGGCACATCCATTATTAACTTATCTTGCATTAGTTAAGTTGATCCCATTAAGCCAATAAACATGCAAATAATTTTAATGTCCCCAGGCACATCTATTATTGGCCACCAAACCAATTACATATTTACAACATATCATACTTAACAATTATTCTTAAGAAAATGTCGTAAATTAATTACATCATATGCAACTATTTAAAATTTTTTAAAATAATTGCCCCAATGGAGGGCCCATGTTATAATTACTTTAATTATAGCATATTTAACTTAATCATTTATTTGGAAGATTTTGTGGTCGTCCTAATTACTATTATGGTCTCACTTTGCACATTATCCATTTAGCATGCATATGTCATATACATGCATACATTCCCATACATTTCATGCATTCATGGATAAACAGTAAATATGGTATGATCATGGACTTTCTAAGGGATTCAATTCTGAGCCAGCAAGAGTTGAATCAGGGCATTCCTAGGTGCATTTCATTCATTCATATTACAAGAGTTGCTAAAGGAGTATATAATCAACACTTGATCTTGAAATCCTCCCACTGGTCCCACCAATGCTCTTGACCTCCTTAATCTTCTTGCAATTCAATTACATAGTAATCCTTGGCATAACAAGGTGAATTTACAAGAAACAAATAAATGAAATTAGAACCCAAAAAATATTATAACCTTTTTAATACATGCCCAAAATAAATTAAAATAAATTAATTAATTTACAACCCAAAGAAACATAAAAGAAATAAATCCAATCACATTCGTCTTTTATAGTCCATGATCATGTATCATGCATATCACTATTTAACAATTAAATAAAACATACATACTTAAAATAAATTAAATATCTCATATTTAACTTAAAAATCAAGATTTGAATAAGATTCAAACAAATTTAAAAATTCAGATTTGAATCACATTCAAACAAATTTAAAAATTCAGATTTGAATCACATTCAAACAACTTTTAAAATTCATATTTGAATCATATTCAAATAACTTTAAAAATATGAATTTGAATCATATTCAAACAACTTTTAAAATTCAGATTTGAATCACATTCAAACAGCTTTAGAAATTCAAATTTAAATCACATTCAAAAAACTTTAAAATTCAGATTTGAATCACATTCAAACAACTTTAAAAATTCAAATCTGAATCACAATTTAATTGTGTGATTAAAATACCTAATTAAACATTTTAATTAGTCATAGGATGAACCTTAGATCATACAACAATTGTAGATTCAAAAACCAAACCTTGCGCATACCATTGGAGACCACAAAGTGTGCGCATCATTGGTGTTCATCACCATGCTGCCACTTTTCCTTTGCAACCAGCAATGGATCTATCATCTCATGAGCAAACCACACAATTAAATCATATAATCAACAATCTAAATGGCAAATATAGTGGCTCTGATACTAATTGCAGGAGCGGAAGCATGAAAAACATAAGTTTATATCATTGAATTCAAAAACTTTTCACCTAGGGTCACATGCATCATACAAGATTCATTTTTATCTAGTTGATTTCAATGATAAACAGTTTGCCATTTAAGATTTTAGAATTAACTGATTAATTCGTTAGAACCCTAGATTAGATCAAGAACAAGTGCATTAACCTTTTGATGCACTGCAGTGTGTTTGGCACCTTTGGGATGCGCCTTAGGACACCAGATGTTATCTCTCTAGCTTGTCCACACCAAGACCACTAATGGCAGCCCTTGAATAGCTTCTAAAGCTTGCCCAATCAATTAGAAAATTAAGTTTTGCCTTTTCAGAGATTACAGATGTAAACAGGACATTAGAAACGATTTTTAGTATTTTTAATTTAAGAGATTGTTTGCTAATCTCTTTGAATTGATGAGAGATGAAGAAGAAGAGAAGGGAGAGGCATGTGGTGACACCAAAGAGAATGAGCAGCTTATTATTTTTTCTTTTCATAACAACATATTATAAAGCTAGGTCACCACTTAAAACCCTTGCCACATGTCACCTTTTAATTAGCTCTAGGTTTAATTGACCCAATCACATTATGCCAAGTGTCAAACCTATATTTAATCTTGACTTTGATCATCTTACATGATTAAAAGACATATGGCAAACTTATGTGTAGTGCCATGTGTCACCATCTCATGGTGCCACATGTCACCCTATGAAATGACTAAAATACCTCTATGTCTTAATTTTGAGTTCTCAATCCAAAATAATTATTTCTCCTCTTCTAATCAATTTATATCAAATATAAATTAACTAATTAATCTTTATTAATTAATTTCTCATTAATTAAATTCATATTTAAATACTTTAAATATAAATTTAACTTATACAATACATCAATAACCTAGATTTGGTTTCAAGCTATGCTAGGGACTTTGCAATCTAATTGCAAACCAAACCTATTTAATTAATCAATTAAACTCTTTAATTAATTAATTAAATTATATTTAATTTGGTGATTACTTGTGTATGTGTGTGACTTACTAGGCTCATCACTAATTGGCAATGAGACATGATATCAACTCTTAATATCATCAAAACTCTTTCTTACCATAAATGATTTCTCTAAATCATTTTATGCACCTCATAGACCATGGTTAACACCTAGCATAGCATGCCATGGCCACCCAATTAGTAATAAGGTTTACCTTAAATGAACCTATAATCATATATTACCATGCACTAGAATCTCTCTGTTACAAAATCCCAATTCGAGCTGGAGTCATGGTTTATGTCAAACCCCATTTGCTATGAATATTATGTTAATATTATGTTTTCTTTTAATTCCAGTTCTTGATTAAAAGGATTTTCTCATCAAAACCTCTTTTCTGATTAAATCTATATGTCCTGGCCAGGAACTTGAAACATTAAGAACAATTAAATGAACATAGGATTTTATCCCTGTTTACTTAGAGGAACAGATTCCATCTTGATCAAAACCTACCTCCATATATAACTAGTAGGAGCCAACACATGCCCATATACCCATACACAGTACAAGTATGAAAGCAGTATCAAACTCAAACCACCTATATACAAGATAACTGTGCTATCTCAGGTCTAAAGATTATATGCACTAATATGATTTATGACAATACATTGACAAGAGTAAACTCCATGTGCTTGTCATAAATGTCACTGGTTCGGCCTACTTATAATGTATAAGTGCCTATCATATTTGTTATATGGCATGAGACTCATCATTCAATCTTATTTACATCTCATATAAATAACTTGGGAACAAACATGATTACAATATTTCTGGATAAGTCATGTCCTTATTGTGAAGTATCCTCGATTGTGAACTAATTTATGATACTTTGTGCTAAAAATACTGTCACTCATATTCTTAACAACTTAAGAATAGAATTTCTAACAAAATATCAACGGACCTTTTCTATTACACATAAATATATTATGTAAACAGAAAAGTGAAAATGCCTTTTATTAATAAAATATGTACAATATACATGCTAAATGATATGCTCTAGGGCATACTATTAATAATCTTCCACTAGCACTAGAGCCATTCATTACAATACCTTAGACCCATCTTCTCAAGATGTCGGTCTAACTGTGCTTGTGACAAAGGCTTAGTAAATGGATCAGCTGAATTTTCAGCTGATGCAATTTTCTACATGGCTACATGGCCTTGCCCAACTATCTTTCTGATAATGTGGTAGTGCCTTTCTATGTGTTTGGATTTTTGGTAAGACCGGGGTTCCTTATATCCAAACAGCCTCTTTTTGTAGCATCTGATGCAGCAATTTACTCGGCCTTTGTAGTGGAATCTGCAGTCGTACTCTGTTTGGAACTCTTCCAACTGACTGTACTTCCATTACAAATGAACACATATCCAGAGGTAGACTTTCTATCATCGATATCTGATTGGAAATCAAAATCAGTATAACCATCCAATTGCAAGTCACCATTTCCATATATCAAGAATAAATCCTTAGTTCTTCTCAAGTACTTAAGGATATTTTTGAGAGCTATCCAGTGTTCTAAACCTGGATTGGATTGAAACTTGCTTGTCAAACTAACAGCATATGTGATATCCAGCCTAGTACACAACATTGCATACATCAAACTTCCAATAGTCGAAGCATATGGAATCCTAGCCATTTTATCTCTTTCTTCAGGTGTCTTTGGAGACATCTTTAGAAAGGTGGATACCATGTCTCACTAGTAACAATCCTCTCTTGGAATCAAGCATGTTAAACCTCTTTAATACTTTTTCTAAGTATAGACTTTGGGATAAACAAATTATTCTTTTCGCTTTATCTTTATAGATGTGAATCCCAAGAATATAGGTGGCCTCCCCTAAGTCTTTCATGGAGAATGTATTTGACAACCATACCTTTATAGTTGCCAACATACCTATGTCATTACCTATAAATAGAATATTATCCACATATAAGATAAGAAAAGTGATAGCACTGTCACTAACCTTCCTATATACACATGGCTCATCCTCATTTTTGATAAAACCAAATGACTTAATGGCTTCATCAAAATGGATGTTCCAACTCCTCGAAGCTTGTTTCAACCCATAAATGGATCGCTTTAGCTTGCATACTTTGGAACCATCATGGGATTCAAAACCCCTAGGTTGTTCCATGAAAATGTTTTCTTCAATGTATCCATTGAGAAAAGCTATTTTGACATCCATCTGCCAAATCTTATAATCATAGCATGTAGCTATTACTAATAGAATCCTAATTGATTTAAGCATGGCAACAAGCGAGAAAGTCTCCTCATAGTCGATTCCTTGCCTTTGGCGAAACCCTTTCACTACTAGCCTTACCTTATAGGTTTCTACCTTTCCATCAGAACCAATTTTCTTCTTGAAAACCCATGTGTTCCCTATAGGTATAATACCTTCAGGTGGGTCAACAAGTTCCCAAACTTGATTCTTATACATAGAATCAATCTCAGATTTCATAGCATCAATCCATTTTAAAGAGTCTATATCTGATATATCTTCTTCGTAGGTAAGTGGATCATCTCCATGATCAACTTTTTCATGAGTAGACAACTCTTGTTCTTATTCATGAAGGAAACCATATCTCACTGGTGGGTGAGATACCCTGGTTGTTCTACGAGGAATAGCTATAGATGTTTCATCAATAGGTGTAGGTTGACTAGATGGATCTATATCCATTTGATTTGTTGGTTGGTGAGAATTTTCCAATTCTAACTCTATTTGCCTTCCTTTGCCTCCTTCTTGAACAAACTGTTATTCAAGAAATGTGGCATCTCTACATACCATAACCTTTTGTGATGTAGGCAAATAAAAATAATATCAAAAACTATCTTTTGGATATCTAACAAATCGACCCTTTTCTGATCTAGTATCCAATTTATCAGTGTTCAGCTTTTTGATATAAGCTGGACAACCCCAAATCTTAACATACTTAAGACTTGGCTTTCTTCCATGCCATATCTCATAAGGTGTGGAAGATACTGATTTTGATGGAATCCTATTCAGAATATGCAAAGCTGATTCTAATGCAAATCTCCAAAAGGAGATTGGCATATCAGTATAGCTCATCATACTACGTACTATATCCAATAGGGTACGATTTCTCCTTTCAGATACACCATTCAGCTGTGCTGTTCCCAGAGGAGTCAATTGGGAAATAATGCCATGCTCTCTCAAGTATTTGTCAAATTTAGTACTCAAGTATTCACCTCCACGATCTAATCGAAGAGCTTTAATACTTTTTCTTGTTTAATTTTCTACTTCAGATTTAAATTCTTTGAACTTTTCAATGGATTCATGTTTGTATTTCATCAAATACAAATACCCAAACCTTGATTTATCATCAGTAAAGGTAATAAAGTAATGAAAACTACCTCTAGCCATTTCTTTAAATGGACCACATACATCACTATGTATTAGCTCTAAAATATTTTTAGCTCTTAGCCCTTGTCCTACAAAGGGTGATTTAGTCATTTTTCCCTAAAGACAGGATTCACAGGTTGGAGTAGGTTCAGAACCCAATGAGGATAGAATTCCCGTTTTCTCTAGTTTTGCAATCCTTTCTTCTACAACATGACATAACCTTAAGTGCCAAATATATTTTGAACTTGAGTTGATTTTCATCATGGCATTGCATTCATTTAGATCACTTGCATTCATTTTTTGTTTGTCATTATTATCCAACTAATGAAGCCATCATTCATATAACCCGAACCAACATATTTATTTCCAAAATAAATATTGCAAACATCATCTGTGAACTAAAATTTATAGCCATTTCTAGTCAAACTAGATATAGAAATGATGTTCTTAAAAGCATTAGGTACATATAAAATATTATCCAAACACAAAACATGTCCAGACATGTAAAAAGATTTAGATCTTATGGCTAAAGCTTCAATAGTTGAGCCATCGTCAATCTGGAGTCTAACATCTCGAGAACGCAAGATGCTACTATTTGCTAGTTCCTGCATATCATAAAAAATGTGAGAACTGGCACCAGTATCTAAAACCTAAGCTGTAGATGAACTATGAGTATCATCAGAATTTAAATAACAAGATATGGGCATACCCTCTGAAGGTGTATCATTCCTATCCTTCAAAGAAGCAAGATACTCTAGGCAGTTCCTTATCCAGTGCCCATCCTTCCGGCAGTGGAAACACTTTCCTTTGCCTCTATCAGCTTTAGTCTTCCTTTTCTGTTTAGCTATTTTCTTCAAAGGACCAAGAATCTAAGTTTTCTTTTTCTTATTGTCCTTCTTCTTGTTGGACTTTCCAGCAGAAGAAGATGCAATCAAAGCTACCTCGTTTCCTTTATTGCCCGGTATATTCTTTTGAGCAACAATCAGCATGTTGAGTAAACCAGCCAAGGTGTATTCCTGTTTAGTCATATGAAAATTAGTCACAAAATTACTAAATGACTTAGGAAGCGACTGAAGGATCAAATCCATCTGCAGTTGGAAATCCATGTTAAAGTCAAGGTGTTCCAGCTGCTAAATCAGCCGAATCATCTTGTGGACATGATCCCCAACATTCTGTCCCTCAGACATCCTCATGCGGAACAGCTGCTTAGATATCTCATACCTAGCATTCCTGCTGTGCTCACCATATAACTCTTGTAGGTGAAAGAGGATCTCACTCGCACTCTGTATGTTCTCATGCTGCTTTTGTAACTCATTACTCATGGAAGCAAGCATGGAACACTTAGCTCTCATATCATGCTCCTTCCACCTGTCCAAATTTTCATGTTCCTCTTTAGTGGCCCCTGGAGGTAAGGGACCAGGAACATTTAAGTCTAGAACATATCCTATGTGTTCAAGGTTTAGGACAAGTTTCAAATTTCTTAGCTAATCAGATAAATTAGGTCCTGTCAACCTATTGTGATCAAGTATGCTTGCAAGGATATTGGGTGGTGGTGGTTGTTCTGTGCTCATTATTATCAGAAAATTAATTGTCGAAAATAACCAGATTAATTAGTAAATGCATCATGTAATTAACCAAAATGATTATGGTCTTTTATTCAAATTGGTCCTCCCACTAACATAGCAAATCCTACACTTCCAAAGTAGAAAACGGAAATCCTAGTTGGATGGATTTCTAGTGGGTTATTGAATTCTTATAATCCTATTGATCATCATCAGGCACATCCATTATTGGAATTACAATAAATTATAAGTGAGCAACTCCTTGCCCATCACATCTCATGTGAGGTTCAATGCTTTACCTAGCCCCTAATGCTCAAAATCTCAGGCACATCCATTATTGACTTATCTTGCATTAGTTAAGTTGATCCCATTAAGCCAGTAAACATACAAATAATTTTAATGTCCTCAGGCACATCCATTATTGGCCACCAAACCATTTACATATTTATAACATCTCGTGCTTAACAATTATTCTTAAGAAAATCTCTTAAATTAATTGCATCATATGCAACTATTTAAAATTTCTTAAAATAATTGCCCCATTGGAGAGCCCATGTTATAATTACTTTAATTATAGCATATCCAACTTAATCATTTGTTTGGAAGATTTTTTGGTCGTCCTAATTACTATTATGGTCTCACTTTGCACATTATCCATTTAGCATGCATATATCATATACTTGCATACATTCCCTTATATCTCATGCATTCATGGATAAACAGTAAATATGGTATGATCATGAACTTTTTAAGGGATTCAATTCTGAGCCACCAAGAATTGAATCAGGGCATTCCTAGGTGCATTTTATTCATTCATATTACAAGAGTTATTGAAGGAGTACATAATCAATACTTGATCTTGAATTCCTCCCACTGGTCCCACCAATGCTCTTGACCTTCTTGATCTTCTTGCAATTCAATTACATAGTAATGCTTGGCATACCAAGGCGAATTTACAAGAAACAAATAAATGAAATTACAACCCAAAAAATATTACAACCTTTATAATACATGCCCAAAATAAATTAAAATAAATAAATTAATTTACAACCGAAAGAAACATAAAAGAAATAAATCCAATCACAGTGGTCTTTTATAGTCCGTGACCATGCATCATGCATATCACTATTTAACAATTAAATAAAACATAGATACTTAAAATAAATTGAATATCTCATATTCAACTTAAAAATCCAGATTTGAATATGATTCAAACAAATTTAAAAATTTAGATTTGAATCACATTCAAACAAATTTAAAAATTCAGATTTGAATCACATTCAAACAACTTTTAAAATTCAGATTTGAATCACATTCAAACAACTTTAAAAATTCAGATTTGAATCACATTCAAACAACTTTTAAAATTCAGATCTGAATCACAATTTAATTGTGTGATTAAAACACCTAATTAAACATTTTAATTAGTCATAGGATGAACCTTAGATCATACAACAATTATAGATTCAAAAACCAAACCTTGCGCACACCATTGGAGACCACAAAGTGTGCACACCATTGGTGTTCATCACCATGCCGCCACTTTTCCTTTGCAATCAGCAATGGATCTATCATCTCATGATCAAACCACACAATTAAATCATATAATCAACAATCTAAATGGCAAATATAGTGGCTCTAATACCAATTGTAGGAGCAGAAGCATGAAAAACATAAGTTTATATCATTGAATTCAAAAACTTTTTACCTAGGGTCACATGCATCATGCAAGATTCATTTTTATCTATTTGATTTCAATGATAAACAGCATATTAAAACTTTTTTAATATGTTTTTGGATCTACATTTTCCATTTCAGATTTTAGAATTAATTGATTAATTCATTAGAACCCTAGATTAGATCAAGAACAAGTTCACTAACCTTTTGATGCACTGCAGTGTGTTTGGCACCTTTGGGATGCCCCTTAGGACATCAGGTGTTGTCCCTCTAGCTTGTCCACACCAAGATCACTAATGGCAGCCCTTGAATAGCTTCTAAAGCTTTCCCAATTAATTAGAAAATCAAGTTTTGCCTTTTGAGAGATTACAGATGTAAACAGGACATTAGAAACGATTTCTAGTATTTTTAATTCAAGAGATTGTTTGCTAATCTCTTTGAATTGATGAGAGATGAAGAAGAAGAGAAGGGAGAGGCAGCCAAGGGTGGTGGCACCAAAGAGAATGAGTAGCTTATTATTTTTTCTTTTCATAACAACATATTATATAGCTAGGTCACCACTTAAAACCCTTGCCACATGTCACCTTTTGATTAGCTTTAGGTTTAATTGACCCAATCACATTGTGCCAAGTGTCAAACCTATATTTAATCTTGACTTTGATCATCTTACATAATTAAAAGACATATGGCAAACTTATGTATAGTGTCATGTGTCAACATCTCATTGTGCCACATGTCACCCTGTGGAATGACCAAAATACCCCTGTGTCTTAATTTTGAGTTCTCAATCCAAAATAATTATCTCTTCTTTTAATCAATTTATATCAAATATAAATTAATTAATTAATCTTTATTAATTAATTTATGATTAATTAAATTCACATTTAAACACTTTAAATATAAATTTAATTTATACTATACATCCAATAACCTAGATTTGGTTTCAAGCCATGCTAGGGACTTTGCAATCTAATTACAAATCAAACATATTTAACTAATAAATTAAAGTATTTAATTAATTAATTAAATTATATTTAATTTGCTGATTACTTGTGCATGTGTGTGACATACTAGGCTCATCACTAATTAGCAATGAGATATGATATCAGCTCTTAATATCATCAGAACTCTTTCTTACCATAAATGATTTTTCTAAATCATTTTATGCACCTCATAGACTATGTTTAACACCTATCATAGCATGCCATAGCCACCCAATTAGTAATAAGGTTTAGCTTAAATGAACCTATAATCATATGTTACCATGCACTAGAATCTCTGTGTTACAAAATCCCAATTCGAGTTGGAGTCATGGTTTATGTCAAACCCCATTTGCTATGAATATTATGTTCTCTTTTAATTTCAGTTCTTGATTAAAAAGATTTTCTCATCATAACCTCTTTTCTGATTAAATCTATCTGTCTTGGGTAGGAACTTAAAACATCAAGAATAATTAAATGAACATAGGATTTTATCCCTATTTTCTTAGAGGAACAGATTCCTTCTTGATCAACACCTACCTCCATATATAACTAGTAAGAGCCAACACATGCCCATATGCCCATACACAGTACAAAAATGAAAGCAGTATCAAACTCAAACTACCTATATACAAGATAACTGTGCTATCTCAGGTCTAAAGATTATATGCACTAATATGATCTATGATAATACATTGACAAGAGTGAACTCTATGTACTTGTCATAAATATCACTGGTTTGGCCTACTTATCATGTATAAGTGCCTATCATATTTGTTATATGGCATGAGACTCACCATTCCATCTTATTTACATCTCATATAAATAACTTGGGAACAAACATGATTAGAATCTTTCTAGATAAATCATGTCCTTATTGTGAAGTATCCTCAATTGTGAACCAATTTATGATACTTTATGCTAGAAATACTGTCACTCATATTCTTAACAACTTAAGAATAGAATTTCTAACAAAATATCAACGGACCTTTTCTATTACACATAAATATATTGTGTAAACATAAAAGTGAAAATGCCTTTTATTAATAAAATATGTACAAGATACATACTAAATGATATGCTCTAGGGCATAATACTAACATGTCTATCATATGAGCAAGATAAGCTTCACATTCCTTTCTTATCATCTTTTTAGCAAGTGCAGCTGAAATGATGTTGGATGGCAATAACTGCCTCTCCCTGTGTATCACTACATCTGCATACTCGGGAAGACCAAAAGTGACTATTTCAATCTACAGTCGATCATGGTGTGATGTCTGGCTAACTAATCCATGCCTAAGATGATATCATAATATCGGAAGGGCATTTTAATTAAGTCAGACAGGAATGTATGTCCTTGGATCACCAAAGGACAATCTCTATACAATTTGTTCACCCTAACCTCTTATCTTAAAGGACTAATCACTAGAACATCATAATCTAATTTCACATAAAGAATAGCAATAGAGCATGCAATACTGGCATTAGGATAAGAATGTGTAGAACCAGGGTCATACATCACATATACATCTCTACCAAAGATGGAGAAAGTACCAACCACAACATCTAATGTCTCAGCTTCATCCCTCTGGCGCATGGTGTACACCCTGGCTGGTCCACCACTCTGCTCTGGTTAGCTCACTGTGCCCTGGCTGCCAGAAGTGTTACCTCTACCCCTACCTCAGCCTCTATTAACTGCCTATTGTCCTCTAGAAGCACAACCTTAAACAGACCCCTTAGTGGTGGTAGGTGGCCTAGATCTGCGGGCACTAGTGCAATCTCTAGCAAAATGCCCACTTCCACCACAGTTGTAACAAGCTTCTATGGCCTTATAACATACTCCTCCATGACTCCTGCCACAGGTTTCACAGGTACAGACAGGAAAGGAACCCATAGATGTCTGCTGTCCAGATCTAGGTGGCCTCTACCTTGAGAATCTTCCCCTACTAAATCCTCTATTACTTAGTCCTCCAAAACTCTTCCTCTTACCCGAACTGCTGCTAGAAGCTTAACCAGAAGTCTTCCCACTCTTGTCTTTTCCTTCTGTTCCCTTTCTAAGGGCCCTTTCTAATTTCAGGGCTTGGGATATCAGTTCTGAGAAGTTCTCATGTCGGAACCCAACCATTTACATTCGTAAGCTAGGCCTCAATCCGATTTCAAAGCGCGTGTATCTCTCTCTGCTAGTGGTGAGTAAACTCCCAGCATAGTGACTCAGGGGAGAGAACTCCCTCTTATACTCTGCCACAGTCCTATCACCCTGCTTTAGACTCAGAAACTCTTATGTTTCATATCCATATAGGTATCAAGGACATACTTCTGTCTAAACTCCCTCAGAAAATCTTCCTAAGTCAGAACTGGAGGCTTTACCAGGCTTTGGGGAATGGTCTTCCATCATTCATAAGCGTCCCCTAGCAATAAAGAAATGGAGTATTTGAACTTCAGACCATCTGTGCAGTGTAATTTCTTGAATACTCTCTCCATTCTCTCAAGCCATTATTCTGCTTCAATGGGTCCACTGTACCATTGAACTCTATTGCCCCATACTTCATTAACTTTTCATACTGTCTGGCTGGGGATGGTAGTTGCACTGGAGGTGCTTGCACAGGAGCTTAGACTGGTATATTGCTAGCCATTTATTGAAACAGTGCAGCCATCTGCTGAGCGAACTGAGTAGGAAACTGCATGGGCGGGACAGGTGCAACTGATCCACTAGCATTCTGAGGAGCTGGGGCCTCCCCCTATTCCTCAGCTGCTATGGATTGCTTTACTGTGTGATCCCCCTCTTCCATACCGAAGCACAAAGAATTTTACTCCCTAAAGAACCAATACAAGGAGATTTCCCTCCTTTAATCCATATTTATGATGTAATGCACTATATGTATCAATTAATGACAGTTGAGCAGTTGTACTTATAAAAAAAAATTTTTTTTCAAATATGTAATTTCAAAACTTGTATAAAAACCATAGCTCTGATACCACTAAAACATGTCACACTTATTCCCTTATAAGGCATGACATGTTCCCGTAGCATACTTAATGAATTACCGAACTACAACTACCGATAACCCATTAATTATGCTACAAGGGATTTTAAACAAATCATAGCTTTTTATCTTATCAATTCTTTTGTGAAAACTGCATGGGAATAGTTAAAATTCAATGTAAACATTCATTGAAAATAATGATAGACTAAATATTACAAAAGTTATATTTCCATAAGTCTCAAAATAAAATACAAATAGTTACAAACTCAAAATGTGATAGTAATGCTTTTAAATACAAACAGCTTAATATCCGTACATCCATATATATAGGTACAAAATACATCAAAAGGAAATTACAGAGGTATACCTACGATATATACCTACAATTAAAACTAAAATGCTACTTCCAAATCTCTCACTAGGCAGCCTTCTCCTTTCCCTTACCTGCGATAGTATAAATAAGCTATCACTAAGTATATCACTCAGTGGTGCACAACTAATAACTTTAAAACTTAAGGTAAAACACAACTTGTCCAAATACAAGAAATCATATATTTGCAGAATCATTTATTGAAATCACATTTCGAATGAAAAATCATACTTTACAAATCACCATTCACAAAGCATAAGTGTTGCCAACATCAACACACAATTTAGACCATGACACAAAATTTCATGATCAATGTCATATTGTACACCATGATAAAGCAATCTCAACCTCACTAACCGTTATTAATGAGGGAAGGGCTAACTAGCTAATGAGTACTCATATAGTCTTACCCCACTAACCATTATTAATGGGAGGACATAATCATATCAAATATCAAACTCCAAGTAGCCATTACTATTGGAGAGTTCCAAAGGGACTATCATGCTAATTGTGGTTTCAAAATAATTTTGAAGAGTTTCTAAATCAATAATCACATCTACAAAACAATAAACATATTCAAATCATCATAAAACTCATATAAAGGTGGCAACACCCATATTTCTCAAACGCAAGAGAAAAATCATATCTCAATCAAATTAAACTCATTCAAAGCAAATTCATTCAAATAAACTCATTCCAATCAATTTACAAGTTTAAAAACAAAGGGAAATGTTAGTTGTGCACAAACCTTTAATGAACTCCTTTATCTTTACTTATTTCTCCTTGTCCATCCCAACCCCTTTCTCTATTGAAAATACACAAATAGAATACCTCAATACTCATCTCAATTGCTGCCAAGTATTCATTACATGAATGTCTAATGCATCCCAATTTAGCTTTGTAAATTTTAAAAGGTTTTGGATTTTGGACAGCTTGGTGCCCCAATCTTTGAACCTAATTTTTACCTAGTTCCAAACTACAATTTAGATGGAAAACTCATGGGAGAAAGGTGAGGAATTGAATTTGGAGAAGGGTTTTAATGGAGGAAGAAGGAAAAAGAAGAAAAAAAGAAAGAGAGAGGGAGAGGAGGTGTGTGGGGTGGCAACTAAATGAGGGAGGGAGTAAGATGGCGTCCTTTTATACTTATTCCAATTTTTTATTTATTTAATTAATTTTAATTGAGTTGTCCAAAGTCCATTGGTCCTAAAATTTTAATTTGGTCAAAATGGACTTAAAATTCCAGATTTTTGTTTCTTTTATTTTTCTTTCACTTTATACTTGAATTGTTTTCCTAAAAAAAATTATTCCATAATTCAATTCATTAATTTCACTTAAATTAATTAACATTTTGGTCAAAAGTTAACTCTTAAAGTGAATTGACCAAAATGTCCCTCATCGAGTCATAATCCCTCTTTTCAATATACCCGATGAGTCCTTATATTTTTGGGTCATTTGAATTTTTATTGTGTCTATCTCAATAAATTTTCATTTTATTTTTGGTCCTCAAGGCGTCTTTGAATAGTATAAGTCACAGACTAAAAATTGTATTATTCAGAGCTCGGACGTTCAAGGTGTTACATTTACTCTTGTCAATACAAAGTCATCTAGATCATAATAGTGCATATAATCCCTTGACTTGAGATAATAAAATTATCTTGTATTTAGGTGGTTTGAGTTTGATACTGCTTTCATACTTGTACTATGTATGAGTATATCGGCATGTGTTGGCTCTGACTTGTTATATATAAAGATAGGTGTTAGTCAAGATAGGATACGTTATCTTAAGTAAATAGGGATAAAATTCTATGTCCATTTAATTGTTCTTGATAAATTTAAGTTCTTGACTAGAATAGATAGACTTAGTCAGAAAATAGTTTCTAATAAGAAAGTCTTATTAATCAAGATTTGAATTAAAAGAGAAAAAAACCATTACTCTTGCTGGAATTTGGATTTTGTAATGGAGAGATTTTAGTACATAGTATGTATGATCAAGGTTTATGAATTGAGGAATTAATTCAGAACTAATTAGGTAGTCATGGTACATTATGCTAAATATCAGCCATGATTTATGAGAACTTAAATGAAAAGGGAATTTCATTTTAGTTTGGAATGGTTTCAATAATATTGAAGAGTTAATATTATTCTCATTACCAATTAATAATGAACTTAGTAAGTCACACACATAAAAGCAACTTGATCAAAGCAAGATTAATTTGATTAATTAATTAAATAGTTTAATTAATTAATTGAATTAATAAAATTTAGTTTGTAATTAGATTACAAAGTCTCTAGCATAACTTGAAACTAAATTGACAAAAGGAAATATTCAAGTTAATATTTAAAATATTTAAATATAAACTTGATTAAGGAAGTAAATTAATTTGATTAATTTAGATTATGGACTTGGTCAAATGTTGATCAATTTGACTTAGTCAAATGTTGACTTAGTCAAATATGGGAGGAAGTTAATTAATATTGAGTATACTAATTAATCATGATTAGTTTCTTAATTATGATTAAGAGATGATATGTGCACCAATCAAAGGAAGAAAACTCATTTAAGGGTTAAATGGAAGAGTGACACTTGTTGACTTAATTTTAATCAAACTAATTATGATAAATAAAAGGTGATTGGAAGGAGACAATTATTATCTTCTTCCTTTTCTTTCCTTGGCTGAATATCCTCTCCTCTCCATAGCCAAGTTCTTCATCTTTTTCCTTGCTTAATTCAAGTTGATTGAGAGTTAACTCACTTGAATTGAGGTTGAAAAATGGTTTCTTACTACTTTCTTTGCTGGAACCAATAGAAAACTTCTCTCCTCCTTTCTTCCTTATCTTGGCCGAATCAAAAGGAGAGTAGAGATTGGACTTTTGCTTGGTTTAAGGGAGCTTTGATCAAGAGCTTTTGTGGACAATCTAGAGAGCCAACACATAGTGGCTTCACTACGCAGATTTGGTGTTAGAATATTAATTTTGCGCTTTAAGGGTAAGAACTTCTGCAAACCCTAACCTGTTACAATTTAGGGGTTTTGTTTCCTCTTAGCAAATTAGGCTTGCTAACAATTGATTATGACTAAAAGTATGTGTTTTTGCAATAATATAAAATGTTTATGCATGTTGCATGAAATTGAGGGTTATAAATTTTAAAATTGCTAACTTTGCACCTTAAGGCTTGCTAAGGTGCATTTTTCTTTCAATTGGTATCGGAACCACCCTAATTTTCCATTAGAAACAATTAATCATGTTCTATGATGTTTGGGACACTTTTATAATGCATGAGATGCAAGTGAAAATAAGAAAATTCAAAGGCAAAAGTGTAAAAACTGGTTCAACCATGGTGAAATAATGGTTGGAGAACCATTCAACCAAACTTATGATTATAGTCAAATGACTTTGCCTTTGTGTATTTACTTGTTTAATAATGTTTGAAGAGTATGAGACGCAGTTTGGAACCATTATATTATAAGAAAAATCATGAAAATTGATTGAAGCACAATATAGCCAAGGTGGAATGTCCATTCAGCCATTGTTGTAAACATGGTGCTTGATCAACTTTCATGGCATTTCTTGGTGATTAAAATATTTAATCTAAGTCCTAACATGAGTATAACATGATTGTGAATGTGATTCATGGTTGGTAGATGTAATTTTGAATATGAGATATTTGAAGTTAAATGGCATATTCAAGTGTTGAATATGCGTGTTTTTGCATGAAGGATGATTATGGGCTTTAGGAGACCAATGTGATTGTGTTTCTTATTTATATATATGGGATTGTAATAATTAATTTTTAATTTTTACAAGGGTTATATCATAAAGTTATTGTGATAGCTTTAGGTTGTAATTTATTTATTTGAGCTTATATGTTCATTCTATTGTAATTTTCACCTTGGTATGTCAAGGATAAATGTTGTAATTGGGTTGGTGAATTTTACAAGAAGAAATGGAGCTTCAAACATTGATGGAGATCAGTGGGAGCACAGAGATTCAAGAGTTGAAGATTTATGATCGAGCTTCAAATAGATGAATATTAACCTAGGATGCCCTTGATTTCAATCCTTGTGGCAAGGGTTGAATTCCTATAGAATAGTCCATGATTATGCCTTTTACAATACCATTGTATGGATGTATGTATGTGATATATGTGTTCATGGTGTATATGAGATATGCATGAAAATGGTTAATGTGCAAAGTGAGACCAAATAGTAACTAGGCTAGCCAAAGAAATCTTCCAATAAAATGATTAAATTAGTAATGGTGTAATTTTAGAAATTGCGTTATGGCCCTCCACTAAGGCAATTATTTTGAGTAATTTTAAACACTTGCATTGTTGGCTATGGTTACATAGGAATGATGTATTTGGTTTAAGAGATTTTCTTAAAATAATTGTTAAGCATGAGTTATTGTGAGTATGTAAATACTTTGATGGCTAAGAATGAATGTACCTAAGGTTATTAAGGTTTAAATTTGCAAACTTGCATACTTAGTGGGCTCAACTTAACTAATGCAAAATAAATCAAGAATAGATGTACCTGAGGTTTTGAGCATTAAGGGCTACATAAATTGATTGAATCTCACATGAGATTTAATGAATAAAGAGTTACTCACTTATGAATTATTATGATTCCAAGAATAGATATATTTGAGGATGAATGATACACTTGAATTGTATAGATATTTTTAAGCACGTTTGTATACTATCTCATAGCATTTAGGCAAGTATTTTCATGCATAGTAGTTAATTTCATTAGTTTTTATAATTTCTATTGTCAAGCCCTTAATTCCATGTTTTCTGCATCGTTTTAGGTGTTTGGGTGAAGTCCCACAGTATAGGAGTGCAAAAGGAAGCTTGGAGAGGTCAAGAGACTGAGTATTGCTGTTGATACGAAGTACATGGGTTGTGTAAATGAAGCCCCAGACCCATGTAACCTTCTGCCAGAAGAAAGCTAGATAGCCAATGGAGAAACAAAAGTACATGGGTCATGTAATTAGACCCGTGTAATCTGCAGGAACTCGTGTAAGTCTCTACTGGGCACAAGCTTAAAGAACCTTATGGGAACAATCGTACACAGCCTATGTAACCAGGCCCGTGTAGTTGGCGCAGACCCGTGTAACTCTCTGTGCCAAAGCAAGACTTCGCAGTTTCACTCCAGCAAGTTACACAGCCCTACATGTCGGGACTCGTGTAGTGACACATGGGCCGTGTATTATGCAGTAGCCAGTTTTGTAACTCGAATTCCCTCTCTTATTTTCGGATTCAAATGAGACTCCTAAAGCCTTTTGGACTTAAAATGACCTAACCCTAGAACAACCATTATAAATAGAAGTGGAAACATCAGAAACAGGGGGCTCTCTCTTTTATCTTTTAACAGCAACTATCTCCCAGGAGAGGAAACATCAGAAACAGGGGGCTCTCTCTTTTATATTTTAACAGCATCTGTCTCCTAGGAGAGAAACGTCAATACCGAAAAAAGTGTTCCAGCTTAAGCTCCATAAGATCAAAGCTGCAAACTCTCTTCGGTTCTTTCATTTCATCTCCCCAGACAGATTTTTATTGTTTTATTTCTTCTACATGATTTTCTCTATACTGTTTTTACCTTTTATCATGATGTTTGCTGAACTCACCATGAGTGAGTAGTTTTCTTATTCTGGAAATGGGAGAGTAATGCTTGTAATCATTGTTATAGATAAACATTAAATTTTACTTATTGGATTTGAGATTTGTTCCTTGATTTAATTTCTTGTGATCTTAATGCATGATATGTGCTGGTACTCACCTAGTATTGATTGTAGATATTAATTAAAGGACTGAAAGGTGAAGATTAATATTAGAAAATCAAAATCTTGAACCTAGGAATTCTGACCTAGACGTAGGTCGATACCTTTATGGAACTTCAAAATTAGTCAAAGACCTTAAGGGATTTTAATTAATCTGATCTCCATGAAAGTCAGGTTTAAGTTAATTAGAATACACCCTAGGTACCTTGAGAGAGGACTTAGGATACCTTAGGACTAAT
Source organism: Hevea brasiliensis (assembly GCF_030052815.1). Taxonomy (NCBI): domain Eukaryota; kingdom Viridiplantae; phylum Streptophyta; class Magnoliopsida; order Malpighiales; family Euphorbiaceae; genus Hevea; species Hevea brasiliensis. Next base: position 40,424,084 of record NC_079498.1, read on the forward strand.
TTCCATTAAGGCAAACGATTCTTAAAACTAGTAAATAGATAAGATAACATCCATAGCAAGATTCAGCTATGAAATCTTAATTCCAGAATTATTTCAAATAAATCATTTCCTTTTAAGTTTACCATTTTAGTGTTTAAGATTAACAAACTTCATTCCCTAAGTATTTGATAGCTTAGACAGTCAAAATTACTGTGTATATTGGTACTTGCTAATCAAATTCCTCGTGGGAACGATACTCTACTCATTACTTTATTACTTGTTAGCGATCCGTGCACTTGCGGGGTTGTAAAACTAGTGAAACAAGTTTTTGGCGCCGTTGCCGGGGAATTTTTGGTTTTAGTAATATCAAGCAATAGGCAATTTAGTTGATTTAGGCAATTATATTTATTATCTAATTTTATTTTATGGGTTGTATTTCTCTTCTTTTCTCTCAGGTGCCCAATCTGGTATATGACCAGAATAAGGCCAGAAGAAGAAATTTTGGACTGTGATCCGGAGATAGACAGAACTCTAAAAGCCATCAGGAGGGAAAGGAAACATCAAGAGCACGGTTAAGGAGACCTTGAAATTCCAAACATGGCCGATAATACTGACAGACCAAGACTCTTAAGAGATTACAGAGCTCCATCTGTCCAAGGATTTTAGCCTAGTGTCACTAGACCCATAGTGGAAGCCAACAACTTTGAATTAAATCCAGCATGGCTCCAAATGATTCAACAAACCTAGTTTACAGGTTTACTAACAGAAGACCCACTCTATCACCTCCAATGCTTTCTTGCCCTATGTGACACATTCAAGATGAATGGAGTGTCAAATCAAGCAATAAGACTCAAAGCATTCCCATTCTCCCTTCAGGACAGAGCAAGGAAGTAGTTACTTTCTCAACCGGCTGGAACATTCACCACTTGGGAAAACCTCTCTCAAGCTTTTCTAGCAAGGTATTTTCCACCTACAAAGACTACAAAACTGAGGCTTGAGCTCAACACCTTCAGACAAAAGGAAGGAGAATCACTCTATGACACATGGGAAAGATATAAAGACCTGCAGAGGGAATGTCCACACCATGGCATAGAAGATTGGCTATTAGTGCAAAGTTTCTATAATGGATTACTAGCCTCTATAAGGAGCACAGTTGATTCAGCTACAGAGGGTGATCTAATGGAGAAAACGGTGACACAAGCACTTGAACTTTTAGAAAGGGTTGCATACCATAATTATGAGTGGTCAAATGAAAGAGGAAATGCAAGGAGAATTATAAGGGTCCTGGAAGTAGACACCCTAAACATGATAAATGCTTAATTTGATCAGCTCACAAAGAGACTTGAAAGAATGCAAGCCAACGCAGTTGGTACAAATAGTTAACATGAGGACAGTTATGGAGAAGGATACATGAGTTCAGAATACAGCAATTTCGATGAACCCTCCACAGAACAGTTGAACTTTGTGAATAATAGAGGAAACTTTAACCAGAGGCAGCCCAACAATCCATATTCAAATACTTACAACCCTGTATCGAGGAACCTGTTAGTAGTATGCCCTAGAGCATATCATTTAGTATGTATCTTGTACATATTTTTAATAATAAAAGGCATTTCCACTTTTCCGTTTACATAATATATTTATGGGTAATAGAAAAGGTCCATTGATATTTTGTTAGAAATATTATTCTTAAGTTGTTAAGAATATGAGTGACAATATTTCTAGCACAAAGTATCATAAATAGGTTCACAATCGAGGATACTTCATAATAAGGACATGACTTATCCAGAAAGATTGTATTCATGTTTGTTCCCAAGTTATTTATATGAGATATAAATAAGATGGAATGGTGAGTCTCATGCCATATAACAAACTTGATAGGCACTTATAAATGATAAGTAAGCCGAACCAGTGACACTTATGACAAGCACATGGAGTTTACTCTTGTCAATGTTTTGTCATAAATCATATCAGTGCATATAATCTTTAGACCTGAGATAGCACAGTTATCTTGTATATAGGTAGTTTGAGTTTGATACTGCTTTCATACTTGTACTATGTATGGGTATATGGGCATCTGTTGGCTCCTACTAGTTATATATGGAGGTAGGTGTTGATCAAGATGGAATCTGTTCCTCTAAGTAAATAGAGTTAAAATCCTATGTTCATTTAATTGTTCTTGATGTTTCAAGTTCTGGCCAGACAGATAGATTTATTCGTAAAAGAGTTTCGATGAGAAAAATCTTTTAATCAAGAACTGGAATTAAAAGAGAACATAATATTCATAGCAAATGGAGTTTGACATAAACCATGACTCAAATTGAGTTGGGATTTTGTAATGAGAGATTCTAGTGCATGGTAACATATGATTATAGGTTCATTTAAGGTAAATCTTATTACTAATTGGGTGGCCATGGCATGCTATGCTAGGTGTTAACCATGGTCTATGAGGTTCATAAAATGATTTAGAGAAATCATTTATGGTAAGAAAGAGTTCTGATGATATTAAGAGTTGATATCATGCCTCATTGCCAATTAGTGATGAGCCTAGTAAGTCACACACATACACAAGTTATCACCTATTTAAATATGATTTAATTAATTAATTAAAGAGTTTAATTGATTAATTAAATAGATTTGGTTTGCAATTAAATTGCAAAGTCCCTAGCATGACTTGAAACCAAATCTAGATTATTGGATGTGTAGTATAAATTAAATTTATATTTAAAGTGTTTAAATATGAATTTAATTGATGAGAAATTAATTAATAGAGATTAATTAATTAATTTATATTTGATATAAATTAATTAGAAGAAGAAAAATAATTATTTTGGGTTGAGAACTCAAAATTAAGACACAGGGCATTTTGGTCATTTTGTACAGTGACACGTGGCACCATGAGATGGTGACACATGGCATAACACATAAGCTTGCCAAATATTTTTAATCATGTAAGATGATTAAAATCAAGATTAAATATAGGTTTGACACTTGGCACAATGTGATTGGGTCACTTAAACTGAGCTAATCAAAAGGTGACATGTGGCTAGGGTTTAATGTGTTAACCTAGCTATTTAAGTGTGGTTATGAAAAGAAAACATAACCAGCAGCCTCTCCTCTCAATTGTCACGCCACTTTGAGCCTCCAGCTATTTCTCTTCATCTCTCATAAATTCAAAGAGATTAGCCATCAATCTCTTGAATTAAGAACGCTAGAAATTGTTTCTAGTGTCCTGTTTACATCTCTAATCTCTTAAAAGGCAGAACTTGAATTTCTAATTAATAGAAAAGGCTTTAGAAGCTGTTCAAGGGCTGCCCTAGGTGTTCTTGGTGTGGACAAGCTAGAGGGACCACATCCGTGTCCTCAAGACGATCTCAAAGGCGCAGACACGCTGCAAAGACATCAAGAGGTTAGTGTAATCGTTCTTGATTTAATCTAGGTTCTAAAATTAATCTGATTAATTTTAAAATCTTAAATGGCAAAGACAGATCCAACAACATATTAAAAGAGTTTTAATATGTTGTTTATCATTGAAATCAAATAGATAAAAATAAATCTTGCATGGTGCATGTGACCCTAGGTGAATTTTTTTGAATTCAATTGTATAATCGTGTGTTTTTCACGCCTGCCTTCAATTGGTATCAGAGCCACTATATTTGCCATTTAGATTGTTGATTATATAATTTAATTGTGTGTATTATCATGAGATCTAGAGATTCATTGCTGGTTGGATCATGAGGTGTGGCAGCACACATGGTGAAGCCACCATTGGTATGCAACAATGGTTCGATGGGTGGTTCAAGGTTTGGCTTTTAATTCTGCAATTGTTGTATGATCTAAGGCCTATTCTTTGAATAATTAAAGTGTTTAATTAGTTGTTTTAATCACACAATTAAATTATGATTCAAATCAGAATTTTAAAAATTGTTTGAATGTGATTCAAATCTGAATTTTAAAAGTTGTTTGAATGTGATTCAAATCTGAATTTTTAAAGTTGTTTGAATCATATTTAAATCTGATTTTTTAAAATTGATTCAATAAAATTCAGATCTGATTTTTTAAGAAATATTTGAATGTGATTCAAATCTGATTTTTTAAAAAATGTTTGAATGTGATTCAAATCTGAATTTTTGAAGTTGTTTGAATGTGATTCAAATCTGAATTTTTAAATTTGTTTGAATGAGATTCAAATCTGAATTTTTAAATTTATTTGAATCATATTCAAATCTGGATTTTTAAGTTGAATATGAGATATTCAATTTAATTTAAGTATGTATGTTTTATTTAATTGTTAAATAGTGATATGCATGATGGATGATCATGGACTATAAAAGACCAATGTGATTGGATTTATTTCTTTTATGTTTCTTTGGGATTGTAAATTAATTAATTTATTTTAATTTATTTTGGGCATGTATTATTAAGTTTGTAATATTTTTGGGTTGTAATTTCATTTATTTAAGTTCTTGTAAATTCGCCTTGGTATGCCAAGGATTACTATGTAATATTGGATTGCAAGAAGTTCAAGGAGGTCAAGAGCATTGGTGGGACCAAAGGGAGGAATTCAATATCAAGTGTTGATTATGTACTCCTTCAGCAACTCTTGTAAAATGAATGAATGAAATGCACCTAGGAATGCCCTGATTCAATTCTTGGTGGCTCAGAATTGAATACCTTAGAAAGTCCATGATCATACCATATTTAATTAATATCCATGAAAGCATAATAAGTATGGGAATGTATGCAATTATATGATAAATGCATGCTAAATGGATAATGTGCAAAGTGAGACCTTAATAGTAATTAAGATGGCTATAAAATCTTCCAAACAAATGATTAAGTTGGAAATGGTATAATTAAAGTAATTATAACATAAGCCCTCCATTGGGGCAATTATTTTAAGAAATTTTAAATAGTTGCATGAGATGCAATTAATTTAAGAGATTTTCTTAAGAATAATTGTTAAGCATGAGATGTTGTAAATATGTAAATGGTTTAGTGGCCAATATTGGATGTACTGAGGACATTAAAATTATTTGCATAATTATCGCTCAATGGGATCAACTTAACTAATGCAAGATAAGTCAATAATGGATGCACATGAGATTTTGAGCATTAGGGGCTAGGTAAAGGATTGAACCTCACATGAGATGTGATGGGCAAGGAGTTGCTCACTTATAGTTTATTGTAATTCCAATAATGGATGTACCTGAGGATGATCAATAGAATTATAAGATTTCAATCACCCACTAGAAATCCATCCAACTAGGATTTCCGTTTTCTACTTTGGAAGTGTAGGATTCGCTAAGTTAGTGGGAGGACCAATTTGATTAAAAGACCATAATCATTTTGGTTAATTACATGATACATTTACTAATTAATCTGGTTATTTTCTCAGCTAATTTTCTCGATAAAAATGAGCACAAAACAACCACCACCATCCAATATCCTTGCAAGCATACTTGATCACAATAGGTTGACAGACCTAACTGTCTGATTGGCTAAGAAATTTGAAACTTGTCCTGAACCTTGAACATATAGGATATGTTCTAGATTCAAATGTTCCTGGTCCCTTACCTCCAGAGGCCACTTAAGAGGAACATGAAACTTTGGACAAGTGGAAGGAGCATGATATGAGAGCTAAGTGTTACATGCTTGCTTCCATGAGTAATGAGTTACAGAAGCAACATGAGAACATGCAGAGTGCGAGTGAGATCCTCCTTCACCTACAAGAGTTGTATGGTGAGCACAAAGAGAATGCTAGGTATGAGATATCTAGACAAACTATTCCATATGAGGATGTCCGAGGGATGTAATGTTGGGGATCATGTCCACAAGATGATTCGGCTGATTGAGCAGTTGGAACATCTTGACTTCAACATGGATTTCCAACTACAAACGGATTTGATCCTTCAGTCCCTTCCTGAGTCTTTTGGGAATTTTGTGACAAATTTCCATAAGACTAAACAGGAATGCACCTTAGCTGAATTACTCAACATGTTGGTTATTGCCCAAAAGAATATGCCTGGCAATAAAGGAAAAGAGGTAGCTTTGGTTGCATCTTCTTCTGCTGGAAAGTCCAACAAGAAGAAGGGCAATAAGAAAAAGAAACCTCAGATTTCTGGTCCTTCCAAGAAAATAGCTAAACAGAAAAGGAAGACCAAAGCTGACAAAGGCAAAGGAAAGTGTTTCCATTGCCAATAGGAAATTTTTTCCATTGCCAGTAAGAAAGTGTTTCCACTGCCTAGAGTGTAGCAATCTAAATGAATGCAATGCCATGGTGAAAACCAACTCAAGTTCAAAATATACTTGGCACTTAAGGTTATGTCATGTTGCAGAAGATAGGATTGCAAAATTGGAGAAAATGGGGATTCTATCCTCATTGGGCTCTGAGCCTACTCCAACTTGTGAATCTTGCCTTCAAGGCAAAATGACTAGATCACCCTTTGTTGGATAAGGGCTAAGAGCTGAAAATATTTTGGAGCTAATACATAGTGATGTATGTGGTCCATTTAAAGAAATGGCTAGAGGGGGCTTTCATTATTTTATTACCTTTACTGATGATAAATCAAGGTTTGGGTATTTGTATTTGATGAAATACAAACATGAATCCTTTGAAAAGTTCAAAGAATTTAAATCTGAAGTAGAAAATCAAACAGGAAAAAGTATTAAAGCTCTTCGATCAGATCGTGGAGGTGAATATTTGAGTACTGAATTTGATGAATACTTGAGAGAGCATGGCATTGTTTCTCGGTGACTCCTCCAGAACGCCATACGAATGGTGTATCTGAAGGAGAAATCGTACCTATTGGATATGGTACGTAGTATGATGAGCTATCTTGATATGCCAATCTCCTTTTGGGGATTTGCATTAGAATCAGCTTTATATATTCTGAATAGGATTCCATCAAAATCAGTTTCTTCCACACCTTATGAGATATGGCATGGAAGAAAACCAAGTCTTAAGCATGTTAAGATTTGGGGTTGTCCAGCTTATATCAAAAAGCTGAACACTGATAAATTGGAGACCAGATCATAAAGAGGTCGATTTGTTGGATATCCAAAAGATAGTTTTGGATATTATTTTTATTTGCCTACTTCACAAAAGGTTGTGATAAGTAGAGATGCCACATTTCTTGAACAACGGTTTGTTCAAGAAGGAGGCAAAGGAAGGCAAATAGAGTTAGAATTAGAGAATTCTGCCAACCAACATCGGATGGATATAGATCCATCTAGTCAACCTATACCCATTGATGAAACATCTAAAGTCGTTCCTCGTAGAACAACCAGGTATCTCACCCACCAGTGAGATATGGTTTTCTTCATGAAGAAGAACAAGAGTTGTCTACTCATGAAGAAGTAGATCATGGAGATGATCCACTTACCTATGAAGAAGCTATATCAGATATAGACTCTTCAAAATGGATTGATGCTATGAAATCCGAGATTGATTCCATGTATAAGAATCAAGTTTGGGATCTTGTTGACCCACCTGAAGGTATTGTACCTATAGGGAACAAATGGGTTTTCAAGAAGAAAATTGGTTCTGATGGAAAGGTAGAGACCTATAAAGCAAGGCTAGTAGCGAAAGGGTTTCGCCAAAGGCAAGGAATAGACTATGAGGAGACTTTCTTGCCTGTTGCCATGCTTAAATCAATTAGGATTTTATTAGCAATAGCTGCATACTATGATTATGAGATTTGGCAGATGGATGTCAAAACAGCCTTTCTCAATGAATACATTGAAGAAAACATTTTCATGGAACAACCTAAGGGTTTTGAATCCCAAGATGGTTCCAAGGTATGCAAGCTAAAGCGATCCATTTATGGGTTGAAACAAGCTTCGAGGAGTTGGAACATCCGTTTTGATGAAGCCATTAAATCTTTTGGTTTTATCAAAAATGAGGATGAGCCATGTGTATATAAGAAGGTTAGTGACAGTGCTATCACTTTCCTTGTCTTATATGTGGATGACATACTGTTGATGGGTAATGATACAGGTATGTTGACGACTATAAAGGTATGGTTGTCAAATACATTCTCCATGAAAGACTTAGGGGAGGCAACCTATATTCTTGGGATTCGCATCTATAGAGATAGAGCGAAAAGAATAATTGGTTTATCCCAAAGTCTATACTTGGAAAAGGTGTTAGGTTTAACATGCTTGATTCCAAGAGAGGATTGTTACCAGTGAGACATGGTATCCACCTTTCTAAAGAGATGTCTCCAAAGACACCCGAAGAAAGAGATAAGATGGCCAGGATTCCATATGCTTCGGCTATTGGAAGTTTAATGTATGCAATGTTGTGTACTAGGCCGGATATCGCATATGCTGTTAGTTTGTCTAGCAGGTATCAATCCAATCTAGGTTTGGAATACTGGATAGCTGTCAAGAATATTCTTAAGTACTTGAGAAGAACTAAGGATTTATTCTTGATTTATGGAGGTGGAGACTTGCAATTGGATGGTTATACTGATTCTAATTTCCAATCAGATATCGATGATAGAAAGTCTACCTCTGGATATGTGTTCATTTGTAATGGAGGTGCAGTCAGTTGGAAGAGTTCCAAACAGAGCACGACTGCAGATTCCACTCATCGAGGTCGAGTATATTCTGCATTAGATCTTTGCAAAAGAAGCTGTTTGGATAAAGAAGTTCGTGACAGAACTTACAGTAGTTCCTTCCATTGAGTCAGCAGTTCCATTACACTGTGACAATAATGGAGCAGTCATACAGGCTAAGGAACCAAGGTCTCACCAGAAATCCAAACACATAGAAAGGCGCTACCACATTATCAGAGAAATAGTTGGGCGAGGCGATGTAGCCATGCAGAAAATAGCATCTGGTGAAAATCCGGTGATCCATTCACTAAGCCTATGTCACAGACTCAGTTAGACCGACATCTTGAGAAGATAGGTCTAAGATATTGTAATGAATGGCTCTAGTGCTAGTGGGAGATTGTTAGTAGTATGCCCTAGAGCATATCATTTAGTATGTATCTTGTACATATTTTTAATAATAAAAGGCATTTCCACTTTTCCGTTTACATAATATATTTATGTGTAATAGAAAAGGTCCATTGATATTTTGTTAGAAATACTATTCTTAAGTTGTTAAGAATATGAGTGACAATATTTCTAGCACAAAGTATCATAAATAGGTTCACAATCGAGGATACTTCATAATAAGGACATGACTTATCCAGAAAGATTGTATTCATGTTTGTTCCCAAGTTATTTATATGAGATATAAATAAGATGGAATGGTGAGTCTCATGCCATATAACAAACTTGATAGGCACTTATAAATGATAAGTAGGTCAACCAGTGACACTTATGACAAGCACATGGAGTTTACTCTTGTTAATGTTTTGTCATAAATCATATCGATGCATATAATCTTTAGACCTGAGATAGCACGATTATCTTGTATATAGGTAGTTTGAGATTGATAATGCATTCATACTTGTACTATGTATGGGTATATGGGCATCTGTTGGCTCCTACTAGTTATATATGGAGGTAGGTGTTGATCAAGATGGAATCTGTTCCTCTAAGTAAATAGAGTTAAAATCCTATGTTCATTTAATTGTTCTTGATGTTTCAAGTTCCTGCCAGACAGATAGATTTATTCGTAAAAGAGTTTCGATGAGAAAATCTTTTAATCAAGAACTGAATTAAAAGAGAACATAATATTCATAGCAAATGGAGTTTGACATAAACCATGACTCCAGCTTGAGTTGGGATTTTGTAACAGAGAGATTCTAGTGCATGGTAACATATGATTATAGGTTCATTTAAGGTAAATCTTATTACTAATTGGGTGGCCATGGCATGCTATGCTAGGTGTTAACCATGGTCTATGAGGTTCATAAAATGATTTAGAGAAATCATTTATGGTAAGAAAGAGTTCTGATGATATTAAGAGTTGATATCATGCCTCATTGCCAATTAGTGATGAGCCTAGTAAGTCACACACATACACAAGTTATCACCTATTTAAATATGATTTAATTAATTAATTAAAGAGTTTAATTGATTAATTAAATAGATTTGGTTTGCAATTAAATTGCAAAGTCCCTAGCATGACTTGAAACCAAATCTAGATTATTGGATGTGTAGTATAAATTAAATTTATATTTAAAGTGTTTAAATATGAATTTAATTGATGAGAAATTAATTAATAGAGATTAATTAATTAATTTATATTTGATATAAATTAATTAGAAGAAGAAAAATAATTATTTTGGGTTGAGAACTCAAAATTAAGACACAGGGGCATTTTGGTCATTTTGCAGTGTGACACGTGGCACCATGAGATGGTGACACATGGCATAACACATAAGCTTGCCAAATATTTTTTAATCATGTAAGATGATTAAAATCAAGATTAAATATAGGTTTGACACTTGGCACAATGTGATTGGGTCACTTAAACCTGAGCTAATCAAAAGGTGACATGTGGCTAGGGTTTAATGTGTTAACCTAGCTATTTAAGTGTGGTTATGAAAAGAAAACATAACCAGCAGCCTCTCCTCTCAATTGTCACGCCACTTTGAGCCTCTCCAGCTATTTCTCTTCATCTCTCATCAATTCAAAGAGATTAGCCATCAATCTCTTGAATTAAGAACGCTAGAAATTGTTTCTAGTGTCCTGTTTACATCTCTAATCTCTTAAAAGGCAGAACTTGAATTTCTAATTAATAGAAAAGGCTTTAGAAGCTGTTCAAGGGCTGCCATAGGTGTTCTTGGTGTGGACAAGCTAGAGGGACAACATCCGTGTCCTCAAGACGAATCTCAAAGGCGCAGACACGCGGCAAAGACATCAAGAGGTTAGTGTAATCGTTCTTGATTTAATCTAGGGTTCTAAAATTAATCTGATTAATTTTAAAATCTTAAATGGCAAATACAGATCCAAAAACATATTAAAAGATTTTTAATATGTTGTTTATCATTGAAATCAAATAGATAAAAATAAATCTTGCATGGTGCATGTGACCCTAGGTGAAAATTTTTGAATTCAATGGTATAATCTTGTGTTTTTCACGCTTCCGTTCCTTCAGAACCACCCAAATTTCTCATGGTCCAATCAGCAGAACCAACCAATAAATAAGCAAAAAGGGTATAAAGCACCAGCACCCCCTAGATTTCAAAATAGAGGTCAAAACTTTGCACAACCATCACTACCTCTCCAACCTCAACAACCTAAACTGAAAATGACCATGGAAACCATGATGGAAGGATTCTTAGCAGCTCAACAACAACAAAATAAATTGATTAAACAGCTGACTTCCAGAGTGGATCAACTTGCTACTCATAACAAGATGCTAGAAAATCAAATCGCTCAACAAGCAAGTTCTTTGAGTAAGGCTGCTAGCAAACTGCCTAGCCAACCAAAAATGAATCCAAGGGATCATTGTAAGGTAGTTACACTGAAGAGTGGGAGAACTCTAGTACACCAGAGGTAGAATCGACAGAGGAAACCATAGAAAAATCTAAAGGCCAAGCAGAGAAAAAGGAGGAAGAAGATAAGAAAGATCAGGAAGAGGAAGCAAGGAAGACAAAGAAATTACCAGAGCCATACCAGCCTCCCCTACCTTTTCCTAAGAGATTTTAGAAAGCCAAATTGGACAAGCAGTTTAGGAAGTTTTTGGAGGTTTTACAGAAACTTTACATCAACATCCCCTTCACTGAAGCACTTTTTCAGATGCCATCCTATGCCAAATTTCTTAAAGAAATTCTGTCAAAGAAAAGAAAGCTAGAAGACTATGAAACAATAGCTTTAACAGAGGAATGCAGTGCCATACTACAAAAACAAACTGCCTCCAAAGTTGAAGGATCCAGGAAGATTTTCCATACCCTGCCTCATTGGTAACAAGAAAATAGACAAGGCCCTCTACGATCTTGGGGCAAGTGTCAGTTTAATGCCTCTATCAATATGCAAAAACCTAGAGATCGGAGAACTGAAGCCCATAACAATCTCATTGCAATTGGCTGATCGATCTCTTAAATATTCTGTGGGAATACTTGAGAACATTCCTATTAAAGTGGGCAAATTCTTCATTCCAGTAGACTTTGTTGTCCTTGAGATGAAAGAAGATGTTCAAATTCCTATCATCTTGGGAAGACCATTCTTAGCAACCGCCGGAGCTATCATAGATGTAAAAAATGTGCAACTAACCCTCAAGGTAGGAGAAGAAGAAGTGGAGTTCAACTTGTTCAACACAATGAAACACAAATTTGAACCTGATGAATGCTTCAAGGTTGACATAATTGACGAACAAGTTGAAGAGGAATTTCATAAGACACATCCTAAAGATCCTTTTGAAGCATGTATTGTGCACAGTCATACAGTGGATGATGAAAATACAGAAATAGCAGCCTGTGCACAACAGCTAGCAGCTCATCCACCCCTACCCTTAGCTAAGGCTTCCGAGATGGAGAAGTTGAAGGAGGAAAAAACCAAAGGTGAGCTCCAGGAAAACGCTAAACAGGTAGAGCTTAAACCTCTCCCTTCCTCGCTAAGGTATGCATTTCTGGACTCAAATTCTAAATATCCTATTATAATCAATGCTAGCCGGTCTAAGTTAGAAGAAGAAAAATTGTTAAGAGAACTTAGGATCCATAGCAAAGCCATAGGGTATAAAATAGAAGACCTAAAGGGAATCAACCCTTTGATTTGCATGCATAGGATACCCATGGAAGAGAACAGTAAACCCATAATTTAACACCAAAGAAGACTTAACCCAAACATAAAAAAAGTAGTCAAGAAAGAAATTTTAAAACTATTAGATGCAGGTATCATATCCCAATTTCTGATAGTAAATGGGTTAGTCCAGTACATGTAGTTCCTAAGAAATGTGGGACAACTGTTATAAAAAATGCAAACAATGAACTAATCCCTACTAGAGTAGTCACTGGTTAGCGAATGTGCATAGATTATAGGAAATTGAACAGTGCTACCGGAAAAGACTATTTCCCTCTCCCCTTCATCGACCAAATGTTAGAAAGGTTAGCAAAACACTCTTATTTATGTTATCTAGATGGGTATTCGGGATTTTTTCAAATTCCTATTCACCCAGAAGACCAAGAAAAGACAACATTCACTTGTCCCTATGGAACATTTGCATATAGAAGAATGCCTTTTGGTCTTTATAATGCCCCTGCTACCTTTTAAAAATGCATGATGGCTATCTTTTCTGATTATATTGAAAATATCATGGAAGTTTTTATGTAACACCCTCATTGTAGCAACTCCGTACATTCTACTGTTCTGGTGACCGGTGTCGGTCCGGACAGCTAGAACGTCCGGAAAAATATTTAAACTAAAGTCAGGAACCATAATTAACTCAAATATTAATAAGAAAAATTTAGGAAAAATTTTTGAAATAAAATACAACCAAGTTAAATGAGCCGGTGCCCAAGCGATGGGTAACCAGAGTGAAGTTGCGGTTCTCGCAACGAGAAGCCCTAGACCCGGGGAAAAATTCATAAAATAATTTTTGGGACTCCAGAGAAAGGTCATTGAGGTTCCTATGGCATTAGAATGCCAAGAAAATATTTAGAAAAATTTTCAATCGATACAGACAATTTTGACACGTTAAACCAAACGGAGGGCATTTTGGTCATTTCGCCTTCAGAGACGATTTTTGGCCGACTTGTTCAGTTGAGTAAATAATTATTATGACATAAAATATGAATTAATGTTGATGAGAAATTAATTTGAAGTTAGTAGAAAAGAAAAGAAAAGAAAATAAAGAAAATTAAAGATAATGACATCACATGATGTCACTCACTTACTTCCAACCAATCACAAGTTAACAAGCATTCTTAAAACATTTAAAAGATACAAAATGGACCAAAAATTCTAGTCATCTTCTTCTTCTTCTTCCTCAAAATGTGACCTCTCTTCCATAGCCCTCCATAAAAATTTCTTGCATCACTTCCATTTTCCCATGAATTTCCACTATAAAACCCTAGACACCTTTCATTAAAACTTGTCCATACCTCTTGGGGAAGTGTTTGGCAGCCTAGAAAAGGAAGGAAAGTGAAGTTTGAGGTTGGAAAATTCTGCCCTACAAGAGGTTAGTGCACTTATACACCTTAAGCTCTTTATTTCCATGTTAGTGACTTGAATTGAGTAAGAATTTATGAATTAAATGAACCAAATATATGTGTATGTCCACCATGAATTTCGGCAGCCCTAAGGAAGGAACAATGATGGAGTGTTTTTGATGGTTTTAATGGACTTAAAATAAATTAGAGACTATGTTTAAGGTGTATATACACATATAGAATGAATGAAAGTGCTTAACTAGGTGTATGGGTGAATTGAAAGGGAAAATTAGGGTTTTGGGAGTGAAAAATTGGACTTGGCTTATGAAATGATTAATGGACATTCTAATGGTCAATTAGTGACCATTTGAGGCAAGTTAATCATAATTTGAAGTGAGCTAATGTATGGCAAATTGAAATGGGAAGGCTGCCTAGAGACAGCAGCAATGAGGCTGTGATTCCAGCCCATTTAGACAGCCATAACTTTGGCTGTGTAGGTCCAATTTGTGTTTGGCCAATTGGACATGAAACTAGGCTTATAATGGCACATTTTTGCTGAAGAAACCATGCCCAAAAGACCAAAGCAAGTGGACCAAAAGTTGGCCCCAATCCGGATACCCTGCAACAGCACCTGCAGAAATGACCAAATGAACAGTAACTGTTCATTTGGCCATAACTCACTGTAGATATGGTCAATTGACCTGAAATTTTTACAGCAACAAGTTAAGACATAGATAAACAACTTTAATGAAGAAACATACCCCAAATTATGACCAGAACCTAACCCAAATGGCAGTCACAGTCACTGTTCATGGTACTGTAGATTTGGTAATTCTGCAGTTTTTCCAATCCGGCCAGCTGTGGTTTTTGGACCATATCTGGAGCTACAAAACTCCAAATGGAGTGATTCAAAAAAAGAAATTCAACTAGACAAAATAAGGAACAACTTTTATGTTTACCAATTCCTCAAATTCCCACTGCAACAGTGCTTAATGGAACAGTAAATTTAGGCTTCAAAAACTGAAAATTCTGCTTCCCTTGGTTTAAGTTTAGAAATGGTATTAATGTTTAATGCCAACAAGTTTTCAATGCAAAATGTGGTATGTTGGGTGTGTTAAAACCAATGTACCTATTTTCTATCCAAAAGTCAACATTTTTGTTGACCAATAAGGTGAATAGTGACACCAAAACTTGAAAATTCAAAATTTGAAATTAGAAATGCATCTAGGGGACTTTAAATTGCAATTGGCAATTAATACTAGCAAATGTAAAACTAAAAATGTGGGATCTTGGTGTAATTAGAATTAATATATCCATTAAGTATAAAAAGGTCAACATTTTGGGTTAACTAGTAAGGTGAATAGTAATCAAAATGATTAGTAAATTAAGATGAAGACCTAGAACCAATTCTAAGCTTAATTGCTTAGAATTATATGACAAATGTGGACTATGCATCCTAGTCAAAATTGTTAAAAAGAAATTAAGGTCATAAATTTGAAATCCATGAAATATTTATGGATTACTTGAAATATGAAAAATAAGTCACCAAATTGATGTGAATAATTAGTTAGGGCTTATATGCCCATCATAAATGGAATTCATAACATATTAATAACTCAACTTGAAATATAAAAATTGTAATTACATGAGTAGATTCTTGAATGTATAAATGAGAAAAGAAAAATGTTTTGAGTACAATGGTATAAAAGGATAATTGATGTGAATTGTGATCATATAAATGATCAAATGAATGTATGAATTATAATCGAAATTTATCATGAAATAATGAAGTCATAAAATACAATATATTAATATTTAATGATATTATGTGCCCTTGTATTGCCTAGACATGTGTGTCAGATTGGATAGTTTGGCATGCCAATAGGGTATTGTTTTAGCAGTACTGCAAAAGGCTTTATGTCGATATTCATAGCTCTATGCCCGTATTCATGGCTCTTATGCCCGTATTCATGGCTTTTATGCCCGATTATGTGATATCATGGCTTTTTAGCCATACTGACTGCATACGTGGTTGACGTTCTGCGTCCCATGGTATGACGGCCCGAGGCACCACGGTGTCCAGAGCCAACGACCCGTTATCCAGTTTAGTCAGCCTGTCGTAGGTTACTTGGGCGGTGTAATTTATTAAAATAAATTAACACTATTAGTAATTAAAAATATTCAAAATCAAATAAATGAGTTAATAAGACTTCAAAAGAATTAGTTACAATTATGAAATGATCCAAACCACATAAAAATTGTTAAGTAAAATGATAAAAGAGTTGCAAAAATAGGTATAACTTAACTAAATATTTTAAATGTACCTTCTATTGCCATATAAATATAAACTGAGTATTTTTATTAATTATGTATGTTGTACATTATCCCTGTGAATTTCGGAATTAAATGCTTTCAAAGCGAAACAAATGAGAACAAAAGATAATTAATATTAGACACATTATATTAAATTAAATTGATTCTTAAATATTCAAATTATGCTTCGTTCTTTCTTTATTTGTATATTTTATTTTCTTGTTCTATTATTGCACCACTAAGCAGCAATGCTTAGCGCGATGGATTTGTTACCTCGCGCAGGTACTTTGACTAAGATTTTTGGAGTCCAGATCTGCAGAAGTGCCTGAAGTATTCAAGGTTGTCACCTCCTCAGTAATGCATGTAGATAAGGCCCATATAGATCATATTTTGTATTTAGTATAAAATGCTAGATATTGTATTATAATGTAGATCATGAGCAGGTAATTAATAGAAATGTAATGTAATTTAATAAATTAGCTCTTTCATATGTAATTAGTTTATACATCATGTAAATTATGAAATTTTGTAATTATTTTGTAAATTATGTAAATTAAGGAAATTTGAAAATTTTGCTCATTGAATTTGAGAATGTTTACATATGAATTGAGTATGAATGGAAATGTATGGAAATGATTATGAAATTGAAATGTATGGATGAGATTTGAAATATGAGAAAATTATGAGAATGATTGATGAGATAATTATGATTAGCATGGATAAGATTTTATTTTGGAAATATTATTGAAATTTTCAAATAGGTAAATAGTAAAATACGTCAACTGGTAATAAAATAGGGGAAACTCCACTGGTTTCTCCGTCGAAAAATAATTAATATTAAAATATAACGAGATCAAAATATGAAAGGAATAAAGTAAGATAAGATAGGGTGCTCCGGCACCGAATGTAGCACACTTTGCTCGGCTACACTGTAGTCGGGTGAGGGGTGTTACATTTTATGGATGATTTTTCTGTTTATGGAACTACTTTTGATGATTGCCTAACTAATTTATCTAAGGTGTTGCAAAGATGTGAAGAATCAAACTTGGTCCTAAATTGGGAAAAATGCCACTTCATAGTAAGGGAATGCATAGTTCTGGGACATTTGATATCAGAAAGAGGAATTGAAGTTGATAAGGCAAAAATTGAGATCAATGAAAACATGTCACCCCCAACATCAGTCAAGGGAGTGCGAAGCTTTTTGGGACATGCAGCATTCTACAGAAGATTCATCAACGACTTTTACAAAATAGCTAAGCCACTTACCAACTTGTTAAGTCAAGATATTCCCTTTGATTTGGATGAAACTTGCCTTGTCTCCTTTAACAAGATCAAAGAGGCCCTGATATCAGCACCAATAATGCAGCCACCAAATTGAGAGCTACCATTCGAGGTAATGTGTGACACGAGTAACTTTGTAGTTGGAGCAGTGCTCGGGCAAAGAAAAGATAAAAAAGCTCCATGCTATTTGTTATGCTAGCAAGACACTCGATGATGCACAAATCAATTATGCCACCATAGAGAAGGAATTCCTAGTAGTGGTGTTTGCAATGGACAAGTTCAGATCTTACCTCATTGGGTCAAAAGTCATTGTATTCACAGATCATGCTGCAATCCGATACCTTTTGAAAAAGAAGGAAGCAAAACCAAGGCTGATTTGATGGATTCTACTCCTACAAGAATTTGACCTTGAAATCAAGGACAAAAAATGATCCGAAAATGTAGTAGCTGACCATCTTTCCAGACTAAAATTAGAGTACATAGAGGATTTCGAAGATTTACCAATTGATGATTTACCAAAACAAGTTTATACTATTAAATTCAAAAATTTCACCTAGGGTCACATGCATCATGCAAGATTTATTTTTATCTATTTGATTTCAATGATAAACAACATGTTAAAACTCTTTTAATATGTTTTTGGATCTGTATTTTCCATTTAAGATTTTAAAATTAATCAGATTAATTTTAGAACCCTAGATTAAATCAAGAACGATTACACTAACCTCTTGATGCACTACAGTGTGTCTGCGCCTTTGAGATTCGTCTTCAGGACACCAGATGTTGTCCCTCTAGCTTGTCCACTTATGGCAGCCCTTGAACGGCTTCTAAAGCTTTTTCTATTAATTAGAAATTCAAGTTCTGCCTTTTTAAGAGATTAGAGATGTAAACAGGACACTAGAAACAATTTCTAGTGTTTTTAATTGAAGAGATTGATGGCTAATCTCTTTGAATTGATGAGAGATGAAGAAGAATAGATGAAAAGCCTCAAAGTGGCGTGACAAATGAGAGGAGTGGCTGCTGGCTGCTTTTCTTTTCATAACAACACTTAAATAGCTAGGTTAACACATTAAACCCTTACCACATGTCACCCTTTGATTAGCTCTAGGTTTAAGTGACCCAATCACATTGTGCCAAGTACCTATATTTAATCTTGATTTTAATCATCTTACATGATTAAAAAAACATTTGGCAAGCTTATGTGTAATCCCATGTGTCACCATCTCATGATGCCACATGTCACACTGTGAAATGACCAAAATGCCCCTGTGTCTTAATTTTGAGATCTTAACCCAAAATAATTATTTTTCTTCTTCTAATCAATTCCTATCAAATATAAATTAATTAATTAATCTCTATTAATTAATTTCTCATTAATTAAATTCATATTTAAACACTTTAAGTATAAATTTAATTTATACAACACATCCAATAATCTAGATTTGGTTTCAAGTCATGCTAGGGACTTTGTAATTTAATTGCAAACCAAACCTATTTAATTAATCAATTAAACTCTTTAATTAATTAATTAAATCATATTTAAATAGGTGATAACTTGTGTATGTGTGTGACTTACTAGGCTCATCACTAATTGGCAATGAGACATGATATCAACTCTTAATATCATCAGAACTCTTTCTTACCATAAATGATTTCTCTAAATCATTTTAAGAACCTCATAGACCATGGTTAACACCTAGCATAGCATGCCATGGCCACCCAATTAGTAATAAGGTTTACCTTAAATGAACCTATAATCATATGTTACCATGCACTAGAATCTCTCTGTTATAAAATCCCAACTCAAGCTGGAGTCATGGTTTATGTCAAACTCCATTTGCTATGAATATTATGTTCTCTTTTAATTCCAGTTCTTGATTAAAAGATTTTCTCATCAGAAACTCTTTTCTGAATAAATCTATTTGTCCTGGCCAGGAACTTGAAACATCAAGAACAATTAAATGAACATAGGATTTTATCTCTATTTACTTAGAGGAACAGATTCCATCTTGATCAACACCTACCTCCATATATAACTAGTAGGAGCCAACACACGCCCATATACCCATACATAGTACAAGTACGAAAGCAGTATCAAACTCAAACTACCTATATACAAGATAACCGTGCTATCTCAGGTCTAAAGATTATATGCACTGATATGATTTATGACAAAATATTGACAAGAGTAAACTCCATGTGCTTGTCATAAGTGTCACTGGTTCGGCCTACTTATCATTTATAAGTGCCTATCATGTTTGTTATATGGCAGGAGACTCACCATTCCATCTTATTTATATCTCATATAAATAACTTGGGAACAAACATGAATACAATCTTTATGGATAAGTCATGTCCTTATTATGAAGTATCCTCGATTGTGAACCTATTTATGATACTTTGTGCTAGAAATATTGTCACTCATATTCTTAACAACTTAAGAATAATATTTCTAACAAAATATCAATGGACCTTTTCTATTACACATAAATATATTATGTAAACGGAAAAGTGGAAATGCCTTTTATTAATAAAAATATGTACAAGATACATACTAAATGATATGCTCTAGGGCATACTACTAACACCATCCTCATCTTCTTCAAAACGTCCCTCAAGCCTCTCCCTCACTCCTCCACAGCCGAGCTCACTAAAAGCTTGCTTTCCCTAGTTTTCTTCCAACAAAAACCCTAAGTGTTAACACAGAAGCTTGCTCTTTCATCTTAGTGAAGCTTGTAACACCGTCCCGATAACCACTCCGTACATCCTACTGTTCCGGTGACCGATGTCGGTCCGGACAGCTAGAATGTCCGGAAAAATATTTAAACTAAAGTCAGGAACCATAATTAACTCAAAAATTAATAAGAAAAATTTAGTAAAAATTTTAGAAATAAAATACAACCAAGTAAAATGAGCCGATGCCCAAGTAATGGGTAACCGGAGGGAAGTTGCGGTTCTCGCAACGAGGAGCCCTAGACCCGGGGAAAAAATTATAAAATAGTTTTTGGGACTCCAGAGAAGGGTCATTGAGGTTCCTATGGCATTAGAATGCCAAGAAAATACCTAGAAAAATTTTTCAATCGGTACAGACAATTTTGACCCGTTAAGCCAAACGGAGGGCATTTTGGTCATTTCGCCTTCAGAGGTGATTTTTGGCCGACTTGTCCAGTTACGTAAATAATTAATATGACATAAAATATGAAGAAATATTACTAGAAATTAAATTGAAATTGAGTAGTGATGAAAAGAAAAGAAAAATCAAGAAAAGCTTATTTATGACATCTTGATGATGTCATTTATAAACTATGACCAATCACAATTAATCTACCATTTGACTAAACTATTAAAAGACATAAAAGAAGACCAAAATAAGAAAGAAATTGCAGCAGCCACCCTCCCCAAAAGACCAGCCGAAACTCACCTCCATAGCCACCTCCATTCAAGCTTTTTCAAGCTTTAGATCTCCATCATTTCCACCATATTTCCCTAACCCCTCTTCATTAAAACTTTACCCCACACCTTAAACAAGCTCTTGGCAGCCAACAAGAGGAAGGAAATTGAAGTTTGGGGCTTGGAAAATTCTGCCACTTGAGGTTAGTGCACCTATATCCATTAAACTCTTTATTTTCATGGTTTGGGACTTGAAACTTAGTGAGAATTGTGATTTAAATGAACATAAACCTATGTGTTTGAGCTTGTGAATTTCGGCTGCCCTAGCTATGGAATAGGAGGGAGTGTTTTTATGAGCTTGAAGTGAATTAGAGTTATGTTGGAAGTTTATAAATACAAGAACAATGATTAAAAAGCTAACTAAGACATATTGTATAAAAACATGGATTTGAATTAGGGTTTTGTGAGCAAAATGTAAACTTGGTTTAGGAAATATTAGAGAGCATTTTAATGGTCAATTAGTGACCATTTTAGGTAATTTGACCAACAAATGGACTGAAGAATGGGATTCCAAAGTGAGGTTGCAGTGCTCGCCTAGGACAAAGATAGGGACTAAAATTTCAGTCCACTTGCACTGCCATAACTTGGGCTGTGTTAGTCCAATTGGTGTTTGGCCAATTGGACATGAAACTAGGCTTATAATGGCATATTTTTTCTGAAAAAACCATGCCCAAAAGACCAAAGCAAGAGGACTAAAACTTAGCCCCAATCCGGATACCCTGCAACTGGTTCTGCAGAATTGACCAACTGTTCATTTGGCCATAACTCACTGTAGATATGGTCAATTGACCTGAAATTTTTACAGCAACAAGTTAAGACATAACAAACAACTGTGATGAAGGAACCTACCCCAAATTATGGCCAGAACCTAACCCAAATGGTAGTGGAAGTTACTGCCTCACATCAGTAGATATGGTATTTTCTGCAGAATGGGAATCCGGCCAGCTGTGGTTTGTGGACCATATCTGGAGCTACAAAACTCCAAATGGAGTGATTCAAAAAAAGAAATTCAACTAGACAAAATAAGGAACAACTTTCATGTTTTACATTTCTTCAAATTCCCACAGTAACAGTGTCCAATGGAACAGTGAAATTGACTCACCAAAATTGAAAATTCTGCTTGTGTGGGTTTATACTTTGAAATGGTATTAACACTTAATGCCAACAAGTTTTAAACACCAAATGTGGTATGTTGGGAGTGCCAAAGTCAATGTACATATTTTCTATCCAAAAGTCAACATTTTTGTTGACCAATGAGGTGAATAGTAACACCAAAACATGAAATTCACAAATTGAAGAATTTAAAAGTTTCAAATGCCCTAGTATACCTAACAAGATTGGTTTGGATAGTTTGGCATGCCAATAGGGTTCAGTTAGCAGTACTGCACATGGCAATATGCCATTCTGTGATTTCATGGCTTTTAGCCATTCTGACTTTGTTTTGAGACTTGGCCTTGTGCCTGATATTATTTACACTTGTTAGTCGCTCTGCACACCGGAGATGCATATGTGACCGATGGTGTGACGGCCCGAGGTACTAGGTACCCAAAGTGCGGTTACCCGTTATCCATCCGATGCCTAGTGTAGGTTACTTGGGGCAACCAAATGAATAAAAGTGAACAACGTTAATGAAATCACGAATGTACCAATACCAAACAAAGAAAGCATACACATTCCATACACATTTATTTTCTTGCTATTTTCTTCTATTATATTATTGCACCACTAAGCATCATTGCTTAGCGCGTTGCTTTTGCCACGCGTAGGTACTGGAGATCTCAATCGTGAGCCCAGTAGACCACAGACTGGGTGAGTCCGTCCTGCAGTTCTGCTCAGTGTCCTTGTCACCTCAACTTCTGCAGTGCATTGGTAGGACACTAGGTGTCATTTTGGGCATTCTGTAGTTAATTTTGATTTTCTCATATGTATTTGGAATCTATGTAATGTATTTTGATGTTTATGTAAATAATGAAATTTATGGTTATAAATGCAAAACTTGAGCATTTATTTATTGTTTGTATATGAGGAATGAATGATTGAAAATGTTGAGAATTTGATAAATGGAGTTGAGATGATGGAATATGAATATAGGAAGTGTTTTTCACAGGTTCCGAATAACTGGTTTCTCCATTTTTAGCCGGTACTCTGCCGGATTTTCTTTAAAAATTTTCGGAACCTCAAATAAATTATAATTTCAATAATGACTTAAATAAAACATATTTCACAAGCTATAATCAAAATTATTGATGAAAATTTATTAAGGTATAATAGAGTGTGCCGGTACACCGTGTGACATAGCTTGCTCAGCTATACTGTAGACGGGTAAGGGGTGTCACAAAGCTTTTGAGAGCAAAAGGAAGTGTAAAGGAAGAGCTCTTGCAAGATTGAAATTCACTCCATTAGAGGTTAGTGACTAAACTTGATTTTTATCTTTCAATTCATGTTGAAGGAGTGGTATTTGATGCAAATTTACAAGAAAATTTAGTAAACATCATGTGTATGTCTTGCTTAAAAGTCCAGCAGCATTGAACTTGGTTAATTTTTGAAGATTTCTTAGAATTAAAATGATATTATGGCTGCCCTTAACACTAATGTATTGGTTAGGAAGGTGAAGTGCAAGTAATGCAACAATCTAGAATGGTGGAGCTAGGGTTTTGGATCCAAATTGAGACTTTATTCATGTATTTGGTGAAAGAGAGTTTTAATGGTCAATTACTGACCATTGGGCTATGTATGAATAAGAAATGAAGTGATTTGTTTAGTGGGAATTGAAGTTAGTGTGGCTGCCCTTGGTGACCTGCAGGACTGGGCATGAGTCCAGTAGGTTTGGGCACGATAACTGGAGTTGTAAAGGTTCAATTGGTGCAAGGCCAATTGAAAATGAAACTAGACACATAATGGCACAACTTTGGTGAAGAAACCATGCCCATAAAACCAAACCAAATTGACCTAAAGATTGCCCTAATCCGGGTGACCTGCATTCTACCTGGGCAAAATGACTAAATAAATAGTGTTTAGTCATTTGGCCATAACTCAGTATAGAAAGGTCCAATTGACCTGAAATTTTACTAGAAACAAGCTGAGTTATAGACCTACAACTTTCATGAAGAAATCTAACTCAAATTATGATCATAACATATTCAAAAAGTGACCTATAGTCACTACTCAAAATACTGTAGATTTGGTCAGTCCATAAAATCTGAAAAATTTATAATCCAGCTAGTTGTGGTTTTTGGGCCATAACTTGAGCTAAAAAACTCCAAATGGAGTGATTCAAAAAAAGAAATGTAACTAGAAAAAATAAGGAACAACTTTCATGTTGACCACTTTGTCAAATTCCCAATGCAAAAATCACTAATGAAACAGTAAACACAAAGCTTGAAATCTGAAAATTTTGAACAATTAACATTAAGCTTAGAAATGGTATTGGCAACCAATACCAACAATTTTAGAATGCAAAATGTGGTATGTTAGACCTCTTTAACACCTTTTCCAAGTATAGACTTTGGGATAAACCAATTATTCTTTTCGCTCTATCTCTATAGATGCGAATCCCAAGAATATAGGTTGCCTCCCCTAAGTCTTTCATGGAGAATGTATTTGACAACCATACCTTTATAGTTGTCAACATACCTGTGTCATTACCCATCAACAGTATGTCATCCACATATAAGACAAGGAAAGTGATAGCACTGTCACTAACCTTCTTATATACACATGGCTCATCCTCATTTTTGATAAAACCAAAGGATTTAATGGCTTCATCAAAATGGATGTTCCAACTCTTCGAAGCTTGTTTCAACCCATAAATGGATCGCTTTAGCTTACATACCTTGGAACCATCTTGGGATTCAAATCCCCTAGGTTGTTCCATGAAAATGTTTTCTTTAATGTATCCATTGAGAAAAGCTATTTTGACATCCATCTGCTAAATCTCATAATCATAGTATGCAGCTATTGCTAATAAAATCCTAATTGATTTAAGCATGGCAACAGGCGAGAAAGTCTCCTCATAGTCGATTCCTTGCCTTTGGCGAAACCCTTTCGCTACTAGCCTTGCCTTATAGGTCTGTACCTTTCCATCAGAACCAATTTTCTTCTTGAAAACCCATTTGTTCCCTATAGGTACAATACCTTCAGGTGGGTCAACAAGATCCCAAACTTGATTCTTATACATGGAATCAATCTCAGATTTCATAGCATCAATCCATTTTTAAGAGTCTATATCTGATATAGCTTCTTCATAAGTAAGTAGATCATCTCCATGATCTACTTCTTCATGAGTAGACAACTCTTGTTTTTCTTTATGAAGAAAACCATATCTCACTGGTGGGTGAGATACCCTGGTTGTTCTATGAGGAACAGCTGTAGATGTTTCATCAACGGGTATAGGTTGACTAGATGGATCTATATCCATCTGATCTATTGGTTGGTCAGAATTCTCCAATTCTAACTCTATTTGCCTTCCTTTGCTTCCTTCTTGAGCAAACTGTTGTTCAAGAAATGTGGCATCTCTACTTATCACAACCTTTTGTGAAGTAGGCAAAAAAAAATAATATCCAAAACTATCTTTTGGATATCCAACAAATCGACCTTTTTCTGATTTGGTCTCCAATTTATCAGTGTTCAGCTTTTTGATATAAGCTGGACAACCCCAAATCTTAACATGCTTAAGACTTGGTTTTCTTCCATGCCATATCTCATAAGGTGTGGAAGAAACTGATTTTGATGGAATCCTATTCAGAATATACAAAGCTGATTCTAATGCAAATCCCCAAAAGAAGATTGACATATCAGTATAGCTCATCATATTACGTACCATATCCAATAGGGTGCGATTTCTCCTTTCAGATACACCATTTAGCTGTGGCGTTCTTGGAGGAGTCAGCTGAGAAACAATGCCATGCTCTCTCAAGTATTCATCAAATTCAGTACTCAAATATTCACCTCCACGATCTGATCAAAGAGCTTTAATACTCTTTCCTGTTTGATTTTCTACTTCAAATCTAAATTCCTTAAACTTTTCAAAAGATTCATGTTTGTATTTCATCAAATACAAATACTCAAACCTTGATTTATCATCAGTAAAGGTAATAAAATAATGAAAGCCCCCTCTAGCCATTTCCTTAAATGGACCACATACATCACTATGTATTAGCTCCAAAATATTTTCAGCTCTTAGCCCTTGTGCAACAAAGGGTGATCTAGTCATTTTGCCCTGAAGACAAGATTCACAAGTTGGAGTAGGCTCAGAGCACAATGAGGATAGAATCCCCATTTTCTCCAGTTTTGCAATCCTATCTTCTGCAACATGACATAACCTTAAGTGCCAAATATATTTTGAACTTGAGTTGGTTTCCACCATGGCATTGCATTCTTTTAGATCACTTGCATTCAATTTGTGTTTGTCATTATTATCCAAATAATAAAAACCATCATTCATATAACCTAAAACAACATATTTATTTCGAAAATAAATATTGCAAACATCATCTGTGAACTGGAATTCATAGCCATTTCTAGTAAACTAGATATAGAAATGATGTTCTTAAAAGCATCAGGTACATATAAAATATTATCCAAACACAAAACATGTCGAAACATGTAAAAAGATTTAGATCCTATGGCTAAAGCTTCAACAGTTGAGCTATTGCCAATCCGGACTCTAATATCTTGAGAACGCAAGCTGCTACTGTTTGTTAGTTCCTGCATATCATTAGAAATGTGAGAACTGGCACTAGTATCTAAAACCTAAGCTGTAGATGAACTATGAGTATCATCAGAATCTAAATAATAAGATATGGACATACCTTCCGAAGGTATATCCTTCTTGTCCTTCAGAGAAGCAAGATACTCTGGGCAATTCCTTTTCTAGTGCCCATCCTTTTGGCAGTGGAAACACTTTCCTTTGCCTCCATCAGCTTTAGTCTTCCTTTTCTGTTTAGCTATTTTCTTGGAAGGACCAGGAATCTGAGGTTTCTTTTTCTTATTTCCTTTCTTCTTGTTGGACTTTCCAGCAGAAGAAGATGCAACCAAAGCTACCTCTTTTCCTTTATTGCCTGGCATATTCTTTTGGGCAATAACCAGCATGTTGAGTAAACCAGCTAAGGTGCATTCCTGTTTAGTCATATGGAAATTTGTCACAAAATTCCCAAAAGACTCAAGAAGGGACTGAAGGATCAAATCCGTTTGTAGTTGGAAATCCATGTTGCAGTCAAGATGTTCCAACTGCTCAATCAGCCGAATCATCTTGTGGACATGATCTCCAACATTTTGTCCCTTAGACATCCTCATGCGGAACAGCTGCCTAGATATCTCATACCTAGCATTCCTGCTGTGCTCACCATACAACTCTTGTAGGTGAAGGAGGATATCACTCGCACTATGCATGTTCTCATGTTGCTTCTGTAACTCATTACTCATGGAAGCAAGCATGTAACACTTAGCTCTCATATCATGCTCCTTCCACTTGTCCAAAGTTTCGTGTTCCTCTTGTGTGGCCTCTGGAGGTAAGGGACCAGGAACATTTGAATCTAGAACATATCCTATATATTCAAGGTTCAGGACAAGTTTCAAATTTCTTAGCCAATCAGAAAGATTAGGTCCTGTCAACCTATTGTGATCAAGTATGCTTGCAAGGATATTTGATGGTGGTGGTTGTTTTGTGCTCATTTTTATCAAAAAATTAACTGCAGAAAATAACCAGATTAATTAGTAAATGTATCATGTAATTAACCAAAATGATTATGGTCTTTTTATCAAATTGGTCTTCCCACTAACTTAGCGAATCCTACACTTCCAAAGTAGAAAACAGAAATCCTAGTTAGATAGATTTCTAGTGGGTGATTGAATTCTTATAATTCTATTGATCATCCTCAGGTACATCCATTATTGGAATTACAATAAACTATAAGTGAGCAACTCCTTGCCCATCACATCTCATGTGAGGTTCAATCCTTTACCTAGCCCCTAATGCTCAAAATCTGAGGTACATCCATTATTGACTTATCTTGCATTAGTTAAGTTGATCCCATTGAGCCAATAATTATGCAAATAATTTTAATGTCCTCAGGTACATCCAATATTGGCCACTAAATCATTTACATATTTACAACATCTCATGCTTAACAATTATTCTTAAGAAAATCTCTTAAATTAATTGCATCTTATGCAACTATTTAAAATTTCTTAAAATAATTGCCCCAATGGAGGGCCTATGTTATAATTAGTTTAATTATAGCATTTCCAACTTAATCATTTGTTTGCAAGATTTTATGGTCATTCTAATTACTATTAAGGTCTCACTTTGCACATTATCCAATTAGCGTGCATATATCATATAATAGCATACATTCCCATACATCTCATGGATTCATGGATAAGCAATTAATATGGTATGATCATGGACTTTCTAAGGGATTCAATTCTGAGCCACCAAGAATTGAATCAGGGCATTCCTAGGTGCATTTCATTCATTCATTCATTTTACAAGAGTTGCTGAAGGAGTACAAAATGAACACTTGATCTTGAATTCCTCCCACTGGTCCCACCAATGCTCTTGACCTCCTTGAACTTCTTGCAATCCAATATTATATGGTAATCCTTGGCATACCAAGGCGAATTTACAAGAACTTAAATAAATGAAATTACAACCCACAAATTATTACAAACTTAATAATACATGCCCAAAATAAATTAAAATAAATTAATTAATTTACAATCCCAAAGAAACATAAAAGAAATAAATCCAATCACATTGGTCTTTTATAGTCCATGATCATCCATCATGCATATCACTATTTAACAATTAAATAAAACATACATACTTAAATTAAATTGAATATCTCATATTCAACTTAAAAAACCAGATTTGAATATGATTCAAATAAATTTAAAAATTCAGATTTGAATCTCATTCAAACAAATTTAAAAATTCATATTTGAATCACATTCAAACAACTTTAAAAATTCATATTTGAATCACATTCAAACATTTTTTAAAAAATCAGATTTGAATCACATTCAAACATTTTTAAAAAATCAGATCTGAATTTTATTCAATCAATTTTAAAAAAATCTGATTTAAATATGATTCAAACAACATTAAAAATTCAAATTTGAATCACATTCAAACAACTTTTAAAATTCAGATTTAAATCACATTCAAACAATTTTTAAAATTCTGATTTGAATCATAATTTAATTGTGTGATTAAAATTCTAATTAAACAATTTAATTAGACATAGGATGAGCTTTTAGATCATACAATAATTGTAAATTAAAAAGCAAACCTTACGCCACCTTGAAGAACCATTGTTGCCGCCACCAATGGTGGCTTCACCATGTGTGCCGCCACACATCCATTGCAACCAGCAATGGATCAATCATCTCATGATCAAATCACACAATTAAATCATATAATCAACAATCTAAATGGAAAACATAGTGGCTCTAATACCAATTGAAGCAACGGAAGCGTGAAAAAACAAGTTTATACTATTAAATTCAAAAATTTCACCTAGGGTCACATGCATCATGCAAGATTTATTTTTATCTATTTGATTTCAATGATAAACAACATATTAAAACTCTTTTAATATGTTTTTGGATCTGTATTTGCCATTTAAGATTTTAAAATTAATTAGATTAATTTTAGAACCCTAGATTAAATCAAGAACGATTACACTAACCTCTTGATGCACTACAGTGTGTCTGCGCCTTTGAGATTCGTCTTCAGGACACCAGATGTTGTCCCTCTAGCTTGTCCACTTATGGCAGCCCTTGAACGGCTTCTAAAGCTTTTTCTATTAATTAGAAATTCAAGTTCTGCCTTTTTAAGAGATTAGAGATGTAAACAGGACACTAGAAACAATTTCTAGTGTTTTTAATTGAAGAGATTGATGGCTAATCTCTTTGAATTGATGAGAGATGAAGAAGAATAGATGAAAAGCCTCAAAGTGGCATGACAAATGAGAGGAGTGGCTGCTGGCTGCTTTTCTTTTCATAACAACACTTAAATAGCTAGGTTAACACATTAAACCCTTGCCACATGTCACCCTTTGATTAGCTCTAGGTTTAAGTGACCCAATCACATTGTGCCAAGTACCTATATTTAATCTTGATTTTAATCATCTTACATGATTAAAAAAACATTTGGCAAGCTTATGTGTAATCCCATGTGTCACCATCTCATGATGCCACATGTCACACTGTGAAATGACCAAAATGCCCCTGTGTCTTAATTTTGAGTTCTTAACCCAAAATAATTATTTTTCTTCTTCTAATCAATTCATATCAAATATAAATTAATTAATTAATCTCTATTAATTAATTTCTCATTAATTAAATTCATATTTAAACACTTTAAGTATAAATTTAATTTATACAACACATCCAATAATCTAGATTTGGTTTCAAGTCATGCTAGGGACTTTGCAATTTAATTGCAAACCAAACCTATTTAATTAATCAATTAAACTCTTTAATTAATTAATTAAATCATATTTAAATAGGTGATAACTTGTGTATGTGTGTGACTTACTAGGCTCATCACTAATTGGCAATGAGACATGATATCAACTCTTAATATCATCAGAACTCTTTCTTACCATAAATGATTTCTCTAAATCATTTTATGAACCTCATAGACCATGGTTAACACCTAGCATAGCATGCCATGGCCACCCAATTAGTAATAAGGTTTACCTTAAATGAACCTATAATCATATGTTACCATGCACTAGAATCTCTCTGTTATAAAATCCCAACTCAAGCTGGAGTCATGGTTTATGTCAAACTCCATTTGCTATGAATATTATGTTCTCTTTTAATTCCAGTTCTTGATTAAAAGATTTTCTCATCAGAAACTCTTTTCTGAATAAATCTATTTGTCCTGGCCAGGAACTTGAAACATCAAGAACAATTAAATGAACATAGGATTTTATCTCTATTTACTTAGAGGAACAGATTCCATCTTGATCAACACCTACCTCCATATATAACTAGTAGGAGCCAACACATGCCCATATACCCATACATAGTACAAGTACGAAAGCAGTATCAAACTCAAACTACCTATATACAAGATAACTGTGCTATCTCAGGTCTAAAGATTATATGCACTCATATGATTTATGACTAAACATTGACAAGAGTAAACTCCATGTGCTTGTCATAAGTGTCACTGGTTCGGCCTACTTATCATTTATAAGTGCCTATCATGTTTGTCATATGGCATGAGACTCACCATTCCATCTTATTTATATCTCATATAAATTACTTGGGAACAAACATGAATACAATCTTTATGGATAAGTCATGTCCTTATTATGAAGTATCCTCGATTGTGAACCTATTTATGATACTTTGTACTAGAAATATTGTCACTCATATTCTTAACAACTTAAGAATAGAATTTGTAACAAAATATCAATGGACCTTTTCTATTACACATAAATATCTTATGTAAACGAAAAAGTGGAAATGCCTTTTATTAATAAAACATGTACATGATACATACTAAATGATATACTCTAGGACATACTACTAACAGCTTGTGAAGAAGAAGGATGGAACCTTGAGATTGTGTATTGATTACCGGTAGTTGAACAAAGTAACTGTGAAGAATAAATATCCGTTACCCAAAATTGATGATCTGTTTGATCAGTTGAAGGGGGCTGGTGTATTTTCAAAAAGTGATCTTAGATCAGGGTATCATCAGTTGAGGGTAAAGGATGCAGATGTGTCAAAAATTGCATTCAGAACCCGATATGGGCATTATGAATTTCTAGTGATGCCGTTTGGGTTAACAAATGCACCAGCAGTATTTATGGACCTTATGAAACGTATCTTTTATTCATATTTAGATCGGTTTGTAGTGGTCTTTATTGATGATATTCTGGTGTATTCCAAGACCAGGGAAGAACATGATGAACATTTGAGGATTGTTCTGCAAACCCTGCAAGAAAAGAAGCTGTATGCTAAGTTGTCCAAGTGTGACTTCTGGATGAGTGAAATCTCCTTTCTTGGACACATAGTATTAACTGAGGGGATTAGAGTGGATCCCAAAAAGATAGAAGTAGTGATGGAATGGAAGCCTCCCAGAAATACAACTGAGGTCAGAAGTTTCTTGGGGCTAGCTGGGTATTACAGAAGATTTGTGAAGGGGTTCTCTCTTGTAGCTACTCCAATGACCAAGTTGTTGCACAAGAATGTGAAATTTAGCTGGAACGATAAGTGCCAAGCAAGTTTTGAGAGGCTAAAGGCTATGTTGACAGAAGCACCAGTGTTAACATTGTCACACCTCACCCCTCTGTAAGGCATGACATGATCCCGTAAAATACCTAATGAACTACCGAACTTCACCTACCGATAATTCATTAAGTACACTACAAGGGATTTTAAAACAATTTTCTTACATTCTGGAAGTGGTGAGCATTTTGGGAGGAATTAAAAACCATTTATTCAAAGTTTAAATACTAGTAAAAATTTTTGTCCATTTTAATTTTGCCGCAAATTTTATAAAAATTTTGACAGAGTTCCGTTTGTATTTGGGAAAAACAGTTCTTCAAATACCTAAAAAAAAACACTTCCAATAATTTTCTCAACTCCCAATCTCCAATAAATCTCAAATCAATTCAATTCAATTCACTTCAAAATAATTCTACAATCCAAATCAAAATTTATCGTCTCAAAATATTTAATAACTTCATTCACAAGGCATAAAGTATGAAATTCACAAATACAAATATTAATTTACAGAAGGAAATCCAAAAATAATATTATTACAATTTATTTTACAACTGCTCAATTTTACATTGATACATAAAGTGTTATAATATTTACATCAAAATTAACTACAAGGGTATAAAATTATACCCGTACAAAATGATCAGTGAGGTCCTCAATTCAATAGCAGCTCACTCTGCTGCTTTCTCCTTACTCTTATCTGCGATAGCAAAATAAGCTATCGCTGAGTATAAAAATAGTCGGTGGTGCACAATAAAAATTTAAAATACAATACATAAGTCATTCATTGCCAAACACAATTTAAATATTTCTCAATCACATTTCACAAATTATCAAAGCTCATAATGACACAATTTAGTCAAATAATTTAATAAACACAGTGTTGCCAAAATCATACACAACTTAAGCCATGACACAAAATTTCCGATCAATGCCGTGCTGTACACCACGACAAAGCAATCTACAACCCCATTAATCGAAATCAATGAGGGAAGTGGCCAGCTAGCTAATGAGTACTATCCGATCTCAACCTCAACTGGCAAGCCAGAGAGGGAGGAAAATAAACGATCTCAACCCCATAAATGGAGGAGGAATAATGTAATACTTTCATGCTAAGTGTGAACACAAAATCAATTCAAAACAATTTATTCAAATAATTTATTGAAAATCTAGTAAATTATCAAAGTCATATCCACAATCATAAATGGCAACACAATTCATATTTAACTAAAAAGAAAAAAGATCAAATTTCCAAGAATCATATATTTAAACAAAAATTACTGTGCACAGACCTGACGTGAGTCGCCTCTAGGCCTTGACTCAGTCTCTCTGAGCTTCCAAGTCTTTTTTAGCTGAAACACACAGTTTCATAGTGTTTTAGTACCATATCTTAGCATAAATCAAAAAATAAATTTAACTTCACTTTTACCTAGCTTTATTGTGCTAAACTCGACGTTCTAGAAATTTTTGTGTTTTAGGTTACTATTCACTTCACTATTAAAGTCAATTTGTTGACTTTCTAAAGCTTAATAGGTATGGGAACTCCAACTTCACCCACATACCACATTTTGGTCATTAAATTTGTTAGTTTTGTTCATTTTCTTAAAGCTTAAGTCCTTTAGGCAAAATTGTCAAAATTTCAGTTTTGGTGTCCCTAATTGCACTGTTCCATTGGTCATTCTACTGTTGGAATTTGAAAAAACTTCCTTCATAGAAAATGTTCCATATTGTCTTAAGTTTATTCTCATTTTTGGATCACCCCAATTGGAGTTTTGTAGCTCAAGTTATGGCCATTTGAACCATGGCTGCCGGATTGAATGCAACCCAGATTTTCTGGGCAATTTTGGTTCTGGCAGTTTTGGGTCACCAACTTGGGGTGGCCAAATGACTTGCTTGCTGGCAGAATTTGAGTTTGTGTTCTTCATGAAAGTTTTAGGTCTATATCTCATCTAACCTCTGGTAAAATTTCAGGTCATTTTGACCTAACTAGCTCGAGTTATGACTAAATGAACAAATACTGTTCATTTGGTCAGTTTGTACAGGGCAGCCTGCACTTATCCAACTTTGGTCAATTTGTTCACTAGGTTTTGGTCACTTTTTGTGCATGATTCCTAGATGAAAATTGTGTCATTTTATGTCTATTTTCATCCCCAATTGGTCCCATATCAATTGGACTGTAAAATTTCATTTTTGGTCCTTCAGCATGACCACACTCCCTCCGAATTTAGCTTTAATTCCAATCATTCCAACCCAACTCATTTGGTCATAAATGACCAATTTTCACTTCACAATAGGTCAAAGACACCATTTACTCATTTCTTACATTTTTGGTTCATAAACCCTAAGTCCCAAAACCCTAACTTACTAAATTGTTGCATTTAACCACATTTAATGCTTTTAATCCTAACCATTCAACTAAATAAAGTTTCTAAACTCATTTAAATCCATCAAACCATGCAAATCATACTCCCATCACCTGCTAGCCAAAAATTCAGTTTAGTCTCTCACACATATTTTTATTTCATTTTGAGTTTATTTACAAGTTCTTGATGCCATACATACACTAATTAAACTAAAAATTTGAAGTTTGCATTACTAACCTTGCTTGGAAGGTTTTTAGGCTTCCCTTTCTTCAATTCTTTCTTCTTCTTTTTAGTCTCTAATGTTTCCTCAACATGTAAGGAGAATTTTTTGTGTTGGGACTTTGTGAATTTATGGGATAGAGTAGGGAAATTCAAGCTTCCTTTCCCTTAACAATGGTGGAACAAGTGAAAGAATGGGAAGAGAGAGGTGAGGCGGCAAGTTTGGTAAGGAAGATGACTTTATTTTTTTTTCTTTTCTTTTCTTTTATCTATTTTAACTTATGGAAGACCCCAAAATCCCATTTAATTTAATTTATTAATTATTACTTTTATGACATCATGCATGATGTCGTGCATGATGTCATCTCCCTACACTTTTTCTTTTTCTCTTTTTTTTATATTTATTTTTCTATTAGTTCTTTAATTTAATTCCCGACTCTGAAATTTTCTTTGCTCCGATTTTATTGGATAGTTAGGTCAGGAGTCAGCTCTCGGGGTCAATTAACCAAATTGCCCCTCACCAGTTCATCCCGGTTTGCAAATAATTCAATATTTCTTTTGGCTCCCTGACCTAATTAGTTGACTGACTTAACAGTCCTTTTTCGTGATTTTCTCTTTTCCACTGTGTTCATGAGGGTCCTAAGGACCGCAGCGTCACATTTTATGGTTCGAAATTTAAGTTTAAAACGACTTCGTAGTCCTTCCCGAGAAGGTCACCCATCGCTGTGACTCTCGGCTCATTTAACTTCTTATGTTCTGTTTTTCTTATTTTTACTTAACTAATTGGCAATTTCTAATTATTTGTGTTTATGGCTTTTCTAGTTGTCTTAAGTGTGGTTCTAATCCCCTTAATTGTCCGGACTGACACGGGTCACCGGAACAGTGAAATATACCAGGCTATACAAATAGGGGTGTTACAATTCTCCCCCCCTTAAAATAAATTTTGTCTCAAAATTTTACCTGGTATCAATCTCTGAACAGCTGTGGGTGCTGTCTCCTTATGTCCTCCTCTCGTTTCCAAGTAGCTTCTTGGCTCGAATGATGGTTCCACAGCACTTTTACCAATGGTATCTGCTTGTTCCGTAGCTGCTTCACCTCATAAGCCAGAATCTTTATGGGTTCTTCTTCATATGTGAGGTCTGGATTTACTTCAATTTCTTCTACTGATAGTACATGAGATGGGTCTGATCGATACCTCCTCAACATAGACACATGGAAGACGTTATGTATCTTCTCCAACTCTGGAGGTAGTGCCAAACGATATGCCAAAGGACCCACTCTTTCCAGAACCTCATATGGCCCGATAAAACGAGGACTTAGTTTCCCTTTTCTGCTGAATCTCATAATCCTCTTCTAAGGAGAAACCTTGAGGAAAACTTTCTCACCCACTGCATACTCAATATCCCTTCTTTTCAAATCAATATAGGACTTCTGACGGTCTGATGCAGTCTTAAGTCGATCTCTGATCACCTTAATTTTCTCTTCAGTATGTTGAACAATTTTGCGTCCAATCATTTTTCTTTCACCCACGTCATCCCAACACAAAGGGGTTCTACATTTTCTACCATACAAAGCTTCATATGGAGGCATCCCAATGCTTGACTGGTAGCTGTTGTTGTAAGCAAACTCAATCAAGGGCAAGTGTGTATCCCAACTACCCTCAAACTCAATTACACAAGCCCGTAGCATATCCTCTAAGATCTGAATTACCCTCTCAGACTGGCCATCTGTTTGTGGGTGGAATGCAGTACTGAAGTTCAATATAGTTCCTAGGGCTCTCTGAAGACTACCCTAGAATCTAGAAGTGAACCTAGGATCTCTGTCTGATACAATGGATACTGGCACTCCATGCAGTCTCACAATCTCATCGATGTACAACCTGGCCAATTTGTTTAAACTGTAGTCCATTCGGACTGGCAGAAAATGAGCAGACTTAGTCAGTCTGTCGACAATGACCCATACTGCATCATGACTCTTCTGTGTCTTTGGAAATCCCATCACAAAATCCATTGTTATTCTCTCCCATTTCTATTCTGGCACTGGTAGTGGATGTAACAACCCAGTGGGTACTTGATGCTCTGCCTTTACTTGCTGACAAGTTAGGCATTTAGAAACAAACTCTGCCACATCTCTTTTCATACCCATCCACCAGTAATGCTCCTTTAGCCCTCTATACATTTTTGTACCACCAGGGTGCATGGCAAAAGGAGACTCATGTGCTTCTTTCAAAATGATCTGCCTCAAATCAATGTGATTAGGAACACACATTCTGCCCTGGTGTAGCAGTAACCCATCATCTCTGATTGAGAATTCTGGTTTCTTGCCCTGCCGGACTTCTTCCAACAGCTTTTGATACCTTTCATCATTCTGAGCAGCCATTCTGATCTGATCAATCAACACTGGCTGTACATGCCATGCAACTGCTGTCTGCCTCTCGTCATTAATCTCTAAGCTGGCATGCAATGATCTCAACTCATGTACCAAAGACAAAGGAGTAACCCGTAGACTTGCCATAGTCTTGCGACTTAGGGTGTCAGCTACAACATTAGCTTTCCCTGGCTGATATTCTATCAGGCAATCATAGTCTTTTATCAACTCTAACCATCTCCTCTGTCTCAAATTCAACTCTTTCTGGGTGCCCAAATACTTCAAACTCTTATGATCTATGTAGATGTAGCACTTCTCCCCATACAAATAATGTCTCCAGATCTTAAGAGCAAACACAATAGCTGCAAGCTCCAAGTCATGTGTCGGATAATTCCTCTCATGCGATTTTAGCTGGCGTGATGCATAGGCAATGACATTCCGATCTTGCATCAACACACAGCCTAACCCATTGTGAGAAGCATCGCTGTAAACTGTATATTCTTTACCTAGTGTAGGTAAAGTAAGGACTGAAGCCTCTGTCAAACATCTCTTCAATTCATCAAAACTTTGTTGGCATTTGTCCGTCCACTGAAATTTCATATCTTTTCTAAGCAACTTGGTCAATGGAGATGCCAACATGGAAAATCCCTTCACAAAACAACGGTAGTATCCAACTAACCCCAAAAAACTGCGAATCTCTATGATATTTCTGGGTGGCTTCCAATTAAGGACAGCTTCAATCTTGCTTAGGATCTACCTTAATACCCTCTGCTGATACTATGTGCCCCAAGAAGGATATCTCCTTCAGCCAAAATTCACATTTTGACAATTTGGCGTATAGCTGTTTCTCCCTCAAAGTCTGTAGTACCATCCGCAGATGTCTATCATGCTCTTCTGCATTCCTCGAATAGACTAATATATCATTAATAAATACCAAAACAAACTGGTCGAGGTATGGTCTGAAAATAGTGTTCATCAAATCCATAAAAGCAGCCGGAGAATTAGTTAACCCGAATGGCATGACCAAGAACTCATAATGGCCATAGCGAGTTCTGAAGGCAGTTTTAGGAATACTCTGCTCTTGTACTTTCAACTGATAATAA
This sequence comes from Hevea brasiliensis, assembly GCF_030052815.1. Classification (NCBI taxonomy): domain Eukaryota; kingdom Viridiplantae; phylum Streptophyta; class Magnoliopsida; order Malpighiales; family Euphorbiaceae; genus Hevea; species Hevea brasiliensis. The sequence goes on from NC_079498.1 coordinate 40,462,459, forward strand.
CCTGATCTCAGGTTAATTTTGGAGAACACAGTTGCACCTCTCAACTGATCAAATAAGTCATCAATACAGGGCAATGGATATCTATTCTTTATTGTCACCTTATTCAACTGTCGATAGTCAATGCATAACCGGAGAGTGCCATCCTTCTTCTTTACAAACAATACTGGCGCTCCCCAAGGTGACACACTAGGGCGGATAAAGCCCTTATCAAGCAGCTCTTGCAATTGTACTTTCAATTCTTTTAATTCTGCTGGTGCCATTTTATTTGGAGTTATGGAGATTGGGTCCACACCAGGCATAACATCAATTTCAAACTGCACTTCTCTTTCTGGAGGTAATCTTGGCAATTCATCAGGAAAATACATCCGGAAAGTCACATACAGTAGGAATGTCCCTCAGTGCTGGACTCCCCACTTGGGTGTCTAGCACATGTGCCAAGTACGCCTCACACCCTTTTCTAATCATTTTTCTGGCCAGTGTAGCTGAAATGATGTTTGAAGGCAATAACTGCCTCTCCCCATGTATTACTACATCACCATACTGAGGAAGACCAAAAGTGACTGTCTTCAGTCTACAGTCAATCATAGTCCTGACCTCCTGGCCTAATGGACTAGTTACTAGCACATCATAATCCATTGGTACACACTGAATAGCAGTAGAACACATCACACTAGCACTAACATACGAATGTGTGGAGCCAGGATCAAATAACACATGTACATCTTGGTCAAGGATGGAAAAATTACCAGCTACAACGTCTGATGTTTCAGCCTTCTCCCTCTGACGCATGGTATACACTCTGACTGGTGCGCCACTGGGTACTGGCTGGTTAACAGTGCTTTGACTTCCAGGAGTGTTACCAGGACCCCTACCTCTGCCTCTATCTCTAGCAGCTGACTGTGACCCTCTAGGTGCAGAGACTTGGGCTGATCCTTCAGATGTAGTAGAAGGTCCAGACCGGTGTGGACTAGTGCAATCCTTAGCGAAATGTCCGCTCCCTCCACAATTAAAACATGCAAGTTTTGGGTCACCAACTTGGGGTGGCCAAATGACTTGGTTGCTAATTTGGGTTTGTGTTCTCATGAAAGTTTTAGGTCTATATCTCATCTAATCTCTAGTAAAATTTCAGGTCATTTTGACCTGCCTAGCTCGAGTTATGACTAAATGAAAAAATACTGTTCATTTGGTCAGTTTGTACAGGGCAGCCTACACTTATCCAACTTTGGTCAATTTGTTCACTAGGTTTTGGTCACTTTTTAGGCATGGTTCCTAAATGAAAATTGTGTCATTTTATGTCTATTTTCATCCCCAATTGGTCCCATATCAATTGGACTTGTAAATTTTCATTTTTGGTCCCTCAAAGTTGACTTGGTCATGCTGCTAGCAGCATGACCACACTCCCTCCGAATTTAGCTTTAATTCCAATCATTCCAACCCAACTCATTTGGTCATAAATGACCAATTTTCACTTCACAATAGGTCAAAGACACCATTTACTCATTTCTTACATTTTTGGTTCATAAACCCTAAGTCCCAAAACCCTAACTTACTAAATTGTTGCATTTAACCACATTTAATGCTTTTAATCCTAACCATTCAACTAAATAAAGTTTCTAAACTCATTTAAATCCATCAAACCATGCAAATCATACTCCCATCACCTGCTAGCCAAAAATTTAGTTTAGTCCCTCACACATATTTTTATTTCATTTTGAGTTTATTTACAAGTTCTTGATGCCATACATACACTAATTAAACTAAAAATTTGAAGTTTGCATTACTAACCTTGCTTGGAGGGTTTTTAGGCTTCCCTTTCTTCTATTCTTTCTTCTTCTTTTTAGTCTCTAATGTTTCCTCAACATGTAAGGAGAATTTTTTGTGTTGGGACTTTGTGAATTAATGGGATAGAGTAGGGAAATTCAAGCTTCCTTTCCCTTAACAATGGTGGAACAAGTGAAAGAATGGGAAGAGAGAGGTGAGGCAGCAAGTTTGGTAAGGAAGATGACTTTATTTTTTTTTCTTTTCTTTTCTTTTATCTATTTTAACTTATGGAAGACCCCAAAATCCCATTTCATTTAATTTATTAATTATTACTTTTATGACATCATGCATGATGTCATGCATGATGTCATCTCCCTACACTTTTCTTTTTCTCTTTTTTTTTTAATTTATTTTTCTATTAGTTCTTTAATTTAATTCCCAACTCTGAAATTTTCTTTTATCTGATTTTATTTGACAGTTAGGTTAGGAGTCAACTCTCGGGGTCAATTGACCAAATTGCCCCTCACCAGTTCATCCCGGTTTGCAAATAATTCAATATTTCTTCTGGCTCCCTGACCTAATTATTTGACTGACTTAACAGTCCTTTTTCGTGATTTTCTCTTTTCCACTGTGTTCATAAGGGTCCTAAGGACAGCAGCGTCACATTTTATGGTTTGAAATTTGAGTTTAAAACGACTTAGTAGTCCTTCCCGAGAAGGTCACCCATTGTTGTGACTCTCGGCTCGTTTAACTTCTTATGTTCTGTTTTTCTTATTTTTACGTAACTAATTGGCAATTTCTAATTATTTGTGTTTATGGCTTTTCTAGTTGTCTTAAGTGTGGTTCTAATCCCCTTAATTGTCCAAACCGACACCGGTCATCGAAACAGTGAAATATACTAGGCTATACAAATAGGGGTGTTACAAACATAGCCAGTGTCGGGAAAAGACTTTGTGGTTCATAGTGATGCCTCGCATAATGGGTTAGGGTGTGTATTGATGCAAGAGGGGAAAGTGGTTACCTATGCTTCCAGGCAATTAAGGCCACATGAACAGAACTACCCTACTCATGACTTGGAGTTAGCAGCAATTATCTTCGCACTGATGATATGGAGGCATTATTTATATGGTGAAAAATGCTACATCTATACAGACCACAAGAGTCTAAAATATTTGCTAACCTAGAAGGAGCTCAATCTTAGACAGAGGCGATGGATTGAGTTCCTAAAGGACTATGATTGTGTGATAGATTACCATCCTGGGAAGGCAAATGTAGTTGCTGATGCCTTAAGCAGAAAATCCATCACAACTTTAAGATCACTAAATGCCCGTCTGTCCTTAGCTCAAGATGGAGCTATTTTGGCTGAGTTACAAGTGAAGCCATACCTGCTATAGTAGATACAAGATGGGCAGAAGGCAGATGAAAAATTAATGGCTATTGTGGGTAAAATTCCAGAAGGGAAAGAAACTGATTATAAGGTGAAAGTAGATGGGTGTCTGTATTACAGAGGAAGAGTGTGTACCAGATGATGGAGAATTGAAGACTGGTATTCTGAAAGAAGCACATACTAGTGTTTATGTTATGCACCTGGGAAGCACAAAAATGTATAATGATTTGAAGCCTCATTATTGGTGGCCTGGTATGAAGAGGGATATAGCTGACTATGTGACTAAGTGTTTGACATGTCAGCAAGTTAAAGCAGAACATCAAGTTCCATCAGGATTGCTACAGCCTATGAGCATACCTGAATAGAAATGGGACTGGGTCACTATGGATTTTGTTAGTGGTCTACCTCTCACCCCAAAGAAGCATGATGCAGTGTGGGTGATAGTGGAGAGATTGACAAAGTCAGCACATTTTCTGCTAGTTAGGACTGACTACTCACTGGAGAAGTTAGTAGAATTGTATATCAGTGAGATAGTTAGACTGCATGGAATCCCACTTTCCATCATATCTGATCGAGACCCAAGGTTTACATCGAGATTTTGGAAAAAGCTGCAAGAAGCCTTGGGCACACAACTCCGCTTTAGCACGGCTTTTCATCCTCAGACGGATAGACAGTCAGAACGAGTAATCCAGATCCTGGAGGATATGCTGAGGAGTTGTGTCATTGAGTTTGAAGGGAGTTGGGATAGATACCTCCCACTAGCAGAATTTGCATATAGCAATAGCTACCAAACTAGCATTCAGATGGCCCCGTTGAAGCACTATATGGGAAGAAGTGTAGAACCCCAGTAAGTTGGACTAAATTGGGTGAAGATAAGCTGGTTGGACTAGACTTGGTGAAACAGACTAAGGAGAAAGTAAAAATAATCAAAGCAAATTTGAAGGTTGCCTCGGATAGACAAAAATCTTATGCCGACTTGAAAAGAAAAGAGATAGAGTATGCAGTTGGCGACAAAGAGTTTCTCAAAGTCTTACCGTGGAAGAAAGTACTGAGATTTGGGAGAAAGGGTAAGTTAAGCCCTAGGTTCATTGGCCCATATGAAGTCATTGAACGTGTGGGACTAGTGGCCTATTGGCTAACTTTACCACCAGAATTGGATAAAATCCATAATGTATTCCATGTTTCTATGCTGAGAAGATATCGCTCAGACCCTTCACATGTCATGTCCATGGAAGAGATTGAAATCCAACCGGACTTGACATATACAGAAGAACCCATATGGATCCTAGCTCAGGAAGTGAAGGAACTGAGAAATAAACAAATTCCACTGGTGAAAATGCTTTGGAGGCACCACATGTTAGTAGTATGCCCTAGAGCATATCATTTAGTATGTATCTTGTACATATTTTTATTAATAAAAGGCTTTTCCACTTTTCCGTTTACATAATATATTTATGTGTAATAGAAAAGGTCCATTGATATTTTGTTAGAAATATTATTCTTAAGTTGTTAAGAATATAAGTGACATTATTTCTAGCACAAAGTATCATAAATAGGTTCACAATCGAGGATACTTCATAATAAGGACATGACTTATCCAGAAAGATTGTATTCATGTTTGTTCCCAAGTTATTTATATGAGATATAAACAAGATGGAATGGTGAGTCTCATGCCATATGACAAACATGATAGGTACTTATAAATGATAAGTAGGCCGAACTAGTGACACTTATGATAAGCACATGGAGTTTACTCTTATCAATGTTTTGTCATAAATCATATCAGTGCATATAATCTTAAGACCAGACCTGAGATAGCACAGTTATCTTGTATATAGGTAGTTTGAGTTTGATACTGCTTTCATACTTGTACTGTGTATGGGTATATGGGCATGTGTTGGCTCCTACTAGTTATATATGGAGGTAGGTGTTGATCAAGATGGAATCTGTTCCTCTAAGTAAATAGAGATAAAATCCTATGTTCATTTAATTATTCTTGATGTTTCAAGTTCTGGCAGACAGATAGATTTAATCGAGAAAGAGTTTCTGATGAGAAAATCTTTTTAATCAAGAACTGGAATTAAAAGAGAACATAATATTCATAGCAAATGGAGTTTGACATAAACCATGACTCCAGCTTGAGTTGGAATTTTGTAACAGAGAGATTCTAGTGCATGGTAACATATGATTATAGGTTCATTTAAGGTAAACCTTATTACTAATTGGGTGTCCATGGCATGCTATGCTAGGTGTTAACCATGGTCTATGAGGTGCGTAAAATGATTCAGAGAAATCATTTATGGTAAGAAAGAGTTCTGATGATATTAAGAGTTGATATCATGTCTCATTGCCAATTAGTGATGAGCCTAGTAAGTCACACACATACACAAGTAATCACCTAATTAAATATGATTTAATTAATCAATTAAAGAGTTTAATTGATTAATTAAATAGGTTTGGTTTGCAATTAGATTGCAAAGTCCCTAGCATGACTTGATACCAAATCTAGATTATTGGATGTATAGTATAAGTTAAATTTATATTTAAAGTGTTTAAATATGAATTTAATTAATGAGAAATTAATTAATAGAGATTAATTAATTAATTTATATTTGATATAAATTAATTAGAAGAAGAGAAATAATTATTTTGGGTTAAGAACTCAAAATTAAGACATAGGGGCATTTTGGTCATTTCGCAGTGTGACATGTGGCACCATGAGATGGTGACACATGGCATTACACATAAGCTTGCCAAATGTCTTTTAATCATGTAAGATGATTAAAATTAAGATTAAATATAGGTTTGACACTTTGCACAATGTGATTGGGTCACTTAAACCTAGAGCTAATCAAAGGGTGACATGTGGCAAGGGTTTAATGTGTTAACCTAGCTATATAAGTGTTGTTATGAGAAAATAAAATACAACCACCACCATCCAATATCCTTGTAAGCATACTTGATCGCAATAGGTTGACAGGACCTAATCTCTCTGATTGGCTAAGAAATTTGAAACTTGTCCTGAACCTTGAACATATAGGATATGTTCTAGATTCAAATGTTCCTGGTCCCTTACCTCCAGAGGCCACTCAAGAGGAACATGAAACTTTGGACAAGTGGAAGGAGCATAATATGAGAGCTAAGTGTTACATGCTTGCTTCCATGAGTAATGAGTTACAGAAGTAGCATGAGAACATGCAGAGTGCAAGTGAGATCCTCCTTCACCTACAAGAGTTGTATGGTGAGCACAGTAGGAATGCTAGGTATGAGATATCTAGGCAGCTATTCTACATGAGGATGTCTGAGGGACAGAATGTTGGGGATCATGTCCATAAGATGATTCTGCTGATTGAGCAGTTGGAACATCTTGACTTCAATATGGATTTCCAACTACAGACGGATTTGATCCTTCAGTCCCTTCCTGAGTCTTTTGGGAATTTTGTGACAAATTTTTATATGACTCAACAGGAGTGCACCGTAGGTGGTTTACTCAACATGCTGGTTATTACCCAAAAGAATATGCCGGGCAATAAAGAAAAAGAGGTAGCTTTGATTGCATCTTCTTCTATTGGAAAGTCCAATAAGAAGAAGGGCAATAAGAAAAAGAAACCTCAGATTCCTGGTCTTTCTAAGAAAATAGCTAAACAGAAAGGGAAGACTAAAGCTGATGGAGGCAAAGGAAAGTATTTCCACTGCCAGAAGGATGGGCACTGGAAAAAGAACTGCCCAGAGTATCTTGCTTCTCTGAAGGACAAGAAGGATAGACCTTTGGAAGGTGTGTCCATATCTTGTTATTTAGATTCTGATGATACTCATAGTTCATCTATAGCTTGGGTTTTAGATACTGGTACTAGTTCTCACATTTTTAATGATATGCAGGAACTAGCAAATAGTAGCAGCTTGCGTTCTCAATATGTTAGAGTCCGGATTGGCAATGGCTCAACTGTTAAAGCTTTAGCCATAGGATCTAAATCTTTTTACATGTTTTGACATGTTTTGTGTTTGGATAAAATTTTATAAGTACCTGATGCTTTTAAGAATATCATTTCTATATCTAGTTTGACTAGAAATGGCTATGAATTTTCAGTTCACAGATGATGTTTGCAATATTTATTTTGAAAATAAATATGTTGGTTCGGGTTATATGAATGATGATCTTTATTATTTGGATAATAATGAAAAACACAAAATGAATGCAAGTGATCTAAATGAATGCAATGCCATAGTGAAAATCAACTCAAGTTCAAAATATATTTGGCACTTAAGGTTATGTCATGTTGCAGAAGATAGGATTGCAAAACTGGAGAAAATGGGGATTCTATCCTCATTAGGCTCTAAGCCTACTCCAACTTGTGAATCTTGCCTTTAGGGAAAAATGACTAGATCACCCTTTGTTGGACAAGGGCTAGGAGCTGAAAATATTTTGGAGCTAATACATAGTGATGTATGTGGTCCATTTAAAGAAATGGTTAGAGGGGGCTTTCATTATTTTATTATCTTTACTGATGATAAATCAAGGTTTGGGTATTTGTATTTGATGAAATACAAACATGAATCCTTTGAGAAGTTCAAAGAATTTAAATCTGAAGTAGAAAATCAAACAGGAAAGAGTATTAAATCTCTTCGATCAGATCGTGGAGGTGAATATTATAGTACTGAATTTGATGAATACTTGAAAGAGCACGGCATTGTTTCCCATTTGACTCCTCCAGGAATGCCACAACTAAATGGTGTATCTGAAAGGAGAAATCATACCTTATTGGATATGGTACGTAGTATGATGAGCTATACTGATATACCAATCTCCTTTTGGGGATTTGCATTAGAATCAGCTTTGTATATTCTGAATAGGATTCCATCAAAATCAGTTTTTTCCATACCTTATGAGATATGGCATGGAAGAAAGCCAAGTCTTAAGCATGTTAAGATTTGGGATTGTCCATCTTATGTCAAAAAGCTGAACACTGATAAATTGGAAACCAGATAAGAAAAAGGTTGATTTGTTGGATATCCAAAAGATAGTTTTGGATATTATTTTTATTTGCCTACTTCACAAAAGGTTGTGATAAGTAGAGATGCCACATTTCTTGAACAACAGTTTGTTCAAGAAGGTGGCAAAGGAAGGCAAATAGAGTTGGAATTGGAGAATTCTGACCAACCAACAGATCATATGGATATAGATCCATCTAGTCAACCTACACCCATTCATGAAACATCTACAGCTATTCCTCATAGAACAACCGGGGTATCTCACCCACCAATGAGATATGGTTTCCTTCATGAAGAAGAACAAGAGTTGTCTACTCATGAAGAATTAGATCATGGAGATGATCCACTTACCTATGAAGAAGTTATATTAGATATAGACTCTTCAAAATGGATTGATGCTATGAAATCTGAAATTGATTCCATGTATAAGAATCAAGTTTGGGATCTTGTTGACCCACCTGAAGGTATTGTACCTATAGGGAACAAATGGGTTTTTAAGAAGAAAATTGGTTCTGATGGAAAGGTAGAGACCTATAAGGCAAGGCTAGTAGTGAAGGGGTTTCTGCCAAAGGCAAGGAATCAACTATGAGGAGACTTTCTCGCCTGTTGCCATGCTTAAATCAATTAGGATTCTATTAGCAATAGCTGCATACTATGATTATGAGATTTGGCAAATGGATGTCAAAATAGCTTTTCTCAATGGATACATTGAAGAAAACATTTTCATAGAATAACCTAGGGGTTTTGAATCCCAAGATGGTTCTAAGGTATGCAAGCTAAAGCGATCCATTTATGGGTTGAAACAAGCTTCGAGGAGTTGGAACATCCGTTTTGATGAAGCCATTAAATCCTTTGGTTTTATGAAAAATGAGGATGAGCCATGTGTATATAAGAAGGTTAGTGACAGTGCTATCACTTTCCTTGTCTTATATGTAGATGACATACTGTTGATGGGTAATGACACAGGTATGTTAACAACTGTAAAGATATGGTTGTCAAATACATTCTCCATGAAAGACTTAGGGGAGGCAACCTATATTCTTGGGATTCGCATCTATAGAGATAGAGCGAAAAGAATAATTGGTTTATCCCAAAGTCTATACTTGGAAAAGGTGTTAAAGAGGTTTAACATGCTTGATTCCAAGAGAGGATTGTTACCAGTGAGACATGATATCCATCTTTCTAAAGAGATGTCTCCAAAGACACCTGAAGAAAGAGATAAAATAGCCAGGATTCCATATGCTTCGGCTATTGGAAGTTTAATGTATGCAATGCTGTGTACTAGGCTGGATATCGCATATGCTGTTAGTTTGACTAGCAGGTATCAATCCAATCCAGGTTTGGAACACTGGATAGCTGTCAAAAATATCCTTAAGTACTTGAGAAGAACAAAGGATTTATTCTTAATCTATGGAGGTGGAGACTTGCAATTGGATGGTTATACTGATTCTGATTTCCAATCAGATATCGATGATAGAAAGTCTACATCTGGATATGTGTTCATTTGTAATGGAGGTGCAGTCAGTTGGAAGAGTTCCAAACAGAGCACGACTGTAGATTCCACTACAGAGGCTGAGTATATTGCTACATCAGATGCTGCAAAGGAAGCTGTTTGGATAAAGAAGTTCGTGACAGAACTTTCAGTAGTTCCTTCCATTGAGTCAGCAGTTCGACTACACTGTGACAACAATGGAGCAGTTATACAGGCTAAGGAACCAAGGTCTCACCAAAAATCTAAACACATAGAAAGGCGCTACCACATTATCAGAGAAATAGTTAGGCGAGGCGATGTAGCCATGCAGAAATAGCATCAGCTGAAAATCCAACTGATCCATTCACTAAGCCTATGTCACAGACTCAGCTAGACCGACATTTTGAGAAGATAGGTTTAAGATATTGTAATGAATGGCTCTAGTGCTAGTGGGAGATTGTTAGTAGTATGCCCTAGAGAATATCATTTAGTATGTATCTTGTACATATTTTTATTAATAAAAGGCTTTTTCACTTTTCCGTTTACATAATATATTTATGTGTAATAAAAAAGGTCCATTGATATTTTTCTAGAAATATTATTCTTAAGTTGTTAAGAATATGAGTGACATTATTTCTAGCGCAAAGTATCATAAATAGGTTCACAATCGAGGATACTTCATAATAAGGACATGACTTATCCAGAAAGATTGTATTCATGTTTGTTCCCAAGTTATTTATATGAGATATAAATAAGATGGAATGGTGAGTCTCATGCCATATGACAAACATGATAGTTACTTATAAATGATAAGTAGGCCGAACCAGTGACACTTATGACAAGCACATGGAGTTTACTCTTATCAATGTTTTGTCATAAATCATATCAGTGCATATAATCATTAGACCTGAGATAGCACAGTTATCTTGTATATAGGTAGTTTGAGTTTGATACTGCTTTCATACTTGTACTGTGTATGGGTATATGGGCATGTGTTGGCTCCAACTACTTATATATGGAGGTAGGTGTTGATCAAGATGGAATCTGTTCCTCTAAGTAAATAGAGATAAAATCCTATGTTCATTTAATTGTTCTTGATGTTTCAAGTTCCTGGCCAGGACAGATAGATTTATTCAGAAAAGAGTTTCTGATGAGAAAATCTTTTTAATCAAGAACTGGAATTAAAAGAGAACATAATATTCATAGCAAATGGAGTTTGACATAAACCATGACTCTAGCTTGAGTTGGGATTTTATAACAGAGAGATTCTAGTGCATGGTAACATATGATTATAGGTTCATTTAAGGTAAACCTTATTACTAATTGGGTGTCCATGGCATGCTATGCTAGGTGTCACACCCTACCCCTCTGTAAGGCATAACATGATCCCGTAATATACTTAATGAATTACCAACTCCGTCTACTGATAACCCATTAAATACACTACAAGGGATTTTAAAAACTTCTCTTACTTCTTTTACAGTGGTGAGCACTATTTACAGGTGTTAAAAACTTTGGTGAACTGAAGTGAAACAATTAACTCATTTGATTTATTTGGAATTTCTGTAAAAATTTTGGCAGAGTGCCATCTGTATTTTGGATAAAAGCTGTTTCTTGAAAACTCAGAAAAGACACTTCAATAATTTTCCAAATCTCAACTCCAATACATTTCTCAACACAACAATTTATCAACTCAATTCCATAGAAATTTTTCAAAGTCTGAGATAAGGAAATATAATACAATTTTTACAAGTCAAATAACTCATAATTAATTTACAACTTCAAGGTACAATTTGAATTTACAACTGCTCAAAACCAAAAACAAAATATACATACAGTGAATATACATTACAGTACAAAATGCCAAATGTGGTATACTCACTATACCCAAAAATCTCTCGCTGGCGGTACTAGCAGCCTAGTCTGCTGCCCTGTCTGTCTGTCTACCTGTGATAGCAATAAAAAGCTATCGCTGAGACAATGTCTCAGTGGTGCACAACATTAACCAAATACAATTTAAATCACAATTCATAAGTCATGTAAATAGTGGATACTTAAAATCATAGTTAAATTCAAGACAGTAATTGTCAACAAGAATTTAAACTCCATTTGTCAATATCACAATAATTTTCATAAGTTAGATCATGTTTGAATTCAAAAGACAGTATATGCCAATGAGAGTTTAAATCCATTTCACAATCTCACAATACATATCAATAAATCACACACAGCTTAATCATGATCCATAGTTCAATTCGTCCCAAAAGCCAATGGCTAATGAGGTATTCAATTCGTCCCAAAAGTCGATGACTAATGAGGAATAGCATAGCTAGCTATCAAAAATATGAGTACTCATTCTATTCGTCCTCAACAGGCACACACCTCAACACTTCAGCCAGAGAGGGAATTCAATTCATGCCACTAGACAAGCTAGCGAGGAATACAATCAATGTACATGATAGTTGTGGTTTCAAACCAATTACAGTGCTTTTCAATCAATAAGTATCCATCAAATATCATTCAAACCATTTTTCACAATTTCACAACTTAAAACAATAATATGCAAATAGTCATAATTTATTTCAATTGAAAATAATTCAAAAGAAATAGTTGTTGTGCACAAACCTCTGATATTTGTCTCCTGGTCTTGACTCAGTATTTCTTTCCCTTTTGCTGAGTCCTTGTTAACTGAGAAACACAATTTGAAGTGTTTCAGTGCTAAATTAATTTGCCTCTAACGATAATGTTCGATAAACAATTCACTGAATACCTTTATTTGCTTAATCACCTAATATACCGACCCTCGATGTTTTCTAGGTAAATTAGGTTTTAGTGTCCTTTATATGTCACATTCGATAGGGTTTTAGGGTTGGTACGTGTTACCAAACTCAATTCTATGTATATTGCGTTTTCTTGCATTTCATTGCAAATTGCTGGATTTCGGGATACTAGTTTGACCTAGCCGGACGATCTAGTTCCCTCGGTTTTCGAGTTTCGGTCAAAACTACAAACTTATAGATCTATGTCTTATGGACCGCGGTGCAAAATTTTAGGTCATTCCGAGTTAAGTAGACCGAGTTATGGTCATTATACTATTGCTGGTCAAATGGTATCAAATTAGGTCAATTTTAGGTCAATTTGGTCAACTCTGGTTCGGCCAGTTTTTGGACCCGAACTTGTGCAAGTTGTTTGACTTGCTTATGGTCATTTCTGGGTTTTGGTGTCTTCATAAGACTTGTAGGTATGGGTCTTAACTATTCATGTTTAAAATTTCTGGTCAATTAGACCTGTTTTGAGTGAGTTATGGCCTAAACACTCACTGCTGCACAATTGGTCATTTTTCAGGTCCTAATTGTACCTAATCCGAATTGGTCATTTTCTTGGGTCACCTTGCAAGCAGAATTTTGGTATGCTTTCTCAATGAAAGTTGGCACATTTTGTGCCTAGTTCCACCTCCAATTGGTCTCATACCAATTGAGGTTACGCATTTAAAGTTATAGGCTAAAATGTACACTGCCCTTAGTTACCTTGCTTAACACACATCAATTACACACTTACATTGCAATATGTTTACTTCCCTACCAAATCTGTTTTGGTACATTACCAAAACCATACTCCACTTCACTTTAAAGTCACTTTGGGCAGATTACAATTATCCTCAACACACCAAATATAACTCTAATTCCCAAAGTCCAAATACAATTACACATACACATAAACATTACTAGTTTTTACATACACTTTACACAACAATTTCATATACATATCCATCAATCCTTAATGCTACAATTCTGCCTATATCTTCATGAACACATACACTTATCCAAGAGTTCCAAGGCTGTCGAAAATCTTCCTCAATACCCAAGTGTCCTACAATTCATCAATTTCCATTCCAAGTGCAAAATCACCATATACATGTGAAATAATTCACTAGGATATTAAATCACCATGATCAACATCATTTCTCATCAAATATATGTATAATAAATCATTAAATACATGACTCCATGGCTGTCCAAAATGGACATTTCAATAACTCTTCAAACTTGCAAATTTTCTTCACAAATCCAACACCCATAACATGTACACAAGGTTTAACAAAGCAAAGTTCAAAAATGTAAACTTACCTTATGGTTGGAACTTGCCAAACCTTGATTAAACTTCTCAAATTTGGTATCAAGCTCTTCCTTATGATGTGTAGACAAACTTTCATGAAGGAACCTAAGTGCTTGGAATTGAAATGGAAGGATGGATCAAGCTTATGCAAAAACGTCCATGGAGTTCTCCCTAGCTTTCCATTTCGGCATTGTAACACCCCTCACCCGACTACAGTGTAGCCGAGCAAAGTGTGCTACATTCGGTGTCGGAGCACCCTATCTTATCTTACTTTATTCCTTTCATAATTTGATCTCATTATATTTTATTATTAATTATTTTTCGTCGGAGAAACCAGCGGAGTTTCCCCTATTTTATTACCAATTGACGTATTTTACTATTTACCTGTTTGAAAATTTCAATAATATTTCCAAAATAAAATCTTATCCATGCTAATCATAATTATCTCATCAATCATTCTCATAATTTTCTCATATTTCAAATCTCATCCATACATTTCAATTTCATAATCATTTCCATACATTTCCATTCATACTCAATTCATATGTAAACATTCTCAAATTCAATGAGCAAAATTTTCAAATTTCCTTAAATTACATAATTTACAAAACAATTACAAAATTTCATAATTTACATGATGTATAAACTAATTACATATGAAAGAGCTAATTTATTAATTTACATCACATTTATATTAATTACCTATTCCTAATCTATATTATAATGCAATATTTAGCATTTTATACAAAATACAAAATATGATCTATATGGGCCCTATCTACATGCATTGCTGAGGAGGTGACAACCTTGAACGCTCTGCAGATCGAATCTCCAAAATCTCTGTTTAGTATTTGCTGGGCTTTAACTTCAGTACCTGCGCGAGGAAACAATTCCATCGCGCTAAGCATTGCTGCTTAGTGGTGCAATAATATAACAAGAAAATAATATACAAATAAAGATAGAAATAAAATATAATTTAAATAATTAAGATTTATTTATACTTCACATGCGGTTTTTAAAATTTGATATGTTTTATCCTAATTTAGTCTTCTTTGAAAGTGTTTATTTCGCCAATGTACAGAAATAATGTACAAAGAAAAATGATTTAAAAATAATAAATATATGCTTATATTATCATGTAAGTCACATTTGCAATATTTATGTGTGTTATAATTTTCTTACTAATCTTTTAGCTTTTTCTCAATACTTCCTAGGTTGTCTAAGATTATTTCATAATAAGTAAATTTTGATATCGGTCCAGTTCATTTCGATTCTTTTTAATAAACAACTATTCTAATTTATTTTAAGTCATCTTACTCATTTCTTTTATTTCATATCTAATATTTTTAATTGCTAATATTCTTAACTTATTTCAATAAATTTCACTGCCCAAGTAACCTATGACAGGCTGACTAAACTGAATAACGGGTCGTTGGCACCGACACCGCGCGTTTCGGGCCGTCATACCATGGGACGCAGAACGTCAACCACGTATGCAGTCAGTATGGCTAAAAGGGCCATGATAACACAATCGGGCATAAAAGCCATAAATGTTGGCATAAAGCCATGAATACGGGCATAAAGCCATGAATATAGGCATAAAGCCTTTCGCAGTACTGCTAAAACAATACCCTATTGGCATGCCAAACTATCCAATCTGACACACATGTCTAGGCAATACAAGGGCACATAATATCATTAAATATTAATATATTGTGTTTTATGACTTCATTATTTCATTATAAATTTCAATTATAATTCATACATTCATTTGATCATTTATATGATCACAATTCACATCAATTATCCTTTTATACCATTGTACTCAAAATACTTCTCCTCTCTACAATAATGAGAACTAATGTCTCATTCATACATTAATATGGTTCATTTATTCATTCATTATGTTATTCATATTAATCACAATTCTAAACAATGGTTCACATGTACCATTGTATTCAAAACATTTTCCCTTTTCTCATTTATACATTCAAGAATCTACTTATGTAATTACAAATTTTATATTTCAAGTTGAATTATTAATATTTTATGAATTCCATTTGTGATGGGCATATAAGCCCTAACTATCTATTCACATCAATTAGGTGACTTATTTTTCATGTTTCAAGTAATCCATAAACATTTCATGGATTTCAAATTTATGGCCTTAATTCCTTTTTAACAAATTTGACTAGGATGCATAGTCTACATTTGTCATACAATTCTAAGCATTTAAGCTTAGAATTGGTTCTAGGTTTTCATCTTAATTTACTAATCATTTTGATTACTATTCACCTTACTAGTCAACCAAAATGTTGACTTTTTCATACTTAGTGGATATATTAATTCTAATTACACCAAGATCCCACATTTTGAGTTTTACATTTGCTAGTATTAATTGCCAATTGTAATTTAAAGTCCCCTAGATGCTTTTCTAATTTCAAATTTTGAATTTCAAGTTTTGGTGTCACTATTCATCTCATTGGTCAACAAAATATATTGACTTTTGGATAGAAAATAGGTATATTGGTTTTAGCACTCACAATGTACCACATTTTACATTTAAAACTTGTTGGAATTAACCACAAAATCCATTTCCAAATCTAAAACCAAGAGGGCAGAATTTTCAGTTTTTGTGACCCAAATTTACTGTTCCATTGGGTCCTGTTGCAGTGAGAATTTGAGGAAATGGTAAACATGAAAGTTGTTCCTTATTTTGTCTAGTTGAATTTCCTTTTTTGAATCACTCTATTTGGAGTTTTGTAGCTTCAGATATGGTCCAAAAACCACAGCTGGCCGGATTTCAATTCTGCAGAATTTACCAAATCTACAGTACCATGAATAGTGAATGCCACTGCCTTGTTCGATAGGTTCTGGTCATAATTTGGGGTAGGTTTTTTCATGAAAGTTGTTTGTCTATGTCTTAACTTGTTGCTGTAAAACTTTCAAGTTAATTGACCATTTCTACAGTGAGTTATGGCCAAATGAACAGTTACTGTTCATTTGGTCATTCTGCAAAATCAGTTTGCAGGGTATCCGGATTGGGGCCAACTTTTGGTCCTCTTGCTTTGGTCTTTTGGGCATGGTTTCTTCAGCAAAAATGTGTCATTATAAGTCTAGTTTCATGTACAATTGGCCAAACACCAATTGAACCTACACAGCCAAAGTTATGGCTGTCTAAGTGGGCTGGAATCACAGCCTCATTGCTGCTGTCTCTAGGCAGCCTGCACATTTCACTTTGCCATGCATTAGCTCACTTCAAATTATGATTAACTTGCCTCAAATGGTCATTAATTGACCATTAAAATGTTCATTCACCATTACCTAAACAAGGTCCAAGTTTCTCTCCAAAACCCTAACCCTAATTGACCAAGCCTCCAATTCATGCATCCCACTCCTAATTTGCTATACTAATCATATAATTTATAAGAGGGGCAGCAATATGTCACTTTAAACCAAAGATTTCTCCTAACCCTAACTCATGTCAAGGCTGCCAAAACTTCATGGAATATAACCATGCTTCATTAATTCAATTTTTGTCAAATTTTTAACTTAACTTAGCTCAAATTCATGATTAGAAAGATGTAAAAGCAAATGTTATGGCACTAACCTCTTTGGTGATTTTCTAAGCTTGTTCACACCTCACTTTCTTCCATTTTCTCTTCTTCTAATTGCTGCCCAAGTCTTGCTCTAGTGGTAAGGGAAATTTTTAGTGAAGGGAGGACAAGGTTTTGAGGTGGTTTGAAGTGGGAAATGAAGCTTAAGGGAGCTTTAATGGTGGAACCTCTTCTCTCTCTCTCTCAACGTTTTTTAGGCTGCCCAAAGGTTGAAGATGCAGATTGGTTTTTCAAATTTTTGGTCACTTTTATCTCTTTTAATGAGTTTAACAAATTGTGATTGGTGGATAGGTTTTTAATGACATCATATGATGTCATAATTAGGTATTTTCTTTCATTTTCTTTTCTTCTTTTCTCTACTCATTTTCAATTCAATTTTTAGCAATATTTATTCATATTTTAGATCATAATAATTATTTACTTAACTGGACAAGGCGGCCAAAAATCGTCTTTGAAGGCGAAATGACCAAAATGCCCTCCGTTTGGCTCAACGGGTCAAAATTGTCTGTACCGATTGAAAAATTTTTCTAAATATTTTCTTGGCATTCTAATGCCATAGGAACCTCAATGACCCTTCTCTGGAGTCCCAAAAATTATTTTATGAATTTTTCCCCGGGTCTAGGGCTCCTCGTTATAGAACCGCAACTTCCTCTCAGTTACCCATCGCTTGGGCACCGGCTCGTTTAACTTGGTTGTATTTTATTTCAAAAATTTTTACTAAATTTTTCTTATTAATATTTGAGTTAATTATGGTTCCTGAATTTAGTTTAAATATTTTTCCGGACTTCTAGCTGTCCGGACCGACACCGGTCACCGGAACAATAGAATGTACGGAGTTGCTATGGGGAGGGTGTTACAACTCTTCCCCTCTAATTTAAATTTCGTCCTCGAAATTTACCTGACTTATGTAATCGAGGAGTTGCTACCTCATTGTTTCTTCACTTCCTTGTATCGCCTCATCAGTGTCTGGGTTTGGCTCTTCCTGAGCTTCCATAGCATATACTTGTGGTGCCACCCTGACTTCGGGCTTTTCAATTGTCTCAGAAACAATCTTCTGTGTAATGTCACCAAGCCGCTCTACCCGATCTTTTACCCCTTTGAACTATAGGGGAAGGTCTATCAACTTGTACCGAAGCTATTGAACCACTCCTCTGAGGGCAATCTCTTATGAAATGATCCGTAGCCCCACACTTGAAACATTCTCCAGTTAACAGTTGACACTCCCCTCTGTGTCTTCTACTCTGATACCAATAAATGTAACACCCCTCACCCGACTACAGTGTAGCCGAGCAAAGTGTGCTACATTCGGTGCCGGAGCACCCTATCTTATCTTACTTTATTCCTTTCATAATTTGATCTCATTATATTTTAATATTAATTATTTTTCGTCGGAGAAACCAGCGGAGTTTCCCCTATTTTATTACCAGTTGACGTATTTTACTATTTACCTGTTTGAAAATTTCAATAATATTTCCAAAATAAAATCTTATCCATGCTAATCATAATTATCTCATCAATCATTCTCATAATTTTCTCATATTTCAAATCTCATCCATACATTTCAATTTCATAATAATTTCCATACATTTCCATTCATACTCAATTCATATGTAAACATTCTCAAATTCAATGAGCAAAATTTTCAAATTTCCTTAAATTACATAATTTACAAAATAATTACAAAATTTCATAATTTACATGATGTATAAACTAATTACATATGAAAGAGCTAATTTATTAATTTACATCACATTTATATTAATTACCTATTCCTAATCTACATTATAATGCAATATCTAGCATTTTATACAAAATACAAAATATGATCTATATGGGCCCTATCTACATGCATTGCTGAGGAGGTGACAACCTTGAACGCTCTGCAGATCGAATCTCCAAAATCTCTGTTTAGTATTTGCTGGGCTTTAACTTCAGTACCTGCGCAAGGAAACAATTCCATCGCGCTAAGCATTGCTGCTTAGTGGTGCAGTACTTCTCCTCTCTACAATAATGAGAACTAATGTCTCATTCATACATTAATATGGTTCATTTATTCATTCATTATGTTATTCATATTAATCACAATTCTAAACAATGGTTCACATGTACCATTGTATTCAAAACATTTTCCCTTTTCTCATTTGTATAACAAGGAAATAATATACAAATAAAGATATAAATAAAACATAATTTAAATAATTAAGATTTATTTATACTTCACATGCGGTTTTTAAAATTTGATATGTTTTATCCACATTAGTCTTTTTTGAAAGTGTTTATTTCGCCAATGTACAGAAATAATGTACAAAGAAAAATGATTTAAAAATAATAAATATATGCTTATATTATCATGTAAGTCACATTTGCAATATTTATGTGTGTTATAATTTTCTTGCTAATCTTTTAGCTTTTTCTCAATACTTCCTAGGTTGTCTAAGATTATTTCATAATAAGTAAATTTTGATATCGGTCCAGTTCATTTCGATTCTTTTTAATAAATAACTATTCTAATTTATTTTAAGTCATCTTACTCATTTCTTTTATTTCATATCTAATATTTTTAATTGCTAATATTCTTAACTTATTTCAATAAATTTCACTGCCCAAGTAACCTATGACAGGCTGACTAAACTGGATAACGGGTCGTTGGCACTGGACACCGCGGTGCCTCGGGCCGTCATACCATGGGACGCAGAACGTCAACCACGTATGCAGTCAGTATGGCTAAAAGGGCCATGATAACACAATCGGGCATAAAAGCCATAAATGTTGGCATAAAGCCATGAATACGGGCATAAAGCCATGAATATAGGCATAAAGCCTTTCGCAGTACTGCTAAAACAATACCCTATTGGCATGCCAAACTATCCAATCTGACACACATGTCTAGGCAATACAAGGGCACATAATATCATTAAATATTAATATATTGTGTTTTATGACTTCATTATTTCATTATAAATTTCAATTATAATTCATACATTCATTTGATCATTTATATCATCACAATTCACATCAATTATCCTTTTATACCATTGTACTCAAAATACTTCTCCTCTCTACAATAATGAGAACTAATGTCTCATTCATACATTAATATGGTTCATTTATTCATTCATTATGTTATTCATATTAATCACAATTCTAAACAATGGTTCACATATACCATTGTATTCAAAACATTTTCCCTTTTCTCATTTATACATTCAAGAATCTACTTATGTAATTACAAATTTTATATTTCAAGTTGAATTATTAATATTTTATGAATTCCATTTGTGATGGGCATATAAGCCCTAACTATCTATTCACATCAATTAGGTGACTTATTTTTCATATTTCAAGTAATCCATAAACATTTCATGGATTTCAAATTTATGGCCTTAATTCCTTTTTAACAAATTTGACTAGGATGCATAGTCTACATTTGTCATACAATTCTAAGCATTTAAGCTTAGAATTGGTTCTAGGTTTTCATCTTAATTTACTAATCATTTTGATTACTATTCACCTTACTAGTCAACCAAAATGTTGACTTTTTCATACTTAGTGGATATATTAATTCTAATTACACCAAGATCCCACATTTTAAGTTTTACATTTGCTAGTATTAATTGCCAATTGTAATTTAAAGTCCCCTAGATGCATTTCTAATTTCAAATTTTGAATTTCAAGTTTTGGTGTCACTATTCACCTCATTGGTCAACAAAAATATTGACTTTTAGATAGAAAATAGGTATATTGGTTTTAGCACTCCCAATGTACCACATTTTACATTTAAAACTTGTTGGAATTAACCACAAAATCCATTTCCAAATCTAAAACCAAGAGGGCAGAATTTTCAGTTTTTGTGACCCAAATTTACTGTTCCATTGGGTCCTGTTGCTGTGGGAATTTGAGGAAATGGTAAACATGAAAGTTGTTCCTTATTTTGTCTAGTTGAATTTCCTTTTTTGAATCACTCCATTTGGAGTTTTGTAGCTCTAGATATGGTCCAAAAACCACAGCTGGCCGGATTTCAATTCTGCAGAATTTACCAAATCTACAGTACCATGAACAGTGACTGCCACTGCCTTGTTGGATAGGTTCTGGTCATAATTTGGGGTAGGTTTCTTCATGAAAGTTGTTTTTCTATGTCTTAACTTGTTGCTGTTAAACTTTCAGGTCAATTGACCATTTCTACAGTGAGTTATGGCCAAATGAACAGTTACTGTTCATTTGGTCATTCTGCAAAATCAGTTTGCAGGGTATCCGGATTGGGGCCAACTTTTGGTCCTCTTGCTTTGGTCTTTTGGGCATGGTTTCTTCAGCAAAAATGTGACATTATAAGTCTAGTTTCATGTCCAATTGGCCAAACACCAATTGAACCTACACAGCCAAAGTTATGGCTGTCTAAGTGGGCTGGAATCACAGCCTCATTGCTGCTGTCTCTAGGCAGCCTGCACATTTCACTTTGCCATGCATTAGCTCACTTCAAATTATGATTAACTTGCCTCAAATGGTCATTAATTGACCATTAAAATGTCCATTCACCATTACCTAAACAAGGTCCAAGTTTCTCTCCAAAACCCTAACCCTAATTGACCAAGCCTCCAATTCATGCATCCCACTCCTAATTTGCTATACTAATCATATAATTTATAAGAGGGGTAGCAATATGTCACTTTAAAACCAAAGATTTCTCCTAACCCTAACTCATGTCAAGGCTGCCAAAACTTCATGGAATATAACAATGCTTCATTAATTCAATTTTTGTCAAATTTTTAACTTAACTTAGCTCAAATTCATGATTAGAAAGATGTAAAAGCAAATGTTATGGCACTAACCTCTTTGGTGATTTTCTAAGCTTGTTCACACCTCACTTTCTTCCATTTTCTCTTCTTCTAATTGCTGCCCAAGTCTTGCTCTAGTGGTAAGGGAAATTTTTAGTGAAGGGAGGACAAGGTTTTGAGGTGGTATGAAGTGGGAAATGAAGCTTAAGGGAGCTTTAATGGTGGAACCTCTTCTCTCTCTCTCTCTCAACGTTTTTTAGGCTGCCCAAAGGTTGAAGATGCAGATTGGTTTTTCAAATTTTTGGTCACTTTTATCTCTTTTAATGAGTTTAACAAATTGTGATTGGTGGATAGGTTTTTAATGACATCATATGATGTCATAATTAGGTATTTTCTTTCATTTTCTTTTCTTCTTTTCTCTACTCATTTTCAATTCAATTTTTAGCAGTATTTATTCATATTTTAGATCATAATAATTATTTACTTAACTGGACAAGTCGGCCAAAAATCGTCTCTGAAGGCTAAATGACCAAAATGCCCTCTGTTTGGCTCAACGGGTCAAAATTGTCTGTACCGATTGAAAAATTTTTCTAAATATTTTCTTGGCATTCTAATGCCATAGGAACCTCAATGACCCTTCTCTGGAGTCCCAAAAATTATTTTATGAATTTTTCCCCGGGTCTAGGGCTCCTCATTGCGAGAACCGCAACTTCCCTCTGGTTACCCATCGCTTGGGCACCGGCTCGTTTAACTTGCTTGTATTTTATTTCAAAAATTTTTACTAAATTTTTCTTATTAATATTTGAGTTAATTATGGTTCCTGACTTTAGTTTAAATATTTTTCCGGACGTTCTAGCTGTCCGGACCGACACCGGTCACCGGAACAGTAGAATGTACGGAGTTGCTACGGGGAGGGTGTTACAGGCATGGTGAAGAAAGTTTGGAGAAGATGATGAGCAGATGGTGTAGTGGACTTACACCTGCCCCATTTAGTGTTTAATTAATCCCAAGTGGTCCACTCACCAAATTTAAATCATATTATATGTTAATTGTTCATTTATCCCACATTAACCCATGATTTTAGCTATTTACTTTAGGTACCACTAAATTAATTTTTCATTTTATTTTCCAAGTGTAATATTATTTATTTTTAGTGGACATTTAGGTCAAAAGACACTTCGGGATGTCAAATGACCATAATGCCCCTGTTCGGGTTTCATTCCCGAATTTTCGGTAACACCGGGTTTTGTCTATTTTTCGATTTCTCACTTTTCTTTGTACTAATTATTTAATTTTTCTTTGATCTTTCTAATGATATTTATTCTTCAATAAGGGTCTATCTAAGTCCTAAAAATGTTTTCCAGGGTTCCCCGCAGTCCAGGGCTAGTCAACGGTCCACGCCATGACTTCCCGGTGCGGTCACCCATTGCTAGGGTTCCCGGCTCGCTTAACTTGGTTACATTTCTTTGCTATTATTTTTCCTTTGTTTTTCTTGTATTTTCTCTTCTTGTATTTCATTATTTTATATCTCCTCACTCATATTGAAGTGTGGTTCTAGGCATCCTAGCTGTCCGGACAACATTGGTCACCGGAACAGCAGAACGCACTACCGAACTTAGGGGTGTTACAATTCTCCCCCCCTTAAATAAATTTCATCTCGAAATTTTACCTGGTATTAGTCTCTGAACAGCTGTGGGTGCTGTCTCCTCATATCCTCTTCACGTTCCCAAGTAGCTTCCTGGCCTGAATGATGGTTCCACAACACTTTAACCAGGTGTATCTGTTTATTCCTCAGCTGCTTCACCTCATAAGCCAGAATTTCTATGGGTTCTTCCTCATATGAGAGGTCTGGATTTACTTCAATCTCTTCAACTGATAGTACATGAGATGGGTCAGATCTGTACCTCCTTAACATGGATACATGGAAGACACTGTGTATCCTTGCTAGCTCTGGAGGTAATGCCAACCGATATGCCAGAGGACCCACTCTTTCCAGAACTTCATATGGTCCAATGAACCGAGGACTCAGTTTCCCTTTTCTGCGAAATCTCATAATCCTCTTCCAAGGAGAAACTTTGAGGAATACCTTATTACCCACTGCATACTCAATATCTCTTCTTTTTATATCAACATAGGACTTCTGACTGTCTGATGCAGCCTTGAGTCTATCTCTAATCAATCTGATCTTTTCCTCTGTCTGCTGAACAATTTCTAGCCCAATCATCTTCCTTTCACCTACCTCATCCCAACATAGGGGAGTTCTGCACTTTCTGCCGTACAAAGCTTCATATGGAGGCATCCCAATGCTTGATTGGTAGCTGTTGTTATAAGCAAACTCAATCAAAAGCAAGTGTGTATCCCAACTACCTTCAAATTCAATCACACAAGCCCGTAGCATATCCTCCAATATCTGAATAACCCTCTCAGACTGGCCATCTGTCTGTGGGTGGAATGCTGTGCTGAAGTTCAATCTAGTTCCTAGGGCTCTCTGAAGACTACCTTAGAATCTAGAAATGAACCTAGGATCTCTGTCAGACACAATTGATACTAGCACTCCATGCAGTTTTACAATCTCATATACGTACAATCTGGCCAATCTTTCCAGGCTATAATCCATCTGAACTGGCAAAAAGTGAGCAGACTTGGTCAATCTGTCAACTATAACCCATACTGCATCATGACTACTCTGTGTTCTTGGAAGTCCTGTAACAAAATCCATAGTTATTCGTTCCCATTTCCACTGCATCGACAAAGGATGTAACAAACCACTGAACTTGATGTTCGCCTTTACTTGCCGACAAGTTAGGCATTTGGAAACAAATTCAGCTATATCTCTCTTCATGCCCATCCACCAAGAATGCTCTTTCAAATTTCTCTGTACATTTTAGTTCCACCAGGGTGCATAGCAAATGGAGACTCATGTGCTTCCTTCATAATGATCTGTCTCAATTCTACATCACTAGGAACACACATTCTGCCCTGATGTAGCAATAAATCATCATCTCTCACAGAGAATTCAGGTTTCTTGCCCTGCTGGACTTCTTTCAGTAGCTTCTGATACTTTTCATCACTCTGAGCAGCCATTCTGATCTGATCAATCAACACTGGCTGTACATGCCAAGCAACTAATGTCTGTCCCTCATCATCAATCTCTAAACTAGCATGCTGTGCTTTCAACTCATATACCATGGACAAAGGAGAAACTCTGAGACTTTCCATAGTCTAACGACTTAAGGCGTCAGCCACTACATTTGCTTTCCCTAGCTGATAGTCTATTAAGCAATCATAGTCTTTAATGAGTTCCAACCATCTCCTCTGCCTCAAATTCAATTCCTTTTGGGTGCCTAAGTACTTCAAGCTCTTGTGATCTGTGTAAATGTAGCATTTCTCCCCATACAAATAGTGTCTTAAGATCTTCAGAGCAAAAACAATAGCTGCTAACTCCAGATCATGTGTTGGGTAGTTCCTCTCATGCGGTTTTCAGCTGGCGTGATGCATAAGCAATGACATTCCGATCTTGCATCAGTACACAGCCTAATCCATTGTGAGAAGCATCACTATAAACTGTGTATTCTTTACCCGGAGTAGGTAAAGTGAGGACTGGAGCTTCAGTTAAACACCTCTTCAACTCATCAAAACTCTGCTGACATTTATCTGTCCACTAAAATTTTACATCTTTTCGAAGCAGCTTAGTCAGTAGAGAAGATAACATAGAAAATCCCTTCACAAACCGACGGTAATATCCAGCTAAACCCAGAAAACTGCGAATTTCTGTGATGTTCCTGGGCGGCTTCCAATTAAGGATAGCTTCTACCTTGCTGGAATCTACCTTGATCCCTTCAGCTGACACAACATGTCCCAAAAAGGAGATTTCTTTCAGCCAAAATTCACATTTCGACAATTTGGCGTATAGTTGTTTCTCCCTTAAAGTCTGCAGTACAATCCGCAGATGTCTGTCATGCTCTTCTGCATTCCTTGAATATATCAAAATGTCATCAATAAACACCACCACAAATTGATCAAGATATGGTCTGAAGATAGTGTTCATCAGATCCATGAAAGCAGCTGGAGCATTTGTTAAC
This sequence comes from Hevea brasiliensis, assembly GCF_030052815.1. Classification (NCBI taxonomy): domain Eukaryota; kingdom Viridiplantae; phylum Streptophyta; class Magnoliopsida; order Malpighiales; family Euphorbiaceae; genus Hevea; species Hevea brasiliensis. The sequence continues at coordinate 40,488,654 of NC_079498.1, forward strand.
CCAAATGGCATTACTAGAAACTCATAGTGGCCATATCGAGTTCTGAAAGCAGTTTTTGGAATACTCTGCTCTTGCACCTTCAACTGATAATAACCAGATCGCAAATCAATTTTGGAGAATACAGCTGCACCCTTCAACTGATCAAACAGATCATCAATGCGAGGCAATGGATATCTGTTCTTTATTGTCACCTTATTCAACTGTCGGTAGTCAATGCATAAACGGAGAGTACCATCCTTCTTCTTAACAAACAACACTGGTGCTCCCCAAGGTGACACACTAGGGCGGATGAAGCCCTTTTCAAGTAGTTCTTGCAATTGTATCTTCAACTCCTTCAACTCTGTTGGTGCCATTCTGTATGGCGTTATGGAGATTGGATCCACACCAGGCATAACATTAATTTCAAACTACACTTCTCTTTCCGAAGGTAATCCTGGAAATTCATCAGGAAACACATCTGGAAAGTCATGTACTGTAGGGATGTCCTTCAATGCTGGACTCCCCACTTGGGTGTCTACCACATGTGCCAAGTAGGCTTCACACCCCTTTCTGATCAATTTTCTGGCTAGTGCAAATTAAATGATGTTTGATGGTAATAATCGCCTTTCCCATGTATTACCACATCATCAGATCGAGGAAGGCCAAAAGTGACTGTCTTCAGCCTACAGTCAATCATGGCATGATGCCTAGCTAACCAATCCATGCCCAAGATGATATCATAATCTCTGAAGGGCATTTCAATGAGATCGGACAGAAAAGTGTGTCCTTGGATCACCAAAGGACAATCTCTATACATTCTATTAACCCTGACTTCCTGTCCTAACGGACTTGTTACTAGCACCTCAAAGTCCATTTTTGTACATGGAACAGCAATGCAATCAATGATGCTAGCACTCACATAAGAATGGGTAGAGCCCGGATCAAATAACACAAACACATTTTGGTTAAAAGTTGAGAAGGTACCAGCCACAACATCAGATGTCTCGGCCTCCTCCCTCTGTCTCATTGCATACATTCTGATTGGAGCACTGTCTTACTCTGATTGTTTCACTGTGCCTTGGCTCTTTGGGCTACCTCTACCCCGCCTCTACCTCTTCTCGGGTGGTTGTGAACTTCGGTGACAGGCTCAATCGACCTTCTGCAGTAGTAGGGGGTGGTCCAACTCTGCGACTACCGTGCAGCCTTGGCAAAGTGTCCTGCCTCCACAGCTATAACAGCTCCAATAGCCTTATAGCATATCCCACCATGATTTTTTCCACAAGTTTCACATTGGCGGGAGGGTAGGAACCTCTGTACTCTGTGACTGGATAGGGAGGTCTCGTCTGAATATCTTCCCCTACCGCATTTCTTGCCACCTCGCCATGTCCCCCATAGTTCTTCCTCTTCCCAGTATGACCACTGGAACTCTGTTCTACTGACTTTCCCTCTTTATCTGTCTTCTCTGATTTCTTTTTCTCAGGAGCAGTCTCAATTTCAATTCTTTCCAACTCTAGGGCTTGAGAAACAAGTTCAGAGAAGTTAGTGCGTTTAAAGCCAACCACTTGTACTCTGATACTGGGCTTCAAGCCAGTTTCAAACCTCTTGCATCTCTCCCTACTGGTAGCAAGCAAACTTACTGCATAATGGCTCAGCGGGAAAATTTCCTTTCATACTCAGCCACTGATCTGCCCCCCTGTTTCAAACTTAGAAACTCTTGCAGCTTCTGGTCTACATAAGCATCAGGGACATATTTCTGTCTGAATTCCCTGAGAAAGTCATTCCATGTTAATACTGCTAGTTCCACTGCATCGTGGGGAATGGTTTTCCACCACCATAAGCATCCCCTCAGTAGTAAGGACACCGAGTATTCAAATCGAGCTCTTACATACAATGTAGCTTCTTGAACACCCTATCCATCCTCTCTAACCATTGTTCACTTCTAGAGGATCTATCGCCCCTTAAACTCAGAGCCCCATACTTCATCAATTTATCATATTGCCTAGTAGGAGATCGTGGTTGTACCATCGTGTCTCAGATTGAGACTTGAGTAGGTACATTACCACCATTTGTTGAAACATTGCAGCCATCTCACGAGCAACCGAGCAGAAATCTGCAGATCAGAGGGGCTGCAACAACCATCGACATTATGTAGGCCAGGGCATCCCTTGCACCTCGGCCTCAATAGATCGATCGATCGAACGATCACCCTCTTCCATATTCAATGTGAGGATTTTAGATCTCTGAACAAATAACACAAGGAGATTTACTCGTTAGTGCATATTTATAATGTAATGTCTTGTATGTATCAAACAATGATATTGAGCATTGTACTACGAAGAAAGAATAATCAAATAACAGTGAAAACAGAATTTAAAAACTTTGCTCGATACCACTAAAACATGTCACACCCTACCCCTCTCAGAAGGCATAACATGATCCAGAGTATACTTAATGAATTACCAACTCCGCTTCATCGATAACCCATTAAATACACTACAAGGGATTTTAAAACTTCTCTTACTTCTTTTTACAAGTGGTGAGCACTATTTACAGTGTTAAAAACTTTGGTGAATCAAGTGAAACAATTAACTCATTTGATTTATTTGGAATTTCAGAATATTTTAGCAGAGTGCCATCTGTATTTTGGATAAAAGCGTTTCTTGAAAACTCGTAAAAGACACTTCAATAATTTTCCAAATCTCAACTCCAATACATTTCTCAACACAACAATTTATCAACTCAATTCCATAGAATTTTTTCAAAGTCTGAGATAAGGAAATATAATACAATTTTTACAAGTCAAATAACTCATAATTAATTTACAACTTCAAGGTACAATTTGAATTTACAACTGCTCAAAACTAAAAACAAAATATACATACAGTGAAAATACATTACAGTACAAAATGCCAAATGTGGTATACTCACTATACCCAAAAATCTCTCATTAGCGGCTAGTCTCACGCTCTGTCTGTCTGTCTACTGCGATAAAGAATAAAGCTATCGCTGAGACAATGTCTCAGTGGTGCACAACATTAACCAAATACAATTTAAATCACAATTCATAAGTCATGTAAATAGTGGATACTTAAAATCATAGTTAAATTCAAAACAGTAATTGTCAACAAGAATTTAAACTCCATTTGTCAATATCACAATAATTTTCATAAGTTAGATCATGTTTGAATTCAAAAGACAATATATGCCAATGAGAGTTTAAATCCATTTCACAATCTCACAATACATATCAATAAATCACACACAGCTTAATCATGATCCATAGTTCAATTCGTCCCAAAAGCCAATGGCTAATGAGGTATTCAATTCGTCCCAAAAGTCGATGACTAATGAGGAATAACATAGCTAGCTAGCAAAAATATGAGTACTCATTCTATTTGTCCTCAACAGGCACACACCTCAACACTTCAGCCAGAGAGGGAATTCAATTCATCCCACTAGACAAGCTAGCGAGGAATACAATCAATGTACATGATAGCTATGGTTTCAAACCAATTAAAGTGCTTTTCAATCAATAAGTATCCATCAAATATCATTCAAACCATTTTTCACAATTTCACAACTTAAAACAATAATATGCAAATAGTCATAATTTATTTCAATTGAAAATAATTCAAAAGAAATAGTTGTTGTGCACAAACCTCTGATATTTGTCTCCTGGTCTTGACTCAGTATTTCTTTCCCTTTTACTGAGTCCTTGTTAACTGAGAAACACAATTTGAAGTGTTTCGGTGCTAAATTAATTTGCCTCTAACGATAATGTTCGATAAACAATTCACTGAATACCTTTATTTGCTTAATCACCTAATATACCGACCCTCGATGTTTTCTAGGTAAATTAGGTTTTAGTGTCCTTTATATGTCACATTCGATAGGGTTTTAGGGTTGGTACGTGTTACCAAACTCAATTCTATGTATATTGCGTTTTCTTGCATTTCATTGCAAATTGCTGGATTTCGGAATACTAGTTTGACCTAGCCGGACGATCTAGTTCCCTCAGTTTTCGAGTTTCGGTCAAAACTACAAACTTATAGATCTATGTCTTATGGACCGCAGTGCAAAATTTTAGGTCATTCGGAGTTAAGTAGACCGAGTTATGGTCATTATACTATTGCTGGTCAAATGGTATCAAATTAGGTCAATTTTAGGTCAATTTGGTCAACTCTGGTTCGGCCAGTTTTTGGACCCGAACTTGTGCAAGTTGTTTGACTTACTTATGGTCATTTATGGGTTTTGGTGTCTTCATAAGACTTGTAGGTATGGGTCTTAACTATTCATGGTTAAAATTTCTGGTCAATTGGACCTGTTTTAAGTGAGTTATGGCGTAAACACTCACTGCTGCCCAATTGGTCATTTTTCAGGTCCTAATTGTACCTAATCCGAATTGGTCATTTTCTTGGGTCACCTTGCAAGCAGAATTTTGGTATGCTTTCTCAATGAAAGTTGGCACATTTTGTGCCTAGTTCCACTTCCAATTGGTCTCATACCAATTGAGGTTACGCATTTAAAGTTATAGGCTAAAATGTACACTGCCCTTAGTTACCTTGCTTAACACACATCAATTACACACTTACATTGCAATATGTTTACTTCCCTACCAAATCTGTTTTGGTACATTACCAAAACCATACTCCACTTCACTTTAAAGTCACTTTGGGCAGATTACAATTATCCTCAACACACCAAATATAACTCTAATTCCCAAAGTCCAAATACAATTACACATACACATAAACATTACTAGTTTTTACATACACTTTACACAACAATTTCATATACATATCCATCAATCCTTAATCCTACAATTCTGCCTATATCTTCATGAACACATACACTTATCCAAGAGTTCCAAGGCTGCCGAAAATCTTCCTCAATACCCAAGTGTCCTACAATTCATCAATTTCCATTCCAAGTGCAAAATCACCATATACATGTGAAATAATTCACTAGGATATTAAATCACCACGATCAACATCATTTCTCATCAAATATATGTATAATAAATCATTAAATACATGACTCCATGGCTTTCCAAAATGGACATTTCAATAACTCTTCAAACTTGCAAATTTTCTTCACAAATCCAACACCCATAACATGTACACAAGGTTTAACAAAGCAAAGTTCAAAAATGTAAACTTACCTTATGGTTGGAACTTGCCAAACCTTGATTAAACTTCTCAAATTTGGTATCAAGCTCTTCCTTATGATGTGTAGACAAACTTTCATGAAGGAACCTAAGTGATTGGAGTTGAAATGGAAGGATGGATCAAGCTTATGCAAAAACGTCCATGGAGTTCTCCCTAGCTTTCCATTTCGGCATGGTGAAGAAAGTTTGGAGAAGATGATGAGCAGATGGTGTAGTGGACTTACACCTACCCCATTTAGTGTTTAATTAATCCCAAGTGGTCCACTCACCAAATTTAAATCATATTATATGTTAATTGTTCATTTATCCCACATTAACCCATGATTTTAGCTATTTACTTTAGGTACCACTAAATTAATTTTTCATTTTATTTTCCAAGTGTAATATTATTTATTTTTAGTGGACATTTAGGTCAAAAGACACTTTGGGATGTCAAATGACCATAATGCCCCTGTTCGGGTTGCATTCCCGATTTTTCGGTAACACCGGGTTTTGTCTGTTTTTCGATTTCTCACTTTTCTTTGTACTAATTATTTAATTTTTCTTTGATCTTTCTAATGATATTTATTCTTCAATAAGGGTCTATTTAAGTCCTAAAAATGTTTTCCAGGGTTCCCCGCAGTCCAGGGCTAGTCAACGGTCCACGCCGTGACTTCCCGGTGCGGTCACCCATCTCTAGGGTTCCCGGCTCGCTTAACTTGGTTACATTTCTTTGCTATTATTTTTCCTTTGTTTTTCTTGTATTTTCTCTTCTTGTATTTCATTATTTTATGTCTCCTCACTCATATTGAAGTGTGGTTCTAGGCATCCTAGCTGTCCGGACAACACTGGTCACCGGAACAGCAGAACGCACTACCGAACTTAGGGGTGTTACACTAGGTGTTAACCATGGTCTATGAGGTGCATAAAATGATTTAGAGAAATCATTTATGGTAAGAAAGAGTTCTGATGATATTAAGAGTTGATATCATGTCTCATTACCAATTAGTGATGAGCCTAGTAAGTCACACACATGCACAAGTAATCACCTAATTAAATATGATTTAATTAATTAATTAAAGAGTTTAATTGATTAATTAAATAGGTTTGGTTTGCAATTAGATTGCAAAGTCCCTAGCATGACTTGAAACCAAATCTAGATTATTGGATGTATAGTATAAGTTAAATTTATATATAAAGTGTTTAAATATGAATTTAATTAATGAGAAATTAATTAATAGAGATTAATTAATTAATTTATATTTGATATAAATTAATTAGAAGAAGAGAAATAATTATTTTGGGTTAAGAACTCAAAATTAAGACACAGGGGCATTTTGGTCATTTCGCAGTGTGACACGTGGCACCATGAGATGGTGACACATGGCATTACACATAAGCTTGCCAAATATCTTTTAATCATATAAGATGATTAAAATTAAGATTAAATATAGGTTTGACACTTGGCGCAATATGATTGGGTCACTTAAACCTAGAGCTAATCAAAGGGTGACATGTGGCAAGGATTTAATGTGTTAACCTAGCTATATAAGTGTTGTTATGAGAAAATAAAATACAACCAGCAGCCACACTCCTTTGTCACGCCATTTTGAAGCTCTCCCTCTCTTCCTCTTCATCTCTCATCAATTCAAAGAGATTAGCCATTAATCTCTTGAATTAAAAATACTAGAAATTGTTTCTAGTGTCCTGTTTACATCTCTAATCTCTTAAAAGGCAAGACTTGAATTTCTAATTAATAGAAAAAGTTTTAGAAGCTGTTCAAGGGCTGCCATAGTGTTCTTGGTGTGGACAAGATAGAGGGACAACATTTGGTGTCCTGAAGACGAATCTCAAATGCGCAAATACGCTGCAATGCATCGAGAGGTTTGTGTAATCATTCTTGATTTAATCTAGGGTTCTAAAATTAATCTGATTAATTTTAAAATCTTAAATAGCAAATACAGATCCAAAAACATATTAAAAGAGTTTTAATATGTTGTTTATCATTGAAATCAAATAGTTAAAAATAAATCTTGCATGATACATGTGACCTTAGGTGAAAATTTTTGAATTCAATGGTATAAACTTGTGTTTTTCACGCTTCCATTCCTTCACCACAATACTGAAGAGGCAACTTGGGAAAGTAAAGAGACGATGAGGCAACATTTCCCTCAACTGTTTGCATCAGGTAAATTTCGAGGACGAAATTTTTATTAGAGGGGAAGAGTTGTAACATCCTCACTTTAGCTAGTCTGTACAGTCTACTGTTTCGGTGACCAATGTCTGTCTGGGCAGTTAGAATATTTTAAATTATAATTAGACTAAAGTGGGGAGTTATAAAGAAACTAAATAATGCTCATAAAAATAAAGGAAAATTTATAAGAATGAAATACATTAAGGTTAAACGAACCGAAACCCCAGGGATGAGTAACCCGAAGGGGAAGTGACGGTGAAGGCCGTTAGCAACCCTAGAGCCAGGGAAAACTTCATGAAATAATTTTTGGGACCTCAAGGAAGGATTATTGGGGTTCCAATGACAACAAAATGTTAAGAAAATATAAAGAAAATTTAATCAATCGGTACACATAATTTTGGCCTGTTAAGCCAAACAGAGGGCATTTTGGTCATTTCATCTTCAAAGATAATTTTTGACCAACTTGTCCATTTATGTAAATAAATTATATGACATAAAATATGAATAAATATTGTTAAAAATTTAATTGAAATTAAGTAGACAAGAAAAGAAAAGAAAATGAAAAGAAAATGGGATTTATTACTTCATGCTTATGTAAGCATGAGGTAATTAAAATGCATGTCCAATCAAAATAAAGAAACATAATTAAAATACATGAAAATAGAGAAAAGGAGGCAGAATTCCAGAAAAAACAGTAGCCATCCTCATCTTCTTCAAAATGTCCCTTAAGCCTCTCCCTTACTCCTCCATAGCCAAGCTCACCAAAAGCTTGCTTTCCCTAGTTTTCTTCCAACAAAAACCCTAAGTGTTAACACAAAAGCTTGCTCTTTCATCTTAGTGAAGCTTTTGGGAGTAAAAAGAAGTGTAAAGGAAGATCTCTTGCAAAATTGAAATTCACTCCATTAGAGGTTAGTGACTAAACTTGATTTTTATCTTTCAATTCATGTAGAAGATTTGATGCAAATTTACAAGAAAATTTAGTAAATATCATGTGTATTTCTTGCTTAAAATTCTAACAGCCTTGAACTTGGATGAGTTTTGAAGATTTCTTAGAATTAAAATGATATTGTGGCTGCCCTTAACACTAATGTATTGGTTAGGAAGGTGAAGTGCAAGTAATGCAACAATCTAGAATGGTGGAGCTAGGGTTTTGGACCCAAATTGAGACTTTGTTCATGTATTTGGTGAAAAAGAGTTTTAATGGTCAATTACTGACCATTGGGCTGTGTATGAATAAGAAATGAAGTGGTTTGTTTAGTAGGAATTGAAGTTAGTGTGGCTGCCCTTGGTGACCTACTGGACTGGGCATGAGTCCAGCAGGTTTGGGCAGCAATAACTGGAGTTGTAGAGGTTCAATTGGTGCAAGGCCAATTAGACTTGAAACTAGACACATAATGGCACAACTTTGGTGAAGAAACCATGTGCATAAAACCAAACCAAGTTGACCTAAAAATTGCCCTAATCTGGGTGACATGCATTCTGCCTAGGCAAAATGACCAAATGAACAGTGTTTAGTCATTTGGCCATAACTCATTGTAGAAAGGTCCAATTGACCTAAAATTTTACCGAAAACAAGCTGAGATATAGACCTACAACTTTCATGAAGAAACCTAACTCAAATTATGACCATAACATATTCAAAAAGTGACCTGCAATCACTACTCAAGATACTGTAGATTTGGTTAGTCCAGAAAATCTGGAAAATTTGTAATCCGGCCAGTTGTGGTTTTTGGGCTATAACTTGAGCTACAAAACTCCAAATGGTGTGATTAAAAAAAAATGTAACTAGACAAAATAAGGAACAACTTTCATGTTGACCACTTTGCCAAATTCATAATGCAAAAATGACTAATGGAACAGTAATCACAAAGCTTGAAATCTGAAAATTTTGAAGCTTAGAAATGGTATTGGCAACCAATACCAACAATTTTAGAATGAAAAATGTGGTATGTTGGGAGTATTAAAATCAATGAACCTATTGTCCATGTAAAAGTCAACATTTTTGTTGACTAATGAATTAAATAGTAACACCTAAACTTGAATTTCAAGAATTGTATAATTTAAGAGTGTAATATGCCCTAGTACACCTAGCAAGATTGATTTGGATAGGTTGGCATGCCAATAAGGTTCTGTTAGCATTACTGCATATGGCTTCATGCCATTCTATGTTTTATGGTCTCACATGCTATTCTGTGATATAATAGCCTTTGGCTATGTTGATTGAGTTATTATATTTGGGTTTTATCACTGATAATTATTACAGCTTATTAGCTATTTTGTTGCATACTGGGAGACACAATGTGACCGATGGTGTGATGGTTCGAGGTACTTAGTACCCAGAGCCAGTTTACCCATTTATCTAGTCCAGTCGACTAGTATGGGTTACTCGGGCAATGATAATAAATCTTACCAAATTTTAATCAAATAATACTACAATAAATATCATAAATTAAGCCTACCAAAGATGTAAACATACATTTTGCATATTTACTTTATTTTAGTTATTTTATTTTATATTGTCACCACTAAGCAAAATTGCTTAGAGCGTCGCTTTTGCCATGTGCAGGTACAGGACACATAGCTAGGGAGTCCAGCAGACATCATGCTGGGTGAGCTTTTAGATCTACACACAGAGTCCAGAGTCACCTCACATTTGCAGTGCATTTGGTAGGACATTAAGCCACTTTTGGTATTTTGGTATTTTGTATTTTGTAAGCTTCTGTAATGTATATTTTAAACTCATGTAATTATGCTTTGATGTAATTATTTATGAACCATGTTCAGTAATAATTTGAGTTTTTCTTATGAAATTGAGTATGATGTGAATGAATTGAATTTTTGAAATATTGATGTCATTTGAGAAAATGTGAAAAGATGTTGGTGGTTGACTAAGACTGAAATTTTGATTATATTGGAAGCATTTTTAACAGATTCAAAAGAACTGCTTTTCCAATATAAAGCCGACACTCTACCGAATTTTCTATAAAATTTACGAAAAACTCAGATTAATAAAAAAATTGTAAATTAATGAATTAAAAAGGGTAAATTGTAATGAAAATGTGAATTGGTGCTCCGACACACTGTGTGGCATATCTTGCTCGGCTACACTGTAAACGGGTAAGGGGTGTCACAGAGTTACACGGGCCTCCTTGTATTTGACATGGGCTATGTAATGTATCCAGTAAAACAACTCGAGAGACAAAAAGTTACACGGGTTCCAGAGCTCATTCACACAAGCCATGTACTACGACAGAATTTGAAAATTTCAAGCAGAAATTTACACAGCCCTACATGTCGGGACCCGTGAAGTGATACATGACTTGTGTACTTTATTGTAGATGTCACTCTTGGGGTGCGAAATGCATGAAATGAAGAGTCTTAACGGCTCTTTAAATGCACCCTAGCATTAAAACCATTCATAAAGACAAAACCCTTCATGTCCACCCTTCCTAGCCTATCAAAACCTCTCAAATCTCATTTCCCTTCACCAAACCCTACTCTTCTCCTTTCCAAAAACTCATCAATGGCTCCTACAAAGTGATCTGTGAGAAGAATCGGCTCTTCCTAGAGGCAAAGAGGAGAATCTTCATCTTCTCCACCTTAGCCTCCCCAACCATCTCAACTAGCCCATCCTCTACCGTAACCCCAACCACAAGCTGCTCCATAACCCGAAATCTCCATTCCTTGGGGATTTTGTGATGATGCCCATAAGGAAATGTGTAGCCGGCTTCAAACTAGGAAAATAAGCTCCACCAAATACATGGATTTTTCACTATTGGTGCAAATCGGGCTATAGAATGAAATCAATGGGCTGCTGGATAGTGTCGGGTAGACAAGGTTTGCCCAACTCCAATTTCCAGCACACAAGGACACCATACTGGATTTTTTAGGCAGCTTCAAGGCCACCTTGTAGCCTACTAATAGGGAAGATAGGGGCAGAATAGAATTTTGCCTCCTCGGTGTCGACCAGGTGATGAACATAGATGAGTTCAATGCCATCTTCGGCTTTGACAGCGCCGGCTACCAGGAGATCCCTAGGAACCGTATGCTCTACAATAGCATCAACTTCTGGAGTTCTATTACCCCAAACACAGAGCCATATAACTCCAGCAAGTCCAAATCCATGGGCATCACAAGTCCAGCCCTACGCTATATGCATCGGTTCGCTGCCCACACCATCATGGGCCGTGGCGATAGCCTTGGCATTGTAAACGCCGACGACCTATTCTTCTTATGGTGTATGGTCACCGGACAGCACTGCAGCACCGGTTTCTTTTTGTGCAACCATCTCCGATGCCTCTGTCATCAGTCTACTGGGCACATCGTGCTTGGTGGTCTTGTCACAACCATTTCCCTCCACTTCGGCTTCATTCCAGGACATCATATGTGACACCCCTTACCCGTGTACAGTATACCCGAGTAAGTAATGCCACCTGGTGTACCGGCACACTCTAATATTTCTCAATTAATTTAGAAAATGCTTTTGCACATAATTTATGAAATACAAATTATTTAAACCATTTATCAAAAGTATCATGCATTTAAGGTTCCGAAAAATTTTAAGAAAATCCGGCGGAGTACCGGCTAAAAATGGAGAAAACCGTTCTTCGGAACCTGTTAAAAACACTTCCAATACTTTTATTTCATCATCTCAAACTCCAATATCCCAAAATCTCAACAATATTTCTCAAACATTCATTATCAACACCAAATTCAATATCATGATTTCCACATTTCAATTTCCATTTTCATTCATCATTCACATGTGATGTTCGCATGTAAATCACAAGTAAACATCTACTTTTCCATTAACAAATACAATTTTCATAATTTACATATACATCAAAATATATTACATGAGATCAAATACATATGAGAAAATACAAATCTACTACAAAATATCAAAATGACAAACTGACACCTAGTGCCCTACCGATGCAATCGCAGTAGTGAGGTGACACAGCATAATCGAGCAGAATCGACAGATGGACTCACCCACCGTGGTCTACTGGGCTCATGATCGGGATCTCAGTACCTACGCGTGGCAAAAGCAACGCGCTAAGCAATAATGCTTAGTGGTGCAATAATATAATAGAAGAAAATAGCAAAAATAAATGTGTATGCAAAGTGTATGCTTTCTTTGTTTGATTTTGGTATATTCATTAATTCATTAACTTTGTTCACTTTTATTCATTTGGTTGCCCAAGTAACCTACACTAGACGATCGATCGATAACGGGTAACCGCACCGGGTACCTAGTACTCGGGCCGTCACACCATTGGTTGCATATGCATCTCCGGCAGTAAATGTAACAACTAACAAGTCAGAATAATGTCGTGCACAAGGCCAAGTCTCAATGTAAAGTCGAATGGCTAAAAGCCATGAAATCAGAATGGCATTGTTGCCATGTGCAAGATCGCTAACGGAACCCTATTGGCATGCCAAACTATCCAAACCAATCTTGTTAGGTATACTAGGGCATTTGAAACTCTTAAATTTGTCAATTTGTGAATTTCAACTTTTTGGTGTCACTATTCATCATTGGTCAACAAAAATGTTGACTTTTAGAATAAAAGTGTGTACATTGCCTTTGGCACTCCCAACATACCACATTTGGTGTTTAAAACTTGTTGGCATTAAGTGTTAATGCAATTTCAAAGTGTAACCCACACTAGCAGAAAATTTCAGTTTTGATGCCCTAACTTCACTGTTCCATTGGACACTGTTACTGTTGGAATTTGAAGAAATGTAAAACATGAAAGTTGTTCCTTATTTTGTCTAGTTGAATTTCCTTTTTTGAATCACTCCATTTGGAGTTTTGTAGCTCCAGATATGGCTCAAAAACCCAAGCTGGCCGGATTTCAAATTCTGCAGATTTACCATATCTACAGTAACATGAACAGTGACTTGAGTCACTTGGTTGACTGGGTTCTGGCCATAATTTGGGGTAGGTTCCTTCATGAAAGTTGTTTGTCTATGTCTTAACTTGTTGCTGTAAAAATTTCAGACCAATTGACCAAATCTACAGTGAGTTATGGCCAAATGAACAGTTACTGTTCATTTGGTCAAATTCTGCAGAGGCAGTTTCAGGGTTCCGGATTGGGGCCAGGTTTTGGTCCTCTTGCTTTGGTCTTTTGGGCATGGTTTCTTCAGCAAAAATGTGCCATTATAAGCCTAGTTTCATGTACAATTGGCCAAAATTCAATTGGACTTACACAGCCCAAGTTATGGCTGTGCAAAGGGACTGAAATTTCAGTCCCTATGCTGCTGTCCATAGGGCAGATTTCACCTCACTTTGCCATAGCATTTTTCAGTCCCATTTATGGTCAACATATCTAAAATGGTCACTAATTGACCATTACAATGTGCCCTAACAATTTCCTAAGCCAATTCACATTTTCACCCTTCCAAACCCTAATATCCAACTAAATTTACTCATGAACTTAATTAACATACTTAGTTTAATGTCCATGTGTTTTAATACTTTAACCATCATTTCTAGCCACTTTAAATTTATCAAAACAATCAACCTCATACTTCCATAGGGCTGCTGAAAATTTAAAGTACCATAACTCATGTAATTTACTTCAATTCTTTAAAATTTCTTAGCTCAAATGATATTCTAACTAAGATTAAAAGAAGGAGAATGAAGTTTGTAGCACTAACCTCACTTAGGGTAGATTTTTCCCACCTCTAAACTTCACTTTCCTTCACTTTCAAGGCTGCCAAAAGGTTGTTTAAGGTGTGGAGTAAAATTTTAATGAAGAGAGGTTAGGGTTTTGTGGTGAAACAAGGGAGAAATTAAGCTTGAGAAGTGAGGTTTAATGGAGTTTGAGAGAGGGAGAGAGGTTCACGTTTTGGCTGCACTAAGGAGAGAAGGATGGCTGCTGAAATTTTGTTGAATTTGGTCTTCTCTTATCTCTTTTAATGGTTAGTCAAACAATGGCTTAAGTGTGATTGGTCCAACTTTTTAAATGATGTCATTTTTGCCTTATTTTTGCATTTTCTTTTCTTTTCTTCCACTACTCATTTCAATTTTCATTTCTAGTAATATTTCTTCATATTTGATGTCATATTAATTATTTACTCAACTGGGCAAGTCGGCCAAAAATCACCTCGAAGGCGAAATGACCAAAATGCCCTCCGCTTGGCTTACCGGGACAAACTTGTCTCTACCGATTGAAAAATATTTCTAAGTATTTTAGTGGCATTCGAAAGCCATGGGAACCTCAATGACCCTTCTCTGGAGTCCCAAAAATTATTTTATAATTTTTCCCCCGGGTCTAGGGCTCGCTATGCAGAACCGCAACTTCCTCCTGCTACCCATCGCTTGGGCACCTACTGCTTGACTCAGCTTGTATTTTATTTCTAAAATTTTTACTAAATTTTTCTTATTAATATTTGAGTTAATTAGGGTTCTAACTTTAATTTAAATATTTTTCTGGACGTTCTAGCTGTCCAGAACGACACCGGTCACCGGAACAGTAGAATGTACTGAGTGGTTACCGGGAGGGTGTTACAACTCTTCCCCTCTAATTTAAATTTCGTCCTCGAAATTTACCTGATGCAAACAGTTGAGGGAACTGTTGCCTCATTGTTTCTTCACTTTCCCAAGTTGCCTCCTCGGTGTTGTGGTGCCTCCAAAGCACTTTCACGATGGAATCTGCTTATTCATGAACTCTTTCACTTCCCGATCCATGATGCGTATGGGTTCTTCTTCATATGTAATTTCCGTTTGTATTTTAATTTCTTCCCTGGAGATGACATGTGAAGGGTCCGAGCGGTATCTTACGAGCATGGATACATGGAACACATTGTGGATCTTGTCCACCACAGTGGTAAAGCTAGCCTATAGGCCACTGGACCCACACGCTCAATGACTTCATATGGGCCAATGAACCTAGGGCTCAACTTACCTTTTCTTCCAAACCTCAATACCTTCTTCCATGGTGACACCTTGAGGAACACTTTGTCGCCAACCCCATATTCTATTTCTTTTCTCTTGGTCGGCATAAGATTTACATGCATGCGAGGCAACCTTCATATTAGCTTTGATCAATTTTACCTTGTCCTCGATCTGTTTCACTGTGTCCGCCCTACCAGCTTGTCTTCGCCCAATTCAGTCCAAAGACACCGAGTTCTACATTTTCTCCCATACAGTGCTTCATATGGGGCCATTTGGATGCTAGCTTGATAGCTATTGTTGTATGCGAATTCTGCCAGTGGGAGGTATCTATCCCAATTTCCCTCAAACTCAATGACACAACTCCTCAGCATATCCTCAAGGACCTGACAAATATTTCATGTTATTGTTATCATTTCAATTCAATATTTGTATCAATTTCGTGGGTTTCAATTGTTTACGGATTACTCTTTACGATTGCCCATCCGTCGAGGATGGAAAGTCATCTGAAATGGAGTTGTGTACCCAAGGATTCATGCAATTTCTTCCAAAATCTCGATGTAAACCTTGGGTCTCGATCAGATATAATGGAAAGTGGGATTCCATGCAGTCTAACTATCTCACTGATATACAATTCTGCTAACCTCTCTAGTGAGTAGTCAGTCCTAACTGGCAGAAAGTGTGCTGACTTTGTCAATCTATCCACTATTACCCATGCTGCATCATGTTTCCTCTGGGTGAGAGGCAGACCACTTACAAAATCCATGGTGACCCGATCCCAATTCCATTCGGTATGCGTATAGTCAGTAGCAATCGATGGAACTTGATGTTCTGCCTTGACTTGCGACATGTCAAGCATTTAGTCACATACTCAACGATATCTCTCTTCATACCATGCCACCAATACTGAAGCTTCAGGTCGTGATACATCTTTGTACTTCCTGGGTGCATAGCATATACACTAGTGTGTGCCTCTTTTAGAATACTAGCTTTCAATTCCCCATCATCTGGTACACACAGTCTTCCTTTGTAGTACAGACACCCATCTGCTTTCACCCCATAGTCAGTTGCTTTACCCTCTGAGATCTTGCTCATAATAGCGAGAACTTTTCATCTGTCTTTTGCCCATCTAGTATCTCTGCTGTGAGTTTGGCCTCACTTGCAACTCAGCCAAAATAGCTCCATCTCGAATCAAAGATAGATGGGCATTCAATGATCTCAAAGGTCATGGATTTTCTGCTCAAAGCATCAAGAACTACATTTGCCTTCCCGTGATGGTAGTCAATTACACATTCATAATCCTTCAGGAACTCAATCCATCGCCTCTGTCTAAGGTTGTGCTCCTTCTGGGTTTGCAAATATTTTATGCTCTTGTGTTATGTGTAAACGTTGCACTTTTCACCATACAAATAATGCCTCCATATCTTCGATCGAAGATAATTGCCGCAAGCTCTAGATCATGGGTAGGGTAGTTCTGCTCATGTGGCCTTAGGTATGCGGAAGCATAGGCGATCACTTTCCCCTCTTGCATCAACACACACCTAACCCATTATGAGAGGCATCACGTAAACCACAAAATCCTTCCACGACCTTTGTGTGTTAACACTGGTGCCTCTGTCAACATAGCCTTTAACTTCTCAAAGCTGTGCGGCACTTGTCATTCCAGTCAAATCGACATTCTTGTGTAACACCTTGGTCATTGGAGCAATATTAGGAAAATCCCTTCACAAATCTTCTGTAATACCCAGCTAGCCCCAAGAAGCTTCGACCTCGCTTGTGTTTCCAGGAGGCTTCCATTCCATCATCGCTTCTATTTTCTTGGGATCCACCTAATCCCATCAGTGACACTATGTGTCCAAGGAATGCAATTTCATTCACCAAAAGTCACACTTGGACAACTTAGCATCAGACTTCTTTTCTTTCAGGGTTTGCAGAACAATCCTCAAATGCTCATCATGTTCTTCCCTGGTCTTGGAATACACCAAAATATCATCAATAAAGACCACTACGAACCGATCTAAGTGTGGATGGAAGATACGGTTCATAAGGTCCATGAATGCATTGGTGCATTTGTTAGGCCAAAGGGCATCACTAGAAACTCATAATGCCCATATCGGGTCCTGAATGCAGTCTTTGGCACATCTGCATCCTTCACCCTCAACTGATGATACCCTGATCTGAGATCAATCTTGGAAAATACTCCTGCTCCCTTCAACTGATCAAACAGATCATCAATTCTAGGCAATGGATATTTGTTCTTCACGGTCACTTTGTTTAAGCTTGCCGAATCGATGCATAGTCTCAAAGTCCCATCCTTCTTTTTCACAAACAACCTTGAGCTCCCCACGGTGACACCTTTGGGCGTATGAACCCCTTATCAAGCAACTCTTGCAACCGAGTTTTCAACTCCTCAACTCGATGGGTGCCATCCTATAAGGAGCAATGGAAATGGGTCTTTGTGCCGGCGTTGTCTCAATGGCAAATTCGACTTCCCTTCTCGTGGCAAACCAGCAACTCTTCAGAAATACCTGCAGGAAGTCTCTCACTGTGGGTATGTCACTCGTGTTTGGCTTAGCCTGCCTAGTATCCACCACATGTGCTAGGTAGGCTTCACACCTTTTCTCATTATTCTTCTTGCAATCGTGGTCGAGATGACATTGGACAGAAATCATCCTTTCCCCTAACGTGATCTCATTACCCTCAAGTTTTTAGAGAAATTCTCTTCAATTTGCAATCAACTATTGCTCGATGACGTGACAACCAATCCATTCCCAATATCACGCCAAACTCATGGAAGGGCAACTCAATTAGGTCGCCAAGAATTCATACCCTCAATCCTCAACGGGCAACCCTTGTATACTTTGTTCACTACCACTGCGTGGCCCAATGGATTAGTGACCGTAATGTCTTGGTCACTCTCCTACCAATATCCCCCTTTCTACGGGTAGGTTGATGCAAATGTAAGAATGAGTGGATCCTGGATCCACCAATGCATGCAGGAGTATTGTAGAGGAGAACGCACTCGATGACGTCAGGGCATCTTGTTCCTCCCGAGCTCTCAAGGCATAATTTCGGCAGTGGTCCGTTATCGGCCTCTCTGGCTCGGATGTAGGCCTCGAGATGGTCCCACGGCCAGTTTACTGGACCTTCTACCCCTTGGTGGTGCAGAGCGGTGTCTGCACTTGTGTCGGGCGGTGTAGTAGTTCTGCGTGGCGATTCCTCGATTGATGTTACGTCGACCCACATCTCAAGCAAGCACCAGTCACTCTCCAACATTCCCCCTTGTGCCATTTCGGCGGTGTGGACACGCAGAAGATCTTTGGGCTGGTCCCTGAACCCCATCCTCGAGAGCTGCCCGATGGTGTGGGTGACCTCTCCTAGGGGTGAACTGTGGCCTGGGCCCCTGAGACTGACCCTGACCCTGTGGCTGACCGAACTCTGTGCAGGAGGACCCTTAAACTTCTTCCCAAATCCAGGGGTGGAACTAGACTGACCTGGTCCCCTCTTCTGCTGTCTCTCCCTTCTGGTCTGCTCATTGATTCTCACTTTTTCAACCCTTATTGCAGCTTCCACTAGCTTGCTAAATTCGTGATTCCCAAGGCGGTGAGTCGTATCTTTATATTGTCATTCAGTCCCTCTTCGAATCTCTTGCACCTTTCAGCCTCATTAGGGACTATCTCCCTTCCGTAGCGGCTTAATCGGACGAATTCTTTCTCATACTCAGCCACTGACAATTGTCTCTGCCTCAGGTTAATAAATTCCCTTCTTCTCTCTTCCAGGTATACAGTACCCACATATTTCTTCTTGAACTCAGAGAGGAAGAAGTCCCAAGTTACAGCTTCGGGCTGCACTTCACTGGACACAGTGTCCCACCATCCGTAGGCATCGTCTTGTAACAAGGATATAGCAGCTTCTAAGTTCTGCTCTGGGGTGCAGTGGAGTTGTTTTAAGACTCTGCCCGTTCGGTTCAACCAATTCTCGGCTGCAACAGAGTCATCTTCTCTCTTGCCATAGAAGTCCACAGCTCCAAATTTTCTTAACCTTTCCAGGTGTGATTTCTGCTGTGGAGCTGGTGGTGGTGGTGGTGGTCTTTGGCATTACCCGACCATCTGTCTAAAGAAGTCGGCCATTTGTTGGAACATGGCCTGTGGAGGCCGAGCAGCTCGCTTGAGTGGCGGAGCGATTCTCTCATGCCTCCAGTCTCAGCTGCTGCAGGTGGAGCATGACTCTCCACTTCCTCCTCAACGGCTCTCTGAGAGGAAGGATCCATATCCTATTCAAAATAAGAAAGATAAACAGATCTGCATTAGTGTCACCTCGACTCTTATAAATGCAATGCATGGTATGGACTCAATCTAGGCCCGAACGCCTAAACCGTGCTCGATACCACTAAATGTGACACCCTTACCGTGTACAGTATACGAGTAAGTAATGCCACAGTGTACCGCACACTCTAATATTTCTCAATTAATTTAGAAAATGCTTTTGCACATAATTTATGAAATACAAATTATTTAAACCATTTATCAAAAGTATCATGCATTTAAGGTTCCGAAAAATTTTAAGAAAATCCGTGAGTACCTGGCTAAAAATGGAGAAAACTGCGTTCTTGAACTGTTAAAAACACTTCCAATACTTTTATTTCATCATCTCAAACTCCAATATCCCAAAATCTCAACAATATTTCTCAAACATTCATTATCAACACCAAATTCAATATCATGATTTCCACATTTCAATTTCCATTTTCATTCATCATTCACATGTGATGTTCGCATGTAAATCACAAGTAAACATCTACTTTTCCATTAACAAATACAATTTTCATAATTTACATATACATCAAAATATATTACATGAGATCAAATACATATGAGAAAATACAAATCTACTACAAAATATCAAAATGACAAATCGACACCTAGTGCCCTACCGATGCAATCGCAGTAGTGAGGTGACACGAACATCGAGCGTATCGACAGATGGACTCACCCGATCTGTGGTCTACTGGGCTCACGATCGGGATCTTGGTACCTACGCGTGGCAAAAGCAACGCTAAGCAATAATGCTTAGTGGTGCAATAATATAATAGAAGAAAATAGCAAAAATAAATGTGTATGCAAAGTGTATGCTTTCTTTGTTTGATTTTGGTATATTCATTAATTCATTAACTTTGTTCACTTTTATTCATTTGGTTGCCCCAAGTAACCTACACTAGACGATCGGATCGATAACGGGTAACCGCACTGGGTACCTAGTACCTCGGGCGTTACACCATTGGTTGCATATGCATCTCGGTGTGCAGCGAGCAGCTAACAAGTCAGTAAATAATGTCGTGCACAAGGCCAAGTCTCAATGTAAAGTCGAATGGCTAAAAGCCATGAAATCACAGAATGGCATTGTTGCCATGTGCAGTACTGCTAACGGAACCCTATTGGCATGCCAAACTATCCAAACCAATCTTGTTAGGTATACTAGGGCATTTGAAACTCTTAAATTTGTCAATTTGTGAATTTCAACTTTTTTGGTGTCACTATTCATCATTGGTCAACAAAAATGTTGACTTTTAGAATAAAAATGTGTACATTGCCTTTGGCACTCCCAACATACCACATTTGGTGTTTAAAACTTGTTGGCATTAAGTGTTAATGCAATTTCAAAGTGTAACCCACACTAGCAGAAAATTTCAGTTTTGATGCCCTAACTTCACTGTTCCATTGGACACTGTCACTGTTGGAATTTGAAGAAATGTAAAACATGAAAGTTGTTCCTTATTTTGTCTAGTTGAATTTCCTTTTTTGAATCACTCCATTTGGAGTTTTGTAGCTCCAGATATGGCTCAAAAACCCAAGCTGGCCGGATTTCAAATTCTGCAGATTTACCATATCTACAGTAACATGAACAGTGACTTGAGTCACTTGGTTGACTGGGTTCTGGCCATAATTTGGGGTAGGTTCCTTCATGAAAGTTGTTTGTATATGTCTTAACTTGTTGCTGTAAAAATTTCAGACCAATTGACCAAATCTACAGTGAGTTATGGCCAAATGAACAGTTACTGTTCATTTGGTCAAATTCTGCAGAGGCAGTTTCAGGGTTCCGGATTGGGGCCAGGTTTTGGTCCTCTTGCTTTGGTCTTTTGGGCATGGTTTCTTCAGCAAAAATGTGCCATTATAAGCCTAGTTTCATGTACAATTGGCCAAAATTCAATTGGACTTACACAGCCCAAGTTATGGCTGTGCAAAGGGACTGAAATTTCAGTCCCTATGCTGCTGTCCATAGGGCAGATTTCACCTCACTTTGCCATAGCATTTTTCAGTCCCATTTATGGTCAACATATCTAAAATGGTCACTAATTGACCATTACAATGTGCCCTAACAATTTCCTAAGCCAATTCACATTTTCACCCTTCCAAACCCTAATATCCAACTAAATTTACTCATGAACTTAATTAACATACTTAGTTTAATGTCCATGTGTTTTAATACTTTAACCATCATTTCTAGCCACTTTAAATTTATCAAAACAATCAACCTCATACTTCCATAGGGCTGCTGAAAATTTAAAGTACCATAACTCATGTAATTTACTTCAATTCTTTAAAATTTCTTAGCTCAAATGATATTCTAACTAAGATTAAAAGAAGGAGAATGAAGTTTGTAGCACTAACCTCACTTAGGGCAGATTTTTCCCACCTCTAAACTTCACTTTCCTTCACTTTCAAGGCTGCCAAAAGGTTGTTTAAGGTGTGGAGTAAAATTTTAATGAAGAGAGGTTAGGGTTTTGTGGTGAAACAAGGGAGAAATTAAGCTTGAGAAGTGAGGTTTAATGGAGTTTGAGAGAGGAGAGAGGTTCACGTTTTGGCTGCACTAAGGAGAGAAGGATGGCTGCTGAAATTTTGTTGAATTTGGTCTTCTCTTATCTCTTTTAATGGTTAGTCAAACAATGGCTTAAGTGTGATTGGTCCAACTTTTTAAATGATGTCATTTTTGCCTTATTTTTGCATTTTCTTTTCTTTTCTTCCACTACTCATTTCAATTTTCATTTCTAGTAATATTTCTTCATATTTGATGTCATATTAATTATTTACTCAACTGGGCAAGTCGGCCAAAAATCACCTCGGAAGGCGAAATGACCAAAATGCCCTCCGTTTGGCTTAACGGGTCAAAATTGTCTGTACCGATTGAAAATTTTTTCTAAGTATTTTCTTGGCATTCTAATGCCATGGGAACCTCAATTACCCTTCTCTGGAGTCCCAAAAATTATTTTATAATTTTTCCCTGTCTAGGGCTCCTCGTTGCAGAAGCAACTTCCCTCCGATTACCCATCGCTTGGGCTCGTTTGACTTCAGTTGTATTTTATTTCTAAAATTTTTACTAAATTTTTCTTATTAATATTTGAGTTAATTAGGGTTCCTAACTTTAGTTTAAATATTTTTCCGGACGTTCTAGCTGTCCGGACCGACACCGGTCACCAGAACAGTAGAATGTACGGAGTGGTTACCGGGAGGGTGTTACATCATAGGCTGCACTCTGTCACTAGAATGTCAAGAATATATCAAACTATCTGCATATCCATGGGGATATATAAGAAGGTGGTCAACACATACTACTTGCTAGATGCCGAAGGAAACACGAGAAGGACCTGGCAAGACTTCATAGCCTCAAGAAGAAGACCAAGAGCGAATGTTCCAAGAGTCCCCCGCTCGAGTGCCTCCATACAAACCACCACCAACAAACCCAGTACTCGTATACCTATAGCGCATGGAGACCACAATCAACAATAGGATGCAAGCAATCGAGAGCAGCCTCCAGGAAGCCCATAATAAGTTGGACATGCTAATGGAGAGGCTCGATGAAGAGGAGCCAGCATCACCAGCATCATCATCAAAGACCTTTTAGACCAAGGACTATAGGATAGGTTCTTTATTGTAAAATCTTGAATGCCTTAGTCCTAACTTGCAATCATAGGTCTCTTTTATTTGCTTTGTATCCAAGCTTTTCCATGCTTAATAAATAATATGCTTCCTTATAATCTTTATACATTTTCTCTGATTTTGCATATTATTTTAGCATTGAGGACAACGTCAAGTTTGAGTTTTGGGGGGGGGGGGGATACAAATTACATGTATATCATTACATTTGCATAACATTACATGCACATCATTACATTATTTAAATTCAGTTACATTATTCTTGCGTATCAAAATTTTCGAAAATTTTTGAAAATTTTCGAAACCAAATTCTAGTAAGCTAATAATTAGACTCCAAGGGATAGAGTAATGAACGTATCTAGATAGACAAAAAGGGATTCTAACATGTTGTTTGTGAAGAAACTAATCTCTTTAATGGAACTAGACTAGTTAAACCTCTTCATAACTAGTAATTTATCACATTGAACTTGTAAAATTAGGAGAACAGAGAATAATTTTTGAAATACAAGTAAATCTAAAAAAATGCCTCACTAGCTGTAGAACATATCTCTTGGACCTATCAAGGTGAAATCCTAGCATATGCTTGATGAAGAAATGATTAAGGCATTCTTTGATATAGCCTCACTAAGCCTTAGCCACCCCTAATTAAAATGTATATCCCTTGTAGCCAACTTGAAGCCTATGTTTATCCCTTAGAATTTATTGCTTACCCATGTTATTTACCTAGCCCCTAGCCTAAACACCTACCATACCCTTTTGAGGAAGCAAAATGCATAAGGAAAATGGAGAGAGGATGTGAAACTCAAGAAAGAGTGCAAGTGTGCAATTGAAATCAAGGAAAAAATTTGCCTTTCCAACCTAGCAAAAGCAATGAGTTTGGGGGAGAGGACAAAAGGGACATAAAAAAAAAAAAGAAAAGAGAAGAAGTCCCAAGATAAATATCATGGAAGCATGCTTGGCACTATAAAAATCAAAAGCCCCTATTCTCCATACAAAATATGTAGAAACAAACTTGGTATACTTGGTATTTTATGCGTACATATTATCCTCATATTTGCATTCCCTAAAAATCTTTCATTGGTAGCCAAGTCATTATCCCCTTAGCCCCTTTACAACCCTTTTTAAAAACCTTTTGATCTTTTGAAAAGTGCATGCTATATTAGAGGAGAAAGAAAATTGAGATATGCCTATAGAGTTTGAATTGAATTACTTCATCACAATTACTTACAAAAGAGGCAAATTTGGGGAAGTTAGTGTTTCTTAAATCTATCCCGATAAACAGGTCATTTATGACTTATTAATGGCCTTGCAAAGAGAAATAATTAGTTAAAGCACCATGAAAGGAGGTGAAGTTCTAAACTAGCAGCTATTAGAACCCTTATGCCTTGAAAGAGGGAAATTTGCATAAAGGTTAGAGGAGTTCAATTCTATGCTTATTAAATCGTTAGTTATATTTCTAAGTATTCCCTAAAATGTGTTTTAAAATAGAGTTTTGCTTTGCTTGAGGACAAGCAAAAGTTTGAGTTTGGGGGTATTTGATACACTTGAGTTGCATAGATGTTTTTAAGAATGTTTGTATAATATCTCATAGCATTTAGGCAAGTATTTTCATGCATAGTAGTTAATTTCATTAGTTTTTATAATTTCTATTATCTAGCCCTTAATTCCATATTTTTTGCATCGTTTCAGGTGTTTGGGTGAAGTCCCATAGTATAGGAGTGTAAAAGGAAGCTTGGAGAGGTCAAGAGACTAAGTATTGCTGTTGATACAAAGTACACAGGTCGTTTAAACCAAGCCCCAGATCCATGTAACCTTCTGCTAGAAGAAAGCCAGATAGCCAATGGAGAAATAAAAGTACACGGGTCATGTAATTAGACCCGTGTAATCTGCAGGGACCAGTGTAAGTCTTTGCCGGGCGCAAGCTTGAAGAACCTTATGGGAACAATAGTACACGGTCCGTGTAACCAGGCCCATATAGTTGGTGTAGACCCATGTAACTCTCTGTGTCAAAGCAAGACTCCGCAGTTCCACTCCAGCAAGTTACACGGCTCCACATGTCGAGACCCGTGTAGTGACACACGGGCTGTGTACTATGTGGTAGCCAGTTTTGTAACTCGAATTCCCTCTTTTGTTTACAGATTCAAATGAGACTCCTAAAGCCTTTTGGACTCAAGATGGCCTAACTCTAGAACAACCATTATAAATAAAAGAGGAAACATCAGAAATGGGGGGCTCTCTCTTTTATCTTTTAACAGCAGCCGTCTCCCAGGAGAGGAAACATTAGAAACAGGGGGCTCTCTCTTTTATCTTTTAATAGCAGCCATCTCCTAGGAGAGAAATGTCAATACCAAAAAGAGTTTTCCAGTTGAAGCTCCACAAGATCAAAGCTGCAAACTCTCTTCGATTCTTTCATTTCATCTCCCCAGACAGATTTTTATTGTTTTATTTCTTCTACATGATTTTCTCTTTACTGTTTTTACCTTTTATCATGATGTTTGTTGAACTCACCATGAGTGAGTAGTTTTCTTATTCTGGAAATGGGAGAGTAATGCTTGTAGTCATTGTTATGGATAAACATTAAATTTTACTTATTGGATTTGAGATTTGTTCCTTGATTTAATTTTTTGTGATCTTAATGCATGTTATGTGCTGGTACCCACTTACTATTGATTGTAGATATTAATTGAAGGATTGAAAAGTGAAGATTAATATTAGAAAATCAAAATCTTGAACCTAGGAATTCTTACCTAGACATAGGCTGATACCTTTGTGGAACTTCAAAATTAGTCAAAGACCTTAAGGGATTTTAATTAATCTGATCGCTATGAAAGTCGAATTTAAGCGAATTAGAATACACTCTAGGTACCTTGAGAGAGGACTTAGGATACCTTAGGACTGATTTCCATCAAGGCAAACGATTCTCAAAACTAGAAAATAAATAAGATAACATCTATAGCAAGATTCAGGTGTGAAATCTTAATTTCAGAATTGTTTCAAATAAATCATTTCATTTTAAGTTTACCATTCTAGTGTTTAAGGTTAACAAACTTCATTCCCTAAGTATTCGATAGCCTAAACAGTCAAAATTACTATATAGATTGGTACTTGCTAATCAAATTCCTCGTGGGAATGATACTCTGCTCATCACTTTATTACTTGTTAGCAATCTGTGCACTTGCAGGGTTGTAAAACCAGCGAAACAATAAATAACAGTTTATAAGAATTCAATTACCCATTAGAAATCCACCCCGGCTGGCATTTTCAATTTCCTACTTTGAAAGTGTAGGATTCACCAAATTAGTGGGAGGACCAATTTGATTAAAAGACCATAATCATTTTGGTAATATATTTATTTGAATCTGTAGTATAAATATGATAAAATGAGCACTCAACCACCACCATCCAATATCCTGGCAAGCATTCTTGACCATAATAGGCTAACTAGTCCAAACTTCTTAGACTGGTTAAGAAATCTAAGGATTATCTTGAACCTGGAGCGTATATGATACATTTTAAATTGAAAGATTCCTAGTCCTTTACCTGAAGGGGCCACAGAGGAAGAAAAGGACACCTTAAACAGATGGAAAGAGCATTATATGAGGGCTAGGTGCTATATGCTTGCTTCCATGGCTAATGAGTTACAGAAGTAGCATGAAAAGATTTGTAGTGCATCAGAGATCCTCGATCGCCTGCAAGAGTTGTATGGTAAAAATAGCTGAAATGTAAGATATGAGATATCTAAACAATTACTTCGGATGAGGATGATAGAGGGACAGGAATTGGGAGCCCATGTTCATAAAATGATTAGATTGATAGAGCAATTGGAAGCTCTTGATTTCACTATGGACTTCCAGCTTCAGACGGATTTGATCCTATAGTCCCTTCCTGAGTCATTTGGATCTTTCATTACAAGTTTTCATATGACTAAATAGGAGTGCACCCTAGCCCGTCTGCTTAATTTGCTAGTCATAGCCCAAAAGAATATGCTTGGTAATAAGGGAAAGGAGGTAGCTTTGGTTGCTTCTTCTTTTATTGGAAGTCTAAAAAAAAGAAGGGCAATAAGAAAAAGAAACCTTTTGTTCCTAGCCCATCTGGCAGGATAGCCAAAGGCCAGTACAAGAAGAAGAAAACTGAAGCTATTCCAGGCAAGGAAAAGTGTTTTCATTATCAAAAAGAAGTGCACTGGAAGAGAAACTGCCCTGAGTATTTGGTGGCTCTAAAAGACAAGAAGGAGAAACCTTTTAAAGATATGTCCATTTCTTGTTAGTTAGATTCAGATAATACTCACAGTTCATCTATAGCTAGGGTTTTACATACTGGTGCAAGTTCTCACATATGTTTTGATATGCAGGAACTGGCAAGTAGTGAGTGGTTGGACTTAAGAAGTAGGAATTAAGATTTTATAATGAAGAGATTTTAGTATATAGTATATATAATCAAGGTTCATGAATTTGGGAATTAATTCAGAACTAGTTGAGTAGTCATAGTATATTATACTATATGTCAACCATTATTTATGAGAACTTAAATGAAAAGGGTATTTCATTCTAGTTTGGACTAGTTCCAATAATATTAAAGAGTTAATATTATTCTCATTACCAATTAGTAATGAACCTAGTAAGTCACACACAAAAAAGCAACTTGATCAAAGTAAGATTAATTTGATTAATTAATTAAATGGTTTAATTAATTAATTTAATTAATAAAATTTAGTTTATAATTAAATTACAAAGTCCCTAACATGACTTGAACTTAAATTGACAAAAGGAAATATTTAAGTTAATATTTAAAATATTTAAATATAAACTTGATTAAGAAAGAAAATTAATTTGATTAATTTAGATTATGGAATTGGTCAAATGTTGATTATTTTGACTTGGTCAAATGTTGATTAATTTGACTTAGTCAAATATGGGAGGAAGTTAATTAATCATGATTAGGTTCTTAATTAAGATTAAGAGATGACATGTGCACCAATCAAAGGAAGAAAACTCATTTAAGGGTTAAATGGGAGAGTGACACTTGTTGACTTAATTTTAATCAAACTAATTATGATAAATAAAAGGTGATTGGAAGAAGAAAATTATTATTTTCTTCCTTTTCTTTCCTTGGCCGAATATCCTCTCCTCTCCATAGCTAAGTTCTTCATCTTCCTTACTTAATTCAAGTTGATTAAGAGTTAACGCACTTGAATTGAAGTTGAGAAATGGTTTCTCACTACTTTCTTTGCTAGAACCAAAAGAAAAACTCTATTCTCCTTTCTTCCTTATCTTGGTCGAATCAAAAGGAGAATAGAGAAGGGACTTTTGCTTGGTTCAAGGGACCTTTGATCAAGGGCTTGTGTGGGTAAGCTAGAGAGCTAACAATTAGTGGCTTCACTACCTGGATTTGGTGTTAGAATATTGATTCTACGCCTTAAGGGTAAGAACTTCTCTAATCCCTAACTTATTACAATTTAGGGGTTTTGTTTCTTCTTAGCAAATTAGGCTTATTAGCAATTGATTATGACCAAAACTATATGTTTTTGCAATGGTAAACCTAGGGTTATAAATTTTAAAATTTCTAACTCTGCACCTTAAGGCTTGTTTAGGTGCATTTGTCTTTCAATGTCATTGCTGCATATTTTTTCATTATATGCATAGTGCTAAGTGAGTTAACATGTCATTTCATACAAAAGGATAATATCCAACATAGTTCTTATACCCACAGTTTTGTTACATTTCATTTCTACGTATTTTCTACAGCTAATCCTTCTAACATAAATTTTATGCATAAATGGTAAGTCCAGCTTCCTTATCTTTACATTGAGGAAGATACCACTAATTTTACACACTTAAGATATTTCAAATCTTAGTATATTAATAGGCAAAAACAGAAGGCAAGGGCATAGAAGGGAGACCAAAGAAAGGACAGAGAAAAAAAGCTCTACGAAGACAATAAAGATTGATAGTAAACCATCAAAGACTCTTTTGAAAAGCACTTTTGTTAAGTGGCCTTCTAAAATTTTGAACAACTAAATAATGCAAAATTTATCCATGAATGAATTTAAAAAAAAAAAAAAAGTAGAGATGCCAAAAATTTAAAAAATAACTATATATGAGTAGATTGGGACATTAGGTTATTGACTTGCTGGCATTGAACTCAATCTAAATGCCCTCCTGAAACATTTATCAACTGAAAAATGCAACATTTGTATAGAATTATGCTTGGGCATAAAATCCTACTTATAAAGAAATACAAAAGAAATAAAAAATGAAACACATAAAATAAGATGAAAGGAGATCATATAGTTTTCAAAATATATTTTATTAGTTAATACTCTTATAGAAAAGAAGATAAATTCCCTAATTAGGATAAGAAAATATATAATTAGGTACTATTGTGATGGTAATAATACAATGAAACATTCTAGTCAATTTCTAACAGCCATAGCTGATAAAATGTGGAAAATAGTATGCATTTATGTTTCGTAAAATGAGAATGCATGCTATGCCTACATTTGTGAGTACAAAAATAAGAAGCATAACTATCAAGTCACCTGTAACAAACTTCAACACTCTAATCACTAATAGATTCAATTTCTAGAATCACAGTGTGAAGCCAACAAAAGCTATATGTCAATGTACTATGGTGTCAATATTGTAACCATAAATTGTCAAATCAATTATTATGAGTGGCAATAGTAGCACATTATATATCAGAAAGGGAGAATTACGCATGATTGAACTCTGTCTAAATGCCCTTTTGAAATCTTCAACAACTAAAGAATGTAAAATTTATGCAGAATTATGCATGATCGAATAAAAAAAAAGTAAGGTTAAGGTGCTATAAGTAAACTCTGAAAATTGAGGTTGAAAATGCCAAAAAATTTAAAATAAAAAGCAAACTTTAAAAATTTAGCTTGGGTGATTTGAAATTGACACTAAGCCTGTTTTTCATCAATCCTTGCAATTATCTCTATTGTACCCATTGGTTTAGTTGGAACTTCATGACATATGCGTTATTATGTATTTCCCTAACATGTCATAAAATATAAATATGCAAGGATTTAGATTGCAGAGGCATAATAAGTACATATGAGGTTAAATAAAAAAAATGAAAATATTACCTAACTTGGTTGTATATGGGAGCTAACTACTGTTGATTGTCAATCGCTTCTATTCCTTTTTTTGCTTGCTACAACGCTTTGCATAATGAAATTGACAATATAAATAGCATCAATATTTAAATATTGAATATAAATATTTAACTCTGTTACAGGTGCTTTGCAAGACTTGGTATTATGGCTTGTCAAATTACACCTACTACATGTCATTTGTGCTCCTTTTCATGAAAGTTTACCAACTTTTGGGTTCTCCTTCTCAGTTTCTTAGGCCTTCTAGGTTATTTATTTATTTATTTGCTTCTAGAGGCTTAAATGGAGCCTTATTAGTTTTCATCCATATGCTCCTAACTGTAAATGTTTGCATCATATGCTCATAGCTCCTGAGGTATGTCTATGATACTAGTGACTTACATATGCTTTAAGACTCAAGTGATTAGGATATATGCAACAAATTCCATGTTGACATGAATTCTAATAAGGTCCAAAGACCTACATGTGCATGAATGCTTCTGAATGTCAACTACATACCTATCCTTATGCTTAGAAACTTTAAACTCTTTAACCCATTCCATTCTAAGTGGTAGTTAAAAACTCTCTCTATATTATTTTTTAGCCTTTTAATTGTAGCTGGACTAATGAATGAGAACCATTTGCTACATTCATCTCTCTTTTTTTGTATGTTATTCACAGAGACCCTGGTTTCCTCAAGCATATTGATTATGTGCTTGGACCCTGCCTATAGGATGCTTCTATTGAAAGCCTTGCACATGTTGTTGTCAACTACATTTAACTTGCAACTAAAAGAGAAGGATGCTCAACACCATGTGGGTAGAAGATATTTTAGGAGGGCCTCAACACTACCAGAAGCTATATTATCCATTATTGTCCAACTACTCATAAAAATCTCCAAGATAAGAACTCTTAGCACACTTCCAAATTATTTTCTTAAGTATTGACTCCTATTTCTTTTTTTCCATCTATGAAAAATATGCATTGCACACCACCTATGTTAAGAATTGGAGAGTTCATCCTTGAGTGCTTCTATTAATCCTTGCTTAATATGGCATATGTTAGTATAGCTAAAGTATCCAATGAACCAATTAAACTATTGCTAAAAAAAAAAAGCAGTAACAACCCAGCTAGGGGCCATTACTAGTGCTAGAGAACAGATCAGCTTAAGGTTGTAGTACCTATAGGAAGCCTAAGATTGTAAACTTTGACTTTCTAAGGGCCCACTATACTGATTTAAAATTCTTTAGAAAATCAAAGGAAGGTTCTTTCCCCCATTAAGACTAACACTTATAAAAAAGAGCATTAAAATTTAAGTGTATTATGTTGGAATTTCTTTTTCTTTTTCTTTTTCTTATCTTGCTTTATTGTTTTCTTACCGCTCTGCTTTGCTTGAGCAGAGTGGAGCTCTTTCTGCACCCCTATCCATCAACGTGAGAAGTCAATGGACTTCGTCTAATTTAAAGGAGCTCTACTATGATATTTTTCCTAGGAAGAGCGTATACTCTCTTTTTACTTTTAACATAAACTTTCACTTTTAGACATATTACAATTTTAGATCTTCCCTTTTCTTTAGTACTTTGGTTGCTAAGGTATAACCTATTGATCACACTGATTTTTTTTTTCTTTTTACCATTTAGTCTACCCTTATATAATGCCATTATATATAAGAGAGTACATAACTACCGTGGTAGACTTCATTTCAAATATATAAATTACATGTTTTGTGATATCTTAGGTTGACATTCTTTGCATTTCATTCCTTTTCATTGCTTTCATGAATTATGCATAATTCTACACCATACTTTTTCTTGTCCATTTCGGATGTTTGATAGCAGGTCATGAATACTAAGATTCATTATGCTTTTCCAATCTAAAAAGACCAGTCCACATATATATACATTATAAAGAAAATAGAGACGAAAAAATAGCGACCAAATATGCCTTTATTTTGTTGGTAATTAGAATTATTGACTTTGGTCCACAAATTCCATCGTAGGTGATTTTTACCAACGCAAAAATATTATTGCTAAATTTATTGACGAACTATTTTGTAGGTAAATTAGAATTTTTTGCAGTAATTTCATGAGGAATCATATGCTTATAAATTATTGATTATTTACTAATGACACTTTTTATTGGTAATTATTGATGATAACAAATTGTCTTAGATAATTACTGACAATAACTTTTTATAGGTAATCTTTTTCATATTTTTAATTTAATTTTTCTACTTGTTAATTTATTTTTTTAAAATTTAATTTAATTTTTTTACTTTTTAAAATTTATTATTATTTTTTAAATTAATTATTAATAATTTTAATTTAATTTAAAATAATTTTAATTTTTTAAGATTTAAATGAATTTTAAAAAATAACTAGTGGGCCCAAAGTAGGCTCCACATAGTGGCTATGCCACAAAAGCCTTAAATGGGAAGTGGCTTCCCTTTATATGGAATCTAGCTCATCTCCAATCTATTCAAAAACGATGTGGAAATTTTTTTTTTTGTGATTTAACAATGAATTACCGCCGAAACAAGTTCGTTAGTAATTATCAACGAATAATTTTTCGTAGGTATAATTATTTAAGCTTTTTATTTTTTTTTATTTTCTACTTAATATTACTGATCAAATGCGAATTCATTGGTAATTACCCGTGAAATATTTTTATAAGTAATTTATTTTATTTTCTTCTTTATATTACCGACCAAATATAAGTTCATTGGTAAGCTTTTTAATTTTTTTTTTATTTTCCTTTTAATATTATTGACCGAATATGAGTTGGGTTATAATTACCAATGAATATTTTCATCATTATATTTTTTATTTAGTAGCTAATTTTGCTACCAATATTTAGCGCCACCTTTATCTTTGAAATTGCATCATTTGTAAAGGCTTCATCGGTAATTGGTCGGTAATTTCATCGATCCAAATTGTTTTAAATTTTAATTTTCTTAACTTTCCTTTTTCATTGGCAAAGTGTTAGTAATTACTAATGAAATTTGTTGGTTAGTAATTTTCATAGCTATTTTTTAAATTTCTTGTAGTGATATATAAAGCATACTTACTACTAGCAAGCACATGTTAAACATGCAATTGTAGAGATCTACATGTCCACCATACATTGCTTACATACCTGCTTCTACTAGGTCAAAACATACATATTTACATACATGACTTATGTCACGACTAAGCTAGGGGGTTGTAATTGTCACTAGGGAATGGGTTAGATTAAGGCTCCCAAAACCCATAACAAGCCTAATATTGTAGACTTTGACCTTCTAAGGGCCCACACAACTACTTTAGAACTTTTCCTCGAAGTCTATGGAAGATTCTTTCCTCCCTAAGATTCAAACTCATTAGAAAGAGCTTAAAACTTTAAGTTATGCAGAAATTCATTTTTATGTTTTTGTCTTTTATTATCATTATTATTGTACTAAACTTTATTTATACAAAACTAAGCTCTTTCTGTAACCTTTATATGCCTACTATAAATGACATAACTTCCTATAAATTGTTTTCCTAGGAAGAGCAAGCTATGAACCTTTACTTTCTTATCTTCGTTATGGCTATTCATCATTTTCTTATATAAACTATGGAAATGTCCCATTAAAGGGACCTTTGTTACTTAGACAAAGCATTTTTTAACTTTAACTTCATCCTATTAATCACATTCTCTTTACTTCTTTATGAACATTCGGTCTACCATTGGTATTGAGACACTTAAGAGGCTTATTGATTGCCCTAGAAGACTTCTTTTTGCATGGGAACAACTCACTACAAATACATCTAAACATTCGACCAGTAAGCTCATTTTTATGATGTCATCATACATTAGACATATATGCCCACACCATAGACATAAAACATACAATTATAATATATAAAATACAATCACTTACATGACACCATGACATGACATAATTACATATTTCTATACTATTAATACATTTATACATAACATGCTGACCGCTAACACTATTACAACCTCTATTCTTTTAACATAACATAACCACTCTTGTATTCTTGTGTTTCTACTACTTATAAAGACTATTTGGTTAGGTGGGGGGGTGAGCTGGGAGGCTCAATAAGCATAAACTTCTTAATACATTTACATACACTTTTAATTACATACACATGGTTTGTCAAACATATAAGTGCATCAATCATCAACATATGCAAACATGGTATCCAATGTGCCTGGCTCATATAAAGGCTCCTCAAGACTTTTGCTTAATATATCCAATGTGCTTGGCTCATATAGAGGCTCTTCAGGACTTTTGCTTAAAATATGATATGCGTCATGCACCATGTGCATCATAAAGATCTCCCATTGGATTTTATGGATCCATAACATACATAACATAACCTAGTCATAATCATGGGGGAAGTCAGTGGGTCATCTATAATCTACCTCACATCATAAACATAAATGCAATTACATCAAGTATAGTTCTAATGCATTACACCCTAATATCAATGCATTTCGTGATGTATGATTATGGTTAAAGTAGAAATTAAAGTAATTAAAAAGCATTTGAAATTAATTTAAGTAGTTTATACTTACCTCTTGTAGTACTTATTCATTTACTTTTACCCCCAAGATCTGGTAAGTAGAATTGATTTCGTGTGTAGTTCCTAGGATGTTCTGACATTAAACCAACTCAGGGATCAACTTCCTTGAACCTTGATCACCCACTCTAATCAAGTGGTGAAACAACAAACATATCAATTATATCTCCTAGGTCTTTTTGGGTTGCAAAATCATGTTTTACAGCCTTAAAACTAAAGGAGAAATAAGGCTGGTAGAACCAGGCTATCGAAACCCTAAACATTAGCTGCGGCTTTTCGGGTAGTAGTTATTGTGGTTGCCAAAGTCTTAAACCTTATTTTTTCTTTTGTCCAGAATGACTGTGGCTGCCGAAGTCTTTGGACTACGGCTATTGAACCTAGAGATTTTCTAGATTTTCTCGAGAAATTACATGCTTCGGCTGCCAAATGAATGGTTTTCGACAACTGAGCTTGGGAATTCCCCAGAATTTCCAAGTCAAAAACCTACAGAATCCTTCTCCTATCAACACCCAAACTCACATCAAGCTCCCAAAACATGATCCATACATCCTAACACATAAATAAGGCCTAAAACAACTTAAATAGACAATCAATTCCAACATACATCATCCAAGAACACAAAACCTAGGTTTTCTCTAAAAGTAACATAACATAAATAAGGATTCCCTCAAATCCATTAAGGGAAACTAGCCACTTAAAGCCCATAATACTAAAACATAACAAAATGAAGAACTAAAACCTTAAAACTTGACAATTTTCAAAACAAAATATAAAATTCATCAAAACTCTAATATGCAAGAACTCTTCTAACCTTCATACAATGAAAACCAACTTAAACTCTTCAACCCAAACATGCAATTAAAGTCCAACAACCTAACATTCATAAAACATGCTTGGATTCTTCTAAAAGATCAAAAGAAAAGAAGAATTACCTCTTTTTCCTTTGAGCTTGATAAAAGAGAGAAATCATGATCAAAGCTTCAATCCTCTTTCCTTTGACTTTCCCAAGGAAAATACAAGTATCAAGGTATCCATAGCATGAAATTGCCCAAAGGATTTCAACTTAAACCCTTACATGCAAGAATAGCTAAAGGAGAGAGGAAAAAGACTGATTTTCTTTGAAAAATGAAACTAAGTGGGCTATTTATACCCCTATTATCGAGGGGACTTTTAGTAGGCAGAGTCCATTCTATCCAAAAGGATAGTTGAATAGTAAAAAGAGACTTCGATTGCCAAAAGTCTACCCTTCGGCTGTCTAAGTTCCTTCTGCCCATCGAGATACATTGATTTCTTTTCTTAACAAAACACACTATTAACTTAGGCTCTTAACAGATCAATTTTATACATGTTTATACCCACCCACCCACACACACACACACAAACACACACACACACACACACACACACACACACACATACACACATGATTCACTACCACCACTTCCTTGTCCATGAAACCCTCGATTTCACAAGGATTTCCCATCAATGATAAAAATTTCGACAATGAAAAATAGTGGGTGTTAAAAATTTCCCCCCTTAAGAACATTCATTTCTGAATGTTCAACAATTAGGGGTGTACTAAGGGAAAACATTTACTTTTTAGAACTCCACACATAACATCACAAGAACACATAATTCTCACATAAAAACAAATTGAATTAACACATTATGGAATCTCTTTTTACATGCTGTAACATTTTATATCCTCTCATCTCGTAGTCATTCTTAACATTGGAGATTCCACAAACACTAGACACTTCTTACACATCTTCTTTATCTTTAGACTAACCAATTATGCACTTCTTTATCCTTTCAACCTATTTCTCACCTCTTTCTTTCTAATTCATTTCCTAACAACTTCCTTTCTCACATCCTCTTTCCCTTACTCATTACTTTTTTTTCTTCTATCATTTATTCTATAGTCACCATCCCACCTCTTGTGGTGGTATAAGAGAAACCCATTATGCTTCTCGTTACACACTTTGAAAACTTTTATTGCACTTTTAATTATAGCGAAGCCAGCAAAACTTTTCAATACATCTTACTATCTCTCTTTCTCTATTATATAAGTGTGCCTCCTCCTTTTTGGTAAAGGCTGCCGCTACCTTTTAGGTAAAAATAGTTCATCCTACGAGTTTTTATTCCTTACTCCTCATACATTATGGAATAGTACCTTCACTATCAGAAATATATTCCCATGGCAAGGTTCCTCAAGTCACCACTCCTTCACAATGGAGTGAAAAAAGGTTCTAATAATATTAACCCTTCCTAGACCCCCTTACAAATCAACCCTGTCTATCTTCCTTTATGGTACTCAAAGTGTTATACCTATCTGATGATGACACTAACACCCTTACTTACTCATCTCTTCCTTTTCTCTTAAATTTCCACTTTTCTTTTCGTTATTCTATTACTTCTTTCTCATTACACTTCACTTCCATTTCTCTCATTACTTTCTTTTTCTTTTTATTCCTTCAATTCTTACCTTCTTCTTAACTTACTTCTTTGCCTATATCTCACTTATTATTCTCATTTTTTACTTTCATTCCATCATTCTTTCATATCATTCGTCTTAAATTTCCACTTTTCTTTTTGTTCTTCTATTACTTCTTTCTCATTACACTTTACTTCCATTTCTCTCATTACTTTCCTTTTCTTTTTATTCATTCAATTCTTACCTTCTTCTCAACTTACTTCTTTGCCTATATCTCACTTATGATTCTCATTTCTTACTTTCATTCCATCGTTCTTTCATATCATTCATCTTAACTCATCCTTTGCTTTTCCAACTTCCTATAAGAACATATGAGGAAATCCTCGATGTCCTCCTCTTATAGCTTATAGGGAGACCTTGCCATCCTTCTACTATTTTCATTCACTAATATTATCACATCTTTCCTTTATCTATTAATACTATAGTAGGAACTACCATTTACATATGCTCTATCTCTCATTCATTACTCTCTCTCTCTCTCTCTCTCTCTGTGTGTGTACCTCTTTTAAGAGTCTGAGACCAGAGATAACTCTCCTTCTTTTCTATTTATAGAGGTTCACAGTCAACCCGCTACTTTGTTGGGTATGCTTTCCATTCAAAGAGAAAGATAAACCTGAAAACAACCACTGCAGAACTCATACATTATATACTTATCATGTCATCATACACATAGCATAGAATGAGCTTAGTATCTCTATTCCTTGTAGGGATTTCCTAATCCTTAAACACTTAAAAAGGCATGCATATCATGGTGCTTGCCATAATTAGACACTTTACTTCTTATACATAACATCTTTTGCCTCTAAGTCTAATCTTTTAAACCTAGAGCTCTAATACCACTTTGTCATGACCGGACTAGAGGGTCCTAATTGGCATTAGGGAACAAGTTTGCTTAAGGCTGCCAGAACCCATAGCAAGCCTAAGATCATAGACTTTGATCTTCTAAAGGCCCACATAACTACTTTGGAGATTTTGATCTTCTAAAGGCCCACATAACTACTTTGGAGCTTTTACTTGAAGTCTGAGGGAAGTTCTTTCCTCCCTAAAACTCAGACTCATCTGAAAGAGCTTAAAACTTTAAGTGTATTGTGCAGAAATTCCTTTTTCTGTTTTTATATTTTGTTATCATTATTATTATACTAAACTTTATTTGTACAAAACTAAGCTCTTTCTGTAACCTTTACATGTCTGCTATAAACTACATAACTTCCTATAAATTGTTTCCCTAGGAAGAGCAAGCTATGAACCTTTATTTTCTTATCTTTCTCATGGTTATTCATCATTTTCACACATAAACTATGGAAATGTCCCCTTAAAGGTACCTTTTTTTCTTAGACAAAACATTTTTTAACTTTAACTATATCCTATTAATCACACTCTCTTTACTTCTTTATGAACATTCGATCTACCTTTGGTATTGGGACACTTAAGAGGGTTATTGATTCCCTAAAAGACTTCTTCTAACTTTCTCAAATTAGTGTGACTAATAGAATAGTACTTTACTCTATCTTCACTATATAATTATGAATTCAAATTTTATCATGCTCTTTCATTTGAATAGCTCATTACGCATATATCTACATAACCTACTAGCAAGCACATTTTTATGATGTCATCATACATTAGACATACATACCCGCATCATAAACATAAAACATACAATCATAATATGTAAAATACATTCACTTACATGACACCAAGACATGACATAATTATATACTTTTATACTATTAATATATGTATACATAACATGCTGACCACTAATACTATTACAACCTCTGCTCTTCTAACATACCATTACCATTCCTATATTCTTGTGCTCCTGCTATTTGTAAAGATTGTTTGGTTAGGGGGGTTGAGCTAGCGGCTCAGTAAGCATAAACTTCTTAAAGAATTTACATACACTTTTAATTACATACGCATGGTTTGTTAAACACATGAATGCATTAATTATCAATATATGCAAACATGGTAGTTATGTCATTAGTGACTTCCTATAATCCAATATGCTTGGCTCATATAAAGGCTCCTCAGGACTTTTGCTTAATATATCCAATGAGCTCTGCTCATACAGAGGCTCCTCAGGACTTCCACTTAAAACATGACATACGTGATATACCAGGGTCATCGTAAA
This sequence comes from Hevea brasiliensis, assembly GCF_030052815.1. Classification (NCBI taxonomy): domain Eukaryota; kingdom Viridiplantae; phylum Streptophyta; class Magnoliopsida; order Malpighiales; family Euphorbiaceae; genus Hevea; species Hevea brasiliensis. The sequence goes on from NC_079498.1 coordinate 40,528,120, forward strand.
GATCTCCCCTTTGATTTTATGGATTCATAACATACATAATATAACATAGTCATAATCATGGGGGAAGTCAATGGGTCATCGATAATCTACCTTACAACATAAACATATATGTAATTACATCAAGTATGGTTCTAAGGCATTACACCCTAATATCAATGCATATTGTGATGCATGATTATACTTAAAGTAGAAATTAAAGTAATTAAAAAGCACTTAAAATTAATTTAAATACTTTATATTTACCTCTTGTGGTACTTATTTGTTTACTCTTACCGCCTAGATCTGGCAGATAGACTTAATTTCGTGTGTACTTCCTAGGATGTTCTAACATCAAACCAACTAAGGGCTCAACTTCCTTAAACCTTGATCGCCCACTCTAATCAAGTGGTGAAATAACAAATATATCAATCTATATCCTAGACTTCCTAAAAACATATAATGGACTTTTAATGTACATCATTTAGGTTTTTTTGGGTAGCAAAATCATGTTGGTAGAAATAGGTCCAGCTATTGAAGTCTTGGACTTCGGTTGTCGAAACCTTGAACATCAGCTGTCCCTTTTTGGGCAGTAGCTATTGTGGCTGCCAAAGTCTTAAGCCTTATTTTTCCTTTTGTCCATAATAACTGTGGCTGCCAAAGTCTTTAGACTTTAGCTACTGAATCTAGAACTTTTCTAGATTTTCTCGAGAAACTACATGCTTCGGCTGCTGAATGAATGGTTTTTGATAGTTGAACCGGGAATTTCTAAAATTCACAAATTAAAAGCCTGTAGAATTCTTCTCCCATCAACACCTAAACTCACATCAAGCTTCTAAAACATGAGCCATGCAACCCAACACATAAATAAGGCCTAAAATAACTTGAATAGACATTTAATTTTAATATAAATTATCCAAGAACACAAAACCTAGGTTTTGCCTAAAACTAACATAACATAAATAAGGATTCCCTTAAATCCATTAAGGGAAACTATCCATTTAAGGCCCATAATACTTAAACATAACAAAATTAAGAACCAAAACCTTAAAACTTAACAATTTTCAAAATAAAAAATATAATTCATCAAAACCCTAACATGTACGAACTTTTCTAACCTTCATAAAATGGAAACCAACTTAAACTCTTCAATCCAAACATGAAATTATAGTCGAATAGCCTAACATTCATAAACATTCTTGGATTCTTTTAAAAGATCAAAAGAAAAGAAAAATTACCTCTTTTTCTTTTGTGCTTAAGAAAAGAGAGAAGTCATGATCCAAGCTTCAATCCATTTTCCTTTGACTTTCCCAAGGAAAATCCAAGCATTAAGGTATCCAAAACATGAAATTGCCTAAAGGATTTCAACTTAAACCCTTGCATGCAAGAACAACTAAAGGAAAGAGAAAAAGATTGATTTTCTTTGAAAAATGAAACTAAGTGGGCTATTTATACACCTACTGTCGAGGGGACTTTTGGCTATCGAAACTTAGTTTTCAGTTGTCAGAGTCCATTCTGTCCAAAAGGATAATTGAACTGGAAAAAAGGACTTTAGCTGCTAAAAGTCCAACCTTCGATAGCCGAAGGTCCTTTTGCCTATCGGGATACCTTGATTTCTTTTCTTAATAAAACACACAAGTAACCTAGGCTCTTAACACATCAATTTCATGCATATTTATATGAAGGTATACACACATGCACACACATATATATACATATACACACACAGTTCACTACCACCACTTCCTTGTCCCTAAAAACCTTGATTTCACAAGGATTTCCCATCGATGATAAGAATTTCGACATTAGGAAATGGTGGATTTATAATTTATTTACATATATCTGAATAAACATAATCACTACCAAAATTACATAAACTTCTAGAAGATTTTAATTTAACTTGACTTTATATTTTTAACAACATATATCACCCTTTATGAATCTACAAAATATTACATGAGTTATCTTTGTTTACACACTAGAGTCTTCTTATGTTTTCACACACTAGAGTCTTCCTATGTTTTTGTGCATCTGCTACTTGCAAAACCTGTGTTTATTTCGGAGGGTGTGAGTTAGGAGGCTCAGTAAGTACAAACTATAGAAAACATTTATTTGTCACATTTTTTAAAGTGTTATGCACCAATTACAAGACCAATTCATCAATAGGCACAGAAATTAGCAATTAAAATTTTTTCCTTAACCTAGGGTTTCATGCATTATGCAATCCCATTAAATTATTCAAAAACACATCATTTAGTCACTCTAAATCATGCATCAAATGCTAATCAAGCCTAATTACCATTAGGAAATAATTTTTCTAAATTATACCTAGCTAAGGTTTTGGAGATTAACTCACCCTTAAGGCGCATAATCAATAATTCCCACCAAATTCGGGTAGTGAAGACTATCAATTACTAGTCCTCTAGCTTGTCCACACAAGTACTTGATCAAAGCTCCTTAATCAACCAAGAAACTCTTCCAATATCTTCAAATGGGGAGGTAAAGAAGAAGGGAGGAAGAGTATGTTGTGTTTCAATGTATTTCTAATTGGAAGTAAGGAGAAACAATTTCTCAAGGCTTGATTCAAGAGTAGTAACACTTAGAGCTCTTGAATTTTCTTTCAAGAATGAAGATGAAACTAAAGAAAAGGAGAGAAAAGATGGTCGGCTCACTTGGGAAGAAGAGGAATGAAATTAATTTTTTTCTTATCCCATAGATAAATATCCCAATTTCTCATTTAATACAAGTTAACAAATAGTGACTTTTAATTGGTTAATCAAAAGCTTTGTCTCAATCTCATTAGTTCATTTGTTAATACTTAGTATTAATCAAGCAATTAAGATTTAATTAATCATCATTAATCATGCCATTCAATTAATTAATCAATCATTAATTAATTAAATTTCTCCCAAGGTTGACTAAGTCAAACTTGGTCTATGTAAGCATTTGACCAAGTCAACATGGTCAAAGTACTTACTTTGACAAGTCAAATTTCATTTCTTCTTTAATTTAAATTTTAAGTTCATATTTAAAAATTTTAAATATTAACTTAAATACTTTCAAAAATTAATTTAATTTTAAGTCATGCTAGAGACTTTGCAATCTAATTGCAAACTAAAATTTATTAATTCAATTAATTAATTAAACTCTTTAATCAATTAATTAAATTAATTATGCTTTGATCAATTGCTTATATGTTTGTAACTTACTTAGTTTATTATCATACACTTGTATTATATAAATATTTTTAAGCACATTTGTATACTATTCATAGCATTTATCATGCATAGTTCTTAATTTCATTAACTTTTGTGATATCCATTGACAAACCCTCAATTCCATGTTTTCTGCATCATTTCAGGTGTTTGGGTGAAGTTCCAAGGTATAGGAGTACAAAAGAAAGCTTGAAAAAACACAAAGAGAAGAGAAGTGTTGCTGATACACTTTACATGGGTCATGTAAGCAAAGACACACACCCGTATAACCTGTTGCCAAAGGAAAGCTTAGAAGGACAAGGAAGAAACGCAGTACACGAGCCGTGTACTCAGACCTGTGTAAATCATGGTGACCTGTATAAGTCTCTTCCTAGCCAAGTTTGAAGAATTCTCTGAAGAACAAAAGTACATGGGTTGAGTACTTGGACCCATGTAACCTCCTGCACCCCGTGTAACCTTCTGTGACATCGCGAGATGCAAACCTTCAGACCTCCAATTAGTTACACAGCCTTGGGCCATGTAGTGATGCACGGGCCATGTATCCATCTACAGCCAGCTTCTTGATTTTGCTCTAGCTATAGTTTTTTACAGAGAGAACAAACTCCTAACACCTTAGGGACTCTAAAAACCTAACCCTAGGCCATTCAATATAAATAGAGGCTGCAGATAATAGAAAAAGGAGAAGACAAGGGGAAATCCTAGAGCCATATAATCACTTTCTTACAACCGTCTAAAAGAGTAGGACATCAGTATCAAGGAGGAGCCTTCAGCTATAGTTCCACAAGATCAAAGCTACAGATCCTCTTCGGTTCTTTCGTTCTATTTCTTTTAGAGGACTTTTATTGTCTTTTACTTTGTTATTATCATGTTTTCTGAACTCACCATGAGTGAGTAATTTTCATATTTTGGAATTAGGTGAGTAATGCTTGTAATTGTTATATGGATAAACATTAAGTTTTATTTGTTGCAAGGACTTTGCGGTCACCGGACGATTCTCACCGAAGTGAAAAAAGTGAGAAGTCGCCACTTTAATTTTAAGGGAAATTAAAGGAAACCATTACTGAAAACAAAAAACCACTTCCAAAGCAGAGATTCTAGGTTCGAAGTTAGTTCACAGGTGGGAAAGGTGTTAGGCATCCTACCTCGTCTCTTAACGAGAGTCAGCAAATTTAACAATGTGTTCTTAATTGCTTTGTAACACCCCTATATGTATAGCCTGGTATATTTTATTGTTCCGGTGACCAGTGTTGGTTCGGACAATTAAGAGAATTAGAACTAAGTTTAAGTCACTTAGAAAAGCCCTGAATAAGAATAAATAGTAATTACCATAAGGTCAAGTAGAAATAAGAAAAATAAAGCATAAAAGGTTAAATGAGCCGGGGGTCACAACGATGGATGACCTTACCGGGAAGTGACTGCGAGGTCAGTTCTAACCCTAATTTTGAACAGGAAATTGTGACACCACAGTCCTAAGAAGTATTGCGAATGTGACACCACTTACCCGTCAAAAATGTAGCCGAGTAAGATATGCCACACAGTGTACCGGAACACCATATTTTATCTCAATTATTTTTATACTTTCTTAATTTATTTCTTTATGGTTATGAATTGCAACTTGTGAAATTTAACTCATTTAAGTCATTTATTGAAATTATAAATTTATTTGAGGTTTCGAAAATTTTATAGAAAATCCGGCAGAGTGCAAACTAAAAATGGAGAAAACAGTTCTTCGGAACCTGTGAAAAACACTTCCAAAACATTCATCCATATTCTCAAACTCCAATAACCATCAACATGGTCTTAACAATTTTCAACAATCACAACCATCTCAAGTTTTCAACATGAATCCACAATTTCATTCAGATCAAAATCAAATTTAATTTCATGAAAATATTCTCAAATCATATTAATTAATGAAATTTTACAAAATATGTACATCAACATATGATTACATAAATTTACTATTTACATGAGTTCATAATTTACAAATAACAAACTACTACCTATTACAAAATGCAAAAATAAAATTTCAAAAGGAACCTAAAGGTCCTACCACTGATGCAATGCAGATGAGAGGTGACTCTAACTCTATGCAGATCTGTGACCTCACCCAGTCTGTGGTCTACTGGGTTCTCTATCAGTCTCTTCAGAATCTACGCATGCCAAAAAGTGACGCGCTAAGCAATACTGTTTAGTGGTGCCAATAATAAAATAAAAAGAACTAAAAAGAAATAAACATGCAGCGTACATATTGATGTCTCATGTAGACAAATTTTTGGTAATTATTTATAGTCTTATTTCTTTAGTACTTGTTGCATCCATTATTTCATTAAATTTATCAACTTCTACTTTTGATTGCCCAAGTAACCTATACTGGATGACTGGACTGGATAAATGGGTAAACTGGCACTGGGTACCAAGTACCTCGGGCCGTCACACCATCAGTCAAATATGTATCTCCCGGTGTGCAACAGAACAGCTAATAAGCTGTAATAATTATTAGGCACAAGGCCATGTATCATAATAATATCAGAATGCCAGAAAGCCATAAAATCATAGAATGGCATAATGCCATGTGCAGTACTGCTAACTGAACCCTATTGGCATGCCAACCTATCCAAACCAATCTTACTTAGTGTAATATAGCACTTTACAAAGTTATTGATTAAATTTTCATGCTTTACATGTAAGGTTACTATTCATTTTACTATTTAGGTCAAATTATTGACTTTTCAATGCATAATAGCTACATGAGTCCTAATCACATGAATTTACCACATTTTGATTCCCAAAAGTGTTGGCATTAGTTGCTAATCCATACTCCTAACCAATGGTGAATAAATCAGAAATTTCAGTTTTGGGTGCTAGAGTTCACTATTCCATTAGGCTATTCTACAGTGAGAATTTGGCAAAATGTTCTTCATCAAAGTTGTTCCTTATTGTGTTTAGTTACGTTTCTTTTTTGGAATCACTCCATTTGGAGTTTTGTAGCTCAAGTTATGGCCTAAACACCATAACTGGCCGGATTGCAATTTTTCAGAATTTCTAGGTAGAATCAATTTTGCAGTTTTTGTACACTGACTGCAGGTCAGTTTTTGGATATGTTATGGTCAAAATTTGGGTTTGTTTTCTCATGAAAGTTGTAGGGATATGTCTCAGCTTTCTACTAGTAAAAATTTAGGTCAATTGAACTTTTCTACACTGAGTTATTACCAAATGAATGAACACTGTTCATTTGGTCATTTTGCCCAGGTAGAATGTAAGTCACCTAGATTTGGTCAATTTTTAAGGCATCCTATGTTTAGTTTATGGACAGAGTTCCTTCACAAAAATTGTGACATTATGTGTCTAATTTTATGTCCAATTGGCCTTGCACCAATTGAACCTACACAACCCAAGTTATAGCTGCCCAAACTTGCTGGACTCACATCCAGACCTAAAAGGCACTCAAGGCAGCACACCCAACCTCAAATCTCAAGCTACCATTCACTTCAATTCCTCATTATACTTATTCAAATGGTCACTAATTGACCATTAGAACTTCTATTACCAACACATAAGCAGAATCCCAAGTTTTCCCCCAAACCTTAACTCTAATAACTTCAATGCTTCATATACATGCAATCAATGAGTTAAGGCATCAAGTTCATATTCAATGGTAGCCATGTACAACTATAATTCATTCAAATTAAAGGAACCCTTATGTACCCTAAGGCTGCCAAAATTTGATGAAATTCAGCCATGCAAAATTTATTTAAATTAGCTTAGTTTCATACTCATTTCATGTTCTCTATAATATATACACAAAGTAATTAAGACTAATTGGCACTAACCTTGATTTAGCTAATTCCCAAAGCTTGAGAACTCTTTTTTTCTCTTTCTTTTTGCTACCCAAGACTTGCTCTAGGTGTAAGGGTAAATATTTGTGAAGGGAAGCTATGGTTTTGGGGTGATTTGGGTGGTGAACTAAAGCTTGGTGAAGCTTTAATGGTGGAAGGGAGAAGGGAGAGTTTCGGATGGAAGAAGAAAGGAGAAAGCAATCTGATTTTTTTGTTTCATTTTTGCCCATTTAACTCATTTTAAGTGAGTTATAGCCATGTGTCACCATGTGATTGGGTGGAGGCACACTAATGACATCATGTGATGTCATAATTTCCCATTTAATTCATTTTCTTTTTCTTTTCTTTTATACTCAATTTCAATTTAATTTGTAGCAATATTTATTCATATTTTATGTCATAATAATTATTTACTTAATTGGATAAGTCGGCCAAAAAGTATCTCTGAAGACGAAATGACCAAAATGCTCTCCGTTTGGCTTATTGAGCCAAAATCGTCTGTACCGATCTAAAAATTTTTTTAAGCATTTTCTTGACATTCTAATGCCATAGAAACCTCAATAACTCTTCTCTAGAGTCTTAAAAATTATCTTATGAATTTTCTCCCGAGTTTAGGACTCCTAGTTGCGAGGACCGCAACTTCCCACTAGGTTACCCATCGCTAGGGCACTGGCTCATTTAACTTGATTTATTTTATTTATAAAATTTTTTTCTAAATTTTTCTTATTAATATTTAAGTTAATTATGGCTCCTCACTTTAGTTTAAATATTTTTCCAGACGTTTTAGCTGTCCGGACCAACACCGATCACCTGAACAGTAGAATGTACAGAATTGCTATAGTGAGGGTGTTACAACTCTTCCCCTCTAATTTAAATTTCGTCCTCGAAATTTACCTAATGCAAACAGTTGAGGGAACTATTGTCTCATCGTCTCTTCACTTCCTCAAGTTGCCTCCTCGGTGTTGTGGTACCTCCAAAGCACTTTCATCAGTGGAATCTGCTTATTCCTTAACTCCTTCACTTCTCGAGCTAGGATCCGTATGGGTTCTTTTTCATATGTTAAATCCGGTTATACTTCAATTTCTTCTATAGAGATGACATGTGAAGGATCTGAGCGGTATCTTCTCAGCATGGATACATGAAACACATTGTGGATCTTGTCCAGCTCTGGCGGTAAAGCTAGCCTGTAGACCACTGGACCCACACATTTAATGACTTCATATGGGCCAATGAACCTAGGGCTTAACTTATCTTTTCTTCTAAACCTTAATACTTTTTTCCATGGTGAGACTTTGAGAAACACCTTATCCCTAACTGCATATTCTATTTCTTTTCTCTTTAGGTTAGCATAAGATTTCTGTCTATCTGAGGCAACTTTCAGATTGGCTTTGATTAACTTTACCTTCTCCTCAGTCTATTTCACAAGATCTGGCCCTACCAGTTTGTCTTTGCCCAATTCAGTCTAACACACTGGGGTTCTACATTTCCTCCCATATAATGCTTCATACGGGGCCATTTGGATGCTAGCTTGGTAGATATTATTCTATGCAAATTCTGTCAGTGGAAAGTATCTATCCAAACTTCCCTCAAACTCGATGACACAAATCCTCAGCATATCCTCAAGGACCTGACATATATTTCATGTTATTATTTTCATTTCAGTTTAATATTTGTATTAGTTTAATTGGTTTCAATTGTTTACCTGGATTACTCTTTCTGATTGCCCATCCGTCTGAGGTGGAAAGCTGTGTTGAAGTGGAGTTGTGTACCCAAGGATTCATACAACTTCTTCCAAAATCTCAATATAAACCTCGGGTCTCGATCAGATATGATGGAAAGTGGAATTCCATGCAGTCTAACTATCTCACTGATGTACAATTCTACTAACTTCTCCAGTGAGTAGTCAGTCTTAACTGGCAGAAAGTATGCTGACTTCGTCAATCTATCTACTATCACGCATACTGCATCATGCTTCTTCTGGGTGAGAGGTAGACCACTTACAAAATCCATGGTGACCCAATCCTATTTCCATTCAGGTATGTGTATGGGCCGTAGCAAACCCGATGGAACTTGTTGTTCTACCTTAACTTGCTGACATGTCAAGCATTTAGTCACATAGTCAGCTATGTCCTTCTTCATACTAGGCCACTAATAATGAAGCTTCAGATCATGATACATTTTTGTACTTCCTAGGTGCATAGCATAAACACTGATGTGTGCCTCTTTTAGAATACTGGCTTTCAATTCCCCATCATCTAGTACACACACTCTTCCTTTGTAGTACAGACACCCATCTGGTTTTACCTCATAGTCAGTTGCCTTCCCTTCTGGAATTTTGCTCATAGTAGTCATTAACTTCTTATCTGCCTTCTATCCATCTAAAATCTGCTATAGCAGGTTTGGCTTCACTTGCAACTCAACCAAAATAGCTCCATCTTGAGCAAAGGATAGACGGGCATTCAATGATCTCAAAGCTGTGATGGATTTTCTACTCAAAGCATCAGCAACTACATTTGCCTTTTCAGGATGGTAATCAATCACACAATCATAGTCCTTCAGGAACTCAATCCATCGCCTCTGTCTAAGGTTAAGCTCCTTCTGAGTTGGAAAATATTTCAAATTTTTGTGGTCTATTTAAATGTAGCACTTTTCACCATACAAGTAGTGCCTCCATATCTACAGTACGAAGACAATTGCTGCAAGTTCTAGATCATGGGTACGGTAATTCTGTTCATGTGGCCTTAGCTGCCTGGAAGCATAGGCAACCACCTTCCCCTCTTGCATCAATACACACCCTAACCCATTATGTGAGGCATCACTGTAGACCATAAAAGTCCTTTCCCGACACTGGCCGTGTTAACCCTGGTGCCTCTATCAACATAGCCTTAAAATTCTCAAAACTGGCATGACACTTGTCATTCCAATCAAATCTGACATTCTTGTGTAACAACTTGGTCATTGGAGCAGCTATTAAAGAAAATCCCTTCACAAATCTTCTATAATACCCAGCTAGCCCCAAGAAACTTCTAACCTCAGTTGTATTTCTGGGAGGTTTCCATTCCATTACTTCTTCTATTTTCTTGGGATCCAGTCTCATCCCATCAGCTGACACTATGTGTCCAAGGAATGCAATCTCATTCAACCAAAAGTCACACTTGGACAACTTAGCATACAGCTTCTTTTCTCTCAAGGTTTGTAGGACAATCCTTAAATGCTTATCATGTTCTTCCCTAGTCTTGGAATTCACCAAAATATCATCAATAAAGACCACCACGAACTGATCTAGGTATGGATGGAAGATACGGTTCATAAGGTCTATGAATGCTGCTGGTGCATTTGTTAGGCCAAAAGGGCATCACTAGGAACTCATAATACCCATACCAGGTCCTGACTGCAGTCTTTGGTACATCTGCATCCTTCACCCTCAACTGATGATACCCTGATCTGAGATCAATTTTAGAAAATACTCCTGCTCCCTTCAATTGATCAAACAGATCATAAATTCTAGGCAACAGATACTTGTTCTCCACAGCCACTTTATTCAACTGCCGGTAATCGATGCATAACCTCAAAGTCCCATCCTTCTTCTTTACAAATAGCACTGGAGCTCCCCATGGTGACACACTGGGGCGTATGAACCCCTTATCCAGTAACTCTTACAACTAGATTTTCAGCTCCTTTAGCTTAGTAGGTGCCATCCTATAAGGAGCAATAGAGATTGGTGCTGTACCCGACAGTACTTCAATAGCAAATTCGACTTCCCTTTCTGGTGGCAAGCCAGGCAATTCTTTAGGGAACACATATAGGAAGTCTCTTACTGTGGGTATGTCACACAGTTCTGGCTTAGCCTGCCTAGTATCCACCACATGTGCTAGGTAGGCTTCACAGCCTTTTCTCATCAGTTTTCTTGCAACTGTGGGTAAGATGACATTAGACAAAAAATTTGTCCTTTCTCCCACAACTGTGATCTCGTTACCCTTAGGAGTTTTCAAGGAAATCCTCTTCAATTTACAATCAACCATTGCTTGATGATGTGACAACCAATCCATTCCCAAAATCATGTCAAACTCATGGAATGGTAATTCAATCAAGTTTGCTAAGAATTCATACCCCTGAATCCTTAACAGGCAACCTTTATACACCTTGTTCACCACTACACTGTGGCCCAATGGATTAATGACTAGAATGTCTTGGTCACTCTCCCCTACTAATATCCCCTTTTCTACGGGTAGGTTGATGCAGATGTATGAATGAGTGGATCCTAGATCCACCAATGCACGTACAGATGTGTTGTAAAGGGAGAATGTACTCCTGATGATGTCTGGGGCATCTTGCTCCTCCTGAGCTCTTATGGCATAAGTTCTAGCAGGTGCTCTGACCTCTATCCTCTCAGCTAGCTCAGATACAGGTCACTGTGAGAGATCAACTGCCTCAAATTTACTAGACTTCCTACCCCTTTGAGGTGTAGAGGCAGGCCTATCTGCTTGTGCTGAAGCAGCTATGGCAATTCTGCGTGGACAGTTCCTTAACTGATATTCTGTCTACCCACACCTTAGACAAGCACCCGTCACTCTCTAACACTCCCCCTTATGCCATTTCAGGTAGTGTGGACAAGCAGAAGATGTTGGGGCTAGTCCCCTGAACACCATCCCTAGAGAGCTGCCCACTGATGGTGTGGATTGGCCTCTCCTAGGTGAAAATTGTGGTCTGGGCCCTTGGGACTGACCCTGACCTTGAGGCTGACCTGAACTCTGAGCAGGTGGACCTTTGAACTTCTTCCCAGTTGCAGGAGATGAGCTAGACTGACCCAGGCCCCTCTTCTACTGTGTCTCTCTCCTGATCTACTCACTTATTTTGACTTTCTCAACTTTTACTACAACTTCTACTAACTTAGTGAAGTCTATGATTCCCAAGGCAGTGATCATTATCTTTATGTTGTCATTTAGCCCCTCTTCAAATCTTTTACACCTCTCGGCCTCATTAGGGACTATCTCCCTTCCATAACGGCTTAGTCTAACAAAATCTTTTCCATACTCTGCCACTGTCAGCTGTCTCTGCCTCAGGTTAATGAATTCTTTTCTTCTCTCTTCCAGATATACACTACCCACATACTTCTTTTTGAACTCTAAGAGGAAGAAGTCCCAGGTTATTTGTTCTGGCTGCACTTCACTAGACACTGTATCCCAGCATTGATATGCATCATCTTGCAGTAGAGATACAGCAGCTTCTAGGTTTTGCTCTTGGGTGCAGTGGAGTTGTTTTAAAACTCTCCCTGTTCTATTCAACCAGTTCTTAGCTGCAACAAAATCATCTTCTCTCTTGCCAAAGAAATCCACTGCTCTAAATTTTCTTAATTTTTTCAGATGGGATTTCTATTATGGAGGTGGTGGTGGTGGCATTACCCCTGCCATTTGTTTGAAAAACTCGGCCATTTGCTGGAACATGGCCTGTGGAGGTTGAGCAGGCTCTGCTGGAGTTGGTGGAGCAGGTTCTCCCCCCTACCCCCAGTTTCAATTGTTGCAGGTGGAGCATGACTCTCCACTTCCTCCTCAACTGCCCTATGTGACGTGGGGTCCATATCCTAATCAAAATAATAAAGACAAACAGATCTGCATTAGTGTCACCTCGACTCTTACAAATGCAATGCATGGTATGTACTCAATCTAGACCCAGAAATGCCTAAACCATGCTCTGATACCACTAAATGTGACACCCCTTGCCTGTCTATAGTGTAGCTGAGTAAGATATGCCACACAGTATATCGGAACACCAGATTTTATCTCAATTATTTTTATACTTTCTTAATTTATTTCTTTATGGTTATGAATTGCAATTTGTGAAATTTAACTCATTTAAGTTATTTATTAGAATTATAAATTTATTTGAGGTTCCGAAAATTTTATAGAAAATCTAGTAGAGTGCCGGCTAAAAATGGAGAAAACAATTCTTCGGAACCTATTAAAAACACTTTCAAAACATTCATCCATATTCCCAAACTCCAATAACCATCAACATGGTCTCAACAATTTTCAACAATCACAACCATCTCAAGTTTTCAACATGAATCCACAATTTCATTCAGATCAAAATCAAATTTATTTTCATGAAGATATTCTTAAATCATATTAATTAACGAAATTTTACAAAATATGTACATCAACATATAATTACATAAATTTACTATTTACATGAGTTCATAATTTACAAATTACAAACTACTACCTATTACAAAATGCAAAAACAAACTTTCAAAAGGAACCTAAAGGTCCTACCACTGATGCAATGCAGATGAGAGGTGACTCTGACTCTATGCAGATCTGTGACCTCACCCAGTCTATGGTCTGCTGAGCTCTCTATCAATCTCTCCAGAACCTACGCGTGGCAAAAGCGACGCGCTAAGCAATAATGCTTAGTGGTGCCAATAATAAAATAAAAAGAACTAAAAAGAAATAAACATGCAGTGTACATATTGATGTCTCATGCTGACAAATTTTTGGTAATTATTTGTAGTCATATTTCCTTGGTACTTGTTGTATCCATTATTTCATTAAATTTATCAACTTCCATTTTTGATTGCCCAAGTAACCAATACTGGATGACTGGACTGGATAAATGGGTAAACTGGCACTGGGTACCAAGTACCTTGGGCCGTCACACCATCGGTCACATATGTATCTCCCTGTGTGCAACAGAACAGCTAATAAGCTATAATAAATATTAGGCACAAGGCCAAGTATCACCATAATATCAGAATGGCTAAAAGCCATAAAATCATAGAATGGCATAATGCCATGTGTAGTACTGCTAACTGAACCCTATTGGCATGCCAACCTATCCAAACCAATCTTACTTGGTGTACTAAGGCACTTTACAAAGTTATTGATTGAATTTTCATGCTTTACATGTAAAGTAACTATTCAATTTACTATTTAGGTCAAATTGTTGACTTTTCAATGCATAATAGCTGCATGAGTCCTAATCACATGAATTTACCACATTTTGGTTCCCAAAAGTGTTGGCATTAGTTGCCAATCCATACTCCTAACTAATGATGAATAAATCAGAAATTTCAGTTTTGGGTGCTAGAGTTCACTGTTCCATTAGGCCATTCTACTGTGAGAATTTGGCCAAATGCTCTTCATCAAAGTTGTTTCTTATTGTGTCTAGTTACATTTCTTTTTTGGAATCACTCCATTTGGACTTTTGTAGCTCAAGTTATGGCCTAAACACCATAACTGGCCAGATTGTAATTTTTCCAGAATTTCTGGGCAGAATCAATTCTGTAACTTTTGTACACTGACTGCAGGTCAGTTTTTGGATACGTTATGGTCAAAATTTGGGTTTTTTTTCTTCATAAAAGTTGTAGGGATATGTCTCAGCTTTCTATTGGTAAAAATTCATATCAATTGAACTTTTCTACACTGAGTTATGACCAAATGAATGAACACTATTCATTTGGTCATTTTGCCCAGGCAGAATGTAAGTCACTCGGATTTGGTCAATTTTTAGGGCATCTTATGTTTAGTTTTTGGACAGAGTTCCTCCACAAACATTGTGCCATTATGTGTCTAATGTCATGTCCAATTGGCCTTGCACCAATTGAACCTACAAAACCCAAGTTATAGCTACCTAAACATGTTGGACTCACATCTAGACCTGCAGGGCACTCAAGGCAGCACACCCAACCTCAAATCCCCAGCTACCATTCACTTCAATTCCTTATTATACTCAGCCAAATGGTCACTAATTGACCATTAGAACTTCCATTTCGAACACATAAGCAGAATCCCAAGTTTTCCCCCAAACCCTAACTCCAACAACTTCAATGCTTCATATACATGCAATTAATGAGTTAAGGCATCAAGTTCATATTCAATGGAAGCCATGTACAGCTATAATTCATTCAAATTAAAGGAACCCTAATGTACCCTGAGGCTGCCAAAATTTAATGAAATTCAGCCATGCAAAATTTATTTAAATTAGCTTAGTTTCATACTCATTTCATGTTCTCCATAATGTATACACAAAGCAATTAAGACTAATTGGAACTAACCTTGATTTAGCTAATTCCCAAAGCTTAAGAACTCCTCTTTTTCTCTTTCTTTTTGCTGCCCAAGGCTTGCTCTTGGTGTAAGGGTAAATATTTGTGAAGGGAAGCTAGGGTTTTGGGGTGATTTGGGTAGTGAACTCAAGCTTGGTGAAGCTTTAGTGGTGGAAGGGAGAAGGGAGAGTTTTGGATGGAAGAAGAAAGGAGAAAGCAATCTGATTTTTTTTTTCTTTTATTTCTGCCCCTTTAACTCATTTTAAGTGAGTTATAGCCATGTGTCACCATATGATTAGGTGGAGGCACACTAATGACATCATGTGATGTCATAATTTTCCATTTAATTTATTTTCTTTTTCTTTTCTTTTCTACTCAATTTCAATTTAATTTTTAGCAATATTTATTCATATTTTATGTCATAATAATATTTACTTAACTAGATAAGTAGGAAAAAAATCATCTCTGAAGACGAAATGACCCAAATGCCCTCCGTTTAGCTTATTGAGCCAAAATCATCTGTATCGATCTAAAAATTTTTCTAAACATTTTCTTGGCATTCTAATGCTATAGAAACCTCAATGACTCTTCTCTGGAATCCAAAAAATTATCTTATGAATTTTCTCCCGGCTTTAGGGCTCCTAGTTACGAGGACCGTAACTTCCCATTAGGTTATCCATCGCTAGGGCACCGGCTCATTTAACTTGATTGTATTTTATTTATAAATTTTTTTTTCTAAATTTTTCTTATTAATATTTAAGTTAATTATGGCTCCTCACTTTAGTTTAAATATTTTTCCAGACGTTCTAGCTGTCCGGACCGACACTGGTCACCTGAACAGTGGAATTTATAGAATTACTATAGTGAAGGTGTTACAATGAACCTAGTGGAAAAGAGAAAATCATAGAAAAGAGTTGAAAAGTAGGTCAAATAATTAGGTTAGGGTTCCGGAAGAAATACCAAATTATTTACAAACTGGATCAGACCGGCGAGGGGCAAATTGGTTAATTTACCCCTAGAGGTGACTCACGACCTAACTGTCCAATAAAATCAGAGAAATGGAAATTTTGGAATATAGAATTAAATTAAAGAACTATGGAAAAGCTAAGGAAAAAGAAAAAGAAAAGAAAATAACTTATGACATCACCAAAATGACCTCACCCATGATGTCAAAAATAAAATTTAATTATTCTAAAATTTAACTTAGTAAAAAATAAGACATAAAAACAAAATTGAAAAAAAAAATTAAATCCCACTTTCTTCAACCCATGGCGGGCTCTCTCTCTCACCTTCACTCTCTTTCAACAAACTCCATGGAAGCTTAAATTTAAGGTTCACAAACCCTAAATTTCCCACAAATTCCCCCTAAATTTCTTAATTTACATTACTTTGGCAAGTGGAAAGGAAGATTGAAGGAG
Organism: Hevea brasiliensis; assembly: GCF_030052815.1. NCBI lineage: Eukaryota > Viridiplantae > Streptophyta > Magnoliopsida > Malpighiales > Euphorbiaceae > Hevea > Hevea brasiliensis. The sequence goes on from NC_079498.1 coordinate 40,544,609, forward strand.
AAAAGAAAGGGAAAAAGATAGAGAATTGAAGGATTTGAACATCAAAGAAAGGTTAGTGATTTCAACTTGTGTTTTCTAGTTAAATTCATGTGTTTATAGTTGAAATAACTTGGAAATTATGAGAAATTTAAACAAATCAAGTATGAGGGAGAAATTGGGGAATTCGGCCAACCATAGTGGGAGTAGGATTTGAGTGAATTTGATGGAATTAAAAAAGGTAATTGAGTTGAATTAACTGTGTAGATGTTGAATATGCACTTTAAATTCACTAATTGAATGAAATACATAAATTAGGGTTCTTGAGTTCATGCAATTAGGGGAAAAATTGAAGAAAATGGTCAATTGATGCAATTGACCCTAATTGAGGTTAGAAATGGTCAATTGTGACGAATTGTGATGTGTTGGAATGAGTAGAAATGCAATTCAATTTGGATTGGAGAGTGTTCACCTTTGGGCAGTATGACCTAGGTCCCTTTTAGGGACCAAAACTGAAAGTTTGCAAACCCAATTGGTGTGAGGCCAATTGGATATGAAAGTACACACATAATGCTACAATTTTTGTGTAGAAACTATGCTCAGAAAATGACATTAAGGTAGTGAACGATTAGGTCAAATCCAGGTAATATGCACTGCCACTGTACCAAAATGACCAAATAAACAGTATTTGTTTATTTGGCCATAACTTGGCCTAGGAAGGTCCAAATGACCTGAATTTTGTACCGATGAAAAGATGAGACATAGCACTACAACTTTTATGGAGAACACAAACCCAAATTCTAACCATAACCCATCTAAAAAGTGAGCTGCAGTCAGCATACTAAAACTGCCAGAACCAAAAAAGTGCTCAAAATTTTGGGTTTGAACTAATCCGGCCAGCCTTAGAAAAATGACCATATCTTGGGCTACAAAACTTAAAATGGAGTGATTCAAAAAGGAAATTAAAGACACAACAATAAGGAACAACTTTGATGAAAGACACTTAGCCAAATTCTCACAGTAACCAAACCAATGGAACAGTGCAAAACAGGGGACCAAAACTGAAAAGTTAAAAATTCTCTTAGGAAACTTAGAATTTTAAATGGCAACCAAAGCCAACAACTTAGGCACTCAAAATATGGTATGTTGGTGTAATTGGAATTCACCTATCTATTAAGCATAAGAAATTCAATATTTTGAGTTAAATAGTACCATAATAGTAGCCTCGAAATGCAAAGTTTAGAGAATACCGTTTTAAGCCTATGTAGGGATATAATTAAATAAATATGTAATAAATTGTTGGAATTATTATGAGTTATGATACTGAAACATTGTAATTTACATGTTTCAGTTGAAAAAGACTTGGGAAAAGATAAAGAACTATTGAGTCAAGGCCTAAAGGCGACTCAAATTAGGTTTGTGCGCAATAAACCTTATTTAAGCATTTTCTTATTGAAAATTTGATTTAGTATGCAATATGAAATTTCTGTGTTAATTATGAGTTTAAGAACTTCGGTGTTGCCACTTTGTGATTGAAAATATGACTTTGGAAATTGATTGAATTTTGCATGCAATATTTGAATAAATTGCTTTAAATTGATTTCTGATTCACACTTAGCATGACAGTACCATATTATTCCTCCTCCATTTATGGGGTTGAGATCGATTATTTTCCTCCCTCTCTGGCTTACCAATTGAGGTCGAGATCGAATGAGTACTTATTAGCTAGCTAGCCATCTCCCTCATTGATTTCGACTAGTGAGGTTGTAGATTGCTTTATTGTGGTGTACAACATGGCATTGATCGGAAATTTTGAATCATGACTTAAGTTGTGTATGAATTGGCAATACTGTGTTTATAAAATTATTTGATAAAATTGTATTATTAATGTGATTTGAAAATGGTGAAATGAGATTGTGAAATGATTGAATTATGATTTGTCTATAAATGTTTTATTTACAGTATTTTAAATTTTTATTGTGCACCACTGAGTAAATTTTACTGTCGCAGATAAGGGCAAAGAGAAAGCAGTAGAGTGAGCTGCTATTGAGAGGACTACATTGATCTTTTGTACGGGTATTTATTTATACCCTTATAGTTATTTTGATGTAAATACCGTAGTGTCATATGTATTAATATAAAATTTGAGTTGTTATACAGTAAATTGTAATAATATTATTTTTGGATTTTATATTTGTAAATTAAACTTGTAAATGTAAATTTGCTTTATTGAATGCAATGTTGATGGAATTATTTTGAAATAGTTTGATCTAAGAATTTTCAGTTGAATTGTGGTTGATGATGTTGATTTGAGATTATTTGGAGGTTGGGATTTGTGAAGTGATTTATTAAAAGTTCTTTTTGCGAGTTTTTAATTTTTGGTTTTTCTCAATTATAGATGGCACTCAGCCAAAATTTTTACAAAATTTACGAAAAAATAAAAAGGGCCAAAATTTTTACCTAGTTTTTAAAATGAATTTAAAAGTTTTTAATAACTGTTAAAAGTGCTCTCCACCTTCAAAAGAAAATAAAATTGTTTTAAAATCCCTTGTAGTGTATTTAATGGGTTATCGGTAGGAGAAGTTCGGTAATTCATTAGGTATCTTACGGGATTATGTTATGCTTATGTAGGGGTAAGGTGTTACATACTTTGTAACACCCCTATTTTCATAGCTTGGTATATTTTACTGTTCCGGTGACTAGTATCAGTCCAGACAACTGAGGGGATTAAAACCACACTTAAGACAATTAGATAAGAACTGAACACAAATAATTAGCAATTATCAATTAGTTAAGTATAAATAAGAAAAACAGAACACAAGAAGTTAAATGAGCCGAAAGTCATAGCGATGGGTGACCTTCTCGGGAAGGACTGCGAGGTCGATTTAAACTCAAATTTCGAATCGTAAAATGTGACACTACGGTCCTTAGGACTATTACGAACATAGTGAAAAAGAGAAAATCATGAACAAGAATTGTTAAGCCAGTCAAATAATTAGGTCAGGGATCCAAAAGAAATATTGAATTATTTGCAAACCGGGTTGAACTGGCGAGGGGCAATTTGGTCAATTGACCCCGAGAGCTAACTCCTGACCTAACTGTCAAATAAAATCAGAAAAAAGAAAATTTTGGAATCGGGAATTAAATTAAAGAACTAAAAAAATAAATAAAAAAAAAAGAAAAAGGAAAAGTGGAAAGTGGTGACATCATGCATGACATCATGCATGATATGATAAACACTAAAAATAAAAATAATAATTTGGATAATTTTGGTCTTCCAAGAGGATAAAAATTGATAAAAGAAAAGAAAAGAAAAAAAGACTCATTTTTTTCATCAAGTTGCCGTCTCCCTCACCCTCTCACCTCTCCCTCTCCACAAACTCCATGGAAGCTCATTTTGAGCTTCATCAAACCCTAAATCCCACCATAGAAATTTAAACTTCCATCATTAAATCTTGAATTTAAGCTTTGATAGAGAACTTGACAACAAAAAGAAGAAGAAAGGAAGAAGTTTTGAAGAGGCAAAAATTCAAAGTGAGGTTAGTAAGCCAAACTTTTAATTTCTAGTTGAATTATTATGTTTAAATGCATGAATTAAACTTGTTAGAATGCTTAAAATGAAATGAAAATAAGTATTGTAGGCCTAGGTAGGGATTTTGTCCAGTTAGGGTTTGCCATGGCAATACATGAATTTGATGTAATTAAAAGTGTATGGAAGCTTAATTGAGTTGAGGAATGATGTTGGTAGGCTTTGATTTAGTGAAATGTAACAATTAGGGTAATCAGGGTTTGGCACCTAGGGTTTGGAAGACAAAAATTGGAGAAGTAGTCAAATGGTGTGTTTGACCTTGTTTGAGGCGGGAAATGCTCATTTGTGACCAATTGGTGCATGTTGGAAGTGTTAGAACTGAATGGAAATTCGGACTAGTTAAGGGCAGTATGCAGGCAGCATGACTAAGGTCACTTTCAGGGACCAAAATTGAAAATTTACAAGCTCAATTGGTATGAGGCCAATTGGGAATAAAACTAGACACAAAATGACACATTTTTAATTTAGGAATCATGCCCAAAAAGAGACCAAAACCTAGTGAACAAATTGACCAAATCTGGACTTAGGCAATCTGACCTATACAAAAATGACCAAATGAACAGTGTTTGTTCATTTCACCATAACATGGGTTAGGCATGTCTAAATGACCTAAAAGTTTACCAGTAGAAAGCTGAGATATAGACCTAAAACTTTCATGAAGAACACAAACCTAAATTATGCCCTTAAACAAGTCATTTAGCCACCCAAATTTGGTGACTTAAAACTGCCAGAACCCAGAAATTTGCCCAGAAATCTGGTTAAATCCAATCCGGCAGCCATGATTCAAATGGCTATAACATGAGCTACAAAACTCCAATTGGAGTGATTCAAAAAGGAGAATAAATTTAAGACAATAAAAAACAATTTCTGTGAAGAAAACTTAGCCAAATTCTAATAGGAAAATGACCAATGGAACAGTGTAACATAAGGCACCAAAACTGAAAATTTGCAATTTTGCCTAAAAGACCTAAGTTTTGAGAAAACAACCAAAACCAATAAAATTGGTGACCAAAATGTGGTATGTGAGTATAGTTGGAGTTCCCATACCTTTTAAGTATAAGAAAGTCAATATTTTGACTTGAATAGTGCCATGAATAGTAACCTCAACATGAAAATTTTCAAGAATATAAGTTTAAGCATATTGGGGCTAGAATTGAACATATTAGAATTGTTATGAAGTAAAGATACTGAGACACTATAAATTTTGTGTTTCAGCTGAAAAATACTCAAAAGGTCTGAGAGACTGAGTCAAGGCCTAGAGGCGACTCGCGTCAGGTTTGTGCACAATAAACCTTATTTGAGCATTTTGTCATTGAAAATTTGATTTAGTATGATTTATAAAAATTTGATGTTAATCATGAATTGTATTTCCACCTTGTGAATGAAAATATGACTTTGGAAATTTATCGAATTTCTCATGAATTAGTTGAATAAAATGTTTGAAATAGATTTTTGATTCACACTTAGCATGACAGTGCCTTATTATTCCTCCTCCATTTATGGGGTGAGATCGATTATTTTTCCTCCCTCTCTGGTTTACCAGTTAAGGTTGTAGATCGGATGAGTACTCATTAGCTAGCTAGCCACCTCTCTCATTGATTTAGATTAGTGGGGTTGTAGATCGCTTTGTCGTGGTGTACAACACGGCATTGATCGAAAATTTTGTGTCATGGCTTCAGTTGTGTATGCATTGGGAACACTATGTTTATTAAATTGTTTGACCAAAATTATGCTATAATGAGTTTTGATAATTTGTGAATTGTACTTATGAAATATTTAAATTGTGATTTGTCAATGAATGTTTTATGTACTATATTTCAAATTTTTATTGTGCACCACTGAGTATTTTTATACTCAGCGATAGCTTATTTTGCTGTCGCAAATAAGAGCAAGGAAAAAGCAGCAGAGTGAGCTGCTGAACTGGAAAAATCTTCGCTGATCATTTGTACGGGTATTTATTTATACCCTTATAGTTAATTGATATAAATATTGTAATGTTTTATGTATCAATGTAAAGTTGGGCAGTTGTATAATAAATTGTAATAATGATATTTTGGACTTTTCTTTTTATAAATTAAGATTTGTATTTGCAAATTTCGTTCTATATGCAATGTAAATGAAATTGTGAAATATTTTGAGATGACAAATTTTTGGTTGAATTGTGGAATGAAATGGAATTGAGTTGATTTGGGTTGGGAGTTGTGGAGAAATTTATTAGAAGTGTTTTTCTCAGGTATTTGAAGAACTGTTTTCTCAAAATACAAACGGCACTCTGCCGAAATTTTTCTAAAATTTACAGAAAAATAAAAATAGATAAAAATTTATACTAGTTTTAAAGTTTCGAATAAATGATTTTAATTCCTACCAAAATGCTCGCCACTTCCAAAATGTAAGAAAATGGTTTCAAAATCCCTTATAGGATACTTAATGAGTTATCAGTAGGTGGAGTTCGGTAGTTCATTAGGTATTCTACGGGATCATGTTATGCCTTACAGAGGGGTAAGGTGTGACATGTTTTAGTGGTATCAGAGCATAGTTTTCAATAAATTTTGACTATGTGTGTGAATATTTCTTTGATAAGTACAACTGCTCAAGTGTCTTTAATTGATACATATTAAATATTTACATCATGAATATGCACTAACGGAGGTCAACCTTGTCACACCTTACCCCTCTGTAAGGCATAACATGATCCCATAGAATACCTAATGAACTACCGAACTTCACCTACTGATAACTCATTAAGTACCCTACAAGAGATTTTAAAACAATTTTCTTATTTTTTATAAGTGGTGAGCATTTTCGAATAGGTATTTAAAACATTTAATCAAATTTAAAACTAGTTAATATTTTTGGTCCATTTTATTTTTCCGCAAATTTTATAAAAATTTTGCCAGAGTTCCTTCTGTATTTTGAGAAAACAGTTCTTCAAATACCTGAAAAAAAAAAAATACTTCCAATAATTTTTCAACCACTGCTTCAAAATCATACTCAATCTTAACCAATTTCTCAACACATTTATCAATTTTCAAATTTCAGATCATTATCCAATGATCATCAAAATACTAGCAATCCATTTCATTCAAATTAAAGAAAATAGTTCCATTCATAATTCATTAAGGACAAAACAATTTATATACATCCTTACAAAATTTACATTAAGAGAAATTCAACTAAAATTTATTACAAACTTTACATAAGCTTTGTACAAGCGGCTTAAGACCAAATTTTCATGTCCATACATTTATGTGTAATACATATATCAAAAGAAATATTTACAGTCATGGTATAAATTATACCCGATAACGTCAAGCTGATAAATCCTCAATCCTCAGCAGCTCAGTCTGCTACTCCTCTAGTCTCTATATCTGCGACAGCAATAAAAGCTATCGCTGAGTATTATGACTCAGTGGTGCACAACATACTAAAATAATCTTTATGCAGAACTAAATCACATTTATTCAAAAATTTAACTGAACATGAAAATTAAATACAAATCATGCATTATGAGATTTTAATCCCAAACAATTTCATTTTGAAGTATCAAATCACATTTCATAAAACCCACAGTTAGTTCATGCCATCCGAAACAAATAGAATCTCAATAGCTAGAGGCTAAAGAGAAATCACATCACAAGGCTAGCTAGCTCAAATATATGGATATCCATTCACACCCTTTTCTACTGGCACACCTCAACACTTCTCCAAAGAAGGAATCAAAATTCGAAACTAATTACCCCCACGAGTCATGCTAGTGAGGTGTTAAAATATATGGTCATAATACTGTGGTTTCAAAACTTATCTTAACAATTTGTTAAACATTGCTATTTCAAATATACACAATAACTTTCACAATTTAAATCAAAACATCATAAATAATGTCATAAATAAACTTTCAACAATTCAAAGCAAAAGTAAAATACATATTTCATTCACTTTATTAATGAATTTTAAAGCATAGTGATGTTGTGCACAAACCTCAAGTGAGTTGCCTCTTGGCCTTGACTCGGTTCGACGGGTTCTTTCCCAGTATTCTTTTCAACTGAAACACACAATTTTGCAGTGTTTCAATACCATAACTTAGCATAAATCCAAAAATAAATTTAACTTCACTTTTACCTAGCTCTAACATGCTAAACTCGACGTTCCTTAAATTTTTGTGTTTTGGGTTACTATTCACTATACTATTCAAGTCAAATTGTTGACTTTCTAAGGCTTAATAGGTATAGGAATTCCAACTTCATCCACATACCACATTTTGGTCACTAAATTTGTTGGTTTTGGTTGTTTATTCAAATTCTAAGTCCTTTTAGGCAAATTTGATAATTGTCAGTTTTGGAGTCTAAGGTTGCACTATTCCATTGGTCATTTTTTTGTTAGAATTTGGCAAAACTTCCTTCATAGAAAATGTTCCCTATTGTCTTAAGTTTATTCTCATTTTTGAATCACTCCAATTGGAGTTTTGTAGCTCAAGTTATAGCCATTTAAACCATGGCTGCCGGATTGGATTCAACCCAGAATTCTGGGCAATTTTTGGTGCTAGTAGTTTTGGGTCACCAACTTGGGGTGGCCAAATAACTTGGTTAATGGCATAATTTGGATTGGTGTTCTTCATGAAAGTTTTAGGTCTATATCTCGTATAACCACTGGTAAAAGTTCAGGTCATTTAGACCTTCCTAGCTCAAGTTATGGCTAAATGAACAAATACTATTCATTTGGTCAGTTTGTACAGGGCAGCCTGCAATTTTCTAACTTTGATCAATTCGTTCACTAAGTTTTAGTCACTTTTTGGGCATGCTTTCTAAATGAAAATTGTGTCATTTAGTGTCTATTTTCATCCCCAATTGGTCTCATACCAATTGGACTTGTAAAATTTAATTTTTGGTCCCTCAAAGGAAATTTGGTCATGCTGCTCCATCCGAATTTGACCTTAACTCCCACCATTCCAACATACTTCATTTGGTCACAAATGACCATTTTTCACTTCACATTAGGTCAAAGACATCATTTACCACTTCCTCACATTTTTGTTCTCTAAACCCTAATGTTCAAAACACTAATTCATAATTTCTTTGCATTTAACCAAATCTAAACATTTCAATCTCACTACCACATTCACATAAGCTTGCCTAACATATTAAATTCAATCCAAACACATGCTTTTCATCACAAACCCTAGCTGCCAGAATTTCCATCTAGTCCTCCAACAATTAATTTCTTTTAATTTTAAGCATATTTCCATGTTCTTCATGCTATAAATACTTAAATTAAACTATAATTTCCAAGTTTAGCTACTAACCTTGAATGCAGAAATTTCAATCTCCCTTTTCTTAATGTTCTCCTTCTTTTTTTCCCTTGAATCTTCTTTTCTAGTTGCCCAAACAAATTTTAACCATGGTAAGACAATTTTCTATGATGGAATTTTGTAGTCTTCAAGCTCAAAGATGAGCTTCGATGGTGGTTTTTGGTGAGGAAGGGAGGAAAGAGTTGGGTCACATTTTTTTGAAGAAGAAGATGACTTTATTTTTTTTTCTTTTCTTTTCTTTTCTTTTATGTCTTAGGAAGACCAAAAATTCCAATTAATTAAATATATTAATTATTATTTTTATGGCATCATGCATGATGTCATGCATGATGTCATCACCTTTTTAACTTTTTCATTTTTTTTCTATTTATTTTTCTATTAGTTCTTTAATTTAATTCTCGATTCTGAAATTTTCTTTTCTCCGATTATATTTGACAGTTAGGTTAGAAGTCAGCTCTCGGGGTTAATTGAGCAAATTGCCCCTCGCCGGTTTAACCCGATTTGCAAATAATTCAATATTTCTTTCAGCTCCCTGACCTAATTATTTGACTGACTTAACAGTTCTTTTTCGTGATTTTCTCTTTTCCACTGTGTTTATACTGGTCCTAAGGGCTGCAGCGTCACATTTTACGGTTCAAAATTTGAGTTTAAATTGACTTCGCAGTCCTTCCCGAGAAGGTCACCCATCGCTGTAACTCTCGGCTCGTTTAACTTCTTATGTTCTGTTTTTCTTATTTATACTTAACTAATTGACAATTACTAATTATTTGTGTTTAAGGCTTATCTAGTTGTCTTAAGTGTGGTTCTAATCCCCTTAATTGTCCAGACCGACACCGGTCACCAGAACAGTGAAATATACCAGGCTATACAAATAGGGGTGTTACAATTCCCCCCCCCCCCCCCTAAATAAATTTCATCTCAAAATTTTACCTACTATTAATCTCTAAACAGCTGTGGGTGTTGTCTCCTCATGTCCTCTTCTCGTTCCCAAGTAGCCTCCTAGCCCGAATGATGGTTCCACAATACTTTTACCAACGGTATCTGCTTGTTCCGTAGCTGCTTCACCTTATAAGCCAGAATCACTATGGGTTCTTCCTCATATGTGAGGTCTGGATTCACTTCAATTTCTTCCATTGGTAGTACATGAGATGGGTCTGATCGATAACTCCTCAACATCGATACATGGAAGACATTATGTATCTTCTCTAACTCTGGAGGTAGTGCCAAACGATATGCCAAAGGACCCACTCTTTCTAGAACCTCATATGGCCCAATGAAACGAGGATTCAGTTTCCCCTTTCTGCCGAATCTCATAATTCTCTTCCATGGAGAAACCTTGAGGAAAACTTTCTCACCCACTGCATACTAAATATCCCTTCTCTTCAGATCAATGTAGGACTACTGACGGTCTGATGCAGTCTTAAGTCGATCTCTGATCACCCTAATTTTCTCTTCAGTCTGCTGAATAATTTCGGGTCCAATCATCTTTCTTTCACCCACGTCATCCGAACACAATGGGATTCTACATTTTCTGCCATACAAAGCTTCATATGGAGGCATCCCGATGCTTGATTGGTAGCTATTATTATAAGCAAACTTAATCAAAGGCAAGTGTGTGTCCCAACTGCCCTCAAATTCAATCACACAAGCCCGTAGCATATCCTCCAAGATCTGAATTACCCTCTCAGACTGGCCATCTTTCTGTGGGTGGAATGCAGTGCTGAAGTTCAATCTAGTTCCTAGGGCTCTTTGAAGACTACCCCAGAATCTAGAAGTGAACTTAGGATCTCTGTCTGATACGATGGATACTGGCACTCCATGTAATCTCACAATCTTATCAATGTACAACCTGGCCAATCTTTCTAAACTGTAGTCCATCCGGATTGGCAAAAAATTAGCAGACTTGGTCAGTCTGTCAATAATGACCCACACTGCATCATGACTCTTCTGTGTCCTCAGAAGTCCCATCACAAAATCCATCGTTATTCTCTCCCATTTTGATTCTGGTACTGGTAGTGGATGTAACAACCCAGTGGGTACTTGATGCTCTGCCTTCACTTGCTGACAAGTTAGGCATTTATAAACAAACTTTGCTACATCTCTTTTCATACCCATCCACCAGTAATGCTCCTTTAGCCCTCTATACATTTTTGTGCCACCAGGGTGCATGGCAAAAGGAGACTCATGTGCTTCTTTCAAAATGATCTGCCTCAAATCAGCATCATTAGGAACTGGTGGTTCCCAGGTCAGCACTGGTGGTTCAGCCAAGCTGTGGGGGATGGTCTTCCACCAATCATACACATCCCCTTGCAGTAGCGACACAGAATACTCAAACTTCAGTTTATCTTGGCAGTGCAGCTTGTTAAATACTCTATCCATCCTTTCAAGCCATTGTTCTGCCTCTAAAGGGTCCACTGTACCCTTAAATTCAGTAGCCCCATACTTCAATAATTTATCATACTGTCTGGCTGGAGGCAGTGGTTGTGCTACAGGTGTCTGGGTGGAGCTTGAGCAGGCATACCCCCAGCCATTTGTTGAAACATCACAGCCATCTGCTGTGCGAACTATGCAGGAAACTGTGGCATTTGCGGGGCTGGCGCTACTGACCCACTGACATTCGGTAAAGCTGGGGTTTCCCCTTGTGCCTCAGCTTCAACAGACTGCTCAACTGAGCGATCCCCTTCTTCCATTTCAGTCTGAAGTTAGGGTATCTCCTGAATAAGTAACACAAGGAGATTTCCCTCCGTTAGTTCATATTCATGATGTAATGCACTGTATGTAACAAATATGGACATTGAGCAGTTGTACTTAACAAAGAAAAGACACAAATTCTCAAGTTAAAACATACTTTAAAAATTTTGCTCTGATACCACTAAAACATGTCACACCTTACCCCTCTGTAAGGCATAACATGATCCCGTAGAATACCTAATGAACTATCAAACTTCACCTACTGATAACTCATTAAGTACCCTACAAGGGATTTTAAAACAATTTTCTTATTTTTCATAAGTGGTGAGCATTTTCAAATAGGTATTTAAAACATTTAATTAAATTTAAAACTAGTTAATATTTTTGATCCATTTTATTTTTCCGCAAATTTTATAAAAATTTTGCCAGAGTTCTGTCTGTATTTTGAGAAAACAGTTCTTCAAATACCTGAAAAAAAAAAACACTTCTAATAATTTTTCAACCACTGCTTCAAAATCATACTCAATCTCAACCAATTTCTCAACACATTTATCAACTTTCAAATTTCAGATCCATTATCCAATGATCATCAAAATACTAGCAATCCATTTCATTCAAATTAAATAAAATAGTTCCATTCATAATTTATTAAGGACAAAACAATTTATATACATCCTTACAAAATTTACATTAAGAGAAATTCAACTAAAATTTATTACAAACTTTACATAAGCCTTGTACAAGCTGCTCAAGACCAAATTTTCATGTCCATACATTTATGTGTAATACATATATCAAAAGAAATATTTACAGTCAGGGTATAAATTATACCCGATAACTTTAAGCTGATAAATCCTCAATCCTCAGCAGCTCAGTCTGCTGCTCCTCTAGTCTCTATATCTGCGACAATAATAAAAGCTATCGCTGAGTACTAGGACTCAGTGGTGCACAACATACTAAAATAATCTTTATGCAGAACTTAAATCACATTTATTCAAAAATTTAACTGAACATGAAAATTAAATACAAATCATGCATTATGAGATTTTAATCCCAAACAATTTCATTTTGAAGTTTTAGGGCCACCAATTTGGGGTGGCCAAATAACTTGGTTAATGGCATAATTTGGATTGGTGTTCTTCATGAAAGTTTTAGGTCTATATCTCATCTAACCACTGGTAAAATTTCAAGTCATTTAGACCTTCCTAGCTCAAGTTATGGCCAAATGAACAAACACTATTCATTTGGTCAGTTTGTACAGGGTAGCCTGCAATTTTCTAATTTTGGTCAATTCGTTCACTAGGTTTTGGTCACATTTTGGGCATGCTTTCTAAATGAAAATTGTGTCATTTATTGTCTAGTTTCATCCCCAATTGGTCCCACACCAATTGGACTTGTATAATTTCATTTTTGGTCCCTCAAAGGAAATTTGGTCATGCTGCCAGCAGCATGACCATACTCCATCCGAATTTGACCTTAACTCCCACCATTCCAACACACTTCATTTGGTCACAAATGACCATTTTTCACTTTACATTAGGTCAAAGACATCATTTAACACTTCCTTATATTTTTAGTCTCTAAACCCTAATGTTCAAAATCCTAATTCATAATTTCTTTGCATTTAACCAAATCTAAACATTTCAATCTCACTACCACATTCACATAAGCTTGCCTAACATATTAAATTCAATCCAAACACATGCTTTTCATCACAAACCCTAGCTGCCAGAATTTCCATCTAGTCCTCCAACAATTAATTTCTTTTCATTTTAAGCATAATTCCATGTTCTTCATGCTATAAATACTTAAATTAAACTATAATTTCCAAGTTTAGCTACTAACCTTGAATGCAGAATTTTCAATCTCCCTTTTCTTAATTTCCTCATTCTTTCTTTTCCTTGAATCTTCTTTTCTAGTTGCCCAAACAAACTTTAACCATGGTAAGACAATTTTCTATGGTGGGATTTTATAGTCTTCAAGCTCAAAGATGAGCTTCAATGGTGGTTTTTGGTGAGGAAGGGAGGAAAGAGATGGGTCACGTTGTTTTTTGAAGAAGATGACTTTATTTTTTTTTGTTCTTTTCTTTTCTTTTCTTTTATGTCTTAGGAAGACCAAAAATTCCAATTAATTAAATTAATTAATTATTATTTTTATGGCATCATGCATGATGTCATCACCTTTTTAACTTTTTCATTTTCTTTTTTTTTTATTTATTTTTCTATTCGTTTTTTAATTTAATTCTCGATTCTGAAATTTTCTTTTCTCTGATTATATTTGACAGTTAGGTTAGGAGTCAGCTCTCGGGGTCAATTGACCAAATTGCCCCTTACCGGTTCAACCTGGTTTGCAAATAATTCAATATTTCTTCCGGCTCCCTGACCTAATTATTTGACTGACTTAACACTTCTTTTTCATGATTTTCTCTTTTCCACTGTGTTTATAGTGGTCCTAAGGACCGCAGCGTCACATTTTACGATTCAAAATTTGAGTTTAAAATGACTTCGCAGTCCTTCTCGAAAAGGTCACCCATCGCTGTGACTCTCGGCTCGTTTAACTTCTTATGTTCTGTTTTTCTTATTTATACTTAACTAATTGACAATTACTAATTATTTGTGTTTAAGGCTTATCTAGTTGTCTTAAGTGTGGTTCTAATCCCCTTAATTGTCCGAACCGACACCGGTCACCGGAACAGTGAAATATACCAGGCTATACAAATAAGGGTGTTACAAACCTTCTTGTGTTTGATCTTAGAAAGTAGAAATTTTTGTGAAACGGAATGGAAGAGGGAGATCATTCTGTAGAGCAATCTGTTAAGGCTGAGGTCCAAGGAAAAGCCCCGGCACTCCAGAACGTGAGTGGGTCAGCCACTCCAGCTCCTACTCCAGCACTGCAGTTTCCTGCTTAATTTGCACAGCATATGGATGCGTTTTTCTAACAAATGGCGAGAAATGTGCCACCTCAAGCTCAGATGCAAGCACCTTCAGCACAACCACAACCCTCGACTCGATAATATGAAAAATTAATGATATTTGGGGCCACCAAGTTTAAGGGTACTATGGATCCACTGGAGGCAGAACAGTGGTTAGAAAGAATGGAAAGGGTATTCAGAAAACTACAGTGTGCCGAAGAATTAAAATTTGAATATTTGGTATCTCTTCTGCAAGGGGATGCATATGAATGGTGGAAGACAATCCCCCACAGCTTGGTTGAGCAACCTGTGCTGAAATGGACAGACTTCCTGAGGGAATTCAAGCAGAAATGGGTTCCTGATGCTTATGTAGATATGAAATTACAAGAATTCTTGAGCTTGAAGTAAGGGGATAGAACAATAGCAGAGTATGAGCGGGACTTTTCTAGGCTAAGCCACTATGCTGGAAGCTTAGTCTCCACCCACAGAGATAGGTGTAAGAGGTTTGAGGCTGGGTTAAGGCCTAGCTTAAGAATGCAAGTTGTGGGATTTAGACACCAGAATTTTTCTGAGCTGATTTCACAAGCCCTGGAACTAGAAAGGATAGAATCAGAAGGGGAGTAAAGAAGGTCGCTCAAGAGAAAGAAAAGACTGAAAAGGTTACAGGCCAGGCTACTGAGAGTGGTTCTGGGAAGAGGAAACAGTTTGGGGGATCCAGCTCTCGTAGATCTGGCAGAGGCAGATTCTCTGGCCAAAGACCACCCTGGTCTGGTCAGCGGACCTAGCAAGCACCCTGAGGAGCCTTATCAGTCCGACAGTGTGAGACTTGTCGTATAACTCATGGTGGGGTTTGTTTTAAGGCCACAGGTGCATGTTTTAACTATGGAGGGAGCGAACATTTCCCTAAGGATTGTACTAGTCTGCACCAGTCTGGACCTTCTGCTACATCTGAGGGAACAGCCCAAGTATCTGCACCCAGAGGGTCACAGCCAGCTGGTAGAGGTAAAGGTAGAGGTAGGGGTACTGGTAACACTCCTAGAAGTCAAAGCACTGTTAACCAGCCAGTGTATACAATGCATCAAAGGGAGGAGGCTGAAACATCAGACGTAGTAGCTGGTAATTTCTCCATCCTTGACCAAGATGTATATGTGTTGCTTGATCCTGGCTCCACACATTCATATGTCAGTGCTAGTGTGATGTGTTCTACTGCTATTCAGTGTGTACCAATGGACTATGATGTGCTAGTAACTAGTCTATTAGGCTAGGAGGTCAGGGTAAATAGACTATATAGGGATTGTCCTCTGGTGATCCAAGGACACACTTTTCTGTCTAATTTGATTGAAATTCCCTTCAGAGATTATGACATTATCTTGGGCATGGATTGGTTAGCCAGGCATCATGCCATGATTGACTGTAGACTGAAGACAGTCACTTTTGGTCTCCCTTAGTATGGTGATGTAGTAATACATGGAGAGAGGCAGTTATTGCCATCAACATCATTTCAGCTGCATTGGCCAATAAAATGATTAAGAAGGGGTGTGAGGCATACTTGGCACATGTGATAAACACCCAAGTGGGTAGTCCAGCATTGAGAGACATCCCTATGGTATGTGACTTTCCAGATGTATTTCCTGATGAATTGCCAGGATTACCTCTAGAAAGAGAAGTGCAATTTGAGATTGATGTTATGCCTAGTGTGGACCCAATCTCCATAACGCCATATAGAATGGCACCAGCAGAACTAAAAGAATTGAAAGTGCAGTTGCAAGAGCTGCTTGACAAGGGCTTTATCCGCCCTAGTGTGTCACCTTGGGGAGTGCCAGTGTTGTTTGTAAAGAAGAAGGATGGCACTCTCCGGTTATGCATTGACTATCGGCAGTTGAATAAGGTGACAATAAAGAACAAATACCCATTGCCCTGCATTAATGACTTGTTTGATCAGTTGAGGGGTGCAGCTGTGTTCTCCAAAATTGACCTGAGATCAAATTATTATCAGCTGAAAGTACAAGAGCAGAGTATTTTTAAAACTGCCTTTAGAACCCGCTATGGCCATTATGAGTTCTTGGTTATGCCATTCGGGTTAACTAATGCTCCGACTGCTTTTATGGATCTGATGAACACTATCTTTAGACCTTACCTTGATTAGTTTGTTGTGGTATTCATAAATGATACATTGGTCTATTCGAGGAGTGCAGAAGAGCATGATAGACATCTGTGCATTGTACTATAAACTTTGAGGGAGAAACAGCTATACGTCAAATTATCGAAGTGTGAATTTTGGCTGAAAGAAATATCTTTTTTGGGGCATGTCGTATCAGTAGAGGGTATTAAGGTGGATCCTAGTAAGATAAAAGCTATCCTTAATTGGAAGCCACCTAGAAATATCACAGAGATTCACAGTTTTCTAGGGTTAGTTGGATACTATCGTAAATTTGTGAAGGGATTCTCCTTGTTGGCATCTCCATTGACCAAGCTGCTTAGGAAAGATGTGAAATTTTAGTGGACAGATAAATGCCAATAGAGTTTTGATGAATTAAAGAGGTGTTTGATTGAGGCTCCAGTCCTGACGTTACCTACACTGGGTAAAGAATATACAGTTTACAGCGATGCTTCTCACAATGCGTTAGGCTGTGTACTGATGCAAGATCGAAATGTCATTGCCTCTGCATCACGCCAGCTGAAACCACATGAAAGGAATTATCTGACACATGACTTAGAGCTTACAGCTATTGTGTTTGCTCTTAAGATCAAGAGACATTATTTGTATGGGGAGAAGTGCTATATCTACACAGATCATAAGAGTTTAAAGTATTTGGGCTCTCAGAAAGAGTTGAATTTGAGACAGAGGAGATGGCTAGAGTTGATAAAAGACTATGATTATCTGATAGACTATCAGCCAAGGAAAGCTAATGTCATGGCTGACGCCTTAAGTCGCAAGACTATGGCAAGTCTACGGGTTACTCCTTTGTCTATGGTACATGAGATGAGATCATTACATGCCAACTTAGAGATTGATGATGAGGGGCAGACAGTAGTTGCATGGCATGTACAACCAGTATTGAGTGATCAGATCAGAATCGCTGCTCAGAATGATCAGAAGTATCAGAAGCTATTGGAAGAAGTCCGACAGGGCAAGAAACTAGAATTCTTAATAAGATATGACGGTCTACTACTACATCAGGGTAGAATGTGTGTTCCTAATGATGTTGATTTAAGGCAGATCATTTTGAAGGAAGCACATGAGTTTCCTTTTGCCATGCACCCTAGTGGTACAAAAATGTATAGAGGGCTAAAGGAGCATTACTGGTGGATGGGTATGAAAAGAGATGTGGCCAAATTTGTTTCCAAATGCCTAACTTGTCAACAAGTGAAGGCAGAGCACTAAGTACCCACTGGGTTGTTACATCCACTATCAGTACCCGAATGGAAATGGGAGAGAATAACAATGGATTTTGTGATGGGACTTCCGAGGACACAGAAGAGTCATGATGTAGTATGGGGCATTGTTAACAGACTGACCAAGTTTGCTCATTTTCTGCCTGTTTGGATGGACTATAGTTTAGAAAGATTGGCCAAGTTGTACATTGATGAGATTGTGAGACTACATGGAGTGCCAGTATCCATCGTATCAGATAGAGATCCTAGGTTCACTTTTAGATTCTGGGGTAGTCTTCA
Source organism: Hevea brasiliensis (assembly GCF_030052815.1). NCBI lineage: Eukaryota > Viridiplantae > Streptophyta > Magnoliopsida > Malpighiales > Euphorbiaceae > Hevea > Hevea brasiliensis. The sequence goes on from NC_079498.1 coordinate 40,562,756, forward strand.
GAAAGCCCTAGGAACTAGATTGAACTTCAGCATGGCATTCCACCCATAAACAGATGGCTAGTCTGAGAAGGTAATTCAGATCTTGGAGGACATGCTACGGGCTTGTGTGATTGAATTTAAGGGTAGTTGGGATAGACACTTACCTTTGATTGAGTTTGCTTACAATAACAGCTACCAATCAAGCATTGGGATGCCTCCATATGAAGCTTTGAATGGCAGAAAATGTAGAACTCCCCTGTGTTGGGATGAGATAGGTGTAAGAAAGATGATTAGGCCAGAAATTGTTCAGCAGACTGAGGAGAAGATTAGGATAATTAGAGATCGACTCAAGGCTGCATCAGACCGTCAGAGGTCCTATATTGATTTGAAGAGAAGGGATATTGAGTACACAGTGGATGAGAAAGTATTCCTCAAGGTTTTCCCTTGGAAGAAAATTATGAGATTTGGCAGAAAGGGAAACTGAGTCCTCGTTTCATTGGGCCATATGAGGTTCTGGAAAGAGTGGGTCATTTGGCATATCGGTTAGCACTACCTCCAGAGTTGGAGAAGATACATAATGTCTTCCATGTGTCCATGTTGAGGAGGTATCGATCAGACCCATCTCATGTACTACTGGTAGAAGAAATTGAAGTGAATCCAGACCTCACATATGAAGAAAAACCCATAGAGATTCTGGCTTATGAGGTGAAGCAGCTACGGAATAAGCAGATCCTGTTAGTGAAAGTACTGTGGAACCATCATTCGGGCTAGGAGGCTACTTGGGAATGAGAGGAGGACATGAGGAGACAGCACCCACAGCTGTTCAGAGATTGATACCAGGTAAAATTTCAAGACGAAATTTATTTTAAGTGGGGGAGAATTGTAACACCCCTATTTGCATAGCCTGTATATTTTACTATTTCGATGACTGGTGTCAGTCCAGACAACTGATGGGATTAAAACCACACTTAAGACAACTAGATAAGCCCTGAACACAAATAATTAGCAATTGTCAATTAGTTAAGTATAAATAAGAAAAACAGAACACAAGAAGTTAAATGAGCTGAGAGTCACAGCGATGGGTGACCTTCTCGGGAAGGACTACGGAATAAGCAGATCTTGTTAGTGACGCCGCGGTCCTTAGGACTATTGCGAACACAGTGGAAAATAGAAAATCATGAAAAAGAATTGTTAAGCCAGTTAAATAATTAGGTCAGGGATCCGGAAGAAATATTGAATTATTTACAAACCGGGTTGAATTGGCGAGGGGCAATTTGGTCAATTGACCCCGAGAGCTGACTCCTGACCTAACTGTCAATAAAATCAGAGAAAAGAAAATTTCAGAATCGGGAATTAAATTAAAGAACTAAAGAAAAATAAATGAAAAAAAAAGAAAAAGGAAAAGTGGAAAGTGGTAACATCATGCATGACATCATGCATGATGTAATAAACACTAAAAATAAAAATAATAATTTGGATAATTTTGGTCTTTCAAGAGGATAAAAATTGATAAAAGAAAAGAAAAGAAAAAAAAAAAAAGAAGACTCATTTTTTTCATCAATTTGCCGTCTCCCTCACCCTCTCACCTCTCCCTCTCCACAAACTCCATGGAAGCTCATTTTGAGCTTGATCAAACCCTAAATCCCACCATAGAAATTTAAACTTCCATCATTAAATCTTGAATTTAAGCTTTGATAGAGAACTTGATAACAAAAAGAAGAAGAAAGGAAGAAGTTTTGAAGAGGTGAAAATTCAAAGTGAGGTTAGTAAGCTAAACTTTTAATTTCTAGTTGAATTATTATGTTTAAATGCATGAATTAAACTTGTTAGAATGCTTAAAATGAAATAAAAATAAGTATTGGAGGCCTAGGTAGGGATTTTGGCCAGCTAGGGTTTGCCATGGTAATACATGAATTTGATGTAATTAAAAGTGTATGGAAGCTTAATTGAGTTGAGGAATGATGTTGGTAGGCTTTGATTTAGTGAAATGTAACAATTAGGGTAATCAGGGTTTGGCACCTAGGGTTTGGAAGACAAAAATTGGAGAAGTAGTTAAATAGTGTGTTTGACCTTGTTTGAGGTGAGAAATAGTCATTTGTGATCAATTGGTGTATGTTGGAAGTGTTAGAACCGAATTGAAATTCGGACTGGTTAAGGGCAGTATGTAGGCAGCATGACCAAGGTCTCTTTCAGGGACCAAAACTGAAAATTTACAAGCCCAATTGGTGTGAGGCCAATTGGGAATGAAACTAGACACAAAATAACACATTTTTCATTTAGGAATCATGCCCAAATAGTGACTAAAACCTAGTGAACAAATTGACCAAATCTGGACTTAGGCAATCTGACCTATACAAAAATGACCAAATGAACAGTGTTTGTTCATTTGGCCATAACTTGGTCTAGGAAAGATGAGATATAGACCTAAAACTTTCATGAAGAACATAAACCCAAATTATACCCTTAACCAAGTCATTTAGCCACCCAAAATTGGTGACTTAAAACTGCCAGAACCCAGAAATTTGCCCAGAAATCTGGTTAAGTCCAATCCGGCAGCCATGATTCAAATGGCTATAACTTGAGCTAAAAAACTCCAATTGGAGTGATTCAAAAAGGAGAATAAAGTTAAGGCAACAAGGAACAATTTCTATGAAGAAAACTTAGCCAAATTCTAACAGCAAAATGACCAATAGAACAGTGTAACATAAGATACCAGAATTGAAAATTTGCAATTTTGCCTAAAAGACTTAAGTTTTGAGAAAATAATCAAAACTAACAAAATTGATGACCAAAATGTGGTATGTGAGTATAATTGGAGTTCTCATACCTTTTAAGTATAAGAAAGTCAATATTTTGACTTGAATAGTACTATGAATAGTAACATCAACATAAAAATTTTCAAGAATACAAGTTTAAGCATATTGGGGCTAGAATTGAACATATTTGAATTGTTATGAAGTAAAGATACTGAGACACTATAAATTTTGTGTTTCAGCTGAAAAATACTCGAAAGGTCTGAGAGACTGAGTCAAGGCCTAGAGGTGACTCACGTCAGGTTTGTGCACAATAAACCTTATTTGAGCATTTTGTTATTGAAAAATTGATTTAGTATAATTTATAAAAATTTGATGTTAATCATGAATTGTGTTGCCACCTTGTGAATGAAACTATGACTTTGGAAATTTATCGGATTTCTCATAAATTATTTGAATAAAATGTTTGAAATAGATTTTTGATTCACACTTAGCATGACAGTGCCTTATTATTCCTCCTCCATTTATGGGGTGAGATCGATTAGTTTTCCTCCCTCTCTGGTTTACCAGTTGAGGTTGTAGATCGGATGAGTACTCATTAGCTAGCTAGCCACCTCCCTCATTGATTTCGATTAGTGGGGTTGTAGATCACTTTGTCGTGGTGTACAACACGGCATTGATCGAAAATTTTGTGTCATGGCTTAAGTTGTGTATAAAATTGGCAATACTATGTTTATTAAATTGTTTGACCAAAATTATGCTATAATGAGTTTTGATAATTTGTGAATTATACTTATGAAATATTTAAATTGTGATTTATCAATGAATGTTTTATGTACTACATTTCAAATTTTTACTGTGCACCACTGAGTATTTTTATACTCAGCGATAGCTTATTTTGCTGTCGCCGATAAGAGCAAGGAAAAAGTAGCAGAGTGATCTGCTGAACTGGAAAAACCTTCGCTGATCGTTTGTACGGGTATTTAATTATTCCCTTATAGTTAATTGATGTAAATATTGTAATGTTTTATATATCAATGTAAAGTTGAGCAGTTGTATAATAAATTGTAATAATGATATTTTGGACTTTATTTTTATAAATTAAGATTTGTATTTATAAATTTCGTACTATATGCAATGTGAATGAAATTGTGAAATATTTTGAGATAACAAATTTTTGGTTGAATTGTGGAATGAAATGGAATTGAGTTGATTTGTGTTAGGAGTTGTGGAGAAATTTATTGGAAGTGTTTTTCTCAGGTATTTGAAGAACTGTTTTATCAAAATACAGACGGCACTCTGCCAAAATATTTCTAAAATTTGCGAAAAAATAAAAATGTACAAAAATTTATTCTAGTTTTAATGCTTCGAATAAATGATTTTAATTCCTACCAAAATGCTCACCACTTCCAAAATGTAAGAAAATGGTTTCAAAATCCCTTGTAGGATACTTAATGAGTTATCAGTAGGTGGAGTTCGGTAGTTCATTAGATATTCTATGGGATTATGTTATGCCTTACAGAGGGTTAAGATATGACATACTTACGATTAATAATTTGGGGGTTTTGGAGTCACGATGTCGGTCCTTTTATTGACAGAAGGAGCGTTCAATATCTCACCATTTAGGGTTTTCCAAGAACACGGGTGCATGGGATATCTCCACAATGAATTAGTGTTTTGTTTAGTTAATTTGTTACATATCTTATTTAATTTTTCAGCTTTGAATTTGGGATTCTAATTTTAAAGAGATGTTATTTGAGTCCCTAGATGTAACACCCTTATGTTTGGTAGTACATTCTACTGTTCCAGTGACCAATGTCTGTCTGGACAGCTAGGATGCCTGGAATTACACTTAAATATTAGTGAGGAGACATGAAATAATGAAATACAATAGAGGAAAATAAAATAAAAATAAAGGAAAAATAAGAGCAATGAAATGTAACTAAGTTAAATGAGCCAAAAACCGTAGCGATGGGTGATTGCACCGGGAAGTTACGGCGAGGACCGTTGACTAGCCTTGTACCGCGGGGAACCCTAGGAAAATATTTTTAAGACCTAAATAAACATCTATTGAGGTATAAATAATATTAGAAATGTCAAAGAAAAATTAATTAATTAGTATAAAAAAAATGAGAAATCGAGAAACTGACAAAAATCGGTGTTACCGAAAAATCAGGAATACAAACTGAAGAGGGGCATTTTGGTCAATTGACACTTAGAGTTGACTTTTGACCTCAATGTCCTTTAAAAATAAGTGATATTAGACTTTGAAAATATCATGAAAAATAAGAAATGAGGTGCATAATGTAAAAAGTGAAAGATTGGTGATAAAATTACAATTTAGGAGACTTTGGATTAATTAATCATTAACTAATCCTTAGTGCTCCACTAATTCACATTTTGGGACATATATAAGGCCCTTGGACAGAATTTACATTCATCTTCAACCTCTTAAAAGTACCAGCCGAATGGAACCTCCATTGATGCACCATGGCCGAAATTGAAAAAGCTCCATGCACTCCTCATTTAGCCATTGTTTCCACTAGTTCTCTTCATTAAAGCTTGCACACTCAACTTGAAGTGGCTATCAGAAGCAAAAAGAAGAGGATTTGATGAAGTTTTGGTCAAGCTCAAAAAAGATTAGTGCTAGTTTTTCATTCTTTGCTTCATTAAACTATGTTTTAAGGTTGAGATGAGTTGAATGGTGAAGAAATGGTTGAGTTATGGGACTGTCCATTTTTGGCAGCCATGGGAGGTGAGTTTGCTTGAGTTTTTCCTACATGTAATTGATGGGAATTAGGATTGATTTGGTTAAATTGAAGTATTAGCAATTTACTTCCCATGTATGTATATTGAACACTTGAATTTAGGGGTTTGAAAGGGAAATTCATTACCCTAGTAACTGCCATTTTTGGGCAGCCTTTAAACTCATGAATTTATATATGACATCATGAAGCTTATTGATGAATTTTGGTCATGATGATGTAGGGGCAGTATGTATAATTGATGATGGAAGTTATATGTAATGGTTAGGAGTGTTATGTATATATGTTGTTTAGAATTGGATATTGTGAATTGGAAGTATAATTGGTGCATTGTCAATTGGTTATATTCTGCCCAAAATGACTATAATGTGAAGTGATGAATGGTTGTAGTATGATACAAATGCAGAATTAGGTTTGGGAAGTGAAGTTATAGCTAGTTGAATGTGTGATTCGTTGGTGCTTCAAAAATGTGTTAAGGGCAGTATGTATTTTAGGCTATAAGTGGAATTGTGTGACTCTAATTGATATGAGGCCAATTGAAGGTGAAACTAGGCACAAAATATGTCAACTTTCATGTTGAAAGCCTATCAAAATTCTATTCGGAAAGTGACAATAAAATTGACCTAATCCAGAATTACAAACTTGGCAACCCATAAATTGACCATTTGAACAGCAGTCAGTCTTTTGGCCATAACTTACTCACAACAGGTCCAAATGACCTGAAATTTATACCGTTGGAAAGCTTAGACATAGGGCTACATCTTTTGTAGAGATCACAAAACCTAAAAATGACCATAAGCAAGTTAAAATGCTTGCACAAATTCGGGTATAAAAACTGCCAGAATTGGAAATGACCTAAAAATGACCTAAGCTTGCCATTTTAGTACAACCTGTCCAGCATTGGTAAAATGACCATAACTTGGTCTACTAAACTCCAAATGACCTAAAATTTGTGGCAAAAGTTCAATAAGACATAGATCTACAAGTTTGTAATTCTGACCAGAACCCAGAAACTGAGGAAACTAGGTCATCCGGCTAGGTCAAAACAGCATACCAAAATCTTATAAATTACAATAAAATGCAATACACTTGAAAATGAAATTGGTAATATATACCAATGCTAAAGGACTATAAAATGTGACATATTGATAACATTAAAATTAATTCACTTTGAGTGCATCAAAAGTCAACATTATAGGTTGACTAATGAAAGCAATAGTATTAAATAAATTTAATTATTGAATCTTATTATTAGAAACAATTTAAATGACTACTGAAACACTTTAAATTGTGTGTTTCAGTTAGCAAAGACTCAGAGAATGGGAAAGAACCACTGCGTCAAGGCCAAAAGGCTACTGATCAGAGGTTTGTGCACAACAGTTATTTCTTTTGAATTTTCAATTGAAATAAATTATGACAATTTGTATGTTATTGCTTAAATTGTGGAAAAATTCTTTGAATGAAATTTGATGGATCCTTATTGCTTGAAAAATATTACAAATAATTTAAAAACCACAGCTATCATGTATATTTGATTGAATTCCTCGCTAATTTGTCTAGTGGGATGAATTGGCTTTGAATTCTCTCTCTGGCAGAAGTGTTAAGGTGTGTGTCAGTTGAGGACGAATAGGATGAGTACTCATATAATTGCTAGCTAGCTATGTTATTCCTTATTATGAAGGAGCGAAAGCATGAAAAACACAAGTTTATATCATTGAATTCAAAAATTTTTCAATTCAAAAATTTTTCACCTAGGGTCACATGCATCATGCAAGATTCATTTTTATCTATTTGATTTCAATGATAACCAGCATATTAAAACTCTTTTCATATGTTTTGGATCTAGATTTGCCATTTAAGATTTTAGAATTAATCAGATTAATTCATTAGAACCCTAGATTAGATAAAGAACAAGTGCACTAACCTTTTGATGCAGTGCAGTGTGTTTGACACCTTTGGGATGCACCTTAGGACACTAGATATTGTCCCTCTAGCTTGTCCACACCAAGATCACCTATGGTAGCCCTTGAACAACTTCTAAAGCTTTTTCTATGAATTAGAAAATCAAGTTTTACCTTTTGAGAGATTACAGATGTAAATAGGACACTAGAAACAATTTCTAGTATTTTTAATTTAAGAGATAGTTTTCAAATCTCTTTGAATTGATGAGAGATGAAGAAGAAGAGAAGGGAGAGAAGCCAAGGGTGGCGGCACAAAGAGATGAATCACAGCACAAAGAGATGAATCACAGCTTATGTTTTTGTTCTTTCATCCTTACACTTATATAGCTAGGTCATTACTTGAAACCCTTGCCACATGTCACCTTTTGATTGGTTCTAGGTTTAATTGACCCAATCACATTGTGCCAAGTGTCAAACCTATATTTAATCTTGATTTTGATTATCTTACATGATTAAAACACATATGGTAAGCTTATGTGTAGTGCCATGTGTCACCATCTAATGGTGCCACATGTCACCCTGTAAAATGATCAAAATACCCATGTGTCTTAATTTTGAGTTCTTAACAAAAAATAATTATTTCTCTTCTTCTAATCAATTTATATCAAATATAAATTAATTAATTAATCTCTATTAATTAATTTCTCATTAATTAAATTCATATTTAAACACATTACATATAAATTTAACTTATACTATACATCCAATAACCTAGATTTGGTTTCAAGTCATGCTAGGGACTTTGCAATCTAATTGCAAACCAAACCTATTTAATTAATCAATTAAACTCTTTAATTAATTAATTAAATCATATTTAATTTGGTTATTACTTAAGTATGTATGTGACTTACTAGGCTCATCACTAATTGACATGAGACATGATATCAACTCTTAATATCATCAGAACTCCTTCTTACTATAAATGATTTCTCTAAATCATTTTATGCACCTCATAGACCATGGTTAACACCTAGCATAGCATGCCATGGCCACTCAATCAGTAATAAGGTTTACCTTAAATGAACCTATAATCATATGTTACCATGCATTATAATCTCTCTGTTACAAAATTCCAATTCGAGCTGGAGTCATGGTTTATGTCAAACCCCATTTGCTATGAATATTATGTTCTCTTTTAATTCTAGTTCTTGATTAAAAAGATTTTCTCATCATAAACACTTTTCTGATTAAATCTATCTATCCTAGCCAGGAACTTGAAACATCAAGAATAATTAAATAAATATAGGATTTTATCCCTATTTACTTAGAGGAACAGATTCTATCTTGATCAACACCTACCTCTATATATAACTAGTAGGAGCCAACACATGCCCATATACCCATACACAGTACAAGTATGAAAGTAGTATCAAACTCAAACCACCTATATACAAGATAATTGTGCTATCTCAAGTCTAAAGATTATATGCACTAATATGATTTATGGCAATGTATTAACAAGAGTAAACTCCATGTGCTTGTCTTAAATGTCACTGGTTCGGCCTACTTATCATGTATAAGTGCCTATCATGTTTGTTATATAGCATGAGACTCACCATTCCATCTTATTTACATCTCATATAAATAACTTGGGAACAAACATGAATACAATCTTTCTGGATAAGTCATGTCCTTATTGTGAAGTATCCTCGATTGTGAACCTATTTATGATACTTTGTGCTAGAAATACTGTTACTCATATTCTTAAAAACTTAAGAATAGAATTTCTAACAAAATATCAAAGTGCCTTTTCTATTACACATAAATATATTATGTAAACATAAAAGTGAAAATGCCTTTTAATTAATTAAACATATACAAGATACATACTAAATGATATGCTTCAGGGCATACTACTAACAATCTCTCACTAGCATTACAGCCATTCATTGCAATGCCTAAGACCCATCTTCTCAAGATGTCGGTCTAATTGTGCTTTTGACAAAGGCTTAGTGAATGGATCAGCTAGATTTTCAATTGATGCTATTTTCTACATGGCTACATCGCCTTGCCTAACTATCTCTCTGATAATGTGGTAGCGCCTTTCTATGTGTTTGGATTTTTGGTGAGACCGGAGTTCCTTATATCCAAATAGCCTCTTTTTGCAGCATCTGATGCAGCAATATACTCGGCCTCTATAGTGAAATCTGCATTCATACTCTGTTTGGAACTCTTCCAACTGACTACATCTCCATTACGAATGAACACAAACCCAGAGGTAGACTTTCTATCATCGATATTTGATTGGAAATCAGAATCAATATAACCATCCAATTACAAGTCACCACCTCTATATATCAAGAATAAATCCTTAGTTCTTCTCAAGTACTTAAGGATATTCTTGATAGCTATCTAGTGTTCCAAACCTGGATTGGATTGATATCTGCTAGTCAAACCAACAGCATATGCAATATCTGCCCTAGTGCACAACATTGCATACATCAAACTTCTAATAGCCGAAGCATATGGAATCCTGACCATTTTATCTCTTTCTTCAGGTGTCTTTGGAGACATCTCTTTAGAAAGGTGGATACCATGTCTCACTGGTAACAATCCTCTCTTGGAATCAAGCATGTTAAATCTCTTTAACACCTTTTTCCAAGTATAGACTTTGGGATAAACCAATTATTCTTTTCGCTTTATCTCTATAGATGCGAATCCCAAGAATATAGGTTGCCTCCCCTAATTCTTTCATGGAGAATGTATTTGACAACCATACCTTTACAGTTGTCAACATACCTGTGTCATTACCCATCAACAGAATATCATCCACATATAAGATAAGGAAAGTGATAGCACTGTCACTAACCTTCTTATATACACATGGCTCATCCTCATTTTTTATAAAACCAAATGACTTAATGGCTTCATAAAAATAGATGTTCCAACTCCTTGAAGCTTGTTTCAACCCATAAATGGATCGCTTTAGCTTGCATACTTTGGAATCATTTTGGGATTCAAAACCCCTAGGTTGTTCCATGAAAATGTTTTCTTCAATGTATCCATTAAGAAAAGCTGTTTTGACATCCATCTGCCAAATCTCATAATTATAGTATGCAACTATTGCTAATAGAATCCTAATTGATTTAAGCATGGCAACAAGCGAGAAAGTCTCCTCATTGTCGATTCCTTACCTTTGGCGAAACCCTTTCGCTACTAGCCTTGCCTTATAGGTCTCTACCTTTCCATCAGAACCAATTTTCTTATTGAAAACCCATTTGTTCCCTATAGGTACAATACCTTCAGGTGGGTCAACAAGATCCCAAACTTGATTCTTATACATGGAATCAATCACGGATTTCATAGCATCAATCTATTTTGAAGAGTATATATCTGATATAGCTTCTTCATAGGTAAGTGGATCATCTCCATGATTAACTGCTTCATGAGTAGACAACTCTTGTTCTTCTTCATGAAGGAAACCATATCTCACTGGTGGGTGAGATACCCTGGTTGTTCTACGAGGAACAGCTATAGATGTTTCATCAATAGATGTAGGTTGACTAGATGGACCTATATCCATCTGATCTATTGGTTAGTTAGAATTCTCCAATTTTAACTCTATTTGCCTTCCTTTGCCTCCTTCTTAAACAAACTGTTGTTCAAGAAATGTAGCATCTCTACTTACCACAACCTTTTGTGATGTAGGCAAATAAAAATAATATCCAAAACTATCTTTTGGATATCCAACAAATCAACCCTTTTCTGATATGGTTTCCAATTTATCAGTGTTCATTTTTTGATATAAGCTGGACAACTCCAAATCTTAACATGCTTAAGACTTGGCTTTCTTCCATGTCATATCTCATAAGGTGTGGAAGATACTGATTTTGATGGAATCCTATTCAGAATATGCAAAGCTGATTCTAATGCAAATCCCTAAAAAGAGATTGGCATATCAGTATAGCTCATCATACTACGTACCATATCCAATAGGGTATGATTTCTCCTTTAAGATACACCATTCAGCTGTGGTGTTCCTGGAGGAGTCAGTTGGGAAACAATGCCGTGCTCTTTCAAGTATTCATCAAATTCAGTACTCAAGTATTAACCTCTATGATCTGATCGAAAAGCTTTAATATTCTTTCCTCTTTGATTTTCTACTTCAGATCTAAATTCTTTGAACTTTTCAAAGGATTCATGTTTGTATTTCTTCAAATACAAATACCCAAACATTGATTTATTATTACTAAAGGTAATAAAGTAATGAAAACCACCTCGAGCCATTTCTTTAAATGGACCACATACATCACTAGGTATTAGTTCCAAAATATTTTCAGCTCTTAGCCCTTGTCCTACAAATAGTGATCTAGTCATTTTGCCCTGAAGGCAAGATTCACAAGTTGGAGTAGGCTCAGAGCCTAATGAGGATAGAATCCCCATTTTCTCCAGTTTTGCAATCCTATCTTCTGCAACATGACATAACCTTAAGTGCTAAATATATTTTAAACTTGAGTTGATTTTCACCATGGCATTGCATTTATTTAGATTACTTGCATTCATTTTGTGTTTGCCATTATTATCCAAATAATAAAGACCATCATTCATATAACCTGAACCAACATATTTATTTCCAAAATAAATATTGCAAACATCATCTGTAAACTGAAATTCATAGCCATTTCTAGTCAAACTAGATATAGAAATGATGTTCTTAAAAGCATCAGGCATATATAAAATATTATCCAAACACATAACACATCCAAACATGTAAAAAGATTTAGATCCTATGGCTAAAGCTTCAACAGTTGAGCCATTGCCAATCCGGATTCTAACATTTCAAGAACGCAAGCTGCTACTTTTTGCTAATTCTTGCGCATCATAAGAAATGTGAGAACTGGCACCAGTATCTAAAACCCAAGTTGTAGATGAACTATGAGTATCATCAGAATCTAAATAACAAGATATGGACATACCTTCCGAAGGTGTATCCTTCTTGTCCTTCAGAGAATTAAGATACTCTGGGCAGTTCCTTTTCTAGTGCCCATCCTTCTGACAGTGGAAACACTTTCCTTTGCCTCCATCAGCTTTAGTCTTCCCTTTCTGTTTAGCTATTTTCTTGGAAGGACCAGGAATCTAAGGTTTCGTTTTCTTATTGCCCTTCTTCTTGTTGGACTTTCTAACAGAAGAAGATGCAATCAAAGCTACCTTTTTTCCTTTATTGCCTAACATATTCTTTTGGGTAATAACCAGCATTTTGAGTAAACCAGCCAAGGTGCATTCCTGCTTAGTCATATGGAAATTTGTCACAAAATTCCCAAATGACTCAGAAAGGGACTGAAGGATCAAATCTGTTTGTAGTTGAAAATCCATGTTAAAGTCAAGATGTTGTAGCTGCTCAATCAGCTGAATCATCTTATGGACATTATCTCTAACATTATGTCCCTCAGACATCCTCATGCTGAATAGCTCTCTAGATATCTCATACCTAGCATTCCTGCCGTGCTCACCATACAACTCTTATAGGTGAAGGAGGATCTCACTCGCACTCTGCATGTTCTCATGCTGCTTCTGTAACTCATTACTCATGGAAGTAAGCATGTAACACTTAGCTCTCATATTATGCTCCTTCCACTTGTCCAAAGTTTCATGTTCCTCTTGAGTGGCCTCTGGAGGTAAGAGATGTAATACCCCTATTTGCATAGCCTGGTATATTTCACTGTTCCGGTGATCGGTGTCGGTCCGGACAATTAAGGGGATTAGAACCACACTTAAGACAACTAGATAAGCCATAAACACAAATAATTAGTAATTGCCAATTAGTTAAGTATAAATAAGAAAAACAGAACATAAGAAGTTAAACGAGGTGAGAGTCACAGCGATGGGTGACCTTCTCGGGAACGATAGCGAAGTCATTTTAAACTCAAATTTCGAACCTTAAAATGTGACGCTGCAGTCCTTAGGACCCTTATAAACATAGTGGAAAAGAGAAAATCATGAAAAAGAACTGTTAAGCCAGTCAAATAATTAGGTCAGGGAGTCGGAAGAAATATGGAATTATTTGCAAACCGAGATGAACCGGCGAGGGGTAATTTGGTCAATTGACCCCGAGAGCTGACTCCTGACCTAACTGTCAAATAAAATCGGAGAAAAGAAAATTTTGGAATCGAGCATTAAAACAAAGAACTAATAGAAAAAAAAAAAAGAAAAAGAAAAGTTGAAAAGGTGATGACATCATCATGATGATGCAACTCTGACTTCATAATTAATTTTAATTTAATTAACTAATTGACTAAGTCAAATTAAAGAATAAAAACAAAATTGAAAAGCCAAATTTTATCTTCTTCTTCTTCTTTTTTTTTTTCTCTTTCCCATAGCTTCTCATCTCTCTCCCTTTTCTCACTAAATCCTCCATGGCTACTTAATTTCAAGCTTTTAAAGCCTGAATCAACCCCATAAATCCCACAATTTTCCTAAATAAAACTTGTTCTTGGATCTTGGCAAGCCTATTGAGAAAGAAATTTGAAGGAAAATAAAAAGAAAATTGAAGCTTTGGGAATACTTCCTTAAAGGTTAGTTAAGAATCCTCACAATTCTCCTTATATTCATGAAATTGCACTTGAAGTGAACTAGTATTGATGAAAATAAAATAAAAACAATATATTTAGGAATATAGTGAAATTCAGCCAGCTTAGAGGTAACTTGAAATTGATGGATTTTGATACAATTAAAAGGGTAGGCAAGCTTGATTGAAGGTGTAGTTGAGGTTTATATAGTTTAGTTACATGAAATAAGCTAAACATGGAAGTTAGGCTTTTGGACATTAGTGTTTAGAGACTAAAAATGTGAAAAACTAATAAATGATTTCTTGGACCTAGTTTAAGGAAAGAAATGGTCAATTGTGACCAAATGAGGTGTGTTAGGAGTGTTTGAATCAAAAGCAAATTCGGATTGAGTATGATCATGCTGCTGGTAGCATGACCAAGTTACCTTTAAGGGACCAAAAATGAAAATTTACAAGTCCAATTGATATAAGACCAATTGGGAATGAAAATAAACACTAAATGACACAATTTTCATTTAGGAAGCATGTCCAAAAAGTGACCAAAACCTAGTGAACAAATTGACCAAACTTAGAAAATCTTAGTCTGCCCTGTACAAACTGATCAAATGAACAGTACTATTCATTTGGCCATAACTTGAGCTAGACAGGTTTAAATGACCTGAAATTTTACTAATGGATAGTTGAGGTATATACCTAAAACTTTTATGAAGAAAACCAACCCAAATTATGCCATTAACCAAGTCATTTGGCCACCCAAAATTGATGACCTAAAACTGATAGAACCAAAATTTGCCCAGAAATCTGGGTTAAGTCCAATCCTGCAGCCATGATTCAAACTGCTATAACTTGAGTTACAAAACTCCAATTGGAGTGATTCAAAAAGGAGAATAAACTTAAGACAATAGGAAACATTTTCTATGAGGGAAGTTTTACCAAATTCCAACAGTAAAGTGACCAATGGAACAGTGCAACTTAGGACTCCAAAACTGAAAATTGGCAATTTTGCCTAAAACACCTAATTTTTGAGAAAACAACCACAGCCAACAACTTTGGTGACCAAAATGTGGTATGTGGGTAAAGTTAGAATTCCCATACCTATTAAGCCTTAGAAAGTCAATAATTTGACTTAAATAGTGTAGTGAATAGTAACCTAAAACACAAAATTTAAAGAACGTCGAGTTTAGCATGTTAGAGTTAGGTAAAAGTGAAGTTAAATTTATTTTTGGATTTATGCCAAGTTATGGTGCTGAAACACTGTGAAATTGTGTGTTTCAGTGGAAAAGAATACCGGGACAGAACCCGAGGATTCGAGTCAAGGCCAATAGGCGACTCATTTGATGTTTGTGCACAACGTATACTTTTTATAATCATCTTTTGCATACTATTTTGAATAATGTGAAATATTGGATTATGGCATTCTTATGATGTTTGATTTAAATTGTTAAAAGTTATTATGTATATTGAAATGACAATGTTTAGCAAATTGTTAAGATAAGTTTTGAAACCACAGTGTTATGACCATATATTTGAACACCTCACTAGCACGACTAGTGGGGGTAATTAGTTTCAAATTTTGATTCCTTCTCTGGAGAAGTATTGAGGTGTGCCAGTAGAAGAGGATGTGAATGGATATCCATATATTTGAGCTAGCTAGCCTTGTGATGTGATTTCTCTTTAGCCTCTGGCTATTGAGATTCTATTTGTTTCGAATGGCATGATCTAACTATGGGTTTTATGAAATGTGTTTTGATACTTCGAAATGAACTTGGTTTGCATCAAAATTTCATAATTCATGTTTTGTGTTTAATGCTCATGTTTAGTCAAATTTTTGAATAAATGTGATTTATATTCTGCATAAAGATTATTTTAATATGTTGTGCACCACTGAGTTCTAGTACTCAGCAATAGCTTTTATTGCTGTCGCAGATTTAAAGACTAGAGGAGCAGCAGACTAAGCTGCTAAGGATTAAAGATCATTTAGCTTGAAGTTATCGTGTATAATTTATACCCTAATTGTAAATATTTCTTTTGATGTATGTATTGCATATAAAAGTATGGACATGTAAATGGGTCTTGAGCAGCTTGTACAAAGTTTGTATGAAGTTTGTAATAAAAAAATTTAGTTTGAACTTCCTTTCATGTAAATTTTGTAATGATGTGTATATAAATTGTTTTGTCTCTAATGAAATATGAGTGGAACTATTTTATTTAATTTGAATGAAATGTATTGCTAGTAATTTGAGGATTATTGAATTTTGAACTTGAGAAATTGATTGAAATGATTGTGGAGTTGTTGAAATGGATTGAGTGTGATTGTGAAATTGAAGTAGTTGTTGGGGAAAAATTTTTAGAAGTGCTTTTTACAGGTATTTGATGAACTGGTTTCTCAAAATATAGAGGGAACTCTGTCAAAATTTTTATAAAATTTGTGAAAAAATAAAATGGACCAAAAATATTAACTAGTTTTAATTTTAACTAAATGTTTTAAATACTTATTAGAAAATGCTCACCACTTATCAAAAATAAGAAAATTATTTTAAAATCCCTTGTAGGGTACTTAATGAGTTATCGGTAGCTGAAGTTCGGTAGTTCATTAGGTATTCTACCGGATCATGTTATGCCTTACAGAGGGGTAAGGTGTGACATGTTTTAGTGGTATCAGAGCAAAATTTTTGAAGTATATTTTAACTTATGAATTTGTGTCTTACTTTGTTAAGTACAACTGCTCAATGTCCATATTTGTTACATACAGTGCATTACATCATAAATATGAACTAACGGAGGGAAATCTCCTTGTGTTATTTGTTCAGAAGATACCTTAACTTCATACTGAAATGGAAGAAGGGGATCGCTCAGTCGAGCAATTTGTTGAAGTTGAGGCACAAGGGGAAGCCCCAGCTTTACAGAATGTTAGTGGATTTGTAGCACCAGCCCCACAAATGCCGCAGTTTCCTGCACAGTTCGCACAGCAGATGGCTACGATGTTTCAAAAAATGGGAGGGGGTATGCCTGCTCAAGCTCCACCCCAGACACCTGTGGCATAACCACTACCTCCAGCTAGACAATATGACAAGTTATTGAATTTTGAGGCTACAAAATTTAAGGGTACAGTGGACCCTTTAGAGGTAGAACAGTGGCTTGAAAGGATGGATAGAGTATTTAAGAAGCTGCATTGTCAAGATGAACTGAAGTTTGAATACTCTATGTCTCTATTGCAAGGGGATGCATATGATTAGTGGAAGACCATCCCCCACAGCCTGGCTGAACCACCAGTGCTGACCTGTGATGACTTCATCAGAGAATTCAGACAGAAATACATCCCAGATGCATATGTTGATAAGAAATTGCAAGAAGCAAGGGTACAAATCAGTGGCAGAGTATGAGAGGGAGTTCTCCCGCTTAAGTCATTATGCTGTTAGTCTCCTTACTACTAGCAAAGCAAGATGCAAGAGATTTGAGACTGGTTTGAAGCCCAGTTTGAGAATGCAAGTTGTGGGATTCAGGCACAGCAATTTTTCAAAACTCATGTCTCAAGCACTTGAGTTGGAGAGAATTGAATCAGAAGCGACCCCAACAAAAGAAAAATCAGAGAAAGCTGAGAAATCAGAAAAAGATAAGGGGGGGAAGTCAGTAGAACCAAGTTATGGTGGTACCTCTAGAAAGAAGAAGAAATTTAGTGGACCCAGCAGGGGTCGAGATGGAAGATTTGGTAGGGGCAGATTTTCTGGACAGAGACACCCTAGGTCTGGTCAGCAATCGAGCAGGGGTTCATATTCTACCCGCCCCTGTGAGACTTGTGGCAAGATTCATATGTGGGAATGCTATTGGGCCACTGGAGCCTGTTTTAACTGTGGAGGCAAGAGCCATTTAGCAAAAGACTGCACTAGTGCTCCTAAATATGGTCCAGCTCCTACTACTGCTAAGGGATCTATTCAGAGTCCTGCTCCCAGAGGTTCACAGTCAGTTGGCAGAGGAAGAGGCAGAGGTAGAGGCACTGCTTGAGCAACAGTGGCACAGATTGGTCGATCAAAGATAGGGAAGTGCTTTAGTCAGGGTTTATTCAATGAGACAACGAGAAGAGACTGAGACTTCTGATGTAGTAGCTGGTATATTTTCTATCTCTAATCAAGATGTATTTGTGTTATTTGATCCGGGTTCAACCCATTCATATGTTAGTGCTAGCATAGTCAGTTCACTTGCTATTCCATGTATGTAAATGGGTTTTGAAGTGCTAGTAACTAGTCTATTAGGACAAGAGGTTCGAGTCAACAGAATTTATAGAGACTGTCCTTTGGTGATCCAAGGACATGTTTTCCTATTAGACTTGATTGAAATGCCCTTCAGAGAGTATGATATTATCTTGGGCATGGATTGGTTAGCCAGGCATGACGCCATGATTAACTGTAGACAGAAGATAGTCACTTTTGGTCTCCCTTTGTACGGTGATGTGGTAATACATGGGGAGAGGCATTTACTGCCATCAAACATCATTTTGGCTGCATTAGCCAGAAGGATGATCAGAAAGGGGTGTGAACCATACTTGGCACATGTGATAGACACCCAAGTGGGGAGTCCAGCACTAAGGGACATCCCTACTGTATGTGATTTTCCAGATGTATTTCCTGATGAACTGCCAGGATTACCTCCAGAAAGAGAGGTGCAGTTTGAGATTCATGTTATGCCTGGTGTGGACCCAATCTCTATAACACCATATAGAATGGCACCTGCAGAATTGAAAGAGTTGAAAGTGCAGTTGCAAAAGCTGCTTGACAAGGGCTTTATCCGCCCCAGTGTGTCACCTTGGGGAGCGCCAGTGTTGTTTGTTAAGAAGGATGGCACTCTCCGCTTGTGTATTGATTATTGACAGTTAAATAAGGTGACAATAAAGAATAGATATCCATTGCCCCGCATTGATGACTTGTTTGATCAGTTAAGGGGTGCAGTTGTGTTCTCCAAAATTGACCTGAGATCAGGTTATTATCAGTTGAAAGTACAAGAGCAGAGTATTGCTAAAACTGCCTTCAGAACCCGCTATGGCCATTATGAGTTCTTGGTCATGCCATTTGGGTTAAATAATGCTCTGGCTGCTTTTATGGATCTGATGAACACTATCTTCAGACCATACCTCGACCAGTTTGTTGTGGTATTCATTGATGATATATTGGTCTATTCGAGGAATGCAGAAGTGCATGATAGACATCTGCGGATTATGCTGCAAACTTTAAGGGAGAAACAACTATATGCCAAATTGTCGAAGTGTGAATTTTGGCTGAAAGAAATATCTTTCTTGGGGCATGTAGTATGAGAAGAGGGCATCAAGGTAGATCCAAGTAAGATTGAAGCTGTCCTTAATTAGAGGCCATCCAGAAATGTCATAGAGATTTGCAGTTTTTTGGGTTTAGCTGGATACTACCGTAGATTTGTAAAGGGATTCTCCATGTTGGCATCTCCATTGACCAAGCTGCTTAGAAAAGATTTGAAATTTTAGTGGACGGATAAATGCCAATAGAGTTTTGATGAATTGAAGAAATGTTTGACTAAAGCTCCAGTCCTGACTTTACCTACTCCGGGTAAAGAATACACAGTTTATAGTGATGCTTCTCACAATGGGTTAGGCTGTGTATTGATGCAAGATCAAAATGTCATTGCCTATGCATCACGCCAGCTGAAACCACATGAGAGGAATTATTCAACACATTACTTGGAGCTTGTAGCCATTATGTTCGCTCTTAAGATCTGGAGACACTATTTGTATGGGGAAAAGTGTTATATCTACACAGATCATAAGAGTTTGAAGTATTTGGGCACCCAGAAAG
This sequence comes from Hevea brasiliensis, assembly GCF_030052815.1. Classification (NCBI taxonomy): domain Eukaryota; kingdom Viridiplantae; phylum Streptophyta; class Magnoliopsida; order Malpighiales; family Euphorbiaceae; genus Hevea; species Hevea brasiliensis. The sequence goes on from NC_079498.1 coordinate 40,582,535, forward strand.
AGCTGAATTTGAGATAGAGGAGATGGTTAGAGTTAATAAAAGACTATGCTTGTCTAATAAACTATCAGCCAGGGAAAGCTAATATTGTGGCTGATGCCTTAAGTCGCAAGACTATGGCAAGTTTACGGGTTACTCCTTTGTCTTTATTGAAGGAACGGAAGTGTGAAAAACACAAGATTATACCATTGAATTCAAAAATTTTCACCTAGGGTCACATGCACCATGCAAGATTTATTTTTATCTATTTGATTTCAATGATAAACAACATATTAAAACTCTTTTAATATGTTTTTGGATCTGTATTTGCCATTTAAGATTTTAAAATTAATCAGATTAATTTTAGAACCCTAGATTAAATCAAGAACGATTACACTAACCTCTTGATGTGCCGCATATGTCTGCGCCTCTGAGATTCGTCTTCAGGACACCAGATGTTGTCCCTCTAGCTTGTCCACACCAAGAACACCTATGGCAGCCCTTGAACAGCTTCTAAAGCCTTTTCTATTAATTAGAAATTCAATTTCTGCCTTTTAAGAGATTAGAGATGTAAACAGGACACTAGAAACAATTTCTAGTGTTCTTAATTCAAGAGATTGATGGCTAATCTCTTTGAATTGATGAGAGATGAAGAGAAATAGCTGGAGAGGCTCAAAGTGGCGTGACAATTGAGAGGAGAGGCTGCTGGTTATGTTTTCTTTTCATAACCACACTTAAATAGCTAGGTTAACACATTAAACCCTAGCCACATGTCACCTTTTGATTAGCTCTAGGTTTAAGTGACCCAATCACATTGTGCCAAGTGTCAAACCTATATTTAATCTTGATTTTAATCATCTTACATGATTAAAAAAAAAAATTTGGCAAGCTTATGTGTTATGCCATGTGTCACCATCTCATGATGCCACGTGTCACACTGTGAAATGACCAAAATGCCCCTGTGTCTTAATTTTGAGTTCTTAACCCAAAATAATTATTTTCTTCTTCTAATTAATTTATATCAAATATAAATTAATTAATTAATCTCTATTAATTAATTTCTCATCAATTAAATTCATATTTAAACACTTTAAATATAAATTTAATTTATACTACACATCTAATAATCTAGATTTGGTTTTAAGTCATGCTAGGGACTTTGCAATTTAATTGCAAACCAAATCTATTTAATTAATCAATTAAACTCTTTAATTAATTAATTAAATCATATTTAAATAGGTGATAACTTGTGTATGTGTGTGACTTACTAGGCTCATCACTAATTGGCAATGAGACATGATATCAACTCTTAATATCATCAGAACTCTTTCTTACCATAAATGATTTCTCTAAATCATTTTATGAACCTCATAGACCATGGTTAACACCTAGCATAGCATGCCATGGCCACCCAATTAGTAATAAGGTTTACCTTCAATGAACCTATAATCATATGTTACCATGCATTAGAATCTCTCTGTTACAAAATCCCAACTCAAGCTGGAGTCATGGTTTATGTCAAACTCCATTTGCTATGAATATTATGTTCTCTTTTAATTCCAGTTCTTGATTAAAAGATTTTTCTCATCGTAAACTCTTTCGAATAAATCTATCTGTCTGGCCAGAACTTGAAACATCAAGAACAATTAAATGAACATAGGATTTTAACTCTATTTACTTAGAGGAACAGATTCCATCTTGATCAACACCTACCTCCATATATAACTAGTAGGAGCCAACACATGCCCATATACCCATACATAGTACAAGTATGAAAACAGTATCAAACTCAAACTACCTATATACAAGATAACTGTGCTATCTCAGGTCTAAAGATTATATGCACTGATATGATTTATGACAAAACATTGACAAGAGTAAACTCCATGTGCTTGTCATAAGCGTCACTGGTTCGGCCTACTTATCATTTATAAGTGCCTATCATGTTTGTTATATGGCATGAGACTCACCATTCCATCTTATTTATATCTCATATAAATAACTTGGGAACAAACATGAATACAATCTTTCTGGATAAGTCATGTCCTTATTATGAAGTATCCTCGATTGTGAACCTATTTATGATACTTTGTGCTAGAAATATTGTCACTCATATTCTTAACAACTTAAGAATAATATTTCTAACAAAATATCAATGGACCTTTTCTATTACACATAAATATATTATGTAAACGGAAAAGTGGAAATGCCTTTTATTATTAAAATATGTACAAGATACATACTAAATGATATGCTCTAGGGCATACTACTAACATTTGGTACATGAGTTGAGATCATTACATGCCAGCTTAGAGATTAATGATGAGGGGCAGCCAGCAGTTGCATGGCATGTACAGCCAGTGTTGATTGATCATATTAGAATGGCTGCTCAGAATGATCAGAAGTATCAGAAGCTGATGGAAGAAGTCCGACAGGGCAAGAAACCAAAATTCTCAATAAGAGATGATGGTCTACTGCTACAACAGGGCAGAATGTGTGTTCCTAATGATGTTGATTTGAGGCAGATCATTTTGAAGGAAGCACACAAGTCTCCTTTTGCCATGCATCCTGGTGGCACAAAAATGTATAAAGGGCTAAAGGAGCATTACTGGTAGATGGTTATGAAACGAAATGTGACAGAGTTTGTTTCTAAATGCCTAACTTGTCAGCAAGTGAAGGCAGAGCATCAAGTACCTGCTGGGTTGTTACATCCACTACCAGTACCAGAATGGAAATGGGAGAGAATAACGACGGATTTTGTGATGGGACTTCCGAGGACACAGAAGAGTCATGATGCAGTATGGGTCATTGTTGACAGACTAACCAAGTCTGCTCATTTTCTGCCAGTTTGGATAGACTACAGTTTAGAAAGATTGGCCAGATTGTACATTGATGAGATTGTGAGACTTCATGGAGTGCCAGTATCCATTGTATCAGACAGAGAACCTAGGTTCACTTCTAGATTCTGGGGTAGTCTTCAGAGAGCCCTAGGAACTAGATTGAACTTCAGTACTTCAGTACTGCATTCCACTCACAGACAGATGGCCAGTCGGAGAGGGTAATTCAGATCTTGGAGGATATGCTACGGGCTTGTGTGATTGAGTTTGAGGGCAGTTGGAATACACACTTGCCTTTGATTGAGTTTGCTTACAACAACAGCTATCAATCAAGCATTGGAATGCCTCCATATGAAGCTTTGTATGGCAGAAAATGTAGAACCCCATTGTATTGGGATGACGTGGGTGAAAAAAAGATGATTGGACCCGAAATTGTTCAGCAGACTGAGGAGAAGATCAGGGTGATCAGAGATCGACTTAAGACTGCATCAGACCGTCAGAAGTCCTACATTGATATGAAGAGAAGGGATATTGAGTATGTAGTGGGTGATAAAGTTTTCCTCAAAGTTTCTCCTTGGAAGAGAATTATGAGATTCGGCAGAAAGGGAAAACTGAGTCCTCGTTTTATCGGGCCATATGAGGTTCTAGAAAGAGTGGGTCCTTTGGCATATCGTTTAGCACTAACTCCAGAGTTGGAGAAGATACATAACGTCTTCCATATGTCTATGTGGAACCATCATTCGGGCCAAGAGGCTACTTGGGAACGAGAGGAGGACATGAGGAAACAACACCCACAATTGTTCAGAGATTGATACCAGGTAAAATTTCGAGACGAAATTTATTTAAGGGGGGGAGAATTGTAACACCCCTATTTGCATAGCCTGGTATATTTCACTGTTCCGGTGACCGGTGTCGGTCTGGACAATTAAGGCGATTAGAACCACACTTAAGACAACTAGATAAGTCATAAACACAAATAATTAGTAATTGCCAATTAGTTAAGTATAAATAAGAAAAACAGAACATAAGAAGTTAAACGAGCCGAGAGTCACAGCGATGGGTGACCTTCTCGGGAACGACTGCGAAGTCATTTTAAACTCAAATTTCGAACCGTAAAATGTGACGCCGCAGTCCTTAGGACCCTTATAAACACAGTGGAAAAGAGAAAATCATGAAAAAGAACTGTTAAGCCAGTCAAATAATTAGGTCAGGGAGCCAGAAGAAATATGGAATTATTTACAAACCAGGATGAACCGGCGAGGGGCAATTTGGTCAATTGACCCCGAGAGTTGTCTCCTGACCTAACTGTCAAATAAAATTGGAGAAAAGAAAATTTAAGAATCGAGAATTAAGTTAAAGAACTAATAGAAAAAAAAAATGAAAAAGAAAAGTTGCAAAGGTTATGACATCATCATGATGATGCAACTATGACTTCATAATTAATTTTGATTTAATTAACGAATTGACTAAGTCAAATTAAAGAATAAAAACAAAATTGAAAAGCCAAATTTTATCTTCTTCTTCTTTTTTTTTTTTTTTTTTCTCTTTCCCGTAGCTTCTCTTCTCTCACCCTTTTCTCACTAAATCCTCCATGGCTACTTAATTTCAAGCTTTTAAAGCTTGAATCAACCCCATAAATCCCACAATTTTCCTAAATAAAACTTGTTCTTGAATCTTGGCAAGCCTATTGAGAAAGAAATTTGAAGGAAAAAAAAAAAATTGAAGCTTTGGGAATACTTCCTTAAAGGTTAGTCAAGAATCCTCTCAATTCTCCTTATATTCATGAAATTGCACTTGAAGTGAACTAGTATTGATGAAAATAAAATAAAAACAACATATTTAGGAATATAGTGAAATTTAGCCAGCTTAGAGGTAACTTGAAATTGATGGATTTTGATACAATTAAAAAGGTAGGCAAGCTTGATTGAAGGTGTAGTTGAGGTTTATATAGTTTAGTTGCATGAAATAAGCTAAACATGGAAGTTAGGGTTTTGGACATTAGGGTTTAGGGACCAAAAATGTGAGAAACTTATAAATGATGTCTTGGACCTAGTTTAAGGAAAGAAATGGTCAATTGTGACCTAATGAGGTGTGTTAGGAGTGTTTGAATCAAAAGCAAATTCAGATTGAGTATGGTCATGCTGTTGGCAGCATGACCAAGTTACCTTTAAGAGGTAAAAAATGAAAATTTACAAGTCCAATTGGTATGAGACCAATTGGGAATGAAAATAGACACTAAATTACACAATTTTCATTTCGGAAGCATGCCCAAAAAGTGACCAAAACCTAGTGAACAAATTGACCAAACTTAGAAAATCTCAGTCTACCCTGTACAAACTGACCAAATGAACAGTGTTGTTCATTTGGCCATACCTTGAGCTAGACAAGTCTAAATGGCCTGAAATTTTACCAGTGGACAGTTGAGGTATATACCTAAAACTTTCATGAAGAACACCAACCCAAATTATGCCATTAACCAAGTCATTTGGCCACCCAAAATTGATGACCAAAAACTGACAGAACCAAAATTTGCCCAGAAAACTGGGTTAAGTTCAATCCGGCAGCCATGGCTCAAATGGCTATAACTTGAGCTACAAAAATCTAATTGGAGTGATTCAAAAAGGAAAATAAACTTAAGACAATAGGGAACATTTTCTATGAAGGAAGGTTTTTCAAATTCCAACAGTAAAGTGACCAATGGAAAGTGCAACTTAGGACTCCAAAACTGAAAATTGGCAATTTTGCCTAAAAGACCTAATTTTTGAGAAAACAACCAAAGCCAACAAGTTTGGTGACCAAAATATGGTATGTGGGTAAAGTTGGAATTCTCATACCTATTAAGCCTTAGAAAGTCAATAATTTGACTTGAATAGTGTAGTGAATAGTAACCCAAAACACAAAATTACAAGAACGTCAAGTTTAGCATGTTAGAGTTAGGTAAAAGTGAAGTTAAAATTATTTTCGGATTTATGCCAAGTTATGGTACTGAAACACTGTGAAATTGTGTGTTTCGATGAAAAAGAATACCAGGACAGGACCCGAGGAGTCGAGTCAAGGCCAACAGGCAACTCGTTTGAGGTTTGTGCACAACGTATACTTTTTATAATCATCTTTTGCATACTGTTTTGAATAATGTGAAATATTGGATTATAGCATTCTTATGATGTTTGATTTAAATTGTTGAAAGTTATTATGTATATTGAAATGACAATGTTTAGCAAATTGTTAAGATGAGTTTTGAAACCACAGTGTCATGACCATAAATTTGAACACCTCACTAGCACGACTAGTGGGGGTAATTAGTTTCGAAATTTGATTCCTTCTCTGGAGAAGTGTTGAGGTGTGCCAGCAGAAGAGGATGTGAATGGATATCCATATATTTGAGCTAGCTAGCCTTGTGATGTGATTTCTCTTTAGCCTTTGGCTATTGAGATTCTATTTGTTTCGAATGGCATGATTTAACTGTGGATTTTATGAAATGTGTTTTGATACTTTGAAATGAACTTGGTTTGCATCAAAATTTCATAATTCATGTTTTGTGTTTAATGCTCATGTTTAGTCAAATTTTTGAATAAATGTGATTTATATTCTGCATAAAGATTATTTTAGTATGTTGTGCACCACTGAGTCCTAGTATTCAGTGATAGCTTTTATTGCTGTCGCAGATTTAAAGACTAGAGGAGCAGCAGACTGAGCTGCTAAGGATTAAAGATCATTCAGCTTGAAGTTATCGGGTATAATTTATACCCTAATTGTAAATATTTCTTTTGATGTATGTATTGCATATAAAAGTATGGACATGTAAATGGGTCTTGAGCAACTTGTACAAAGTTTATATGAAGTTTGTAATAAAAAAATTTAGTTTGAACTTCCTTTAATGTAAATTTTGTAATGATGTGTATATAAATTATTTTGTCTCTAATGAAATATGAGTGGAACTATTTTATTTAATTTGAATGAAATGTATTGCTAGTAATTTGAGGATTATTGAATTTTGAACTTGAGAAATTGATTGAGATGATTGTGGAGTTGTTGAAATGGATTGAGTTTGATTGTGAAATTGAAGTAGTTGTTGGGGAAAAATTTTTAGAAGTGCTTTTTATAGGTATTTGATGAACTGGTTTCTCAAAATACAGAGGAAACTCTATCAAAATTTTTATAAAATTTGCGAAAAAATAAAATGGATCAAAAATATTAACTAGTTTTAATTTTAACTAAATGTTTTAAATACTTATTAGAAAATGCTCACCACTTATCAAAAATAAGAAAATTGTTTTAAAATCCCTTGTAGGGCACTTAATGAGTTATCGGTAGGTGAAGTTCGGTAGTTCATTAGGTATTCTACGGGATCATATCATGCCTTATAGAGGGGTAAGGTGTGACAAGAGACCAGGAACATTTGAGTCTAGAACATATCCTATATGTTCAAGGTTCAGGATAAGTTTCAAATTTCTTAGCCAATCATTTAGATTAGGTCCTATCAACCTATTGCGATCAAGTATGCTTGCAAGGATATTGGATGATGGTGATTGTTCTGTGCTCATTGTTATCAGAAATTAACTGCAGAAAATAACCAGATTAATTAGTAAATACATCATGTAATTAACCAAAATGATCATGGTCTTTTAATCAAATTGGTCCTCCCACTAACTTAGCAAATCCTACACTTCCAAAGTAGAAAATGAAAATCCTAGTTGGATGAATTTCTAGTGGGTGATTAAATTCTTATAATCTTATTGATCATCCTCAGGCACATCCATTATTGGAATCACAATAAACTATAAGTCAGCAACTCCTTGCCCATCACATCTCATGTGAGGTTCAATCATTTACCTAGCCCCTAATGCTCAAAATCTCAGGCACATCCATTATTAACTTATCTTGCATTAGTTAAGTTGATCCCATTGAGCCAGTAAACATGCAAATAATTTTAAGGTCCTCATGCACATCTATTATTGGCCACCAAAACATTTACATATTTACAACATCTCATGCTTAACAATTATTCTTAAGAAAATCTCTTAATTAAATTGCATCATATGCAACTATTTAAAATTTCTTAAAATAATTGCCCCAATGGAGGGACCATGTTATAATTATTATAATTATAGCATATCCAACTTAATCATTTGTTTGGAAGATTTTGTGGTTGTCCTAATTACTATTATGATCTCACTTTGCACATTATCCAATTAGCATGCATATATCATATACTTGCATATATTCCTATACATCTCATGCATTCATGGTTAAATAGTAAATATGGTATGATCATGGACTTTCTAAGGGATTCAATTCTGAGCCACCAAGAATTGAATCAGGGCATTTCTAGGTGCATTTCATTCATTCATTTTACAAGAGTTGCTAAAGGAGTACATAATCAACACTTGATCTTGAATTCCTCTTACTAGTCCCACCAATGCTCTTGACCTCCTTTATCTTCTTGCAATCCAATTACATAGTAATCCTTGGCATACTAAGGCGAATTTAGAAGAACTAAATAAATGAAATTACAATCCAAAAGTATTATAACCTTAATAATACATGCCCAAAAAAAAATTAACATAAATTAATTAATTTACAACCTAAAGAAACATAAAAGAAATAAATCCAATCACATTGGTCTTTTATAGTCCATGATCATCCATCATGCATATCACTATTTAACAATTAAATAAAACATACATACTCAAATTAAATTAAATATCTTATATTTAACTTAAAAATCGAGATTTGAATATGATTCAAACAAATTTAAAAATTCAGATTTGAATAATATTCAAACAAATTTAAAAAATTTAGATTTGAATCATATTCAAACAACTTTAAAAATTCAGATTTGAATCACATTCAAACAACTTTTAAAATTCAGATTTGAATCACATTCAAACAACTTTTAAAAAATTCAGATTTAAATCACATTCAAACAATTTTTAAAATTCAGATCTGAATCAAAATTTAATTGTGTGATTAAAACTCTAATTAAACAATTTAATTAGACATAGGATGAGCTTTTATATCATACAAAAATTGTAAATTAAAAACCCAAACCTTGCACACACCATTGGTGACCACAAAGTGTGCGCACCAATGGTGTTCATCACCAAATCGCCACCATTCCTTTACAACCAGCAATGGATCTATCATCTCATGATCATACCACACAATTAAATCATATAATCAACAATCTAAATGGCAAATATAGTGGCTTTGATACCAATTGAAGGAGCGGAAGCATGAAAAACACAAGTTTATATCATTGAATTCAAAAATTTTCCACCTAGGGTCACATGCATCATGCAAGATTCATTTTTATCTATTTGATTTCAATGATAAACAACATATTAAAACTCTTTTAATATGTTTTGGATCTAGATTTTCCATTTAAGATTTTAGAATCAATCAGATTAATTCATTAGAAACCTAGATTAGATAAAGAATAAGTGCACTAACCTTTTAATGCAGTGCAGTTTGTTTGACACCTTTGGGATGTGCCTTAGGACACCAGATATTGTCCCTCTAGCTTGTCCACACCAAGATCACCTATGGCAGCTCTTGAATGGCTTCTAAAGCTTTTTCTATGAATTAGAAAATCAAGTTTTGCCTTTTGAGAGATTACAGATGTAAACAGGACACTAGAAACAATTTCTAGTATTTTTAATTCAAGAGATTGTTTTCTAATCTCTTTGAATTGATGAGAGATGAAGAAGAAGAGAAGGGAGAGCAGCCAAGGGTGGTGGCACAATGAGATGAATCACAGCTTATGTTTTTGTTCTTTCATCCTTACACTTATATAGCTAGGTCATCATTTAAAACCCTTGCCACATGTCACCCTCTGATTGGTTCTAGGTTTAATTGACCCAATCACATTGTGCCAAGTGTCAAACCTATATTTAATCTTGACATTGATTATCTTACATTATTAAAAGATATATGGCAAGCTTATGTGTAGTGCCATGTGTCACACTTATACCCTCTGTAAGGCATAACATGATCCCGTAGAATACTTAATGAACTACCGAACTTCACCTATCGATAATTCTTTAAGTACACTACAAGGGATTTTAAAACCATTTTCTTACATTTTGGAAGTGGTGAGCATTTTGGTGGGAATTAAAATCATTTATTCAAAGCTTAAAAACTAGTAAAAAATTTTGTCCATTTTTATTTTTCTGTAAATTTTATAAAAGTTTCGGCAGAGTGCCGTCTGTATTTTGAGAAAACAATTCTTCAAATACCTGAGAAAAACACTTCCAATAAAATTTCCACAAATCCTAACCTCCAAATAATCCCAAGTCAACACAATTCAATTCATTCCACAATTCAACCAAAAATTTATCAACTTAAAATATTTCATAACTTCATTCACAGTGCATATAGTACGAAATTCACAAATACAAATATTAATTTACAAAAAGAAAATCCAAAAATAATATTATTACAATTTATTATACAACTGCTCAACTTTACATTAATACATATGACATTACAATATTTACATCAAAATAAATACAAGAGTATAAAACAATACCCGTACAAAAAAGATCAGTCCTCAATATTAGTAGCAGCTCACTCTGCTGCTTTCTCCTTGCTCTTATCTGCGATAGCAAAATAAGCTATCGCTGAGTATAAAAATACTTAGTGGTGCACAATAAAAATTAAAATGTAGTACATAAATCATTCGTTGACAAAATACAATTTAAATGTTGCACAATTACATTTCACCAATTATCAAAACTCGTTATAGCAAAATTTTTGGGTCAAATAATTTAATAAATACAATGTTGCCAATTCATACACAACTTAAGCCATGACACAAAATTTCTGATCAATGTCGTGTTGTACACCACAACAAAGCAGTCTACAACCCCACTAATCGAAATCAATAAGGGATGTGGCTAGCTAGCTAATGAGTACTCATCCGATCTACAACCTCAACTGGTAAACCAGAGAGGGAGGAAAATAATCGATCTCAACTTCATAAATGGGGGAATAATATGGTACTGTCATGCTAAGTGTGAATCCGAAATCAAAATAAAACAATTTATTCAAATTGTAACATCCTCCCTATATGTGTTCTGTACGTTCTATTGTTCCAATAGTCAAATAACAGTCCAGGCAAGTCAAGATGTCTGGAACTACACTTCGGTGACAGTGAACAAACATATAATGATGAAATAAATAAAAAGAAAATACAAGAAAAATTAAAGAAAAATGAAAGAGAGAAAATGAAGCTAAGTTAAACGAGCCGGCACCACAGCGATGGGTGACCGTGACTGGAAGGTCAATTTGACCAGACCACAGGGAACCCTCTGAATTTAACTTTGAGACATAAATAAAGGTTTATTGAAATGTAATTGACACTAGAAATATCAAAGAAAAATTAATATATTAGTACAAAGAAAAATGAAAAATCGAGAAACAGACAAAAATCGGTGTTACCGAAAAATCAGGAATATAACCCGAAGTGGGGTATTTTGGTCATTTGACACATAGTGTTGCCTAAAATGCCGAACAATCCACTAACTCACTTCATCTTCTCCAATTCTCTAAAATGCCGAAATGGAGCTCTTCCTTTCCTCCATGGATGAGTTCCATGCAAGCTCACCAAACTTATCAATTTCAACTTAAAACTCAAGACTCCCTTCATTAAAATTGGTCCTCAAATCATGGGAAAGCTATAGGTAGCAAAAAGAAAGGAAACTTTTGAAGTTTCACAAGCTTGGAAAGTTCTTGAATTAAGGTTAGTGCTTAATCTTCCCATTTTCTTTCATTAGATCTTGTTTTGAGCTTTGGGTGAGTCGATTTGTGAAGAAATTGAATAAATTAATGTATATTTTGTGAGCCCTTCATTTCAGCAGCCAAGAAATTCATGGGATTTTGATGTGTTTAAATGATGTAGATGTGTTTAAAGGTGATGTTTGATATGGGTATATGTATGGGAAGTGATAGGACTTGAATTGATTGAAATTGAGAAATTGAGAAATTTAAATTATGGTTTGAAACAATTATTGGAGATTTGTGTTGTTGCTTCATTTTTGGGCAGCCATGAACCTTTGTTGAGCTTGAGTTATTTTTACTTCTAATGAGTGGAAATGAAGGTTGATTAATTCAAATGAAAGTTGTAGTAAGTTTGTATCTAAGTATATGCATGTAGTGTTTGAATTAAGGGTGTGAAATGGAACTTTGATGCCTTGAGCACACTGCCAAGTTTGGCAGCCCCTAATAGCATGAAATTGTGTGTGAACATGTAGTTATTAATGATATATTCTAATGATAAATTGTGGGCAGCAAGTGTAAGTGATATTGAAGTATGATTATGTTGAAGTGTATGTGTAATATTGACATTGAGATATGTTGAATTTTGGTGGAAGTGAATGTTGAACTTAATGGTGAATTATGTGCATTGGGCACTTGAATATTCTACCCAAAATTGTTGCTCGAATTGTGTACAATATATATATGGAAGTTTTATTGATTGAATATTGAAGTAATGAGGAGGAGAAGGAATATCAAATTGGAAGTGTATATGCTTTGTGCAGGTTGTGTATTGAAGGCAGTACCTAAATTAGGCCATAAGTGCCAAACTATGAACCTAATTGGTATGAGGCCAATATGGGGTGAAACTAGACACCAAATAGGCCAACTTTCATGTAGAAATGTTGCCAAAATTCTGCCTAGAAACTGACCTTAAAAAGTGACCAAATCCGGATTAGTGCATTTAAGGCCTGAAAACTGACCATTTGGGCAGCAGTTAGTGTTTAGGCCATAACTCACACAAAACAGGTCCAATTGACCTGAAATTTTGACCATGAATAGTTAAGACCTATATCTACAAGTCTTATGAAGACACTCAAGCCCAGAAATGACCACAAGCAAGTCAAAAAGCTTGCACAATTTCGGGTCCAAAAACTGGCCGAACCTAAAATGACCTAAAATGACCTAAAATGACCTAAAGTGACCAATTTTGATACATTCTGTCCAGCTTTAGTAAATTGACCATATCTTGGTCTACACAACTCGGAATGACCTGAAATTTTGCCCCGCGTGCAATAAGACATAGACCTGCAAGTTTGTAGTTTGGACCAAAACCCAAAAACTGAGGGAACTAGGTTGTCCGGCTAGGTCAAAATAGTACACTGAAATCTGGTAAATTGCAATAAAATGCAATACACTTGGAAATGAAATTGGTAACATATAGCAACACTAAAGGGTTATAAAATGTGACATATTGGTAACATTAGAATGGACTCACGTAGAGTGCATCAAGGGTCAACATTATAGGTTGACTAATGAAATGAATTCAAGGGAATAGTACCAAGAGAAATAAGATTTCAAGCTAGACAAATCTAGCACACAAAAATTGAGAAATTGACCAAATTTTGCACTAAAGCTGCAATATGTCCAGCTTTAGTAAATTGACCATATCTTGGTCTATACAACTCATAATGACCTGAAATTTTGGCCCGAGTGCAATAAGACATAGAGCTACAATTTTGCTTCTTTGACCAGAAGCTAAAAACCAAGAGAAATAGGACTTTAAGCTAGACCAATCTAGCATATTAAAATTGAAAATTGGTAATTACATAAAATGATGCTTGAAGTGATTTGGCAATGAATGCTAACTTGTGAAAAGGGTAAATTGCATTATATTGACAACATATTGAATTGTAAATTGTGACATGTTGATGCTAGAATCAACCTATCCATGATGCGTAAAAAGGTCAATAATTTTATTGACCAGTGAAAGGCATAAAGATGTATAAACCCTATGAATAAAGAATTAATTATGTAATATTGTAATATGCCCTAATTTGCCTAGTTGACTAGTTTGGATAGGTTGGCATGCTAATAGGATTCTGACAGCTGTTCTGTAAATGACTTTACGTCATATTGTGTTTTATGGCTTATTATGCCATACTATGATTTTAATAGCCTATGGCTATACAGATTGTGTTATTATACTCGGCTTAATGCTTGATTGATTATATGGCTTTTTAGCCATACTATTTGCACACGGGGAGGCACTTTGTGACCGATGGTGTGACAGCCCGAGGTACTAGGTACCCAGTGCTAGTATATCCATTTATCCAGTCTGGTCAGTGTATAGGCTACACGGGCAGTCAATTAAAATATTATTCAATTCAAGCAATTAAGTTAAGTATAATGAAATTTCAGTATAATTAAATTAAGTATTGAATGAATGAGTAAAAGAGATTAGTAAAAGAAACATAACAAAAATATAAATTGCAGAACTGTAGAGACTTGAAATACAATACAGTTAGAATAATTTGTATACTGGGTAGTATTACTGAAAAGTTATAAACTAAGCACTTCCAAAGAAGAACAAACTAGTATATGAGATCGTTGATGCTAGAAATGCCATACCAAATTAAATTGATTCCTGAGTATCTGAATTATGATTTATTTCTTTCTTTACTTGTATATATTATTTCTTGTTATATTATTGCACCACTAAGCAGAAATGCTTAGCGCGATGGAATTGCTTCCTCGCGTAGGTACTGAAGGTAAAACCAGTACCTCGCGCAGGTACTGTAATGAAATCAGATAAGATCAGGTGCTCCAGCACGCCGTGTAGCACGCCTTTCTTGGCTACACTGTAGACGGGTGAGGGGTGTTACATTTAGTGGTATCAGAGCACGGTTTAGGCATTCCTAGGCAAAGATAAGTGGAAAGATAGTGTGCATACATGCATTGCATTCATAAGAGTCGAGGTGACACTATGCAGATCTGTTTACTTTTGATTATTCAAGGTTAAGATATGGACTTAGAGTCGCAGAGGGCATTAGAAAAAGAAGTAGAAAACCTAGATCATGAGGTTATAACGTAGTGACTATTTAATATTCTCGATGTTTGTATTGTAAGCTGCAGATTACAATACTGATATGGGATTATTGTATAGAGCTACGTGCTTCCTCATGGTACAATAAACTAAGAATATTTGTAAGTAATCTATAATTTGATACAGTTACGCCCGAATAGAGTACTATTACGGGAAATAAATGTGAAAATTCTAGTAAGAAATTTAAAACTTCAGAACTAGCCTATCGAAAGACTACACTTCTAAGGTAGCTAGAGTAAGTGACTCGGTTACACTAATGTGGACTACCATTACCACAAAAATTGCTATGAACTTAGAGAATCTAGTATGGCTATAAATTAGAAAGAACACCTTGAGGATGAAGATATCTGGACATTGATATGGAGTCTTATCAGTATTTTAATATTTTTTACAGGAAGGAATGATGTGGGTATTTGAGAATACATTTAGAAATTGTATTGATGCTCTCTCCGGAAGCAAGAATAGATACCTTCCATTGATGGAGTTATTTTGGCTGAGCTGCAAGTGAAGCCGAATCTGTTACAACAGATACAGGATGGGCAGAAGAAAGATGGGAAATTAATGGCTGTTATGGGTAAAATCACTGAGGGGAAGGAAACTGAATATGAAGTGAAAGAAAATGGGTGCCTGTACTATAAAGAAAGAGTGTGTGTTCCAGATGATAAAGAATTGAAAACCAGTATTCTAAAAGAAGCACATAACAATGTGTATGCTATGCACCCAGGAAGCACAAAAATGTACCATGACCTGAAACTCCGATACTGGTGGCCAGGTATGAAGAAGGACATTTGACTATGTAACTAGATGCTTGACATGTCAGCAAGTCAAAGCAGAACATCAAGTTCCATCAGGTTTGTTACAGCCCATAAACATACCTGAATGAAAATGGGATCAAGTCACTATGAACTTTGTCAGTGGTCTACCTCTCACTCAGAAGAAGCATTATGCAGTAAGGGTGATTGTGGATAGGTTGACCAAATCAGCACATTTTTTGCCAGTTAGAACTGACTACTCACTGGAAAAGCTAGCAGAATTGTACATCAATTAGATAGTTAGACTACATGGAATTCCACTTTCCATTATATCTGATAGAGACCCGAGGTTTACATCTAGATTTTGGAAGAAATTACAAGAATCCTTGGGCACACAACTCCATTTTAGTATGGCTTTTCATCCTCAGACGGATGGACAGTCGGAAAGAATAATCCAGGTGAATTTTGAAACTCATTGAGTTATTATAAACAATAATTGAACTGATAATGATAATAATAACCGAATATATGTGATAGGTCCTCGAGGATATGCTGAGAAGTTGTGTTATTGAGTTTGAAGGAAGTTGGGACAGATACCTTCCACTGGCAGAATTTGCATATAATAATAGCTATCAAGCTAGCATACAAATGGCACCCTATGAAGCACTGTATGGGAGAAAATGCAGAACACTTGTATGTTGGACTGAATTGGGTGAAGATAAGCTAGTGGGGCCAGACCTGATAAAACAGACAAAGGAAAAGGTGAAACTGATAAAGGCCAATTTGAAAGTTGCCTCAGACCGACAGAAATCCTATGCTGACTTGAAAAGAAAGGACATTGAGTATGAAGTTGGTGAGAAAGTATTTCTCAGAGTATCACCGTGGAAGAAAGTGTTGAGATTCGGGAAAAAGGGAAAATTAAGTCCTAGGTTCATTGGCCCATATGAAGTTATTGAACGTGTGGGATCAGTAGCCTACCGATTAGCCTTACCACCTGAGCTGGACAAGATACATAATGTGTTCCATGTCTCAATGCTCAGAAGATACAGATAAGATCCTTCACATGTCATCTCAACAGAAGAAATTGTGGTACAACCAGACTTGACATATGAAGAAGAACCGATTAAAATCTTGGCACGAGAGGTAAAAGAGCTCAGAAACAAGACAATTCCACTAGTGAAAATCCTATAGACACACCACAACATGAAAGAGGCAACATGGGAGAGCGAGGAGACAATGAGACAACAGTTCTCTCAGCTCTTCACATCAGGTAAATTTCGAGGACAAAATTTTTATTTAGAGGGGAAGAGTTGTAACATCCTCCCTATGTGTTCTGTACGTTCTATTGTTCCAGTAGTCAAATAACAGTCCAGGCAAGTCAAGATGTCTGGAACTACACTTCGGTGACAGTGAACAAACATATAATGATGAAATAAATAAAAAGAAAATACAAGAAAAATAAAAAAAAAAATGAAAGAGAGAAAATGAAGCTAAGTTAAGCAATGGCACAATGATGATGGTGACCGTGACTGGGAAGGCCGTTGCCAACCCCAGGACCGCGGGGAACCCTCTGAATTTAATTTTGAGACATAAATAAAGGTTTATTGAAATGTAATTGACACTAAAAATATCAAAGAAAAATTAATAGATTAGTACAAAGAAAAATGAAAAATCGAGAAAGCATAAAATTGGTGTTAATAAAAATCTGAATATAACCCGAAGTGGGGTATTTTGGTCATTTGACACATAGTGTTGCCTTTTGACCTCAATCCCCATTAAAAATAAATGATATTACACTTAGAAAATGTCAAAGAAAAATTAGAAAGTTAGTATAAACGAAAAATAAAAATTAAAGAAATCGGCGGTACAAGGAGTAAATCGGTGTTGTCGAAAAAGTCCGAACTTGACCCGAAGAGGGGCATTTTGGTCAATTGACACCTAGAGTTGACTTTTGACTTAAATTTCCATGAAAAATAAGTGGTATTATATTTTAAAAATTTAATGAAAAATGAAATTAAATAAGAAATGCAATTAAAGGAAAAGTGGGGGATGAATTTGCAAAGGTTGAAACTTTGAATTATAATAATAATAAACCTAAGTTAGTGGGCATATAAAACACATAAGATGACAAGGAACAATCCACTAAATCACTTCATCTTCTCCAATTCTCTAAAATGCTGAAATGGAGCTCTTCCTTTCCTCCATGGATGAGTTCCATACAAGCTCACCAAACTTATCAATTTCAACTTAAAATTCAAGACTCCCTTTATTAAAATTGGTCCTCACATCATGGGAAAGCTATAGGTAGC